>NC_138768.1:525469681-526069681 GCF_965119305.1 Pelophylax lessonae
GTACGGCAAGGGTCAAACAATGACACTTGACTAGGACCTTTTCAAAAGGGTAAACACTAAACTGGACCAAAGACCAACAGCCGCGATACAGTATCCAAGGAAAAGAGAAAGGATATGTATCCAGGTCTCTAAATAGGGAAATATATAGGACAAAGGAAGAAAGTAATAATAAATAAACCGACCAAATAATCGAAGGACTTTGGTATCATGAATAAGGGGTAGTGCAAATAGGCGAGTGCTGGATGGCAAGACCCAGGGTACAATGGGAAAAAAAAATGTAATGTAATTTGTTGTTTGCTGGGAACTGTTGTGCTTCAAGGGCCCCAACATTGCCAGCCAAGGTTTTTTTTCATCATTCATTGTAGCAAGTTAGGACTGTCTTTTTATACTTTTGAAGTTAAATGCAGTAAAGTCCTGGTAATTACTTTAAGTCAAAATACTGCAGGTGTTTAACCATATCTCTCAGAGTAATGTTATTGACCTATTGATTGCTTGTATAAATACACTTGCTAACCCTTTCTTCTTTTAGGCTATGCTTGGCCTAATACATTTTTTGAAATTTACCTCAAGGTGTGTTTGTAGGTGTGTGGTTAGCGAGGCGTGACATCTTCAGGTGTGCAGAGAAATCACAAAAAAATATAATGGTTCCTCCGGAAGTCGTGCTACATAGGCATTTTACCAGTGATTTTTTTTTGTGATGTAGCATATACTTCAAGGTTGCTAAAACATGTTATTTTATGAAAGCATATATAACAGTTTACTATTATTTTTACTCACAGTCTTATCTTTTAATTTCTTGGAGTGTAGAATGATAAATACAATATTTGGTAACTTGTAAACCTTACCTATGAAAAGAAACTTGACACAAGAAAATGCTAGTTGCCTGGCTATCATGCAGACCCTCCTTCTTGTTGTTCAATTATGTATTTTGCTACTTCTTCAATACTTTGAGTCTTTGCTCCAGAAAAAGTGTGTTAATAAGAACTTCTCACTTCTGTCTGACTTTTCTAATCCGCATAGTTATTTTGGGTCAACAAAGTATTGGAGACAGTGAGGTGATCAGGCATAGCAGCCCCAAATTTATTATAATATGTTTACTTTAATTTTGGTGCAGGGACTTAAAGCTGAACTTGGGGAGCAAAAACTTTTTTTGAAATATATTCCTCAATAGCAATAAAGGATATAAATCAACCTTGCAAACCCATTATTACCTTATAAAACTGGAAGTGACATCATCATTGTGCTGAACGTAGCCTGTGTCTTTCATCTATTACACCCTATACCTTTCACCTCCCTATTAAACACATTTTTTCATGCCTTTCTACCACACACATTGCCTAACACTTCTATTTTACATATATTGCATTAGATCTCTCTTTTGCACACATTGCCTCCTGAGGAAATGTACTATGTACTATGTACTATGAATAACACCTCTTTAGTAAACACAGTGTCTACTGCCTCTATATTACATGGAGAGCCTCATGCCTCTCTGTTGGACAGTAGTGCCTTGTGTTCTCTATATTACAGACAATGCCTCACTTCCAGGGCCAGGTTGGGAGATAGGGGCAGCTGTCAAGGGCGCAATGCCTTTACACAGAGGGGCATGGCACAGACTGCATTCTCACTCCAAATTGGTGGTAGGCAGCTTGCAGCCCACAGCTTCACTCCTACCAGGCCGCCACTCTCTGTCTGTTGAGACAGGAAAAAGGCACATTAGCCGCACTGTAAAAAAAGGTGTTACTCTGTACCCTTGAGAAGTTGGGAGCATGAGCAGTCATTTTTAAAAACAGTGACTGCTCTGCACCCTTGAAGAGGAGGAATAGTAAAACTGTAAAAGAAATTGGTTGCTATAAGTGCTAGCTTGAGGGTAAGGAAAAAAATGCTTCTCCGGGTGCTCTGTTCTCTGCACCCCCTGTGCTGGAACTATGAGGTACTACACTATATTATCAAAAGTATTAGGATGCCTGCCTTTACACGCACATGAACTTTAATGGCATCCTAGTCTAAGTCCATAGGGTTCAATATTGAGTTTGCCCACCATTTGCATCTATAAAAGCTTCAACTCTTCTGGGAAGGCTGTCCACAAGGTTTAGAAGTGTGTCTATGGGAATGTTTGACCATTTTTCTAGAAGCGTGTTTGTGAGGTTAAGCATAGATGTTGGATGAGAAGGCCTGGCTTGCAGTCTCCACTCTAATTCATCCCAAAGGTGTTCTATTGGGTTGAGGTCAGGGCTCTGTGCAGGCCAGTCAAGTTCCTCCACCCCAAACTCTCTCATCCATATCTTTATGGACCTTGCATTGTGCACTGGTCCAAATCATTTGGTGGAGGGGGAATTATGGTGTGGGGTTGTTTTTCAGGGGTTAGGCTTGGCCCTTAGTTACAGGGAAGGGAACTCTTAAGGCGTCAACATACCATAACATTTTGGACAATATCATGCTCCAAACTTTGTGGGAATAGTTTGGGGATGGCCCCTTCCTGTTCCAACGTGACTGTGCACCAGTAAACAAAATGAGGTCCATAAAGACATGGATGAGCGAGTTTGGGGTGGAAGAACTTTTACTGGCCTGCATAGAGTGTGCAGGGACCCATGACTCGACGGGTTGAGAAGAAGACATGGTCAGGGTTCTAACAGGACAGCGTGCATGTAAATGGTAAATAAGCAATCAAAATTATATTAGAAGTTTAGCAGATCTAAGAGTGGACCCGAAAGAGAAAAAGAAGAAATACGGAAAGGAGATTGAGAAGTAAAAGACGTAGGGGGGTATCTGGTGTACTCTGTAGTCCATTAAGACCTGCGATTCCACCATCCAGGCCTGGGGTAAAGAAAGACGCCTATGATGATTGCCCAGCATAATCAGCGTGGGTATTCCATGAGATGCCAGAGCCAATGCTTATTGTGTTATTTTTTTACTTAGGCTGTCCATACGTTATATAACTTTCTGTACAATTTTCTGTACAATTTTCTTCTAGATTTACCTTCCACCATGTAGTACAAAGGCCTGCCTAATTGGATACAATTGAAAGTGTTGTTTAGTTTTGACCTCATATTATATGGTTTTTGGTAAATCTAACAGAAAATTCTACAAGGTAATTGAACATTAGAGATGTCGCAAACCTAAAATTTGCCATTCGCGAACGGCGAACGCGAACCTCCGCAAATGTTCTTGAACGGGCGAACCAGGCGAACCGCCATAGACTTCAATAGGCAGGCGAATTTTAAAACCCGCAGGGACTCTTTCTGGCCACAATAGTGATGGAAAAGTTGTTTCAAGGGGACTAACACCTGGACTGTGGCATGCCGGAGGGGGATCCCTGGCAAAACTCCCATAGAAAATTACGTAGTTGACGCAGAGTCGGGTTTTAATCCATAAAGGGCATAAATCACCTAACATTCCTAAATTGTTTGGAATAACGTGCTTTAACCACTTTACCACCGGAGGATTTTCCTGCTAAAAGACCAGGGGTTATTTTGCGATTTTTTACTGCGTGACTTTAACGGACAATCGCGCGGTCGTGCGACGCTGTATCTAAACGAATTTCACGTCCTTTTTTTCCCACAAACAGAGCTTTCTTTTGGTGGTATTTGATCACCTGTGCGATTTTTTGATCACGCGCTATAAACAAAAAAAGAGCGTAATTTTTGAAAAAACAACAATATTTTTCACTTTTTTTTATATGAAATTCCCCCAAAAAAAAATGTAAAAATCAAAATTTTTTTAAATTTTCGGCCAATTTGTTTTACGCTACCTATGTTTGGTAAAAAAAATCGCAAAAAGCGTATTTTGATTGGTTTGCGCAAAAGTTATCGCGTTTACTAACAAAGGGAAAGATTTTTGTCATTTTTGGTGTTTTTTTTTTAACGAGTAATGGCGGCGATCTGCGATTTTTTTTGCGGTACTGCGACATTGCGGCGGACAGATCGGACCCTTGACTGACATTTTTGACACTTTTGGGGGTACCAGTGACATTACTGCAGTAATCAGTGCTATATATATGCACTGTTACTGCAAAAATGACACTGGCAGGGAAGGGGTTAACAGTATTGGACAGGGAGGGGTTAAGTGTGTCCTAGGGGCGTGTTTCTAACTGTGCAGGGACAGGTCTACTAGTGTAAAAACAAAGATCAACAGTTCTACATAGTAGAACTGTTTGATCTTCACTTTTACACAGGGAGAACTGACAGGCGGCTTGTTTACACAAGCCGCTCTGTCTTTCTCCCGCTGTAGCGGCGATCGTAGTGTGACCGGCGGACATCGGGTCCGCCAGTCACACTCCCGCACTCCTCCGTGAACGAGCCGAGGCGGGCGCGCGCCTCAGCGGGCGCGCGCCCGCCCGCTATTGGCTCTGGAAGGAGTGACAGGCGAGCGACGTAGACCTACGTCACTCTGCCTGGCCGGGGCCGACTGCCGCAGTAAATATACTGTGCGCAGTCGGCAAGCGGTTAAAACATCCAGTGGGTGTATACAATCAGGTATGATGTTGTATCAATCAGGTAGTGTAAGGGTTACGCCCGCTTCACAGTGACAGACCAAACTCTGACAGACCAAACTCCCCGTTTAACGTACCGCAAACAACCGCAAACAGTCCATTTGCAGTGAATATATTTTTTTTAATTTGCAAGGTGCTGTGCCACCATATATATGAGTGGTGAGCACTGCAGTGGGCACAATACACTCTGTGGACCTGACACTCACTGGCAGGCCAGGCAACTGCAATTATAAAAAATATATATTTTTTTAATTTGCAAGGTGCTGTGCCACCGTATATATGAGTGGTGGGCACTGCAGTGGGCACAGTGCACTCTGTGGACCTGACACTCACTGGCAGGCCAGGCAACTGCAATTATAAAAAATATATTTTTTTCTGGCAGGCCAGGCAACTGCAATTATAAAAAATATATATTTTTTTAATTTGCAAGGTGCTGTGCCACCGTATATATATGAATTGTGGGCACTGCAGTGGGCACAGTACACTCTGTGGACCTGACACTCACTGGCAGGCCAGGCAACTGCAATTATAAAAAATATATATTTTTTTAATTTGCAAGGTGCTGTGCCACCGTATAAATCAGTGGTGGGCACTGCAGTGGGCACAGTACACTCTGTGGACCTGACACTCACTGGCAGCCGGCAGGCAACTGCAATTATGACAGAGGAAAAAAAAATTATTTGTTAAACTGCAAGGTACTGTGCCAACCGATATGAGTGTGGTGTGCACACAGTACAGTCTGTGGTGGGTCTGTGTGGCCTCTCACACACGGCAGGCAGGCAACTGCACAATAGATATATATATATATATATATATATAAAAAAAAATAAAAAAATTTACTGAAATACCAGCCCTAAAAAGGGCTTTTTGGGGTGCTGTGAGGATGCTGTCCTTACAGCAGGAGTGGACCGAGAACACTATCTAACAACTGTCCCTATTAACAGCAGCAGCAGCACTCTCCCTGCTCTCACTAACACACTGCTTCAGAATGATCTAAGATGGATGCTGCCCTTGCTTTTTTATAGTGGGAGGGTGTGGGAGGGAGGGTATGCTGATTGGCTAGAATGTGTCTGCTGACTGTGAGGTACAGGGTCAAAGTTTGCCTCAATGATGAAGTATAGGGGGCGGACCGAACATAGCATATGTTCGCCGGCAGCGGCGGACGCGAACAAGCGATGTTTGCCGGGAACTGTTCGCCGGCGAATAGTTCGAGACATCTCTATTGAACATATATGGCCAGCCTTAGAATGTACAATATCAAAAAAGATGTAGAGTACATTTTACTTAAAGTGTAGTATATGTTATCGTCATGAATTAGAAATTGTTTTTCACTTAGTTGTAGTATTTTGTTGGATTACAGATTGGCGAGCCAAAAAATTGTTAATAATATGAGATTACAAGATAGATGTAGCCATAACCATTCATTTCTGCAAGTCTCTGCATTTATCATAAGGTATCTCTACTTTGCTCTGCATGACTAAATAGGCAGAAATAAAAATGATAAAATGGACAGGAAGTGGAGCAATTTTACCTTAATTCAGAGAATGCATTAAGCTAAAAGTTTTCACTTTAGAACCACTTTAATCTATCCTTTAATGGCCTAGTTCACTGGCCTAATGGGCTGGTGTATAGGCACCTTGACCTGAACTAATTCATACAATAATAATAAAACAATGTTTCCTCATTTTCTGCAATGCTTAGCAAATTTTTGTGCTAATTTAGCCCTTTCGATTGTTTGCCATCTTAAAATTAGATATTGATATATGCTAATTAAAGTGTAGCTACTCTAGGTGGCTTCAAAGGGCAGGGCTTTTTTTTCAGCGGGAACACAGGGAACACAGCCCCAGAACCTCTAGCATTGAATGTATGTAATGGCAAGGAGTGCTGGGATATTCTGGAGGATCTATTGATTGAAGCTGCTGGGGGATCTATTGTTGCTAGAAGGGGTCTATAGTTGGGACGGTCTGTTGTTGCTGGTGGGGAAATTACATTTTTGTTGCTGGGGGGCATCTACCATTGAGGGAGGTGCCTATTGTTGCTGGTTGCTGATGGGCCTATTGATGTTGGCTGCTAGAAGATATACATTTGCTGTAGTAGATCTTTTACTTTAGTTGGGGCATCGTGATCTATTGTTGATGGTGGTGTTATTGCTGGAGGTATATATTTTACTATTTTTCTTTATAATTAAATATTATTTTTTATTATGAATTTATGATTATTATTTATTATTAATATGATTATTTATTTAAATATTTATTTATTAAATATTATTATTTATTATTTTTATTATTTTATTCAGAATTTTTGTTATAAATGACAAATTCCATACAAACACAGAAAAAAGACACTTGGTTCTGTATTCTCTTAAAGCGGTCATACTGGTAGGTGGGTAGGGGGTGGTACCAAGGGACATGCTCAAAGGTAGGTAGGGGGCGGAGACAATTGGTGACTCAGAAGAGGGGAGTACCCGCATCTATCCTTTGAGGAAAAAAAAACATAAAAGGGCCTTACTGAACCTTGGGGGGATTATTTGGTTACTGTAAAGGGTACTGCGGAGATGCGTAACATCTTTCAAAAGTATGAATTGTGAAAACAGTAGAAAGCATGCAGAAAACAATGGAAAAGTAACACATGGGATTTGATGTACCACTGCTTGTAAACAGTATTATAGGTTTCCTTTAGAGAAAACATACTCCTGATTATGACACTGAATATGATAAAGGAATTACTTCTACAAATTGAATAGTTTGGGATGACTGCATCTAATAGATGTAAATGAGCATCATGGCTCAATGGCTTTTCGTACAATAACAATTGAAAATTAATTTCACAACAGTTATGTTATGAAACTCATGCTTACGTGTAATTGTGTATTTAACAAGAATTGTACCAAGCTGGGTTTTGGGATGAAATCTGAAACTGGAAGCGTATGGCTATTATGCAAATGCTAGAAATCTTACTATTGCCTGGGGAATTTGGATCATCATGATATGCAGTCGACATTCAGGAACATCATACTCTTAAGCATTTTACACTTTCTAGGAAATTCAATCAGTATTGTATAAAATCAACTGTGCCATCTATACTAACTGTCCTTGGTACTCTCCCCCCCCCCCCCCCGTATATTCTGGTCTGAAAATCTGTACAAGACTTAGATAATAAAAAAATGTTACATTTTCCATGCACCTCATAAATGCAGCCAAATTTTGCATTCCACCCACTGGCACTCACAGAAACCCCCCAACCAAAGCAGAGAGGTTCCAACATATTCAAAAAATCGCTGACATGGAGGAATTTATACACCAAGCAAGGGACACCCCATCTAAATTTTGGAAAGCTTGATCGTGCTGGCAGCACTTTACAACAACAGCTGACTTCACAAAACACCTAAAAGAAACTCACCAGCAACTTCTTTTGGCCAAAAGGCTAGAGAGCAGGCAGGAGCTCACCCACATCCTCATACCCCCTCCTCTATTCTCCCTTATCAACCTCCTCCCACCCCCCTCTCCCTTCCTTCTAACTTTCCTAAAAGTCTTTTCCCTACTGACACACCTCATACATGCCTCAACCCATCACATAACCCAGGAAAAATGAACACACACACACATCATTACTGCATACATTCATCCTTGCCAAAACATAGTGCCCGACTTTTTCCTCCTGAAGACCTCTAACCCACTTAGGGATATCTCATCACCAATCTATCCCATACCAAAACCTGATGAATACCTAAGGATCCCACCACTATGTAAAATTACTCTTTGCACTAAGCACGCATATTCAGATAGCTTGCCTAACGTTGAATGCTCATTGGGCAAAGGCCAAATAACCCTGATATCATAAGGAGGGAATTTGGATTTTGTATGAGGCAACTGAAAGGAGTCTGATACTGAAGTATGTAACAAATATTTAATATCATAGAATGGTACATTACAACATATACATGCCAATAAACAAACATTGCATTTGAAATTGGATATTTGATACAAATTCATATATGTACATGCAAAATACAAAATAGCAGCATAAAGCATAAAACAATAAATAAACCAACACTGGTAGTATTCCATGTGTTAAACAGTAGAAGTAAATCATGATTGGATCATAAAGACCGAGTAAATGGAATGGAAAATGTAAATGGAATGGATATGTGTAGCTACATCTCAATAGGATAAGGCTGCATTGTGTATAGCTCAACGCGTTTCGTGATCTAAGTCACTCTTCAGGAGCTGATGCTGCTCTAAATCTATAGAAAGATGAACATATAAATAAATCCAATGATACTTAGAAGCATCAGAAGATAAAATAGATAGAAAAAAAGAAAAAATAATCCATGAATAGCTTGCATGGAGCTAGCTTACATGGACCTACTATGCCACCAATGAAAGGTCATGCTGAGACAGGGTAGCTGACAATGTCTGGTCCGGGAGCTGAAGTGGAGATGAACCCTCAAGTGAAATGGACGCACCACAAAGGATTAGCAAAAAATGGGATCTCCCATGATATAGATGGAGTAATAAATAAATAACCCTGATATCAATCTTCTCCAAACCCACAATGACGGGTCCTTAGATCATCCCGGCATTATGGTGCTAAGGTGTAGCAAGGCTAGTAACCGACAACCTATCACATTATCAATCCTTTCTTTAGAAGATGGCGCTATTAAAGCAAATGAAGAATTGCTTGTTTATTTTGTATTTGTATTTCTTTCTCTCCTAAGTTCGTGAAATGCTATGTCTTTTTTCTGACATCTACATAATGCTATGATGATTAGCGGACATCTACAAATGTCTCATCTTGTTATGATGTGTTTACCTCTGTTTAAATTTATTGTATTTTGAAATTTCAATAAAATATTGGAAGTAAAAATGTATAATAATAAAAAAAAAATTTAGATTTTCAATTAAAGTGAAACTTATTTGCCAAAAATTTTAATATTTACAAGCCATTATAAAGTTGTAAACACACCTCTGCAAGTCAGTATGATTACTCTGCTACCTCCTTATTTAATGTTAACCACTTAAGGACCGCCCTCCGCAGTTATACTGCGGCAGGCTGGCCCTCCTGCGCAAACCACAGTAGGTATGCGCCGTGCTCCCGCCCCCACTAGGAAGTGGTGGACTCCGATGCACGGGGCAGAAGCCTGCGATTGCCACCTGACACCCGCAATAGTTTCCCACTGAGAGAGAAGAACAGTCAGCTGTTGTAAACACAGATGCCTGTTATTCTCTCTGGAATGATCACAGAGCTCATGTGATCCATCTATATAGGATCACAGGTCTCTGTGATCATTTCACAAGCCCCGCCCCCATAAAGTTAGAAACACGCCCCTAGGTACACATTTAACCCTTTGATCGCCCCTGGGTAACACCCTTCTCTGCCAATGGCATTATTACAGTGCATATTTTTAGCACTGATTACTGTAGTAATGTCACTGGTTCCCCCCAAAAGGGTCAAAAATGTCAGTTAGGGGTCCGATCTATCCGCCGCAATGTCGCAGTCCCGCAAAAAATCGCAAATTGACGCCATTACTATTAAAAAAATTAATAAATAAATAAAAATGACATAAATCTTTCCCGTAGTTAGTAGACGAGATAACTTTTGCGCAAACCAATCAATATATGCTTATTGCGATATATTTTTTAACAAAAATATGTAGCAGACAACAAATTGGCCTAAAATGTTAAAAAAATTTTATTTTTTATTTTTTTTTTGGGGGGGGGGGGATGTTATATAGCAGAATGTGAACAATATTGTTTTTTTTTTTTTTTTTTTTCAGAATTGTCGCTCTATTTTTGTTTATAGCGCAAAAAATAAAAACCGCAGAGGTGATCAAATACCACCAAAAGAAAGCTCTATTTGTGGAAAAAAATGGACATAAATTTTATTAAAATACAGCATCGCACGACTGGGCAATTGTCCATTAATTTAACGCAGTGCTGAATCGCAAAAAATGGCCTGGTCATTAAGGGGGCAAATCCTTCTGGTCCAGAAGTGGTTAAAGTATATATAAACTTAAACACTAAAATCTCATATGCATTTTAAAATGATATTGTAAATTAAAAAAAGTCACTTTTAATATGTTTAAATCTGCAACTTTCATTAAAATAATAGCTGGTGATCCTGCCATCTTGTTTAGGCATTTTTGTTATGGGGTGACAGTGTTCTGTCACTCTGCTAGACATTCTCTCCTGCATCAATTCACATTACACAACTATGGACCCCTGCTGTCATCATCAGGAGAACGTGTCCTAAGAAATGCCACGCAGCCATTGCTTCACTGCATGTACAGTATGTAGACAGGAAGTGTCTGCAGGAAATCAACAGTACTTATATCATAAAAAGGATGAAAAAAGTGAAAATAATTACTTTTAAAATTGCAATTGTTTAAGATACATAGGGGGAGATTTACTAAAACTTGTGCACACAGAATCTTGTACAGCTGTGCATAGTAACCAAACATTAGAGGAGAAGAGATTTAGTCTCCAAATAGGGAAAGGTTTCTTCTCCGTAAGAGCTGTGAAAATGGGGAATAGACTCCCTCTAGAGGGGGCTCTGACCACCTCAGTAGATTGCTTTAAAAAAGGACTGGTTCTTTCCTGGGTGTACATAATATAAGTGGGTACTAATATTTATAGGTAAAGCTGATCCAGGGAATATCAGATTGCCTATCTGGGGATCAAGAAGGAATTTTTTTTCCCTGCTGTACCAAATTGAATTATGCTTTGCTGGGGTTTTTCACCTTCCTCTGGATCAACTTGCAGGTATAGGATTGCGGAGGATATAGGATTGTATATGGGAGCATATGGTTATTTTTTTTTTTATTGGTTCAGCTAGATGGACGTGTGTCTTTTTTCATCCTGACTAACTATGTAACTATGTAGCTTCTAGGTTTTATCGTCAAAGCTTTTTTGAACAAGCTGAAGTTAGAACTGATTGGGTTACAGAGGCACTGTATTCTGTGTACACCAGTTTTAGTAAATCTCCCCCATAGCAAACTGAATATCACTCAGTTAGGGTTTATACTCATTTTACTCTCCAGCACAGATCAAAAAAATGAAAAATACATTTTTAATGGATTACAGAAAAGGCAAAAAGACTGTGCACTTTACAAGTCCAGTTGCACTCATTTTCGCCGCAGCTTAGTGAAAAGGGTGAAACTTTACTTTATAAAGAATACCCAATTTGGTGCAAGAAAAAAAAAAACATTTTTGCTTGCATATGAATGGATAATGGAAATCGGCAGAGCTTCACTACATTCACTAAACTCTGGAAAATGGGTGCAACCTAACTTGCAAAGTGCAAATTCTATTTGCCTTTAATACAATGTAAATCAACCCTCAGTACCATAATAGCTCTTTTATTGTTTCTAAATATTTATTGACTTACCTACTGCATCCTACCTGAGCCAGTTCACACTGCCACAACCATAAAGTTGCGACTTTTTACCACCGATTTTACTGCGATTTTACCGCGACTTTACTGCGACTTGTGAATTATTTTGCAGGACTTATATGACAGAGGACTTTGTGTTTGGCCAATCAGGATATGATGTGTTGTGACCTAATTCCCATTTTCTGTTTTTTTTTACTCATTTCCTCATTGCCCACCAGTGCCACGTATCAGTGTCCACCAGTGCCACTGCCCACCAGTGCCACGTATGTGTCCACCAGTGCCACTGCCCACCAGTGCCACAAATCAGTGTCCACCAGTGCCACATATCAGTGCCACTAATCAGTGTCCACCAGTGCCACGTATCAGTGCCACGTATCAGTGTCCACCAGTGCCATGTATCAGTACCACATATCAGTGCCACGAATCAGTGTCCACCAGTGCCACGTATCAGTGCCACATATCAGTGCCACGAATCAGTGTCCACCAGTGCCACGTATCAGTGCCACAAATCAGTGTCAACCAGTGCCACGTATCAGGGCCACGTATCAGTGTCCACCAGTGACACGTATCAGTGCCACATATCAGTGTCCACCAGTGCCACATATCAGTGCCACGAATCAGTGTCCACCAGTGCCACGTATCAGTGCCACGAATCAGTGTCCACCAGTGCCACATATCAGTGCCACAAATCAGTGTCCATCAGTGCCATGTATCAGTGCCATGAATCAGTGTCCACCAGTGCCACGTATCAGTGCCACATATCAGTGCCATGTATCAGTGCCACGTATCAGTGCCACGTATCAGTGTCCACCAGTGCCACGTATCAGTGCCACGTGTCAGTGCCACGTATCAGTGTCCACCAGTGCCACATATCAGTGCCACAAATCAGTGTCCACCAGTGCCACATATCAGTGCCACGTTTCAGTGCCACGTATCAGTGCCACGTATCAGTGTCCACCAGTGCCACGTATCAGTGCCACGTATCAGTGCCACGTATCAGTGCCACGTATCAGTGTCCACCAGTGCCACCTATCAGTGCCACCTATCAGTGCCACCTATCAGTGCACTAATCAGTGTCCACCAGTGCCACGTATCAGTGCCACGGATCAGTGCCACAAATCAGTGTCCACCAGTGCCACGTATCAGTGCCACGTATCAGTGTCACGAATCAGTGTCCACCAGTGCCACGTATCAGTGCCACGAATCAGTGTCTACCAGTGCCACGTATCAGTGCCATGAATCAGTGTCCACCAGTGCCACTTATCTGTGTCCACCAGTGCCACTCACACAGACCAAGCAGAGATAATGGAATATATATATATACCATTACATATATATATATATATATATATATATATATATATATATATATGTAATGGTATATATATACCATATAGGCATGGCTGCAATGTGGGGAATGCCTGGCTAATCTCTTTCTTCTTCCTGGAAAGTCTGATAACAAGTCGTGTCAATTAAGATAAGGAGGCAACTCCCATTGAAGTATATGGGACAGTCGGATCACAGGTCGCCTCAAAGTAGTACAGGACCCTTTTCTGAAGTCGGAGCAACTTCAGTAGTGCCAATTAAGACGGCACTGATTGATTAACATTGCTTTTGTTATGTCAAGCGACCTGGGGCGACCTGGGGCAACACAAGTTGCCTCACAAGTCGCGCTAGTGTGAATGGGCTCTCTGTAACTGTCTTCAAATATAGTCTATGGGGGTAAGAGATGGGGGTGGCAATCTTGATACAAAATTCTGGCGATTTCTAAGGCTATTAGCCAAGCTATTGTTAAAAAGGGCATTTGAAGCTGGACTCTGCCATTTAAATTTAACAAGGCAGAAGAAAAGTTTTAAAAAATTCCATGCAACAGTGAGAGGGCCCATTTGCTTCAAGAGGGACGTGGAAAAAAATCCTTTAAATTACACTCTTCGAAGATGTCTTTATGCTGTATGAGGTGTTACAGAACAGTACGATTTACATGGACAGGATCATCAACACCATATTCTATTATCAAATATATTGGATATGTAATTATTTTTTTTAAAGGTTTACATTTAACTTGGCTTAAATACAGCAGCTCCAATCTGATTCTTTCCAACTAGAAAAAAGGCTTTTTTAAGTAGTTTTTACTATGAAGCTTGATTTTTTATTTTTTTTTTTTTATCAGGGGGTAGTAGGCCAAAACTAATAGGTGAAAGTAGCCACCATAACAGATGTTGGCTCTTACAAAAATAAAGCTAAATCCCTTGACTTCATACAAATTGGTCAGCACAAAACATTTAAAATTATATAGTTGAGTGCATCTTTTCTCATAGTACCACACTGTATTGTCCAAAAAGTTTAATAAAGCTTGAAAACAGAGTGCACAAAAACAATTCAAATCCACAACCAAACCAAAAACCAAACTACCTCTCATCCATGTATCCCATATTATTCCTAAAATATTTAAAATATGTTATGTGTTTGGTTTAGGAAAATAACATTTAAATAAATAAAATACAATAGCTGGCATCAGGACAGTACAAAAGCATAGAGCAAATAGTAAAAGAAAATGCGGGTTTTCTCTTGCAGTAAAAATTATAGGGGATTATCTGAGAGATAATAGCCACAAATATTGTCCAGTGGCTTGACAATGGCTTGTCTGGCCTGCAATATAAAAGGGAGAGACAAGGCTGTTTTTGTCTTGAAATAAAATTTACAGTGTATTATTTGAGAGATGGTAGCCACAAATATTTTTGTCTCCTGGAGCAGCAGAATAGGCCATAAACTTTGAGATATAATGCAGGGTTTACCCTGGAGCAAACACTAAGGGCCGGTTCACACAACATGCTTTTATTCTGCATCAGAAATGCATGGATAGTAGGTTATATGGTTTCCACCAGCATAGTTCACACCAGTGCAGTTTGTTCTGCACTGAATTGGACTGGAACAAAAATGCACTGGAATGCACCTAAAGTCACCAAAAACACACCAGAACACACAAGTTCCAATTTCAGGTGAAGAAAAAAAGAGGGGGAAAAATGCACTGGAAAGCATTAAAAATGCATTAAAAACAAATCGGAAACGCATCAAAAACACGCATGCAGAAATGTATCCACGAACGCATCCGGACTGCATTTCTATGGTGTGAACTGGCCCTAAAAAAAACAGCTGAGTTCAAGCTACAGAAATATTTTGTGACAGCCACAATACAGGTGCTATCCTGCAACAAACATTAGCAATTTCACGGCTGAGGTTCAACGGCAGAAGCATTGTGCTGTCACAGCAGCCTTTTTATTGTCGTTCCTCCGATCCCCTTATTTTTGGTGTTAGATAGTACAGTTCCTAGCTAAACAATCCCTGCCTCTCATTTTACAGCTCAGTTTCGTATCACTTTCTAGGCTAAGACAGGGCTTAGAAAGGTTTGGGACTTTTAATTAACTAAAACTGGGGAGTGCAAAAACTGGTGCAGCTCTGCATAGAAACCAATCGGCTTCCAGGTTTTATTGTCAAAGCTGAATTGAACAAGCTGAAGTTAGAAGCTGATTGGCTATCATGCACAGCTGCACCAGATTTTGCACTCTCCAGTTTTAGTAAATCAACCCCATTGTCTACCTACACTTCAAAAAACTGGAAAAACATCCTTTGTACTGAAGTAAAACTCTGTTGGATAAAACTTCTGTACCCTACTGAAGAGTTAAGCTACCTGTGTTCTGCCGCTTCTGCAAGTGCCCATATTCGCCACACAAGCTGGCTCTTAGAAGGCCTGTCATTGCATATACTGGCATTTAAAACAGAACATTGTTTGGCACCTTTACAGTGGAGCACTGGAATAGGCTGCAAACATCGACATGTTAGGTTAGCAAGCTTCATCTCCCATAGATTATGAGTGAGGTTCAATCGTGATGGCAAACCTTGGCACCCAAGATGTTTTGGAACTACATTTCCCATGATGCTCATGGACTCTGCAGTGTAGTTGAGCATCATGGGAAATGTAGTTCCAAAATATCTGGGGTGCCAAGGTTCACCATCACTGCTATATAGTAATAAATCTCTGTGCCACTGGCCAATTTGTACCAATAATAACAGATTTCAGTTTGCCAAAATATTGCAGAGATTTCTGAAATTTTGATTGTTCTTCCAAAAAGCTAAACATTAATATTCACAGCGAAGCCCTCCCTGCACTGCTATTTCTAATGATTGGACATGTCAATCTATCCTGGTTTGAGACAGCCCAAAATTTTGCAGAGGCAGCTTATACAGATGTTGAAAATTCTAAGAATTGCCATGCCATGTCTCATCTTTTGCAAAAACTGAGTCAGCTCTACTAACCCATTTTCTGAATCTGTGACAGGAAAGGTTTTACCCCCTTCGTGACCAGGCCCTATTTTGTGATTCGGCACTGAATTACTTTAATGGACAATTACGCGGTCGTGTGACACTGTACCCAAACAAAATTTACGTCCTTTTTTCCCACAAATAGAGCTTTCTTTTTGTGGTATTTGATCACCTGTGCAATTTAAATTTTTTTGCGCTATAATCAAAAAAAGAGCGACAATTGTGAAAAAAAAAAAAAAATTCACATTCTGCTATATAACATTCCCCCCAAAAAAAATTTAAAAATCAAAATGTTTTAACATTTTAGGCCAATTTGTTTTCTGCTACATATTTTTGGTAAAAAAAATCACAATAAGCGTATTTTGATTGGTTTGCGCAAAAGTTATTGCGTCTACTAACTATGGGAAAGATTTATGTCATTTTTATTGTTTTGTTTTTTTTTTACTAGTAATGGTGGCGATCTGCGATTTTTAGCGGGAATGCGACATTGCGGTGGACAGATCAAACCCCTAACTGACATTTTTGACACTTTTTGGGGACCAGTGACACTAATACAGTAATCAGTGCTAAATAATATGCACTGTTACTGTATAAATGACACTGGCAGGGAAGAGGTTAATACTGGGGGTGATCAAAGGGGTTAACGTATGCCCAATATGCTTACTGACTGTGTGGGGGGGTTCTGTGACAGGCACAGACAGATCGCAGTTTCAGCTTAGCTGAAACTGCTGATCTGTCCCTGCCTGTCTCAGAGGAGATCCGCCTACTTTGTTTACCTAAGCAGGTGGGTCTTCTCTCCGTTTCCCGGATGATTGCGGGAGGACAGCGGCAATCACTGCCGCTCCTCCCATGGCCCGTCTCCCGCTGTGTCTAAGCATAGTGGGAGTGTGGCTCTGGTGGAGCACACGCGCCGCCTATACCACATGAACTCCATAGTACTACGTGACTGGACGCAGCCGATCTGCCCTGCTGCAGTGATATTACGGTGGGCGGTCGGCAAGTGGTTAAGGTGCTTTTTATGGTTGCAATAAACTTTAAATAGTTCCAGAGTTTCTTTGGGTTTTTTTTTTTTTTGCTTGGGGGTGGTTCTTATTGTTTTATTTTTCATCTAATTTTGGTGCGTTTTGTTGTGATTTAAGTTTTTTTTTTATACAATAGGAAAAAAGCCCAAACATTGTAAATTTTAATGTTGTTAAACAGATGACAAAAATGCACAAAAATAAGGAAAATAAATAAACACGTTCTTGTGTAACATCTCTTAAAAGAGTTACTAAACTCAGAACCTGCATTCACTATATCTGGTCTCCTACATTACACAGAATATGGAAATTATTTTAGTAAATATTAATGGATAAATGCCTTTTCTCATCAGCAGTATATAGCAGCCTTGTGACTTGTATCAGTTCCTAGTAAAGTTTGTAGGGGGGAGTTTTTATGTCCTGACAGTGCTGATTGGCCCTGTGCTGATCACATGCACTCTCCCAAGAAAAAAAAACAAAAACTCTCTAGCAATACACACCAAACTGAGCATGTGCAGCTCGTCCCCTGATCAGGTTATTTTTTGGAGACAGTGAAAGAAGAGGAGGATCAGTGAGACAGGATCAAACAGCCGTTATACACAATGCAAAAAATTTACCCCTTAGGTTTCACAGTGAGTATGACAATAATGCTATACTGAATATACAGACTGATTTTACTGTTGTGGGTTTAGTAACATTTTAACTTTAGTAATTATTCAGTTAAATTTTTCATCATCCAACTGTAAAAAAGAAAATCTAAAATATTGTAAGCACGTGCTTGGCTAAAGACAGAGAGTGTTTTGGGTTTAGTAAGCACTTTAATTTTAGTTATTATTCAGTTACATTTTGCTTCATCCAACTGTAAAAAAAAAAAAATATATAAAATATGGAAAGCAGGTGATTGGCTAGAGACAGCCAGAGAGCGTTTTATCACACTGTGCTGCAGTGCTCTCTGTGCTCCCAATGTATCTCAGTTGAATGGGTTAACACTGCCTCGCATCCATCCACCAGGTGGAGCTGACAAGCAAAAATAACTTTTGGGGAAAGGTACACCAAAATAGGGATGTTACAATAGGGCCATGCAGCTTAATAACAGTATCTTTACTACAAAAATATAAAGTTACAAAATTCTATATTAAAAAACTCCACCATCACCTCCACCTCAGTTGTGTTTAAAAAGACAACGTTGTCTTAGATGGCGAAGCTGCGTTCACACACTGCACATGCACACACACCCCGTTCAGAAATCTATAATATACTACCAACAGGAGGGGAATATGTTTGCAGTAAATTAATCATCAATGGATATAGATAATAAGCACAAAGTATCTCAGATGAGCGGCAGCATAGAGTCAAAATGGGGCCACGGAATAAGTCAGAGAACTTATGGTTCACTGTTAAGGATTATGAATACTTCCTTCAGGGTGAAAGAAAGTATAGTGTATAAATCAGCACTGGGACTCAGATGAAGATCATGGAGTCTCTGTGGAGTCTCTGTGGATGGCAGTGCCATAAGGTGATATAGGGTTATTCACACATTGCTAAAGCAAAGCAGATAAAGCTGATAATGCATCAGTCAGTTCACAAATTTATGGCATGGAGGTGCACCAGCGCTATGAAAAGTAAAGGGCCAATGGGTCCACTCACTGTACCGCAATGGCCAGACTGTCGTAGTTCCTGGATCGTCGGGGGAGAAGACAAATCTCTCTGTTTATCGGCTCGCAGTTGTAGAGGCTTGTTATAGTATCCATTGCTCGGGTTTCACTGAAAATCGTGTTTCAGTATCCACTCATCGGGTCTAGTCGCTGTGTATTCAGCGTCATGTGCCTTCTCTAAAATCGAACCCAGTGTCTTCAATTGGTGCATTGGGTATGTGCAGACAGGCAGATCTGTGTCATCAGTGATGTCTAGTGCATCAACTTACGTGGTGTTATGACCGACATGTTTCCCCCAATCAGCTTCAGCTTCCTCAGGGATGACGAGCTGACAAGCAGAAGGTGCTCAAGAGACTTGATGGTTGGCAACATTTAAACATGGGAGATGAAGTTCGGGAAAGAAACTTTACTATGACAGCTAATGGACGATTGAACTACAATTCCCAAGGCAAGCCTGGTATAAAGAGAGAGAGAGCTGTATTTTCACAGGCTGAATACCAAGGAATTTTCTCTTTGCTCTGAGACGGAAGTGTATACATCGCTGCTTCTGTGTGCAAATCAACCTCTTATAAGCCTGTGCCCTTGTGCTGAGGACTGGAGTTGCTCCAGGCAGATCCAGAAGTGAGCTGACATCTGAATGGGGACAGAACAGCAACCCCTGTTGCTGTATTGCTGCCACTGGTAAAAATACACTGCTGCCATTAATCTGTTGCTGCTTGCAGAGACTGAGCACATAGGGACTGGCCAGCTAACTAGAAGCATTATTTGCTGCATGTAGATTTTACTGGGAATGCACTCATGTGCACCAACATGAAGACTGGGCCCTAACACTAGCCGGCTGAAGAACTAAGGCTAAAGATTGTTTACTCAGATAGCTACTTCACAAGAACTTTCGTTATTGTCTATAGTAATAGGTACCTCTTTAGGAAGTCTTAAACTTCATTGCTGCAATTCCTATCGAGTGCACTCTAAAGTGAATATAGCCTACTGTTTACAGAGGAGTTATTATAGTATTAAGTGTCATTGTTGTTACTGTTTTTTGATTTTGTAGATATCCAGGTTTACTCTAATTTAGCTGCACACAACTCCATTTTATGCTGCTATAGTCTAGTGAACATATAGTCTAGTGAACTGTGATTGACTCAATCCTTTACTTATTCATTTATGGGCATACTGCTATTTACTGCAACTAGCGACAATATATTGGGTTCATTTACCACTAACCAGTCTAATGTTTGCTTTTTTGATACTAAACCTTAGTTGTGTGCAGGGTAACTATATTTCTGCTCCCAGTAGCAGTGCAGTATCCATTTGCTTAACCTGGTGTGTCAGTGGTGCTGAGGTTGTTCTCTGAGTTGAGGCAAAAGAACAGAGAACCCAATCTACTAAGCAGATCCTGTGGGGGGTATAACTACAAGAACAACAAAACCACAAGGGAACGACATTGATTGATATATTTAAATAGATATATTTGTGTTGTTCGTTCCTTAATGTTTTAATTATTTATTTTTATCAGAATGTGCATGATCTTAGTCATGCATTATATAATAAAAAAACAAAAAAAATTAACTGAAAAATACATTTAAACAAGCTTAGTTACTTTGCCTTGTATTTATTTCTATTTATTTGTGTATTTTTTAAAAAAAAGTTTTTAGCTACTGATGATCCCGGGGCAAGTGATAATATGCTGATCACATGGCTTATGCCTATAACCACTTGCCCTCTGAACGATTTACCCCCCTCATGACCAGGCCATTTTTGCTTTACGGCACTGCATTATTTAACTGACAATTGCGCAGTCATGCAATGCTGTCCATAAATAAAATGTATGTCATTTATTTCCCCACAAATAGAGCTTTCTGTTGATGGTTATAGCGTCTGCAAATGATGGTATACAGTATATACTGGAATTTCTTTTTATTTAATCGTTTTATGTTAGTAATGTCGGCAATAAGCAACTTACAGCGGGACTGCGATATTGTGGCAGCCAATTTGACACTAAATGACAAATTTGACACTTTGTGGGAACTAGTGACACTAATATAGTGATCAGTGTTAAAAATATATACTGTCACTGTACTAATGACACTGGCTGGGAAAGGGTTAAAAATCTAGGGCAATCAAAGGGCTAAAATCCATACCAGACCCTTATCTGAGCACAAAGCCTGGCTGGCCAAGATGGGGGTGGTGGCGAGCGAGCGCCCCCCCCCTCCTGAACAATACCAGGCCACATGCCCTCAACATGGGGGGGTTGAGTGCTTTGGGGCAGGGGGGGCTCTGCTCCCCCACCCCAAAGCACCTTGTCCCCATGTTGATAGGGACAGGGTTCTCTTCCCGACAACCATGGGCTGTGGTTGTGGGGGTCTGCGGGGGGAGGCTTATCAGAATCTGGAAGCCCCCATCAACAAGGGGGCCCCCAGATCCCAGCCCCCCCTTACATAAATGGATATCGGGTACATTGTACCCCTATTCATTCACCCAAAAAGTGTACAAAAAAATAAAGACAGTCAGTTTTGAAAAAGTCCTTTATTAAAAAATAAAAAAAATAGTGTCCCCCGATGATCGCCCACCCACCTGAAAAATAGAAAAAAAAAAAGCTCCTGCTTCTCCGGACGCTTCCTGCGCTCTGAGCTGTTTTGAGTTCGACAAGGTCCCCCAAGGTTCTGTCCTGGGACCAATCTTGTTTAATTTATTCATAAATAATCTAGAGGAGGGGATATCTAGCACAATCTCGGTATTTGCGGTTGATACTTAACTAAGCATGCCAATATCTTCTATGCAGGATGTGGAAATCTTACAAGCGGACCTGAACAAAATAATGGGGTGGGCAACTACATGGCAGATGAGGTTTAATGTTGAAAATGTAAAGTAATGCACTTGGGCGTCAGAAACACGAAAGCAAGCTACTCACTAGGGGGAAACCTCAGGGTGAATCTAAGATGGAAAAGGACCTGGGGGTCCTAGTGGACAACAGGCTTGGCAGTGGCATGCAATGCCAAGCCGCTGCAAGCAAAGCCAACAGAATACCGGCATGTAAAAAAGGGGATTCACTCCAGAAATAAAGAGATTATTCTCCCACTCTACAAGACTCTGGTCCGGCCACATCTGGAGTATGCTATCCAGTTCTGGGCACCGGTCCTCAGGAAGGATGTGCTGGAACTGGAGAGAGTCCAGAGAAGGGCAACAAAAATAATTAGGGGAATGGAGGGCATCGGCTGTGAGGAAAAACTACAAGCATTGAACTTATTCTCTCTGGAGAAGAGACGCTTGAGAGGGGATATGATATCAATGTACAAATACTGTACTGGTGAGGACCCTAGCATAAGGAACAAACTTTTCAGAGAAAGGGAATACAATAAGACATGTGGCCACTGACTAAGACTAGAGGAAAAACGATTTAACCTTAAAATACGTAAGGGGTTCTTCACTGTCAGAGCAGTAAGGATGTGTAATTCGCCTCCACAAGCAGTTGTATCAGCAGGGAGCATAGATAGTTTCAAAAAACTATTAGATGGGCACCTTAAAGACCACAACATACAGGGGTATACAATGTACTAACACACACACACACATCATAGGTTGAACTGGATGGACTGATGTCTTTTTTCAACCTCACAAACTATGTAACTATGTAAGCTCTTTTACAGGGATCTGATGTCACAAGCTGCCCCACAATGCACCGCTCAGGTGCAGTGAATAATAATGATTTTTGAATAATTTTTTTTTTCTATTTTTCTGGGAGGGCGGGTGACTGATCATGGGGGGACACTATTTTTTTAATAAAGGACTTTTCCAAAACTGGCTTTTGTCTTTTATTTTTTTGTTACTTTTTTGGTGAATGGGTAGGGGTACACTGTACCCGATATCCATTCACATGGGGGAGGGCGGGATTCCGATAAGCCTCCCCCCCACAGACCCCCCACAACCACAGCCCACGGTTGTTGGGAAGAGACCCCTGGGGGAAAGGTGCTTTGGGGCAGGGGGGCCTGGTATGGTTCAGAAGGGGGGGGCACTCGCTTGCTTGCTCGCTTGCCCCCACCCCCATCCTGGCCAGCCAGGCTGTGTGCACGGATAAGGGTCTGGTATGGATTTTAGGGGGAACCCCACGCCATTTTTTTTAAATGTTGGCGTGGGGTTTCACTTAAAATCCATACCAGACCAGAGGGGTCTGGTATGGATTTTGGGGGTGACCCCTCGCCATTTTTTTTTCATTTTTTAATCTGTATTGCCGGGAGCCAACAATACATTACAGCTGCGAGCAAGTTTAAATGACATTTTGTCCTTTAGAAATGTCAGTATAGCTGCAGCAGGCTACAAACAGTCACTTTAAGGGGGGCCCCCAGGCACGATATTTAAAGGAATTTTTCATTTTTATTGTTTCACTTTAAGCATTATTAAAATCCCTGCTCCTGTAAAAGCGATTGTTTTAAAAAATATTTTTGCATTGATTCATCTCCCCCAGGGCAGTACCCAGGTCCCCATATACTTTTTTGGGCCAATAACTTACATTTAAGCCTTTAAAATTAGGACTTTTGATTTTTCATATTTGTGTCCCATAGACTTTAATGGTGTTCAGCAGATTTCCTCAAGTTCAAATTCTTGAGGAAATCTGCTGGTCTCTGCCAGAAAGTTGTCAATGGGAAGAAGGTTTACCTTCCAACATGACAATGACCCAAAGCACACAGCAAAAATGACCACACAGTGGTCGAAGGAGAAAAAGGTGAATGTTCTTGCATGGCCTAGTTGGAGCCCAGACTTAAACTCCATTGAAAATCTGAGGAATGACTTGAAGACTGCAGTCCACAAACTGTCACATCAAATTTAACCTGATGTAGTTGTAAAGGCAGAAGGTTTTTTCTCTTAAATCATTCTATGCATTAAGATAAAAAGCCTTCTGTATGCAACAGCTCCCCTCAGCCCCCTAATACTTACCTGAGGTCTCTCTCTGTCCAGCAATGTCCACGAGTGTCTCAGCTGTCCGAGATTCTCCCTCCTGATTGGCTGAGACACAGCAGCATCACCATTGGCTGCCACTGCTGTCATTTAAAGCCAACTAGCCAATCAGGGTAGAGAGGGGTGGGGCTGAATCAGGGCTCTGTGTCTAAATGGACACAGGGAGCTGTGACTTGGTTCGGGTGCCCCCATAGCAAGCTGCTTGCTGTGGGGGCAATGAAATGGAGGGAGGGGCCAGGATCACAGAAGAGGGACCCAAGAAGAGGAGGATCCTGGCTTCTCTGTGCAAACCCAACTGGCAACAGAGGAGGCAAGTATAAAATGTTTGTTATTTTTATAGGGAAAACGAAACTTTACAATTACTTTAACTTAAGGAGTTCTGTAAAGAAGAGTGGGCATATATTGCAAAGTTTAGAAGACACATATCCCAACAGACTAAGGCTGTAATTAAAGCAAATGTGGTCCAACAAAATACTGACATAAGGGGTGTTACTTTTTCCAACTTTTTCCAACCAGTGATTCTGCTTTTTATTTATTTAATTTTTTTTCTGACGTGTTGGTGTTATACATTTCACTTGGATGTTATAAGTTGCACTGAGTAAGTACAGCTGGATACAGCAAAAAATGTGTCTATCTTCATTTCAGACGGCAAAGCAACAAACTGTGATTATTTTAAAGGGGGCTGATTTTTATTTTATTACCCGCTGTATACATGATTCTGCACAGAACGGCTGCCCTGTAGCAGTAAATCTGCTATACAGCAATCGGCAAAGGGATAAACAAATGAAGGCCCCTTGAACCTCATTTAGGAAAAGGGAGCCTTGACTGCTGGAAGCATGGCATCACTGTGGGTGTGAGCCTAAAAGAGAAGTTAAGTAGCTCCCTTGGGATTGGTTACAAAGACCTGAGGTGACTGGGTGGAGCCTGAACTCTAGAAAAAGACTACGCTGGGGCACATCCAACTGCTCTAAAGAGATTCAGCTGTTACAAGAGTTGACCACCCCCCAGCCCGCTGTGATGTTTTGTCACAGCTTTATTGGCGGTTTTGACCTTGCCAGCAATTGATGTTGCTTTATGGGCTATGCCCTCAAGTTAAATTCTGGGGTCAGTCTAATGTCAGATACAAAAAAAAAAAAACGGCGAGGGGTCACCCGCAAAATCCATACCAGACCCCTCTGGTCTGGTATGGATTTTAAGTGAAACCCCACGCCAAAATTTAAAAAAAATGGCATGGGGTTCCCCTAAAATCCATACCAGACCCTTATCCGAGCACGCATCCTGGCTGGCCAGGATGGGGGTGGGGGCGAGCGAGCGCCCCCCCCCTTCTGAACCATACCAGGCCCCCCTGCCCCAAAGCACCTTTACCCCATGTTGATGGGGACAGGGGTCTCTTCCCAACAACCATGGGCTGTGGTTGTGTCTTTTTGGGGGGCAAGGTATTGGTTTATTAGCTGCTCATAAATGAGCCTATGCTTCTCAGCAGTCATGCCATGTCTATTTTTTATCAACAAAGCCAAGTCACACAGCAATGAGGCGTTATATGTCTTTGCTGATAATCAAGACCATGTCACGCAGTAACTGGTTGTGATATGGCTTTGTTGATACAGCTAGGTGCTTCACAATTGAAGAAATGTTGGTGAATGCTACTTTGCTGAAATCAACTGCTGATCACTGCTGGCTAGTTAAAAGGGTTGTAGAAAGTGGCAGGACTATCAAACATGTATAAAACAGCTGGCACCACCTTGACATGGTGTTAGAAAAAGCTCTGTGAAATTTTCAGGTATAGAGAACCCTCTAGTTAAAATCATGTTATCATTTTCTTAAATTTGTTGTTTTTTGGGGAACCTTTGTGTATATGTATTAATACAATCAAACCAGCGCTCAGTGCCTGTGCCTATACACTATTCCTGTTGCTGCTGTTCATTTTTTTTTATCAATGGTACACATCAAACCACAAACAGTATTAATGTTCCAATGTGCTCATAACAAATGACTAAAGTGCCACAACTGTGCATACACAATATGGTGAATATAGTCCAACATATTGTATATTTCAAACAGATATTTGTAAAGTCCAAAATAATATATGTAAACTAAAAAGTCCCCAAAAGACTTTGTTCCAAGATGCTGGTGTGTAGAAATTCTGCACACTAGCACTTTGGAAAAAAAAAAAAGTATTTTGGGGACTTCTTAGTCTACATATATTTTGGACTTTATAAATATCTGTTTGAAATATACAATTTGTTGGACTATATATATTGTGTATGCACCGTTGTGGCACTTTAGCGGTTTGTTGTGACTGCATTGGAACATTAATACTGTTTGCACTGTGGTCTGATTTATACTTTGCGTATATGGCCATGCATATATTTCTTCACTGGACTCTGGCAAAAGTAATGCCAATGTCTTTTTCCTTGATTGTTTGAGTTGTTCAAAGTACAGAATAAATGGGGGAGATTTACTAAATCTGGAGCACTCAGAACCTGGTGCAGCTGTGCATGGTAGCCAATCAGCTTTTAACTTCAGCTTGTTCAATTAAGCTTTGGCAAGATAACCTGGAAGCTGATTGGTTTCTATGCAGACGTGCACCAGATTTTGCACTCTCCAGCTTTAGTAAATCAACCCCAAAGTGTCAATTTGATTCGAGCCACAAAGGCTCAAAGCCCTTAATGGGCCTTGGGCCATTTTATTGTGGGCTTACATCAATTAGCAGAGCTCATCTTGGTTTGAAGTTTTGAGGGTTCATGAAAGTTAGGTCTTAGATTAGTTACATTAACCACTTACCGCCCGCCCGCCGTCATATGACGGCGGGACGGTGCGGCTATTATCCTGGGCGGACGTCATATGACGTGACCCAGGAAATGCACGGCAGGCGCGCGATCGCGGGCGCGCCGCCGTGCATTGCCGGTGTCGGGGTGTCCCCGGGACACCCCCTGTCACCGGCAGGGGGGAAACAGCCACTGGGCGTGGCTGTTTCCCACGTGATCGGCTGTGTTCCAATGACACAGCCGATCACAATGGAGGCGGCCGGGAGATGACCGCGCATGTGCGATCGGGAGCGCGCAGCGCGGTCATGTCGGTGGCACTGTGTTCCGTAGGAACACAGCTGTCACCGGCAGTAGTAAACAGTCACTGATAGTGACTGTTTACTATGTGATCGGCTGTGAATCCATTCACAGCCGATCAGAAAATGTAAACAAAGAGCAGTAACTGACTGTTACTAGCTCTTCTCCCCTCATACAGTTTCCAGTATGAAGGGAGAAGAACTAGAAACAGTGAGTTACTGCTCTGTGTACCTGCAAAAGTAAAATCACACAAATAAAGGTCCCTCCACACAGTCCTCAGCCCCCCCAATGTCACCTGTCACCCAACAGTCACCTTATCAGTGCCCAGAAATTGACACCCATAACGTTCACATGTGAGCGCAGCGATCGCGGGCAGAATCACCGCGATTCTGCCCGCGATCCGGAAATCATTGCAAATTGCGGGACGCCTGTGCGTTGCCCGTTTTTTGCAATAGCACCCCAAACGCTGTGCGATGTTGCCACCATTTCCGCCTGCCGAATCGCGGTAACATCGCGCAAACATCGCATGACGCCCAAAAAAGGTACAAGAGCTTCTTTGGGGCGTCATGCGTTGTTTGCGTGATGTTACCTCGATTCGGCAGGCGGAAATCGCAGCAACATCGCACAGCATTTGGGGTGCTATTGCAAATCGCACAGGCGTCCTGCCATTTGCAATGATTTCTGGATCACGGGCAGAATCGCAGTGATTCTGCCCGCGATCGCTACGCTCACATGTGAACGTAGCCTAAAATTCACCGGTCACCAGAGACTGCCATCAGTACCGCCGTGCACCATCGCCCGTCACCTGTCACCCATCAGTGACCATCGCCCATCACCTGTCACCCCATCAATCACCGTCACCTGTCACCCCATCAGTCATCATCACCTGTCACCCCATCAGTCACCGTCATCTGTCACCCTATCAATCATCGTCACTTGACACCCCATCAGTGATCGTCACTTGTCACCCCATCAATCATCGTCACATGTCACCCCGTCAGTGATTGTCATCTGTCACCCCATCAATCATCTTCACTTGTCACCTCATCAATCATCGTCACCTGTCACCTCATCAGTCATCGTCACCTGTCACCCCATCAGTCATCGTCACCTGTCACCCCATCAGTCATCGTCACCTGTCACCCCATCAGTCATCGTCACCTGTCACCCCATCAGTCATCGTCACCTGTTTGCCATATGCATGCAATCACTTACTGACCGCCTAACGACTATATGCGTCGGCCATTAAAAGCTAAATACTAGGGTTATGGCAGCAGATAGCCCCCATAACCCCGGTATTTTTTGAAACGGCGGGCGGTCGGCTTTCAGATAAGGGTGGTCCCAGTGGTGGATTCGCAGCGGAATTACCCTTACGGTGCTGCTGCGTCCCAGACGTTTTCCCAGCTTACCGGACCCGCCGGCAGCGGGGAAAACTATCCGGTCCCGGATCCTCAGAGACAGGAAGTCGAGTGAGGGCAAGATGGCCCTCACTCAACTCTATGGTCTTGGAGGACCGGAGCTACGTCAAAAGACGTTGCCTAGCAACCGGTTTAAAGGGCCGCTTTTTTTTTTCTTTTTTTTTTTTCCTCTTTCAACAATTTTTTTTTTTCTTTTCTTTTTTAGTGTAGTTGTGAGGTGTGAGGTCTTTTTGACCCCAGATCTCACAATAAAGAGGACCTGTCATGCCTATTTCTATTACAAGGGATGTTTACATTCCTTGTAATAGGAATAAAAATGATCAAAACATTTTTTTTTTTAAACTGTGTAAAAATAAAAAAATAATAAATAAAATAAATAGGAACAAAAAAAAAAAAAAAATTAAAGCGCCCTGTCCCCGTTAGCTCGCGCGCAGAAGCAAACGCATACGCAAGTCCCGCCCACATATGTAAACGGTGTTCAAACCATACATGTGAGGCATCGCCGCGATCGTTAGAGCGAGAGCAATAATTTGAGCCCTAGAGCTCCTCTGTAACTCTAAGCTAGTAGCCTGCAGAAATTTTTAAAATGTTGCCTATGGGGATTTTTAAGTACCAATGTTTGGCGCCATTCTGTGAGCATGCGCAATTTTGAAGCATGACATGTTGGGTATCTAATTACTCGGCGTAACATTATCTTTCACATTATGGAAAAAAATTGTGCTAAATTTGCCGTTTTCTTATTTTTTAGTTCAAAAAAGTGAATTTTTTTCAAAAAAATCGCATCTGGAAGACTGCTGCGCAAATATGGTGTGATAAAAAATATTGCAACGATCTCCATTTTATTCTCTAGGGTCTCTGCTAAAAAAAAATATATAATGTTTGGGGGTTCCAAGTAATTTTCTAGCAAAAAAAATGATTTTAGCTTGTAAACACCAAGTGTCAAAAATAGGCCCAGTCTTAAAGTGGATAAATGGACAACTTTGTGTAAAGCGCTACTTGGATGTTAGGCCTATGTGTGTGGCCAGGCTGTGAAAAAGTGTTACACATGTGGTATCGCCATACTCAGGAGGAATAGCAGAATGTATTTTGGGGTGCAATTTTTGCTATGTACATGCTATGTGTTAGAAATATTGCATAAATGGACAGCTTTGTGTAAAAAGAAATGTGTTTTCATTTTCTTTCCACATTTTCCAAAAACTTGTGGAAAAAAATGACATATTCAAAAGACTCATTATGCCTCAAAAATTATACGTTGGGCTGTTTGCTTTCCAAAATGGGGACATTTTATGGGGGTTTCCATTGTCCTGGTGCTCCAGGGGCTTCAAAAGTGCGATAGGTTGTCAGGAAATGATATGTGTAATTTGTGCTCCTAGAATGCCGGACGGTACTACTTGGATGTTAGGCCTCTGTATGTGGCCAGGCTGTGAAAAAGTCTCACACATGTGGTATCGCCATACTCAGGAGGAGTAGTAGAATGTGTTTTGGGGTGTAGTTGCAAGTATACATGTGCTGTGTGAGAGAAATAACCTGTTAATATGGCAATTTGTAAAAAAAAAAAAAATCTTCATTTTGCAAAGAGTTGTGGGAAAAAATGACAACTTCAAAAAACTCTCCATGCCCCTTATTAAATACCTTGGAATGTCTACTTTCCAAAAAGGGGTCATTTGGGGGGTATTTGTACTTTCCTGACTTTTTAGTGTCTCAAGAAATGAGATAGGCCTTCAGTACATCAGGTGTGAGCAAGTGTGATCAATTTTCAATGATTCGCACCATAGCTTGTGGACTCTATAACTTTCACAAAGACCAAATAATATACACTTACTTAGGTTATTTTTACCAAGGATAAGTAGCAGTATAAATTTTGGCCAAAATTTGTGAAGAAAAATGACTAATTTGCAAAATTTTATGACAGAAACCAAGAAAAATGTGTTTTTTCACGATATTTTCAGTCTTTTTTTGTTTAAGGCACAAAAAATAAAAAACCCAGTATTGATCAAATACCATCAAAAGAAAGCTCTATTTGTGTGAAAAAAGGACACAATTTTTGTATGGGTACAGTGTTGCATGACTGAGTAATTCTCAGTCAAAGTGTGAGAGCGCTGAAAGCTGAAAATCGGTCTGGGCAGGAAGGGGGTGAAAGTGCACTGTAGGCAAGTGGTTAAATAAACATGAATCAGGCGCATCAGCTGCACAATCTATAAAAGTCCATAATGTCTTATAAATGGTATGGAAAGTCCAACATTTAGGGCTGCCATCAAGTGAAACATAAGCCAAAGGTTCCAACGAAGCTAGGGATATTAGATGTGTGCTAGCCCAAGCAGGGGTGGACTGACAACTCATGGGGCCCTGGGCAATAAGAGATCATGGGGCCCCCTGTGTCCACACTCAAGCCACACAAAGCCCCACCTACAAATTGCAGCTCAGCCACATAGAGTGGGCATTTAAATATCTACCACAGCATTATCTGCATGGAAGTTCCTGGCTTCTTTCTCTAGTATGTAGCCTCTCATGGGGCCCCCTACTGACCCTGGGCCCTCGGGCAGTGCCCTAATCCCCGAATGGTCAGTCCGCCCCTGAGCCCAAGTGAAGCCACCAAAGATTGTATGTAGGTTAGAGAATTTAAAAAAAAGAGTAAAACAATGTGTATGGTCTGTATAATAGAGAATTTAGAGGGAGAATTTCCAACCTCAAAATCAGTTATTCTAAATGATCTACCTCAATAACTTTCCCTTGCCTCAAAAATGACAAACCTGCAAGAAATCCTTCCCTAGTCCTCAAATTGTCCAGAAGCGAATTTATTTAGTAAATAAACATCTTCAGTGTTCAGGATTTTAGAACTACACCGAAGACAAGCAGCAAACATTTCCCTGATATTTTATCCCTACTGTATTACTTTATGTTTTACTGTTTCAACCTATGTAACTAGCAGATCCTAAATCTCATCCTACCTAACTGCACTGATCAAGCCCCCAACCTTGACACAAGTGAATAGCTGTAAGCACTGCTGCTTATAAAATGCATGCCAGCGATAGCATAGCAAAAAAAAATTACACTGACTAGTGATAGCTGGTGTAGTAAACCACTGTAATGCACTGTTAATGATAAGTGAGAATGAGAAGCTATGTGTGTTCTGGGTACAAATCTACAGATTTATAAGTAATGTACGGCACTTTGCAAACATCTAATTGCATAAAGGGGTACTTCTATGTTAAAGTTGAGAAATGGTATGCTGAAGCCACTTCTTAGATACATTTTGTATATTGTAAATAAAAATGTTGCGCTGCTATATTATAATCTCTAAAAAAGAATGTCCATCTAATGCAACATCGAATATTAAAAATAAATGACAGAGAACAAAGAAAAACAGTCCACATTAACCCAAGTGATTCATCCAATCGACTGTGCAGTGAAAGATCCTAAGTGCAGCATAAAGTAATCAATAGAATTGTGCTGTGTCCAAACCTCCACCCAGTGATCAACACAAGGCTTACCAGACACAACTGACCATCCACTACAGATAGGTCAGTATGCGCATTTGGTATAAGGGTATCCTCGGATTCTCAGTGGCAATGGACCATCCTGGGCAGTATTGCAGTGTTCCCTGGTAACGGTTCCTCCATAAACAGTGTGTTAAAGATAAAAAGAGAATCCCCCTCATAGTGTATTACTGGATAACTTCATTTATTCAAAGGAAAAAGAATACACTTACAAAATCTCCAGATAAAAAGCCCTTGTCACAATAAAATTCCTGCAGATGCAAAAAAAGAACGCTTCCCGAATGCTTCAGATGTTGATGTAGTGACATCACAGCTGGCTCTTCCCTATGGGTTTCATCATACCTGACGTCACCTGGGGCACGGGGACATTCTTTTTTGGAGATTATAATAATATAGTTGCATAGTTACATAGTTAGTCAGGTTGAAAAAAGTCCATCTGGCTCAACCAATAAAAAAAAAAACAGTAATGAAAACCCAACCATATAATCCCATATACACAATCCTATACCCGCAGTTGATCCAGAGGAAGGCAAAAAAGCATACCCAGCAAAGCAAGGTCCAATTTGCCACAGCAGGGGAAAAAATTCCTTCCTGATCCCCCGAGGGGCAATCAGATATTCCCTGGATCAGCTTTACCTATCAATATTAGTACCCATTTATATTATGTATACCCAGGAAAGAATCCAGGCCTTTTTTTAAGCAATCTAGTGAGCTAGCCAGAACCACCTCTGGAGGGAGTCTATTCCACATTTTCACAGCTCTTACGGTGAAGAAACCTTTCTGTATTTGGAGATGAAATCTGTTTTCCTCTAGACGTAAAGAGTGCCCCCTTGTCCTCTGTGTTGACCTTAAAGTGAATAACTCAACACCAAGTTCACTATATGAGAGGTGGAGAAAAAACCAATGCGCTACCAATAGGGTATAGGACGTATGGGGGATGAGAATAAATAAGTGTTTGGATGAAAAAATATAAAAAATATATATATACAATGGCAGCCAATTATGTACTGTCACCACGTAGTAGATAGAAGGGATAAGGGGGAAATCGGCGGTCGTTTCTCTAGGGGTAGACCATGTATGCAATCTTGAAGGAAAGTGTAGCAAATACTCCTAGTTCTTGGGTAAGGACTCAATAGTGAGTATAAAAATAATCCATGTGTAGAAATGCTAGAAAGTGAATAAATAAATATAGTGTATATCTCCAAGAAAAGAATACAAAAACTGAAAGTGAGGCAATAAATCTAAAATAACCAACCTGATAGAGCATGAATATTATCAAAGTAATGTGCAAAATCACTAAAAAACTGTAGATATTAATAAGAGCAATGACTTGATAATGACAAAGATCATAAATAAATGCAAAATGCCAAAGCAATAAGTGCTAAAATAATGTGCAGTTGCCTAAAAATGGCAATGTATAAATATAAGTGAAGTGATGATCAATATAGAAAAATGTCCATGTGCAAACAACAATGTGCAAAAGTGCTTCAAAATAGGTGACTTTCGTGACTCTTCACAGTGTTAAGGTGACTCTTGTGAAACTCCAGGTGTGTCACCAGGGTGAGCTAATCCTCTAACAGGTGTAATGGCCGCTCACCTCCAAAAACACCTTTAAAGGCGTTTTGTGATATCAATCACTGGACTAGGATGGTTAGATCCTCCTCCTTGAGTGGGGGCTTCTAGTGGGGCCACTAGGGTATCCTTTGCTCCTATGGGATCCCTTGATAAAGTCACATGCGAGTGACGCAACACATCGGGAGGAGCCGAGTAACGTCACTTCCGATCTAGATTTATTGCCCTACTTTAAGTTTTTTTGTATTCTTTTCTTGGAGATATACACTATATTTATTTATTCACTTTCTAGCATTTCTACACATGGATGATTTTATACACACTATTGAGTCCTCACCCAAGAGCTAGGAGTATTTACTACACTTTCTTTCAAGATTACATAAGTACGTTCATGGTCTACTCCTAGAGAAACGAGCGCCAATTTCCCCCTTATCCCTTCTATCAAGTTCACTATATGGACCCTTCATGCGTTTATACATGTTGATCATATCCCCCTTAATCTCCTCTTCTCAAGAGAGAATAAATTCAGTTCCTCTAATCTTTCTTCATAGCTGAGCTCCTCCATGCCTCTTATCAGTTTGGTTGCCTTTCTCTGCACTTTCTCCAGTTCCCCGATATCCTTTTTAAGAACTGGTGCCCAAAAAACTGATCTGCATATTCAAAATAAGGTCTTAGACCGCATTCACAGTGAAGCAGCACGACTCCTGCACGACTTCGGGGGCGACCTGTGAAGTCTCGTGCACCGCGACTTCGGCGCGACTTGCACAGACTTCACATAATGGAAGTCAATGCAAGTCGCCTCCAGGTCGCCCCGAAGTAGTACAGGACCCTTTTTCTAAGTCGGAGCGACATGTGTCGCTCCTATTAGAACGGGTCCTGTACCAGTCAATGGACCTCCAGAGATCGCGACTTGTCAGGCTGACAAGTCGCCTGACAAGTCGCGGCAGTGTGAATGGAGCCTTACTGTTGTAGCACAACATTTTTATTTACTTTTGCACTTTATTTATAACGTGGTATGTTGCAGCTGTTGGGATTCATTCACACTGCACACATTTTGTATATTGTGTTGAAAAAATTGTCACCAAAAGCATCAGTGGGAGCGTCAACTTTAGCATCAGTGGGAGCCTTGCTTTTACCTCCATACTGTAAGATTAAAACAAGCACAAGAACAGTAAAAGCAGGCACCACTTTCTGCTTTTTTACTCCAAAACACTCATCCATGTTTTACCGAAATGTGCTCCTGCTTTTTTATAGCCTTGCTCTAACATGATTATCTACTCGTGTACTAATACGTCAACTTGAAATACACCCACAACACTTTCAGTAACCTTGTGGTTAAAATAAATGTTACTAGCTACCTTGAAAACTTCAACACTGTTTTTTTTACAGTTCAGGTAGTAACTCCACCAGGCATCAGGTGTGTAGAATTAAAGTTGCATTTTCAGACTGCAAATTTGAAGACTGTGACTGCTCTTGGGAAAAGAAACAGTGTTTGATGTTTTTATGTGTTTGCGAATCAATGTATGTTTATGCAACATATCTTTATTCAAGGGATCAGCCAGTGGGAATGTTTTCAAAAGTCTTTCATGCTGAAAAGTGAGCAATTTCTACTGAAAAAGCTAACATTTTTGTATTTTCTTCAAAATATGAAAACTCAATTGTACATATAAATAATACATGTATGGTATGCCAGAAAAAACACGTACGCTTCAAACAAATATACGCAAAAAGCCTTTTTATGACAAATTTCTATGCATTTAAGAATGGCTTTTAAGCCTTTAAAAGTCTCAGTACTCTTTTCTTTATGTGTTCTTACAAGAGTAATATAGAGCATGTCGTAAGACAGTTGACAGCTAAAATGTTATTTTTTGGTGGTTACAAAAAAAAAAAACTGACATGAAAAAATAAACGCATTAATGGCACCTGAGATGTGTTATCTTCAACAGCATTTACCTATAACAAAATAACGTTAATTTATGTCAGGGGTAGGGAGTGCTCATTTAGAATCCTAAAGGCTCACTTTGCAAAGACAATGTTCACGAACCTTAGTTAATATGATAATGCTGCGTTTAATTCAATCATCCAGTTCACTTCAATCACGTGCAAGTAAAAATCCTGTTTTTCTTATTTCCCTTTCTCGTGATTGGGTGTTTAAAGTGAGCACAGTTTTATTTTATTTTATTTATATAATACTATACTATTTTATACTATTTTATAGTTGAGTGAGCATTCACTTTGCATAGTGAACATTTTCATTCCCAAGGAAACTCAACTCTCTCTACTACTTTAGTAAAATAGCACCAGTGCCTTTTCTTTTCAGCTTGAGGTTGATTTTTAACACATTTTAATAATTTATTCAATAAATAATTTAAATAAATTTAAATACATTTTTAATAAATTCACCAAAATGCAGCATGGTTCCTTTTAACCCCCTCAACATGATACATCTATTAACAGAAATTAGTGGCAAAGTTATAAAACAGTAAATTTACTACAGGTAGGTGTACTGTATATTCCTGGTTAATGAGTTTTACTATACAGTGAATTATTTACCACCAGTGAATGTTTGATGAATGTCTCATTCACTGCTTTATAAATATGAACCCTAGATTAAAAAATATTTCACCAAAAATATTCTTGACAGGTGAAACTCTAGATAACGGTCTTTTTACCTCTGGATTTCAGATACTTTTGCTGCAAAATAATTAAATGGCCAACTAAATGCTAAACCACATGTTCATGTACTGTACATGAAAATTTGGAAAATTATTTGGAATATGTATGCATCTATTGCACTGCAGAGAGCCTCATCCAAGTGCAAGCATCCTTTAATGTGACACTCGGGGAAAGAGGTATCCCAGAGGGTACTTGCTGATTTATTATTACTACTATTATATACTCCTAGCCACAATTCTATTATGTGTAATCCTAATTGAAGTAAAAAAGAAAGAAATAGCAAGCCAACTACTATGGTGTTTTTTTTTTTAAATACAGACGTGCCTTAATGCAACTTGTTAGTGCAATAAAAATATATGCTATATCTGAGCAATTCATATTTCTTTCAGTTGTAAAAATAAAGAGTCACAAAAAGAAATAGGCTTTTTTTGAAGTGCACATTCTAAAGGGAACACATAATATTAGAGGTCACTGAGGATTTACATTATCATACAAAAGCACAAGGCCGCATGCTGATTTGTGACCTTCAAAGTGACCTTTTCTCTTCAGTTCCAGAATAAACCATTACAATTTTGAAGTGGAACTGAAATTAGCAATACTGTTTCCTTACTACTCCACCACCACGAACACTACCTTCCCTAATTTGTATACACAAAGTGTATATATACAGTATATCAGCCCTCTAAATCTAAAGTGTGGAGCAGGGGGAGACTGGGCTGACCGTTTCCTGGCTGATCGCTTCTGGCAGAAGCGGTGCGACCATCAGAGTGGCCCGGGGGGGTTCCCTGCCCCCCCCCCCCCGGCTGCTCTGATGTTCTATGAAAAAGGCTGCACCGCTTCTGCCAGAAGCGATTAGTCAGGAAACTATCAAGAGGATCTGGTGGTCAAATCACGCAGAGCGGGGATCTCCCACTGTTACACAGCTTCTATATGAATAGCTGGCCACTGTCAAATGAAGTCCCGCCTCCTGGACCGGAATTGGACCAGTGTGCTGTCTATTAGAGTAGCCAGTCAAGGAGGCGGGACTTCGTTTGACAGCGGCCGGCTATTCATAGAAGCTTCGTCACACTGGGAGATCCCCGCTCTTTGTGATCCCGCCGCCGATCCTCCTGACAGTTTCCTCCCAATCTTCCTGATTCCTCCCTGCTGCACTTATGGGCAATGATAGGCTAGCACTGATGGCCACTGATATGCTGCATTGATGGGCAATGATATGATGGGCAATGGTGGGCTGCACTTATGGACACTGATATGCTGCACTGATGCGCAATAATATGCTGCACTGATGGGCAATGATAGGCTGCACTGATGGGCAATGAAAGGCTACACTGATGGCCACTGATAGGATGCACTGATGGCCACAGATAAGGCTGCACTGATGGCCACTGATAAGCTGCACTGAAGGGGCTTCACTAATAAGGCAGCACTGATATGATGCACTGAAAAGCACTGACTTACTGCACTGATGGGCACTAACAGGCTGCACTGATGGCCACTGATGAGGTTACACTGATGGCCACTGTTAAGGCGGCAATAATGAATACTGAAAAACTGAACAGATGGGCACTAATGAGGTTGCACTGATAAGGCAGCACTGATATGCTGTACTGATAGGCACTGATGAGGCGGTACTGATAAGCTTCACTGATGGGGCTGCACTGATAAGGCAGCACTGATAGGCACTAATATGCTGCACTGATGGGCTCTGATATGCTGCACTGATGGGCACCAATCAGCTGCACTGATGGGCACTAATATGCTGCACTGATGGCCACTGGTGAGGCTGCACTAATGGCCACTGATGAGGTCGTGTTTAGGCGCGGACATAGGGGCAGGGCAGGGTAGGGGTTGGGTGGGACAACTGGTGGCGAGTAACTCTTAAGGCCTGGCTAGTACACTGAAAGACACTTAAATTCCCTTTTTCCCCATTCTGGTGCTCGGTTTTAACTTCAGCAAGTCGTCTTCACCACGTCCAGATGCCTAAATACATTGAGTTGCTGCCATATAACTTGCTGATTAGCCATTTGTATTACCAAGCAATTGAACTGGTGTACCTAATAAAGTGGCCGGTAAGTGTATATACACTATATTGTCAAAAGTATTGGGACACCTGCCTTTGCACACACATGAACTTTAATGGCATCCCAGTCTTAGTTCGTAGGGTTCAATATTGAGTTGGCCCACCCTTTGCAGCTATAACAGCTTCAACTCTTCTGGGAAGGCTGTCCACAAGGTTTAGGAGTGTGTCTATGGGAATGTTTGACCATTCTTCCAGAAGTGCATTTGTGAGGCCAGGCACTGATGTGGGATGAGAAGGCCTGGCTCACAATCTCCCCTCTAATTCATCCCAAAGGTGTTCTATCAGGTTGAGGTCAGTTTGAGCGAGTTTGAGCGAGTATGGGGTGGAGGGACTTGACTGGCCTGCACAGAGTCCTGACCCCAACCCAATAGAACACCTTTGGATGAATAAGAGAGGAGACTTTGAGCCAGGACTTCTCGTCCCACATCAGTGCCTGACCTCACAAATTTGCTTCTGGAAGAATTGTCAAACATTCCCATAGAAACACTCCTAAATCTTGTTGACAGCCTTCCCAGAAGAGTTGAAGCTGATATAGCTGCAAAGGGTGGGCCAACTCAATACTGAACCCTATGAACTAAGACTGGGATGCCATTAAGGTTCATGTACATATACACTTACCAGCCACTTTATTAGATACACCAGTTCAATTGCTTGGCAACACAAATTGCTAATTAGCCAATCACATGGCAGCAACTCAATGCATTTAGGCATTTTGCCATTTTAGCAGCAAAATAGGTAAAAAAGGAATTTAAGTTAATTTGAATGTGACATGGTTGTTGGTGCCAGATGGGGTTGTCTGAGTATTTCAAAAACTGCTGATCTACTGGGATTTTTTACGCACAACCATCGCTAGGGTTTACAGATAACGGTCTGAAAAAGAGAAAATATCCAGTGAGCGGAAATGCCTTGTTGATGTCAGAGGAGAATGGGCAGACTGGTTCCAGATGATAAAAATGCAACAGTAACTCAAATAACCACTTGCTACAACCAAGGTTTGCAAAATACCATCTCTGAATGCACAACACATGGAACCTTGAAGCAGATGGGCTATAGCAACAGAAGACCACACCTGGTGCCACTCCTGTCAGCTAACAGGAAACTGGGGCTACAATACGCAGAGGCTCACCAGAATTGGACGATAGAAGATTAGAAAAATGTTGTCTGGCCTAATGAAACTCAATTTCAACTGCGACATTCAATGGTAGGGTCAGAATTTTGCATAAACAACATGAAAGCTTGGATCCATCCTGCCTTGTAGCAACAGTTTAGGCTGGTGGTGTAATGCTGTGGGAGATATTTTTTTGGCACACTTTGGGTCCCTTAGTACCAGTTGAGCATCGAGTAATGTTGCTGACCATGTCCATACCTTTATGACTACAGTGTACCCATCTTCTGATGGCTCCTTCCAGCAGGATAATGCAGCATGTCACAAAGCTCAAATCATCTCACCACTGGTTTCTTGAACATGACAATGAGGTCACTGTACTCCAATGGCCTCCACAGTCACCAGATCTCAATCCAATAGAGCACCTTTGGGATGTGGTGGAATGGGGGAATAGCACCATAGATGTGCAACCGACAAACCTGCAGCAACTGCATGATGATCATGTCAAAATGGACAAAAATTTCTGAGGAATGTCTCCAACGCCTTGTTGAATCTATGCCATGAAGAATTTGGGCAGAATTAGGCAAAAGGGATCTAACCTGGTACTAGCAAGGTGTACCTAATAAAGTTGCCGGTGAGTATGTGTGTGTGTGTATGTATGTATGTATGTATGTATGTATGTATATATATATATATATATATATATATATATATATATATATATATATATATATATACAGTATATGGTGGAATATAGCAAGAAAGATGACCATACAGGTATCTCCGCCTACATATCTACTTTACACAACTGGAAATGCTGGTAAGGCAAATGCCAAGGTCATGTGAATAGATAAGTGTACCTACTGCGTTGGAAAGCCAAAGGCTACATATAACACAAAGTACCTTCTTTTGCAGCAAATCTGGTCTAGAATGAAGCAGCCTCTATGGTCCTGCTGCCATTGTCTATACCCTCAGACAATATATTTAGTAACTGGTGCCTGCCCCAGTCTACATCCAACAAATGGGATGGGTCTTTGTCAGAATGGCTTACAGTGAATAACCTCCAGCCTGATAAAGAGTCCAGTTCCCATACCTAAACTGCAAACTGGGAGCAGGTAATATTAGGGAGGATACAAAGCTAGAACTTGCAAACACTGGCACAATGGCAATAGGACCCTGCAGGTTAAATGGTTGTCAAACAGCTTTATGGAAAACAAAGATCACGTTATATTTAACTAGACATTAAGCCTGTTAAATTAACGGGCGCTAGAACATATGTAGCGTCCCTGTTGCCCTAGCAACACCGGGGGACACGCGCAGAGCTGACCGAGCGGCTTTCGCGTGCGAGCACACACCCGCCGCGTGCCCGCGCACACCCGCCGCTTCAACATTTTCACCCAGCCGCCTGAAGTCTCTGCGCTCCAAGTCCCAACGGTCTCCGTGGGACACATGCGCAGTAGCGCAATCCCACGGACACAGGGACTGGACGCAGAGACACTTGTACTTTATATAGTAAGATTACAATGGGGGGAGGGGGGTGACCTGTCTGTGTAATGGGGGGGTCTCCATGGTGACGGTGAGGTGAAGTTGTGTCGGGCCGCTCACCTGTGTGATGATATGACAGGAGGAAGGGGGAGGGGATGTTGCTCACTTGTACAGTAGCGGTGTACAGCTCTGTATCTGGGTGGCGGCGGGCCCTCTCTGGGTGGTGATATTCACCCTCCTTGCCCAAGCTCCTCTGCGCTCCCCTGCCGCTCACATCCCAGCCGCCTGACTCGTCTTTGTCTGTCTCCCGGCCGCCATGTTGACACTCAGCACCGCGCACCTTCCACCCCCCACCTCAACACTCTCTCTCACACACACACAGACTGGCCGAGCGGCCCCGCAGGGGGGGAATTCTGGGAGTTGTAATTCTCGACACCGCCGGCTTCTCCCCGGGGAGCGAGGCGCCGGGACTACATCTCCCAGAGAGCAGCGCGGGCAGACTGGGCGGGGCATTACGGGGGGAGGCGGGGCTCAGCTCATGCCCTAACAGACCGAAGTAGGGCGGGGCGAAGGCACCCGCCGCTTCAATATTTTCGCCCGGCCTGCCAAAGTCTCTGCGCTCCAAGTCCCAACGGCTGTCCGTGGGGCACATGCGCAGTAGCGCAATCCCACGGACACAGGGACTGGATGCAGAGACACTTGTACTTTATATAGTAAGATATGTGGCCCTATATAGATGTATACACGTAAAGTAAACTTATCATTAAGGCTTAGTAAAATATATTTTCAAAACTGGGGCTAGGAAAACAAAAAGAGCCAGCCATTTAATATTTTAATTCATTCTATAATATTATTGTGCATATTCACTCACAAATAATTGTATTTGCCCCCTTTTTCCATTCCATTGTTTGAGGAGAACTCTGCAACTGAGATTAAAAAGGGAATTTACTAGAGGAGGTGAAAATCTTCACGCAATAAATTAAGTCAAAGTGCACCTCTGCACAGACTATGGACATTATTTTTTTAATTCTTAACATGCATTACATGGGTTTTAATTAGACCCAAACTCATCTCTCTAGCTGCTTTTAATGTGAAGTTATTCATTGTCAAAGATCACAACAAAGACTGTAAAGTTGGTTTCTGTCCTTTTCTAACAGTTTAAAAAGACCTTGTTTATTTACATTAAAAGGCTGGAGTAAGATTTCAATAACTATGTTGTGAACTTTGAAAAGGAATTTGTTTTTCACATGACTTGATCATTTTTAACCTGATTGAAGAGTGAAGATTCTCAACCATAGTAAATCAGCCTCCATGTGTTAACAGAGCCCACAATGTTTGACAATCGCTGCCCTGTCAGCTGTCTGACTTCATGCTGATAACACATGCTCTTTCCCGACCCCTGAGTGTGCATAGCAATAGCAGTATCACATAACAGCTCCCCATAATTGTTTATATTCCCCATAAAATTTCAAAGTCTTATTTACAAAAAAAAATAACAATTATACTATATCTAGCCATACACTAGCTGAAAAATCAGGCAAACTCATTTTCGAAAAACCGTGAGAGCAGACGATCGTGCCATCATGTAATGACCAAATTTCGAACGATAAATCATTCAATGGACATAAATGAATCCGTTTTTCGTTTCGTTTGTCAAATATGCCTAGTGCAAACAGGTTGACCGAGAAACACATTAAGCTTTCAATTCATCATTACTTTATTGCTCGGTCGGCGGATTTTCAAAACTGTTCCTTCGATTTTTCGGCTCTGAAAAGTTAAAAGCGATTTTCTATTTGTGCCCATTAACTGTAGGAAAAACAAACGATCGTACCAAATGACAGATTTTCGAACCATCTCTCGGCTAGTGTATGGCCAGCATTACCTCCTCTGTGCAGTGATTTTGCACAGAGCAGCCCAGATCCTTCTCTTCTTGGGTCCCACGCTTTCACTCCTGGCACTCCTCCCTCCTGCTGGGTGCCTCCACAGCAAGCAGCTTGCAATAGGGGCACCCAAGCCGGTGTGCTCCCGATTAGCAGCTCTGTGTGTTTATTCACATACAGAGCCTTGATGTAGCCCCACCCCTCCAACTTCTGATTGGCTCACTGGCTGTGATTGACAGAAGTGGGAGCCAATGGCTCCCGCTGCTGCCAAAAGTCAATCAGGAGTGCGAGTCATGGGAGAAGCAAGGCTCTCATGGACATCGGTGGATTGAGAGGGGGCTCAGGTAAGCATTAGGGGGTGGGGGGGTGGGCTGTTGTACACCAAAGGTTTTTTACCTTCATACATAGAATGCATGAAGGTAAAAAACCTTGTTCCTTTACAACCACTTTAACCACAGGTCTCTGTTTTAAGACACTGTTCGGCACATTAAAGAGTCATGAGAGAGCTTGTGTTGTCAGTATGAGACCAATAACCTCAAAGGACAGCAAATGTCAGACTTCAACGTGCATATTAGGCTGCCCATAGATGGATTGAAATTAGTCTGGTTCAGCAGAGACTGGATGACTTTGTATCCATCTATGGCATAAGTCTAACGATTGACTTATGTTGAACAGGACTGTTGGAAAATTTTTCTCAATCAGCCAGCTGCAGTCAATTGGCTGCAGCCACTGATTATTATTATTATGATTATTATTATAATACAGGATTTATATAGCACCAACAGTGTGTGCAGCGCTTTACAATATAAAGGGAGACAATACAGTAAGAAAGCAATTCAAAACAAGAGGCTTAAGAGGGCCCTGCTTCTCAGAGCTTACAATCTAGTAGGGAGGGGCAAGTGGAACAAAAGGTAATTAACTGTGAGGGATGAGCTAATGGGAAAAATAAAAGATTCAGTTGTTAGCTGATGACAATATTGGTTTCTCTGAAGTTTTAGGGATCACCTGCAAGTGGACAAAGTAGGACTTAGCTGGATAGTTTGGAGTACAGAGTTCCAGAGGAGGGGGAGATGCTCTGGAGAAGTACTGGAAATGAGCATTAGAGAGGTGAAGACAAGGGAGCTAGACAGCAGGAGCTCAAGGGAGGAGTGGATAGCACGGCTTGGGTGATATTTTTTGACAAGAGTGGTGATGTAGCTTGAGGCAGAGTTGTGAATCACTTTTTATGTTGTTGTTAGTATTTTGAACTTTTTTAAAGCGGTGTTCCACCCAAAAGTGGAACTTCCGCTTTAGGTAGTTCTAACCCCCTGACATGCCACATTTTTTGGGGGGGAGCGGGTACCTAGTTTTGACAGGTACCCGCTCCCACTTCCGCTCGGAACGCCGCGGCGCCCTGAGCGGAAGTTCTCCTCCCCCCTCCCTCCCTGCAATCTTCTGGGACATGTCAGAGGTCCCAGAAGATTGCCGGCCAATCACGACGCGTAGCGCAACTCGCGCATGCGCAGTGCATACCCGGCTGCGAAGCCGCAAACTGTCACAGCCGGGTGCCCACACCAGTGATGCCGCAGAGCAGAGAGGGAGAAGAGCGAGGCTTCGGGCGGCCGCATCGCTGGACTGTTGGATAGGTGAGTGTGTGTTTAGGCTGGAACTCCACTTTGGGGATTCAGAAGGCAGTAGAAGGATTGGCAGAGGGGAGTGGTGGTAAAGTGGAGGAGTCTGGCAAGCAGCATTCATAATAGACTGAAGGGGGAATTGCCTGCAAAAGGCCTATAAGAAATTAGTTGCAATAGTCAAGGTAAGAGATAGCAAGAAAGTGAATAGGTTTTTCAGTGGTTTTATTGGTTAAAAAGGGGAGTACTATGGAAATGTTATGGAGATGAAGTCTACACAATTTGGACAGTGATGGCATTTATTGCTGAAAGGACAGGTCAGAGTCCAGAATCGGTGTATTCTGAATGCAGAGGAGTTCCGCTGTCAGAATACAATGGCAAAGCGGGGAAGATTCCTCCATGCACCTTGATTGTGTGAATGGCAGAATCTCCCTCTGGCTGATCAAAATACAAATGAGGCATCTATGGCCAACTTTAGTGTGCTCTCAGACTCAGAGTCCTTCTCAGAAATGGTATGTAAAGCTAAATAAACAGGTAAATATAAGTCCATAATGAGTAGACTTTGCATATGAAATCATTAGAGACTGAATATGGAAATAAATGTGGCTGATTCTCTTTGAGAAACCAAATGGCGCATTTAACACATTTTGCGCAAAGATTTTCCAGTGTACTTCTTGGAGTGAATGTCTTTTATAACCTATGTGTCCATGGACCAGTTCCAGCTTATGGTTGCCACCACTCTTTTAAAAATGTGGGATTGATTTAGTAAAGGAACAGGGCAAAAAGAACTTGAGTTTGTTTTGCTATAAACTTTACAGGGATGCAGTGCTTGAGTTATCCACCATCATACCATTGTACAAATATTAGTAAAAGGACTGTTCACATAGTAAAGGAAATGAGTACTTAGCTTAGTGAAAAAGGTAAAGCAATGTTTTATGCGAGTACCCAATCATGTGTAGGGGAACAATTAGTTTGCTATGTGAACAGTCCATATTCCTTTAGTAAATTAGCCCAATTCTCTCATATAATTTGTGTATGCCCTATCTAATAAATTTTATATCCAATCATAAATTTAATTTTGTATTGTCATTGTAATTGTAAATATTTCCTATGACGTAAAGAGTATAATAGCGTTATTGGCTAATTAATTCAAAAGAGTTTTTTTTTTTTTTTTCGTTTCTTGGACATACAATAAATATTTTAAACCTTTCACTGTGGCTGTTTGCGTTAAATGTTTTTTGCATTATCAGGAAGAACATGGAGTGGTTGTACCATAGGTTTCAAACAGGAAAACTTTTAAATTAGTTATTATGGGACAGAAGAGGTATCCTCACACTTAAAAGTAAATGGTTAAACACCAGTCTCTGAATATATACCCCAGCATCACCCCAAGTACACCTCTCATGAAATGAAATATGGAGGCTGCCATTGGCCCTTCTGAAAATGCTTGGCTGTCTCTGAAAGCAACAAGGTGCCTTGAAACTCAAGCATTATGGCAGTCAGGGAATCAGCATTTTCTGAAAAATGCCAACAAAAGATATCTACTTATTTTTCATTAAAAAAAAAAAAAAATTAAATATCACCATCCAAATACAATGACTTGAAGGAGAACTTCAATATATTTCCATCTTACATGTGTGTATTATTATTATTATTTTTATTATTATTATTATTATACAGGATTTATATAACGCCAACAGTTTGCGGAGCGCTTTACAATGTGAGGGAAGACAATACAGTTACAATACAATTCAACACAGGAGGAATGAGAGGGCCCTGCGTTTAAAATCTTTCTGAACAAAGGGAATCCTTGAAATCTCTGGAATGAAACAAAAAGTTCACCACACACGCCATAATTCATAAATTTATAATAATAAATGTAATTCATAAAAACTGAAGACAAAAATGAGCACAATAGAGTTGTTGGTCATTATGACCAATCAGGTTTGTTTAAAAATTAAACACAAATTCTGATTGGATGCTATAGAAAACCACTCCAACTTTGTATTCATGTTCTTTTTTTTCTAGTTTTCATGTTACTCATTGCATTATACATATGTATTAAACTTCTACAGAAAAAAAAAATATATATAGAAAGCAGAAGCAAAATGCAATGCACAGATGTCCAATAAGAGCACTGCATTTGTAGCAAATTCATAAATATGCACTTTATATTTTAAACTGTTTTCTGTGTAAGATTTTCTTATATCCATGCCAATCTGATTTTTTTTTTCTGTTTTGTAGCCTCTCCATAATTTAATTGTGTGTTGTTCAATATTTTCCTCAAAAAGTTCAAAAAATTCCAGGATATACATGTAAAATTTTTAGTATAATATTTTTTATCCTGTCTTTATATTATTCTCCACACTTACAGCCCAAGATTCTGATAACAGTATATATGTAAAGAGTTTTTAGTATAATATTTATCCTGTCTTTATTTATATTATTCTCCACATTTACAGCCCAAGATTCTGATAACAGTATATATGTAAAGAGTTTTTAGTATAATATTTATCCTATCTTTATTTATATTATTCTCCACATTTACAGCCCAAGATTCTGATAACAGTATATATGTAAAGAGTTTTTAGTATAATATTTATCCTATCTTTACTTATATTATTCTCCACATTTACAGACCAAGATTCTGATAACAGTATCCACTAAAGAGTTTTTAGTATATATTTTTTTTTTTTTATCCTGTCTTTGTTTATATTATTCTCCACATTTAAAGACCAATATTCTGATAACAGTATACATGTAAAGAGTTTTTAGTATAATATTTTTTTTATCCTGTCTTTGTTTATATTATTCTCCACATTTACAGACCAAGATTCTGATTATAGTATATATGTAAAGAGTTTTTAGTATAATATTTTTTTTTATTCTGTCTTTATTTATATTTTTTCCACATTTACAGACCAAGATACTGATTATAGTATATATGTAAAGAGTTTTTAGTATAATATTTTTTTTATCCTGTCTTTATTTATATTTTTCTCCACATTTACAGACCCAGATACTGATTATAGTATATATGTAAAGAGTTTTTAGTATAATATTTTTTTATCCTGTCTATATGTTTTTCCACATTTACAGACCAAGCTGCTCATAAAAAATGACAGTGACAGGTATTTGGATGAACTACTGGGGTTGATTGGGCAGCTACAGCAAGTGGTTTTTAGGAAAAATTTTAACAATTTGAATATTATTACATTTTGGCAAACAACTGTAGTAATGTTATGGTTTGCCCCATAACTGACACCTGTCACCTAATCTGCATATAAAATAAATAAAATGATACATGCATGTGAAATTAAAAACAGGAATTAACATAATAAAATTCTATTATCCTCCATATTAATTTTTTTTTACAAATATGAATTTTTATTCAGGAATTCAAAATAGATACATTAGCATTTTGATATAAAATACATCGCCAACTTAACATTTATTATAACAACTCTTCTACACTTTACTTATCTTATATTCCTTCATTATTTTTTTTTTTTTCCCCTTTTAATACCCATCCTTTCCAGTGTAAATAACTGCAAACCTTTAACCCAAAGACTCATCCATAAACCATAAGGTTCCCTAAAAAGTGGTTTTAAATTCCTTTACACCGACATTGAGCTACAGGTCACAATGTCCCAGTTGCCTGTAAATAATCAATGAAGGTTTTTCGTTTGTGTCCCATTACCTACTGCATGCATTCCTATGAACAAAAGAAAAGCAAAAACTGATGAAAGAATCACATAAGTACTTACCTCTGAGGAAGGTCAGAAAGAGAAAAATCCATAGGTAAAAACCATAAGCTAGAAATCTCAGACAGCACTCCAAAAGCATTGTATTCGCAATACAGGGCTAGGGAGATGAAGTCAATGCAATTCACACACTGAATTGATGTAGATCCAGCACTGAATCTTTTCTTAGCTGTTGTCTAAATAAAGCATCTTCACTGAAAAAGCAGCAGGAATAGTAAAACATTGTACCCCACAGGTGACATAAACTTCCAGCTGTTGCTACATTCCTGAATCTTGCATTAATCGCGTTAGGCAGGTAGCACCAGAATCTTCTTTTCTCTACAGACAGAAATAACAAGCAAAGAGGGATAAAGAGAGCCAATAGATATTGTTGATTGGATAAAGAGGAATGTCAATGCTTTGCTGTGTATGTATAGAGCATGCTGCATGGGGAAGACTAGAGAGAGTAAAGGATGCTCAGAGCTGTGGAGCACAAAGCAGCTTATACACCTAGGAGATCTGCTCTCTCTTTTCACTCTTCTCTACAACCACTTACTCATCAGATGGGTCAGCAGTGTTCCTAGCACAAATTGCATACAGCCCTACAGGTTTAGCTCTTGGCAAGATATGCCTACACTCTCATATGTATTTCACTTAAAATACTGGATAGATTTTACATTTCATAAGAATATTGCATAATCAATGGTGCATGATTTTATTTTAAGTTACTTTATGAGGTGCTTAATTTCATTTTAATAAAATTGATGCCTGGAAATCTTGTTACTGTCCAGGCTCTACTTTTCTCCTAACAACTAAATAACCCAAACGCTCACTATTTCGGGAATTGTAGGCACATAAGAAAGGAGGCACAAACACCTAGTGCATTGCTCTTCGACACCTTCTGAAAATGTATTTGTAATGCCAAAAACATACTCACAAACATAAAGAGTAAAATCGCATAAAACAAGTCCACCTCAGTGTGGAAAAGGACTTGTCCTCAGAGCTCTGAAGAAGGGAGCGTGTCTCCCGAAACGCATCTCCTCAGATGGAGAAACTCCAAAGACTAAAAACACAAAAGAAAGGAGGCGTAAACACCTAGTGTATTGCCCTTCGACACCTTCTGAAAATGTATTTGTAATGCCAAAAACATACTCACAAACATAAAGAGTAAAATCGCATAAAACAAGTCTACCTCAGTGTGGAAAAGGACATGTCCTCAGAGCTCTGAGGAAGGGAGCATGTCTCCCGAAACACGTCTGAAAAGTTTCAATGAGAACCTAAATAAAATAAATTGCATCTCTTTGCTAGGAAGAGGTATATATTTTATTATAGCCCCACTCTGGGATATCATTTTCTACCACACTCTCTCCCAACCCCCTAATCTACATTTACAACATTTATTTTACTGCTAATCTAGCACTGTGTTGACATCCCAAGACCATTGGTACACTGTGATGACGTCAGGACCCCACATTGGGCAGGCAGTATTGTGGACATTTAAACCAGGCAAGCAAGCAAGAAGTTAATAGAAGAAGCCTGCAGCGTCATGTGACAGTAGATTAACCACTTGCCGACCAGCCAACAGTAATTTTACTACTGGCCAGCAGCTTGAGCAGGCACCATGACGTACCAGTACGTGGCCCCATCCATGAACAACGGTGCGCGATCTGCGACCACTGTGTTTACCGGACACAGCAAATTGTGGTGCTTGGTATTGGGCCACTGTGAGTAGCCCAGATACCATGGGGGGGGGATTACTGACACTGGAGAGTGCAGAATCTGGTGCAGCTGTGCAAAGTAGCCAATCAGCTTCCAGGTTTTATTGTTAAAGCTTAATTGAAGAAGATGAAGTTAGAAACTGATTGGCTACCATGCACAGCTACACCAGATTCTGAGTGCTCCAGTTTTAGTAAATTCCCCGCCATGTATTTACATGACACCTAGCAAACAACAGTTTTAAATAGAATCCATTCATGACATCATTGTTTACTATTGTATATGATTTATGATTGGGCATCAGTGATCACAGGGTACCTGGGCCAATCACAGCACATTGTGCCATATAATAGCTGTTTGCCCAATCGCAGCATCACAATAGTAAACAATGAGTCAAATGAAAGCCATTCATGACAGTTCAAATGGTTGCTGTTACAGTGCTCATCACAAGCAATCACAGTGTAAAAAAAAAATATATATTTCTCTAATCCCCCCCCCCCCAGAGTAGTACAGTGTCACTATGGTGACTCAGAACTACTCTGATAAGAGTATGTAAAACAAACTAAACAAAGAAAAAAAAATGTAGAAAAAAAAATAATTATTTATTAATTTTCCAAAAAAATTATGTCAAAAAATGTTACAACGTTATAAAACTTGTCATGCCTTTTACTAAATAGCTTGGACTGTCTACCTTCCAAAAATGGGTAATTTGGGGGATATTTGTACTGTCCTGGCATTTTAAGGTCTCAAGAAATGAGATCAGTACATCAGGATTGATCAATTTTTAAATATACTGTATATACCATAGTTTGTAGACTCTTTAACTTTTACAAAGACTAAATAATAAACACTGATTTGGGTTATTTTTAACCAAAGAAATGTAGCAGAATACATTGTGGCCTATATTTATGAAGAAAGATTACAGTAAAACCTTGGATTGCGAGCATAATATGTTCTGGAAACATGCATGTAATCCAAAGCACTCTTATATCAAAGCGAATTTCCCCATAAGAAATAATGGAAACTCAGATGAATCTTTCCACAACCATTTATTCATAAATCCTTCAAATTATAGCCCATATAAAAGATTATAGCAATGTGATTATGGTTGTGTAACCATAAAATGTCCATCCACAAATGGCAGCCTCAACAAGGGGATTAGAAGCAAAATCTAGCAGGAGCTACAGAATATAAAAGAGAAGAGAGGCACCTCTAAGTGTAGCAATATGGTTACATTTATTGAAGGTTCAACATTTAGCATCTCACATGGTTGATGATTAAAAGAGGCAGATCTAAGTATGCAGGCATCCAGGGTAAAGCTGTCTACATAGATCGTCCTCCGCACCGCCGCCTCTCACAGTCTGTCTGTCTGCAGTCATGACTGGGAAGACTACCCTGCAGTAGAGCGATCTGGAAGCAAGACTTGAAGTGCTCATGAAGCGCAGTGTGGAAGGGATGACATAGATGGCAGTGCGGAGAATGGTCTATGTGGACAGCTTCACCCCAGAAGCCTGCATACTTAGATGTGTCTGTCTTAATGACCAACCATGTGAGTTGCTAAATGTTTTACCTTTATTAAATCTAACCATATTTCCACACTTAGAGGTGCCTCTCTTTTCTTTTATACTCAGTTGTGACATGACGCTACTTATATATCAAGACATTGCTTGTTTATCAAGTGAGAATTTAAAAAAAAAATTTGGATTGTCTTGCAAAACGCTCTCAAACCAAGTTACTCTCAATCCAAGGTTTTACTGTATTTGTTTGCAAATTTTTAAAACCGAAACTAAGAACCCAGTAGTGATTAAATACCACCAATAGAAAGCTCTATTTGTGCTGAATACCAAAAAATGCCCTGGTCATGACGGGGGTAAAACCTTCCAGAGGCCAAGTGGTTAAGGTAAGTAAAAATAGACATTTAGATCTGGATTTTTTTTATAGCAATTACATGTACAGATTTCAGGAAGAACTTTAGTCCACCTCCCAGGTAGCTCTGCCCCCCCCCCCCAGGTGCCACCATTATGGCACATGCGCAGATGTGCCCATCGGGCTCTGTAAAGCCTTCACATCCTTTACACACTCACATACCCACAGGTGATTTCCAGGCAGATAGGGTGTAACACATTCCGTAAGTGGCGCACGCTGAGTGTTTTTGGCTGGTGGTGGATCCTATTCTCATCTGCATTGCACAGTGCACTTTCTGGATAGTTAGATGCCAGTTTATCTCCTTTAAAGAACGGTTTGCAATTTTCATGAACTTTACACAGTGATTTGTTTTTTTTTACTGGCTGTTTTTTTATGCACATTCACTTTTGCACTTTAGTTGAAAAAATGGGTTTTTGGATCTGAACTGGATAGAAAAAGTAGTTTCTGCCACCATCCCAGGGTTATAGTATGTCGGTCTGTGGTGCCTCAAGTCAGGTATGGGATTTTAAGGGCAGGAGTAAACAAGTACACAGAGGTAGTACAATTTTAAATAAAAAATAAGATTTATTCCATGTTAAGGTTGTATACATAACACAAGTGAGTTAATGGGTACAGTCCCATTGTGGTAGTGAAGAGGAATAGTAAGTTGTGTTGAACGTGAAATAAGTGACTTAAAGAAACAATTAGTAATTGGTCCTGTTCTGCTGTTCCTCATATCCAAGATTAGGAATGATTGCAGAGAACGGGCTTGATCGGTATTTCCGACATGTTTCGGCCTGTAGCGGCCTTTATCAAGGATTTTGAGGTGAATGAAAAATGAAAAGAATGTCAGTGGTAACAGTATATGGCTGTAATAGACTTAGTTTATTCATAAAAATTGTGGTGTTACATACATATTTTTTGTCCAATTCCTAAAGTATTTTTTTTCCCAGAATGTCTCCGGTCTCCTGCAGCTCCCGGAGACATTCTGGGAAAAAAAATACTTTAGGAATTGGACAAAAAATATGTATGTAACACCACAATTTTTATGAATAAACTAAGTCTATTACAGCCATATACTGTTACCACTGACATTCTTTTCATTCACCTTAGAATCGGTAAAAAATCCTTGATAAAGGCCGCTACAGGCCGAAACATGTCGGAAATACCGATCAAGCCCGTTCTCTGCAATCATTCCTAATCTTGGATATGAGGAACAGCAGAACAGGACCAATTACTAATTGTTTCTTTAAGTCACTTATTTCACGTTCAACACAACTTACTATTCCTCTTCACTACCACAATGGGACTGTACCCATTAACTCACTTGTGTTATGTATACAACCTTAACATGGAATAAATCTTATTTTTTATTTAAAATTGTACTACCTCTGTGTACTTGTTTACTCCTGCCCTTAAAATCCCATACCTGACTTGAGGCACCACAGACCGACACACTTTTGCACTTTATGTATGTTTATGAATTTATATTTTTTTATTATTATTTATTTATTAGTGCTGCTTATCATTTAGTGCCACACTTATGCGATGCGGTAACCCTGAAAATCTACTGCGGGTTCCCGCATTGCATTTCCAGCACAGGCAGTTCACACTGCCATATGCGAATTGCTGGGGGGGTCAATTCAAATTTAACGACGCCCCAGATCAGTTCACATATCGCAGTGCGAACTGACATTCGGACATGATTTGGATCACATAGGTGTGAACCACCATGCGATCCGATTCTGCTGCAGACCCAAAAAAGGGTCCTGTGTGTGTTTGTGCCGAATCAGATGCAAATCCAGCCATACTATCTGTATGGCTGAATTTGCATCGCACAGAAATCGCGTGTGATTTTCAGAGCAGTGTGCTCTGAATCACATGCGATGTCTGTCATCGCAGATGTGTGAACCCAGCCTCACACACAAAGTACATGTAATACTTTGTCCTATGTTTCCAACTATAGTTATGAGGTCCGACCTGCCACTCTCCCCTTTTGCTGCGGGTGATCTGACAACAGCTATAGAGGAGATGGCCGATTTATAACTGGAGCTTGTCCAGGCTCTGAGCACTTTCCCAAGACAAGCAAGGGCAGAAGGAATGCAGAAACTGACACGTTTCCCAACCTCCTGCATTCCTCTTGCCATTGCTTGTCTTGGGAAAGTGCTCAGAGCCTGGACAAGCTCCAGTTATAAATCGGCCATCTCCTCTATAGCTGTTGTTGACTCAGCTGTGATGGTGGTGGTGGGTAGGGGGCAGTTAGGACCTTATAACTAGTGTTACAGTGCTACATGTACTTTGTCCCATAGTGGATACAACTGTAAGATAAAAATTTGAATGATAGATCTTTAACCACTTAAGCCCCAGGCCTATTTCGGACACTTTTTGTTTACAAGTTAAAATCAGTAATTTTTCCTAGAAAACTACTTAGAACCCCCAAACATTATATATATATATATATTTTAGCAAAGACTCTGGAGAATAAAATGGCGGTCATTGCAATATTTTTTGTCACGCGGTATTTGCGCAGCGGTCTTTAAAACGCCATTTTTTTGGGAAAAATTACGAAAAATCACATTTCACTGCATTTAAAAAAAACTAAACAGTAAAGTTAGCCCATTTTTTTGTATATTGTGAAAGATGATGTCACGCCAAGTAAATAGATACCCAACGTGTTACGGTTTAAAATTGCGCACACCCGTGGGATGGCGACAAATTACAGTCAATAGAAATCTCAATAGGCGATGCTTTAAAATTTTTTAACGGTTACCAGTTTAGAGTTAGAGTGTAGCTCTTTTTTTTTAATTATTGGTCACTCTCTGGCCATCGCGGCAATACCTCACATGTGTGGTTTGAACAGTGATTTCATTCACGGCTCGACTTCCATATGTGTTTTCTTTCGTGCGCAAACTAACGGTGACGGGGCGGCTAAAATTTTTTATTTTTTTTTTCCTATTTATTTATTTTTAACTTTATCACAGGTTTTTTTAAAAAAAAAAAAAATCTGATCACTTTTATTGCTGTCACAAGCAATGTAAACATCCCTTGTGACAGTAATATGCAGCGACAGGTACTCTTTATGGAGGGATCGAGGGTCTAAAAGACCCTAGACCCCTCTACTACACTTCCATGTATTCAAAACGCCGAAAACTGCATTTTTTAATACACTAGTTTTTTGAATTTGCCATCTTTAGCAGCAGAGGAAGCCGAATGTGACGTCATGGACGCCGCCTCCGGGTTACGTCATCGCTTCTGGCTTTGATCGGGACTCCATCCAGCCGGCGGACGTGCCGGCTGGGTGCTCGGGTGTCCCGGTGGAACGGGAGACCCGGGCAAAGCCGCAGAAGGCGGAGGGAGGGGGGAACGTCCGCTCCCGCTCACCGGGGTAACGACCGAGCGGCTCCCGAGCCGCATCAGTCGTTAGCCCGGAAAGCCGACCGCCGGCTCTAAACCACAGTACTGGGGTGATGCCTCTAGCTAGAGGCATTACCCCGTTATAACACCGTAAAGTCTGCCGACGTACGGGTACGTCACTTTGCGGTAAGTGGTTAAGTTAGGTATTGTAACAATGTGTGTCGCCTAATGATAACTGCAGCTCTTAGGGTAAGAATAAACACATAATAGATTATCTGTGCTTAAACCTGAACTCTAAGCAGACATAAAAGACAAAAATGTAGTAGTATGTAGTTATGTCATCAATACATTAATGAGTGTATTTTGTAGCAGTGTAAGTATCTGTGTGTGACTTGCCTATTGCAGCCCTTGTACAGCAGGGCAGGAGTTTAAAAGGAAGAAGCAGTACAATAAATCAATCCGTTCATGTTCTGACAAGGAGCATGCTGCTAGGAGAAGAGAGCAGAGTAATGAGCTCACCACTGTGCTGTTTCTTTTTTCATTGTTAAGTCACAGGCTGTAGGTAGGCCCAGGACAACCTGGGCTCAGATGAAGTGAGTGGTATGATACTGGCCCTCAGATTGAGGACATCTATTGGCAGAGGAAAGTACTGACTGAGAAATCTCTTTTTTCATTGTTTAGTCACAGGCTGTAGGCAGGCCCAGGATAACCTGGGCTCAGAGGAAGTGAGTGGAATGATGCTGGCCATCAGATTAAAGCGGAGTTCCGGCCACCCAAAAAAAATTTCAATGAAAATCCCCCCCGGGACAGTCAGGGATAGTACATTCCACAATGGATAGCCTCTGATCTGTTCCGGTTCGCACTTACCTTTTATAAAGAAATACTTACCTTGAAAATTTCTTCTCCAGCGCTGCCATCTTAGGTGTGGGCAGCTGAAGCCGGCGCGATCCTCTTCTGCGTCCTCTTCCGTACTCTTCAGTCCCACGATGCACTGCGCCGGCCCCGCCGTCAGTTCCGAGGCTGCAGCGTCATCCCTGCACAGCTTCTGGGCATGCCCAGAAGTTGTTTAGCAAGGTATGACGGCACCTGCACCGGTACTGACGTCGGGGCCGGTGCAGGCGCAAATTCCCTGTACTGAAACTGAATTTTTCAGCAAAATTTGGTTTTATTATTTCATGGGCTAGTCATTTTTTTATTGTGTTTTTGGTTGGAGCTTGGTTCTGCTTTAATTGTAAGGTACTTATTTGAATTAATGAAGATTGGCATTCTCTTTTATTAGTGCAACAAAAAAAACTTCACCGTGTGGCAAACACCATTACATATCAGGGGCAGATGGAGATTGGTGTCTTAAGAGGAGTTGCCGCAGGAGATCGCTGTGCACAAATCTTTTACTATTCTAGGTAGATAACAGAGTTTCAGTTCTCTTGTGTATATATTCAATTTATGTGTAACAAAATAAAGTTTCATGAGAACACTCACTCTAGGCTTTACCAATTCTGCTTTCTCTAGCAAAAAAAAAAACATATTTTAAAAATAGCTAATCTGGTCAATGATCATTTCATTTGCTATCTGCAAGCTTTCTCAAGGCAAGCATTACTTAAAGGAAAAAAAAAAATGTTTGAAAAGATCTCTCAGTATAAGTTTGAATCATTTGCATCATTTGTCCTATTTTCTGCATTTTTTTGTTGTGAGATTTTATGTTGTTGTTGTTGTGATACTAATGAATGGTGACTCTGTTAGGTTTTGGGATCTAGCAAAATGTATAAAGTTACATGAATTCAGGCATCAATGTTCTTAATGAGTTTAACCATACACATTCACTAAAGAATCTTGTATGCTGCTGCCATCTTCTGGTAATATTGGTGCACAACAATTACAGAATTTCAATTACTTGACGTTGGGTTTGAAAAGTCACCTATTAATCTTTAGTTAAACAGCTGTTATAGTTACAAAGTTCATCAGGCTAAATGAGGCACCTGTCCTTCCTCTCAGATCATTCAGCTTTGGTCAAGAGTTTGGTAAAACAAAACAGCTGGTACAACTGTTATCAAAGTTGAAACACAAAAGCACTTAACCACTTTAATACAGGGCACTTCCCTCCCTTCCCGCCCAGGCCAATTTTCCCCTTTTAGCGCTGTTGCATTTTGAATGACAATTGCGCGGTCATGCAACACTGTACTTACACCAAATTTATATCATTTTCCCCCCACAAATAGAGCTTTATTTTGGTGGTATTTGATCACCTGTGTGATTTTTACTTTTTGCTAAACAAATAAAAAAAGACAGAAAAGTTTGAAAAAAAAAAAAAGTTTTTTTGTTTATGTTATACAATTTTGTAAATAAATAAGTTTTTTCCTGCACTGATGAGCACTGATGAGACTGCACTGACAGGCACTGATGAGGAGGCAATGATGGGGTGGCACTGATGGGGTGGCACTGATGGGGTGGCACTGATAGGCGGCACTGATAGGCGGCACTGATAGGCGACACTGATAGGCACTGATATGTGGCACTGATAGGTAGCACTGATATGCAGCATTGGTGGGCACTGATAGGCGACACTGCTGGGCACTGATAGGCGGCATTGATGGGCACTGATAGGCGGCACTGACGGGCACTGATAGGTGGCACTGACGGGCACTAATGGGCACTGATAGGCAGCACTGGTGGGCACTGATGGGCACTGATGGGCGGCACTGATGGGCACTGACGGGCGGCACTGATGGGCACTGATAGGCGGCACTGGTGGGCAATAATGGGCACTGGTGGGCGACACTAAAGGATGGCAATGATGGGCACTTGTGGGCAGCACTGATAGGGAGGACACTAGTGGGCATCACTGATGGGGAGGGCAATGGGGGGCTCCCTGAGCCCTGATCGCCATCCCTGGTGGCCATAGTGGGCATCCCTGGGGTCATAGTGGGCATCCCTGGGGTCATAGTGGGCATCCCTGGTGGATCTAGTGGCATCCCCCCCCGAGGGTCTGCACTGGTAATCAATGATCTGATTACCAGTGCCGACCCCCCCCCTGTCAGGGGAGCCGCCGATTGGCGCTCCTTTACTCGTGCCTGTCAGGCACGAACTAAGGAAAGCCGATCAACGGCTGTTCCTGTTTTACTATGTGACCAGCCGTGATTGGACACGGCTGATCACATGGTAAAGAGCCTCCGTCAGAGGCTCTTTACCGAGATCGGAGATGCAGGGTGTCAGACTGAGGGGGCGCCCAGAGCGGTGTTATCCTGCCGCCGTCATATGACGTCCGGTCAGGATAACTCAACCACATTCCCGCCGTCAATTTGTAATAGGGCGGGCGGGAAGTGGTTAATTTTACTTAATTTTACTTAGGTCCGCTTTATAATTTCAAAATATTCACAAATTATTTATTAACAATTATAAGTGTTGATAATATTAGTTTTAAAAAAAAAAAAACATATTTTTTTATTTCAGTTATTTTGAATTATTATATCTGATTGTTCGGTACTCCACATCCTAATCATTCTTAATGTAAAGAACCACTTCATAAACCAATGAAAATCTCTTTCTTTAATATACAAGATGTAAGATAGTTCTACCTGACTAAGTGGAACTATCATCTATGACACCATCTTAAAATAAGCAATCTTTAAAATATTTTTGCTGAACCTAATGGATTAAAAAGTGCTTGTTAATCAAAAAAAAGTTCACATAAATGATTTGCTCAAGAAAACTGTATAGATTGAGGCATGAAGCCAATCACACTAAAAACTAGATTTTAGGTTTACATATATAATGTTATTGCCAAAATAAAAGAAATCCGATTTAATATACTACAGTTAGATCCACATTCCATCATTCAGTTCTTTGGCCTAAGGACATACTTCTGTTTCATTTTCCACTTTTTTCATAAATTCAGGATATAAGCAAACAAAAAATAATATCTCTTGAAAACCAATTAGATTAGATTTTAGCTTTTTTCTTTTCTTTATTTTTTTTATTTCCTTACCAAAAATACATTTTGCAAGCACAAGGGTATTTTTATATCTGCACATGTCTATGCTTGTTTTTTTAGTCCCTGTTCTTTTGGACCGGAAAGTAGGATATTTTAGTTTAAAATGTCCATATTTTATCACTGCCCTACCTAGGATCCTATACTGTAAAATACTGAAATAATGAAGCTGACACTAGAGAAAATCTTTGCTGCATGTATCTCCTACACACCTACATGCTATTTTAGCAGGAGCATTTTATGAAATCAGTTGGCCTGTGTGCAAGATAAAAAGTTGGGCCCATTATTTGATTAAAAAGAAAAGAAAAAAATGTGTGTACTTAGTGTGCCACAATGAAGAGTAGGCATGGTTATCATTCTTCTAGGGGTATTACTAGCATCATAATAGACCTAGGGCACCTTTGGGCACACCAAGTAAGTAGAAGAGCAACGTGGGTATGCATGATGCGCCACGGTGAAAAATGGATGTAGTCCCGAAGGTGGGGGTTGTTAGCGGAACAGGGTTGCGGTCAAGGTGCCATGGGGGAATATGTTTGGGGAGTTTGATCTGTGGCTCCTCTGCAGCACCTGAAGCCAGGGGAGGGGAAGTGAAGCTGGCAGCTGCAAGGGGAGCAACAGATACAGGCGATCGGAGTTGTGGCGGGCACATAAGAGCAGAGGAGTGCATAGTTGCCAACATTTGAAAAAAATTTCCAGGGACACTTTGCAGCACAGCTATAAATTACTTACCACACCCACTTCCATAAAGCTCCGCCCACTCCACATAATTAATCTCCGCCTACTTATCATCAGATTATAGGGTCTACTCAATAAAGAGAGAATTACAGGAAATTTAAAAGGGAATTTTAAACTTGAGGCCAAAGCAGCAGAGTTGGAATAATTCTCCCATTCAGCTGCACTACTTCTGCCTAAAGTTTAAAATTCTCATCACAATTCCCTGCAATTCTAAAGTGTCAAATGTGCTCAGGTGTGACCATACAAAAAATGTAAATATAAATAAAGTGCAAAGTGTAAATAAGTACATTGCCGGGACAATATAAATTACCCGGGACAGGCTATTTGCCGGGACTGTCCTGGCAAAAACGGGACAGTTGGCAAGTATGGGAGTGGCGTGTTCCAGGACAGAGGTGGAGCGCCAGCAGCTCCTTCATGGGTGCAATGTGTGGGGGCACAGTGGGCCAAACTTCCTCTCAGGGCCCGTGTGCACTGCATACATTGCACACATGGATGATATGCCACTGTATTTTAGTAAAAAGAAAATTAATCGATTAAATGTAAACGTAACCAGTATGACAAAAACCTGCCATCATTTAATACATGTCAATAGTAAAAATATTTGTGCTATCAGTGAATTTCATCAGATAGAAGGTTTTACTTGGTAATAAATATAATTTGTCAATTTCATGTTCCCTTTCTGTAAATGCCATCAGTTGGAATCCACTTATCGGTAACACAGCCACTAACTAAGAAATGTCATCAGTCCAATTAAAGTGCCTTCAGTAAATGTAACTTGTTATCAATTTACTTATCTGTCTATTTTACTATGATAGCACCTGTGGGCCAGTGTCTAAGGGCAACAAGTTATGGAGGGGCCACATAGCCAACACTACTTGTTTTGATTTCTTCTTCTGCCCCCCTCTAAATATTTGTGGCTACGTTCAGAAAATGGGAGAAAAGGGTCGATCCCTGATACCTAGATAAGTAGGTGTAGCCTCCGTCCCAGAAAAACGTTTTGGAGCAAGTTTGATGCCTCGGGTCAAGGAATTGGGACTTTGCGGGCTTAGTAAAATGCTATATTTATTAAAAAATAATAATAATATGCTGATAGCAAAATAATGATACAAACAATATAAACACAGTAAGTGCCAATGGGTTATAGACCCATGTGAGTAAGTGAAGATAGAACGAAAGGTGACAAGGTGGAAATGGTGACTTTAAAGAACTCTGTCTATTTAAGGCTCATAAATGTGAGCTTGAGAGAGAGTATCTTTGTCAGACTTCCGACGCGTTTCGGCATATGTGTATTGCCTTTGTCAAGGAAGTGGGAAGGGGTCACCATGTCTGAAAAATATAGTGAGTATATATTAGAGATTTATTGTAGTATAACACTATTTATAAAAATAGTGAATAATAGAATATGCACATATATGTGATTCAACGGTCAGGTCCCAGGATTTGGTATTCCCATTGCCCTCCAAGAATGTTCAACAGGATTTCTGGAGGAATGGCTGTCTGTAAAGATATGTGGTAATGGTGAATGTTGCCAACTGAATATAAGTAAAATTGAGTAGAAATGTGTGAAGCAAACTTACATGTTGTAAGAGTTGCTTGATAATGTGAGGAAGGGGGTAGTCCTTCTCAATGGCCTGAAGAATATATGACATATATGACACCAATTAGGTCAAAATATTTATTGTGATTGTATTTAAAGCACTATCGGAGTTAGTGCTGATCACTTACAATTGGTGTTGAAGGTCTTGGTTATGGTAGTCCAAATGCAGTGGAGGCTGTGTTCTCACTTTGCTTTATTTTGAGCCTGCATAATAGGGCAGATTGAGTTTGGTGTTGGCCGGGTTTCTTTGCTTGATATGCACACATATTAAAATATTAATGACTTACATTTGCAGGGAGTTCCGGATTCTAAACAGCAGGGGGAGCCCTGGTTAAGGATCCTGGTGTTTCCCTGGTAAAGATAATTAGTGCTAATGAGCCTTGAGGCATTGTGGGCACTGGTAAAAAGTACATCCAACAGTGCAAAAGATGAAGCATTGTTGGATGATGAACTTACGTTTAGGTAGGGCTGTGTGGTAGAATGGGAGTCCAGAGCTGCGTATCCTGGGGCGTCCGTATCATCCCTCGGCTGGAGGGAAGTGACGGCCTGTTAGAAATCCCCGGCCTTTTATATCCCTCGGCGCATGCGCAGTAGTGCCGCCGTACGTCATGACGTCGATCGGGAGTCCGGGTCGACGTGGGAGATGGATGCGCGCGCCGATGGAGTTGCGCGCGCATATCTCAGGACGATCCGGGCTCGGGCCGGCGTGGGGCCGTGGTGCGCGCGCCGATGGGCTGCGCGCGCACCCTGCCTATTTGACGTAAAGGGTATAATGAAGATGTTCCGAGGCCGCCGACACAGGAATGGGACAAAGATTTGAAGGGGTATGATCCCCATCGTCCTTGTCAGTCCCCAGAGTGTCATGCTCTGGGGTTACCTGTGCCGGGTGAACTCTGGGAGGGCAAAGAGGGGAATATGACAAACCTGGGTGATGGAACCTGTACTAATTGATCACAGTGTAATGGGCATATGTAGCATATATATAAAAGAGAGTTTATGGTAAATACAGTAAATAATGGGTAATTACAATCATACAATAAAGTGAAGTAACAATATTAACAGCAATATAAATTACAACAGGAGGAGTAGGGGACTATCCAAATAAGGGTGACTCTTGGGCACGGAGGGGTGAAGCCCAATGCCAACAAACATGTCACATACAAGAAGAATTTTATGAATGAAAAAATGAAAGAAAATATATATAAAAAAAAAAAAAAATAAAAAAATATAAAAATAAGAAATAAAGATAAATAAAGAATAAAATAATAATAAATGATGTCAAGGAATATGTATTATCAATCGGTTTTGCCTGAGGCAAAACCTTCTAGGAAAGGGCGATAACTCGCACTTTCGTTTAATCCAGGGGGTGTGGTTGCGTTAAGTTTTTTTATCCAGCGCAGTTCTTTCTGTAGGAGGGATTTGTTCCAGTCCCCTCCTCTGGCTGGAATGTGGATGCGTTCTAATGCAGTAAAGGAAACTTTAGGCATCTTATATTTGTGGTGTTGGGTTATATGGCGGCCTAACGGAAGATGGAAGTTGCCGATAGTCATGTTTTGGACATGTTTATTGACTCTCAGTCCAAATTCTTGTTTTGTTTTTCCGATGTAGAATGCTCCACATTCGCAATTCATAATATATACAACCCCCTTAGTTTTGCAGTTGGCAAAATGACGGGGGATGAAGCTTTCACCATTCGGTAAAATTAGGTGTGTGGATTTGAGTATTACTGCGCATTGGGCGCAGGAGCCACAGGGAAAGGTTCCCACGGTGTTGCATGGGTCTTTTTGGGACTTCATTTCACTCCTTACTAGAGTCTGTTGTACAGATCGTGATTTCCTGTAAGTGATGAGAGGATAAGTAGGTACCAGTCCTTTGATTGTGGGGTCCTCAGTGAGGATAGGCCAATTCTTTTGTATAATAAAATTAATCGATTAAATGTAAACGTAACCAGTATGACAAAAACCTGCCATCATTTAATACATGTCAATAGTAAAAATATTTGTGCTATCAGTGAATTTCATCAGATAGAAGGTTTTACTTGGTAATAAATATAATTTGTCAATTTCATGTTCCCTTTCTGTAAATGCCATCAGTTGGAATCCACTTATCGGTAACACAGCCACTAACTAAGAAATGTCATCAGTCCAATTAAAGTGCCTTCAGTAAATGTAACTTGTTATCAATTTACTTATCTGTCTATTTTACTATGATAGCACCTGTGGGCCAGTGTCTAAGGGCAACAAGTTATGGAGGGGCCACATAGCCAACACTACTTGTTTTGATTTCTTCTTCTGCCCCCCTCTAAATATTTGTGGCTACGTTCAGAAAATGAACTAGAGAGGAAAATGTGTGCGAGGGATGTTGGGAGGAGTCAGAAGACTCACCTTAGTTTAGGGCACATGGAGCCATCTCTTCCTTTCCTCTGTATTACGGTGGTGCCGGTTACTTGAGAGCATCACTTCTTTGTGGGCTCAAAGGACAACTGGTCCCTCACTCCCAGGGCAACTGGTCCCTCACTCCCAGAGCAGAATGTTAGTCCCAGATGGTAATTTTAAAGCCCAACTCCAACCAAGAAGCTCAGTCAACTTTTTAGTCTTGTCTATATCTCCTTTTAGAACAGTGGTTCTCAACCTTCCTAATGCCACAACCCTTTAATACAGTTCCTCATGTTGTGATGACCCCCAACCATAAAATTATTTTCATTGCTACTTAATAACTGCAATTTTGCTACTGTTATGAATCGTAATGTAAATATCTGATATGCAGGATGTATTTTCATTGTTACAAATTGAACATAATTAAAGCATAGTGATTGTACGCCCTTCCTGCGTCTCCGCCCCCCCCCCCCCCGCACTAATTTAACACAACTAGTGGATGATCAAATGAAATGGAATCAGTATACAAAGGTTTACTTCTTCTGAGAGATATAATTAAAGGAACACTCTAACCACCATGACCACTTCAGTGATTTGAAGTGGTGATGGTGGTAGGAGTCAGAAACACTGCACATGCTGGGATATTTCCAGTTATGTTCTGGGGGCTAGTTGCACCCCTAGCACATATGACTTAGGCAGCCAGAAAATGTCATGTCCTTATTCATACATGCATGAACATGACATATTATGACAAAACACAACTAGTTATTAACCACATAATGACCGCCCACCGCAGTTTTACTGCAGCAGGCAGCCGCTCCTGGGCAAAGCAACGTAATATAGTGTCGCTTTCTCAGGAGACTCTAGGGGGCGAGCGCGCGCCGCCGGCAGCGCGCTCCTGCCCCCGCTCGTCAGCTTGGGAGCCAGTGCGTGTGACTGGTGGCTTCGATGGCTGCTGGCCACTCGTGATCTCCCACAGCTGAGAGAGAAAGACAGACGGCTGATGTAAACACAGCCATCTGTCATTCTCCCTTAGATGATCACAGAGGCTATGTGATCCTGCTATATAGGATCTCATGTCTCTCTGATGATCTAACAAGCCACGCCCCCTGACAGTTAGAATCACGCCCCTAGGGACACATTTAACCCCTTGATCACCAATACAGTTAACCCCTTCCCTGCCAGTGTAATTTTTACAGTAACAGTGCATATCTATAGCACCGATTACTGTAGTAATGTCACTGGTACTCCCAAAAGTGTCAAAAATGTCAGTTAGGGGTCTGATCTGTTGGGGTCGCGCAAAAAAAAAATCGCAGATCGCTGCTATTACTAGTTAAAAAAAAACAATGAAAAGGACATAATCTTTCCCGTAGTTAGTAAACACAATAACTTTTGCGCAAACCAATCAAAATACGCTTATTGCAATTTTGTTACCAAAAATATGCAGTAGAAAAAAAAATTGGCCTAAAATGTAAAAAAAAAAAAATTTCAAAATTGTCGCTCTTTTTTTGTTTATAGTGCAAAATATAGCACAGGTGATTAAATACCACCAAAAGAAAGCTCTATTTGTGGGAAAAAAAGGACGTCAATTTTGTTTGGGTACAGCGTCACACGACCATGCAATTGTCCGTTAAAATAACGCAGTGCCGAATCGCAAAATAGGGCCTGGTCTTTGAGCAGCCAAATCCTCCGGGGCTAAAGTGGTTAAAAAACATATTGCAACAATTTACACATGCTAATGCACATACCTTTTCTACTCATTTTGTAGACTGCTGGCGGTTACTGCTGGTGGTTACTGCTGACGGGTACTTCTGGCGGTTACTGCTGGCTGGTAATGCTGGTGGTTACTACTGGCGGGTAATGCTGGTGGGTAATGCTGGTGGGTAACGCTGGCACTGCTGGCAAGTAATTTTGGTCATGCAGGTACTGCTGGAGGAACAGATCATATAAATAAATTGCAATAATTGCACTTTTAGCAGCGCAAACTCTTCCAATAATGAATCCCATACAGTACTTTAAATAAATATATATATATATAATCACCAAAAAATACAATACTCAATACAATCCTAATATTTAAAGATGGGTGATAAAGTGCTTCAGTGCAAAGTATTAAATCCATAAAAACATATAAACACTAAGAAAATTCAAAATCAAAAATACATGGAAAAATTATATATAAATATACAAGTTGTGCAGAAAAAAAGAGTCCACTAATAAACCAGAATGTGACGTGGACTCCTTTAAGGGTCATAGCCAAAGTAGATGCACTCCTTGAAAGTGCCAAGGGCCAGAGGTCAGAGTGGTGACACCCTCCGTGTTCAGTGGGATTGGGGAAGAAATTCAAACTCACCATATTGCAGGTAACTGTGCCACTTCTCTTTTCTTGGTGAGAAGGTTGTTTTTTTCTTCCTTGTAGTCTCAGGTTTCCTCACAGAAAAGAGGTGTGCACACTGCTGGAGGAAGCAGCGGCTGCAGTAGAGAGCAGAGCCGCTGCTTCCTGTATGGCTCCTGTCACAGGCGGAGTGCATTTCATATCACTCCGCCTGTGACAGAGCCGGAACTATACAGGCTCTGTCACTGATATCCTAAGTCTCCCACGGCAGCTGGGAGATCGGCGGGAGACTTGGGATGTCTGCGCCTGGAGACTAATAGAGGAGAGTTGTCTCGGTTCCTAAGACCATCGGAAATATGTGTTTTCCGATGGTCTTAGGCAACCCCTTTGAAAGAGTCATTCGACCCCAAAAGGGGCCGCGACCCACAGGTTGAGAATCGCTGTTTTAGGAGAACTCTCCTGTGAATTTGATTGGAGCCAAGAAGTGAAGGTAAATCCTCCCAATGCGGACACAGGAGGCTGCAAAAAACAAACAACCAAACCCTTACCATTATATTATGTACACTTCCTGATGATGCTGTGGGCAGGAAAATGCATGGAGGCAGGGACACGGTGCATCTGACATCAAATCCATTTAATGTGGTCTGGGCAGTGGAATGCACGCTGAACCAATATCTTGTTAGTGGGGTGGACGTTGATACGGAAAGAGTTAGCACACTGCTGGATCCTGCTAGTGCCGGCTTGGGCACGATTACATGTGAGTGGTAATTTGATACTTTCTGTAAGCATGAAACTTAATAAATGGGTTGCACTATGATCCTGCTTTTTGGGGTTTAAACCTACATCTGAGGATCCGTGGAGGAAGATAGTAGAAAATTAGTGTCACATACCTGGTGATGGAGCCTGACGTGGAGAGGAGGACTATCTCTTACATCTCCGGCTCAGGACCCCTGATAAAGTAACAGTTGGCACAAGATCCTGAAGCGGCACGAGTGCCTGGCAGTTGTGGTGATGGCGGTTGCAGATAAGAGGTCTGTGCGCACTTGAATGCAGGCGGGATCGTGATGCAGGGCAGCAAGCACTTGGTGACTGGTAGGTCACAGGCAGCGAAGCACTTGGCAGGCCGCAGATGTCAGACAGCAGGTATGTGGCAGGCTGCAGAAGTAGGGATGACCTCCACAGTTTGGACACAGAGCAGGGTCAGGCAAGCCGGGTCAGTAACTAGCAGGCATGTCAGGAACAGAGCAGTAGGCAGAAGAGTAGTCAGGTTTACACTGGAGTTTGGAACAGTAAGCAGATAGGCAGAAGGATTAGGCAGGGACGTAGTCAAGCATTTTCAAACGGATAGCAGAACGGCAACTGGAGATCAACCACAGGAACACCATTTTGCCCCTGTACAAATCATTAGCAAGACCTCATCTGGAATATTCAGTTCAGTTTTGGGCATCAGTTCATAAAAAGGATATTGGGGAACTGGTGAAAGTGCAGAGAATGGCAACCAAACTGATAAGAGGCATGGAGGAGCTCAGCTATGAGAAAAGATTAGAGGAACTGAATTTATTCTCTCTTAAGAAGAGGAGATTGAGGGGGGATATGATCAACATGCATAAATCCATAAGTGATCCATATAGTGAACTTGGTGTTGAGTTATTCACTTTAAGGTCATCACAGATGACAAGGGGGCACTCTTTACAGTCGAAGGAAAATACAGAAAGGCTTCCTCACAGTAAGAGCTGTAAAAATTTGGAATAGACTCCCTCAAGAGCTAGTTATGAGGTTATGGCCAGATTAGTAGATTGTTTTAAGAAAGGCCGGGATTCTTTCTTAGATACATATAATATGGTTCTATTGCACTGAATGGGGACTAAGTCGCCTGACAGGCTGCCCAGTGTAAGCCGAGCCTAAAAGAGGCGCCTCTATGTGTAGCATTATGGTTACATTTAATGAAGGTACAACATTTAGCAACTCACATAGTTGATGATTAAAAGAGGCACATATAAGTATGCAGGCATCCAGGTTAAAGCTGTCCACATAGACCATCCTCCTCATCGCCGGCTCTCACCGCTGTCAGTCTGCAATGGTGATCAGGAAGACTACCCTGCAGTAGAGCGATCTGAAAGCGAGGCTTGAAGCTCTCATGGAGTGCAATGTGGAAGGGATGACATAGATATTGGTGCAGAGGATAGATTACGTCGACAGCTCTGCGTACTTAGATGTGCCTGTTTTATTCATTAACCATGTGAGTTTCTAAATGTTGTACCTTCATTAAATGTAACCATATTGCTACACTTAGAGGCACCTCTCTTCTCTTTTATACTCTGTATCTCTTCCTGGATTATGCTTTATGCATTCCCTATTGACATTTTTTTTGTGTCCACAATCCACCAGCTCCATGATGTCATCATGGAGGAGTATAAGAGGACTCCATCCAGTGGCAACCTGTGACGCTCTGGTGAACTCCATGCCCAAGAGGGTTAAGGCAGTGCTGGAAAAAAATCGTGGCCACACAAAATATTGACAGTTTGGGCCCAATTTGGACATTTTCATTTAGGGGTGTACTCACTTTTGTTGCCAGCGGTTTAGACATTAATGGCTGTGTGTTGAGTTATTTTGAGGGGACAGCAAATTTACACTGTTATACAAGCTGTGCACTCACTACTTTACATTGTAGCAAAGTGTAATTTCTTCAGTGTTGTCACATGAAAAGATATAATAAAATATTTACAACAATGTGAGGGGTGTACTCACTGTTGTGAGATACTGTGTTATGTGAATATTTTAGTAATTGGAAGGAACCAATAGGCTTTCACTGGGTGTCTTTTTACAGTGGTCAGACAAGTGGACAATGACTGATGATTGGCTGATTTTGGGCACATTATGCATGCAGACCTGTATGTGCTGTGTTAGACAATAAATAATTACAATTAAGATTTTTCAAAACACAGTTTATTTACATGTATGATTATTACATTGCATAGGTCGTTTGAAAATGCTGATGGCCATCATAGCGTTTCACATAAATAATAATTAAACTGATAACAGTGATTATTGGATCACAATATAATGAGTTTACAGAAACTGAACATTTTGGCTAAAATCCAGGTTACTTCTAATTGCTTACAATAAAAATGGTTTCACTCAAGACAATATAAATAGATATATGAAATAAGCCTGTGGTGAATACATCCTGCATAGATTATGTATATTTACAGTACATTACACTATGTATCAGTTTAATATTTTGCTTTGTGATTCAATTATACTAGCTCTGGATATAGACTGAAACTGATAAGGCGTCTTGCACTAATTTGTATTTACATGAATATAAGAGAATCGGTAGAAATGTTTTAATGACAATTACTAGACAGTAGTTCTTTTTTTTTTTTATTAGCACTCATGCAGTTACATTAAAGGCTAAGTTCATTAAAAATCTACATTTTGTTTCAAAGTAATACTAACAGGCTGACTCACACAGTGGCTTCTTCCATGTCTATGGGACACCAACTGTGGGATACTGCCACTGGTCAGGAACATACTGCCACTGGTCTAGGGACCCTAAAAGATGCTTTTCTGGAAGACCATGATTACCCCAAAAAAAACTGAAATATTGGATGTTGGAAGCACTGCCAGTGATTAATTTATTGCAAATAATGACCCTTAAAATTGTCTTGATGACATGCGATGGGATAAAAAAAATCTAAAATGCATATACAGAAACATTGGCTTGTTTTTATATTTAACCACCGGCAGTTATATGGCGGCAGGTTCCCGCAAATTGCCGTACCTGGCGGTCCACGGGAGCAATCCTGGGGGTGCGCACGCCCACTTGCCAGCGTGGAAGCCAATCCAGGGGGCCGGCGGCTGCGATTACCTCCAGGCACCCCTGATCGCTCCCCGTGAAGAGAGAATGGCAGTCTGCTGTTGTAAACACAGCAGACCGTTGTTCTCTTTGGTATCCATGAAGAGCTCCTGTGTTCCTCCTATTTAGGAACACAGGTCTCTGTATTGATTTTACAAGCCCATCCCCCCACACACACAGTTAGAAAACACCCCTAGGCTCACACTTAACCCTTTTGATCGCCCCTGGGTTAACCCCTTCCCTGCCAGTGTCATTATTACAGTAACAGTGCATATTTTTAGCACTGATTACTGTAGTAATGTCACTGGTCCCCCCAAAAGTGTCAAAAAAGTCAAATAGGGGTCCGATCAGTCCCTCGTAATGTCACAGTACTGATAAAAAATGCTGATCCCCACCATTACTGGGAAAATAAATAAAAATTACATAAATCTTTCCCCTAGTTTGTAGACGCGATTTTTTATATATATAGCAGAAAGTGAAAAATATTGTTTTTTTCAAAAAAATTTCAGAATTGTCACTATTTTTTTGTTTATAACGCAAAAAATTTAAATCACACAGGTGATCAAATACCACCAAAAGAGAGCGCTATTTGTGGGGAAAAAAAGGATATACATTTTATTTGGTTACAGCGTCACACGTCTGCGCAATTGTCAGTTAAAACAACGCAGTCCCGTATCGCAAAAAATAGCCTGGTCATTAACAGGGTAAAACCTTCCGGGTCTGAAGTGGTAATCTTGACTTTGGCAGAAGTGAGAGCTCCAACCCACCTTGACAAGGATTAAGAATTGCCCGCACTTCTGCATTGATGTTACCTTAGAAACATTTTTGAGAAATATTGTAGCCAAAAGGCCATCAGGTCTTTGGGTATGCTGCAGGAATCTGTGCCATATAGAATATAATTCAAAAATATTCACAAATGTCACAAGATGAACTTTGTATAACAGCAAAATTGATTTGTGTGAGTTCTAACAAACCCATATTTACTGTAGCTAACAAATCTTCAAGATATGAGTTCCTTCAAAATGAGGTACAAAATATGTTTGTTGTTGAAGAATTCAAATTAATGTGCAAGTTGAAGAATTAGCAGCATTGGCCCCTCCACCTCCAGCAGCAGCACCTGTGAATAAAAAAAATCATTTTTTTATATTAGAGATACTTCCTTTAAAATTGCATTTTAAAGCAAATATTGACTTAGGCAAATAGGGTATTTAAAGTAGAACTATAAGCAAACCTTTTTTTTTTGATAAAGCAAGGGAGGGTTATAACCCCTGTCAGATTTTTTTCACCATCTGTGTCCCATAGCGGAGATTCCCCTTCACTTCCTATCACATAGCCAAACAGGAACTGAGAGGAAATCCCTGCAAATTAATGGAATTCCTTGGGGAACCCTTAGGTCACCAGGACTAGTGTCCATATGGGAAGATTTCCTCTCTATTATGTTTCTGGGGACAACCCAAAATTTGATCCCCTGAGGAAGTCACGTGATGGTGACGTAACTCGTAGGGCGTAAAGAGAGATACCAGAGATACCGGAAGTGACGCGAATCCAGGAACGAGCCCAGTGCTCATGTAACAGACGCTGGATTCATCCGTTTTATATGTGAGTGGGTGAGCATTTTATTTAATATATTTTTCAAAATACTACACTATGATATTTATTTCCATATATTCCATCATATATTCTATGGAGAGATGATCTGTGGGAAATAGGATTATAAGTGAAACAATCGGTTTCAGTTTACACTATTGAGGACATCTAGTGGCGAAGGAACAGTTTAACAGGTCCACTGGATAATCTTAATAAATGCGATATACAAGAAATAAGCAGTGAGAGGCTAGTGGACACAGAGGTGGTACTTAGGATGAAGATAAGGATGAAGATAAGGATCACTTACACCCATTTCTGATTTCATGGTGAAGGGAAATTTGGAATCACAGCAACAATTTTTTAAATATATGTACAAGTATACTATAGAGTAAAATGAGTATTTCATGTAATACTATGTAGTACACTAAGCTTAGGTAAATTATACTTGTTGACATTAATGCTAAGCTTACTTGCAGGAAAAGCAGTTCATATTGCATTCATTGTAGATGAATGGGTTAAAATCAGCACATATCTACACTCCCCTATACCTTATTCTCAACAACTAAAGGGCTAGTGCAATCAAATGTTCATAATAAAAAAAATCTGATCAATATCAAACAAATATGTGTCATCTATAAGAAAATGAATTATCATATACATATAAAAAGCAAGCAATTCCTAATAGTGAAAACATTTTCTATAAAGTGAATTGGTGCTGAAAATTCAATAATCAATCAAAATACAGCACTAATTCCCTTTAAAGAAATGTTTTCACGATTATGAATTGCTTCATTTTTTACTACTTGCGGACCACAATACGTATATTCACCTCAGCAGTTTGACGTGTTAGACAGGTATGATGCCTGCAGCTACAGGCATCATCCTGGTATTGTTTTTTTGTCAGCTGTTGATTTTTCTTTTAAAAGCAATCCTAGTGCCTAAATAGCCGCTGGACTGCTTTTACAGGCGGCAGAAGGGGTGCCCCCCTCTCCTGCTATCCTCCGGTGCCTCTCTGCGCTCTCCCGCGGGTGGTTCAGCAAGCTTACTGTAGAGCAAATCGGGGACAGGAACGTCCCTGAGTATTTCTATGGTATTACAAACCAGAAGCCCTTAGTATTTTTTGTGACTTCCCATTTCTACAGAATGTAAATAAGCCCTTTTGCCTTGGAAAAAGCATCTGTTCAAACCGATCCTGGTTTCATGAGATGTTTTCAGGGCAGAGGAGAGATCTGGGGTCTAGATGCCTCAGTAAAGAGGACCTGTCACTGCTTATTGCTATCACAAAGGATGTTTACATTCCTTTTGATATCAATAAAAGTATCAAATGCATACATAGGTCATGCATGCTTATTTAAGCGGTGTTCACTGAGAGCAATAATTCTAGTACCAAACCTCCTGTGTAACTCTAAACCAGTGACCTGTAAAGGCTTTGGAAATGTTTAAAGACCGTAGTTTGTGCCATTGCACAACTGCACAGTTTTAAAGCATGACATGTTAGGTATCTATTTACTCAGTGTAACATCATCTTTTATAATTTACCAAACAATTGGGTATTATATTGTGTTTTTTTGCATTAAAATTCATTAAATAAATGCACACATTTTATTCTATACGACCTCTACTTTAAAAATATATAATGTTTGGGGTTTCTAAGTAATTTTCTAACAAAAATAAAATGATTTTTAAATGTAAACAAAAAGTGTCAAAATTGGCCTGGTCTTTTAATCCTTCATGAGTTTTTGCGGTAAAAAAATAATTTTTAGAAAAATTAAATTATGACTGAAGGAAATTGTGAAGCTTGCTAAAAATTAGAATAAAAGATGATCATAGACAGATTAACAAATTCATACTTGCATACACTTTTGGAGATATACTATTCTATATAATTATGTTAAAATGCCTTTAGGTGCAAAACATAGCTGCACAAATATATTTGTTACAATTTTGTTTGAAACACTGTAACTGGAAAACACTATTTAAACAAAATTAGGGTGTGTTACATTTTAATGCCATGCATTACTTAAGAATATGCCATGTCACCTGGACAATTAAGGACAACTGATTGAAAATAAATTGACTGAATAACTAAAGTGACTTTAGCAAAAGAGGATTCAAGAAGCTTATGGATTAAGGGCAATATAATTAAATATGTTGTGCAGATCTAGGAAACAAGTTCAGTAGGTAACAGACCATGTTCATGCTATCAGGCGTTTATTGATAATCTATTAACTTTATTTAATCATATTACTTTACCCATTCAATTAAGTTATAACTTTATTAAATTATTCATTAATTATCAGACACAGGATACTGACTCAGTTTGATATAATGATTACATTTGATACTTGGGCAACTAATTTACTGAAGCAATTACAAACTCAAAGACTGTTTTTAATGTCAGTATTATTGCACATAGAGAGTAATACCTTAATATGCTAAATAATACAAATATCCCCACACAAGTACAATATCCTTGGGTCACTCATGAAAAATACTGATGATTAAAGTATTTGAGATTCATTACAGTATTTGTACACCAGGTGAACTGGTAGTTTCCCCAAACAAAAATGAGTAAGAGGTAGAGGGTACCCCTACTCATTCACAAAAAAATTTACTAAACAATACAAATATCTCCACACAAGTAAAATATTCTTGAGTCACACTTATAAAACATATTGATAATTAAAGTATCTGAGATTCATTACAGTATTTGCAAACCAGGTGAACTCGTAATTTCTCCAAACAAAAATGAGTAAGAGGTAGAGGGTACCCCTACTCATTCACAAACAAAATGTACTAAATAATACAAATATCCCCACACAAGTAAAATATTCTTGGGTCACACTTATAAAACATATTGATAATTAAAGTATCTGAGATTCATTACAGTATTTGTAAACCAGGTGAACTGGTAATTTCTCCAAACAAAAATAAGTAAGAGGTATAGAGTACCCCTACTCATTCACAAAAAATGTACTAAATAATACAAATATCCCCACACAAGTAAAATATTCTTGGGTCACTCTTATAAAACATATTGATAATTAAAGTATCTGAGATTCATTACAGCATTTGTAAGCCAGGTGAACTGGTAATTTCTCCAAACAAAAATAAGTAAGAGGTATAGAGTACCCCTACTCATTCACAAAAAATGTACTAAATAATACAAATATCCCCACACAAGTAAAATATTCTTGGGTCACACTTATAAAACATATTGATAACTAAAGTATCTGAGATTCATTACAGTATTTGTACACCAGGTGAACTCGTAATTTCTCCAAACAAAAATACGTAAGAAGTAGATAATATCCATACTCATTCGCAAAAAAATGTGCTAAATAATACAAATATCCCCACACAAGTAAAATATTCTTAAATCACACTTATAAAACATACTGATAATTTAAGTATCTGAGATTGATTACAGTATTTGTATACACGGTGAACTGGTAATTTCTCCAAACAACAATAAGTAAGAGGTAGATAGTACCCCTACTCATTCACAAACAAATGTAGATAAACACACTGAAGCACTTTAACAAATCTTTATTAAAAATGTCCTATGATGTAAATTAATGGTCAATCACATCTTCCAGTGATGTAGACTCACCTCAGTCACAATAAATGATGACCACCAACCTGCTTAAATAAACAATATGCAAATCGCAGACGCAATCTGCACCTGATGACTGCTCACCATGAATGACAGCTCCCTAGCTAACAGCCTAATGTGAACAAAGAGTGGGGTATCCCAGGAGACCTCACTGATCAGCACGGTCATGTCCATGTTTGGTTGATGACACCACCTAGGATAACCCGCTTCCTTGTTAAAATTCAGCTGTAGGGCCTAGGAGCAGGAGCTATCATTTACAGTGAGCAGTCATAGGGAGTAGATAGTCAGCATTCATTATGTGTGTTTTTCTTTTGGTAATTGTCATTCTACATCACTGGATAACATGACAGATGATTGATTAACATTGTGGGACATTTTGGGGGAGTTTTCTTTTTATTGAAGTACTTATCAAAGAGTGGACATGTGTTTATTTACTAGTTACAAGATGCTTTTTTGGGGAATGAGTAGAGGTACTCTTTCACATAGGAGGGAAACCAGCATCTGGGGGCACTCTTATTTTTTTAAGTGGGCTTCCAGATTTTAATATTCCTCCTGTCCGCCAACTCCCACAACCACCAGTCCAGGGTTGTGGGAAAGTGGCCCCTTGTCCTAATCAACATGGGAAGAAGGTAATTTGCAAAGATAGGTCCCCACTGGCAAGGCACCCTCCCAATGTTGAGAGCATGTGGACTGATATGGTTCAGGAGATTGGAGTCTGTTTCTGCCAATACACTGCTAAGGTTTTCAAAGCTGTGTCACACAGCATAATCCTGTCAGGGCAGAAGTCCTTATTTTTCCCTGACGTAGTTAAAGCAGAGCTCCACCCAGTAGGGGAAGTTCCTCTTTAAGAAACTCCTACCCCCGCCACTGCCACATTTGGTATGTAATTTTTTTCTTGGGGGTGAGCGGGTACCTCGTTTTGACAGGTACCCACTCCCACTTCTGCTTAGCTTACCTGGGCGATATGAGTGGAAGTTCTCCTTTCCCCCTCCCTACCAACTCACGCATGGGTAGTGCGCATCCGGCTGTAAGGCCGCAAGCTGTCACAGGCGGGTGCCCCAGCTGAAATGTCAGCACTGTGGATAGGAGAGGAGAGGGAGAGAAGCAATGGTTTGGGTGACCACATTGCTGGATCCTGGAACAGGTGTGTGTGTGTTTATTAACCACTTCCCGCCCGTCATATAGTAAAATGATGGCCGCAAAGTGGTTGTCCCATCCAGGCTGGGCATCATATGATGTCCAGCAGGATAGGCCACTCTACCCGCCCCTGGGGGGTGCGCAGAACGGCGATCAGTGGTGCAGTGTGTCACTCTGACACACCACATCTCCAATCCCAGTAAAGAGCCTATGACGTAGGCTCTTTACCATGTGATCAGCTGCTGTGTCCATAGTAAATAGGAAGTGCCGTTGATTGGCTTTCTTCAGTTTGCGCCTGAGAGGCGTGAGTAGAGGAGAGCCAATCAGCAGCCTACCTGACAAGGGGGGGGGGGGTCTGTGCTTGTAATCAGAGCATTGATTACCAGTGCAGACCCTTGGGGGATGCCACTAGAGCCACCAGGGATTGCCCACCAATGGCCACCAGGGATGCCCACCCATGGCCACCAGGGATGCCTACCCATGCCACCAGGGGTGCCAATCAGCGCTCAGGGAGCCTGTCAGTGCCCTCCTCATCAGTGCTGCCCATCATTGCCATCTATCAGTGCTGCCCACCAGTGCCCATCATTGCCATCTATCAGTGCCACCCACCAGTGCCCATCATTGCCCATCAGTGCCGCCTATCAGTGATCATCAGTGCCCATCAGTGTCGCTTATCAGTGTTCATCAATGCCGCCTATCAGTGCCCATCAGTGCTGCCTATTAGTGCCCACCAGTGCCGCCTATCAGTGCCCATCAGTGCCGCATATCAGTGCCGCCTATTAGTGCCCATCAGTGCTGCCTATCAGTGCCCATCAATTATGCATATCAGTGCTACCTATCAGTGCCCATCAGTGCTGCACATCAGTGCCACCTATCAGTGCCCATCAGTGCTGCATATTAGTGTCTCATCATCAGTGCCACCCCATCAGTGCCTGCCAGTGCTGCCTCATCAGAGCTCTTCAGTGCAGGAAAAAAAACGTATTTATTTACAAAATTTTATAACATAAACAAAAAAAATTTTCAAAACTTTTTGGTCTTTTTTTATTTGTTTAGCAAAAAAAAAAAAAAAAACCTAGCGGTGATCAAATACCACAGAAAGCTCTATTTGTGGGGAAAAATGACATAAATTTGGTTTAGGTACAGTGTTGCATGACCGCGCAATTGTCATTCAAAATGCAACAGCGCTAAAAGCTGAAACTTGGCCTGGGCAGGAAGGGGGTGAAAGTGCCCTGTATTGAAGTGGTTAAAAATTAGCAGCTACACTTTTTGTAGCTTCTGACTTTTAATAAACACAAAAATGAGTGGAGCTCCTCTTTCAGTAACACTTATAGGTCTTGCTCTTTCTCCAGCCTGTGACTGGACAGTGAAAGGAGGAGCAGCAGATTGATGAGATCATACCCCTTTACTGTGCTTTCTCCTCCTATTAGCATGTCCCATTAGTACTGCTCACAACTAATTTGCTGACAATTTTTTTTAACAATCAATTTTATTATTGGAGATGTTGATAAATAAAGAAAACATGAACAAAACTACTACACATTTCTATACATAGCTAGATTTCTCTCATTCAACCCTGCAGGCTGGACATCTCTCAATTCCCACATCCACACTGAACGACGGAGGCATATACCCTGCACCTGTGGCTGTCTGTATACCCAAACAGTGACTGCATTTGATTGGATGGAATCACTGTTCGTCCAACAATTTTCCACCTGGCTCCTTCAATTTTTTAGTTCAAGTTTGTCAAGCTGTGTGGTGCTAACAGAGCAACCCACAGCTTGAATTTTGGTTGATTTTAGCAGGGGCTGTATATAGAAAATGGTGATTTAGTTAGATAGTAAATAGGAAATCAGGTCACATTATATCATGAACCCACCGACTAATGTCAGTAGTGTCACTACCATCTAATAGGAGTAATAGGGATGCACTAGTTCAACAAATCCTTCCAGCTTATAAATCTCTTTATCTTAAATGTATTGTAAATACGACGATGTCTGGGAATGCTGTCCTCTGTCTGGTAACTGTTTTAATATATTAGAATAATCCCCACTACAAAACCATGTCAGCAGCAATCTGTCACTTCTACACTAAGTTATTGGCTTTTGTTGGGGTACTTGGGCCATGGTGATCTCTCTAACCACAGTAAAGCTTACACTGTCCATTTACAAATGTAACTAATTGTTCATTTAAGAAGCAGACAGCCCTCAGAAGACCTAATATGAAGTCACCTTATCTCAGATTATTCCACATAAAACAACAGGGAATCAGTTGGAATGCAACTAATTAGCTAAACAATATCATTGGATTAATACTTTTCATTATGTGGATTCTTGAGTTCTTATGTGACAACTACCTAGGAGCTGCTAATGCACATTATAGACAAAACCTTGAAGCTGATTGATTTCTATGCAGAACTGTTCCAGATTCTGCTCTCTTTAGTTTAACCACTTCCCGACCATCCACCGTCATTGTTCTGGGACGCCGTCATATGACGGGCACCAGAACAGCCTCTCTTGCACACCCGCGGGGGCGCGCAGTGCAGCGATCGTGGTCTCGCCATGTTGCTAGGACATGGCGCGACCCAAATCTTGGCAAAGAGCCAATGACTTGGCTCTTTACCCATGTGATCGGCTGTGTCCAATCACAGCCGGTCACATGTAAATGAGTAAGTGCCATTTATCGGCTCTCCTCAACTCACACTGTCAGAGTGTGTAGCGAGTCGTGATCGACTATAATCACACAATAGGAGGCGTCGACCGAGCCGATCAGGCAATGACATTTTACCCGGCGATGCGAAAGCAACAAAAAAAGTACTACAAAAAGATTTTCAGGCATCTCCTTGAACAATGCCTTTGGAAAGCCTATATCCTTTATAAAGCAAACACTACCATACCTCTTGTTCATTTGGACTTTATCTGGAAGGTGGCTGAGCAGATTTTCGTCAACCACCCAACGCCATCAGTATCTGCAAACAGACCCGGACGACGCGCTGTTGACGCTGGCAATCCAGAACGCCTGACAGGCCGTCATTTTGTAGACTTTGCACCGCCAACCGCAAGAAAGTTAGCGCCTACCAGGATGTGCGTCGTTTGCGGTTCTAAGAAGGATGGCAATGGAAGAAAAGTCCGAAAGGAAACAAGGTACTATTGTCCGGATTGCAACGTCGGACTTTGTCTAGTTCCATGCTTCAAACTGTTTCACACTCAGGATGTGTATTGAATTTCTTTGTTTGACAAATTTCATTATTTTTCATTGCATTATTGAATAAAATTATATTATTGATTAGATTATAATTCATGTGTTTGTGTTTCAAATTTATCACATCTGGGATGTCTACTAGAGTCTTGTTTTGGTAAGTTTTAAGTAAGTATTTACTAAGAATTGTAGGCCTTTAATACATAACGCCAAATTTCCATGCAAAAAATAGTACCGCTTTTGGTATATAATTCCTGACAAAATCATACCGCCAGGGAGGTTAAAAAAGCAAACTTCTAGTGACATTTGATGCTGTATTCTGCCATTGTAAAAAAAAAAAAAAAAAAGGCATAGCAGACATCTCCAGGTGTTTGCAAAAAGTGCCAATTTACTTTTGAAGAATCCTTGGAGCCTTAATTTCTGAAGATGACACATAGTCATACACCATGCCACCTTCTCCACCTCCTGATTAGCCAATAGGGCCATCAATGAGATTGTTGGACCAATAAGAATGTATAGAAGGTAGGGTGGCTCCAAGCACCAAATTAAACTAGGAAGCTAATATTTGTTTATTAGAGCATTCTGGAGTACATTTTCCTCAAAGCAAAATTGAACTCCTAGGCTAGCATCCAGGGTTTTTACTATAATGTGCAAGTATGCACAGCTAATATGCACATTATGGCAGTCAAAGCACCCTCATCCAGTGCTGCTGCAAGAGCGACACTACCCCTTGTCCCTGATGCTGACATCTCCATCTGGTTTTCTTCTGGGTGCAGTGTCTTCGATCATCTTGATTGGCTGGCCTGAGATTAAACAATTTTCCCACATGGGGATGTCCTTTACCTTGGCACCCAGCAGTTACCATCACTGAGCTGCACATGTGTGGCTCAGTGTACATATTTAGAAAAAAAAAAGTAAGATCATTTATTTTTTACAGAAAATACATAGAAAAAAGCCTGTCTGTAATCAATATTTTTTAAATAGGAGTTTAGTTGATCTTTACTAAAAATACATTTCCCACGAGGCTCCATGAATGTACATTGGTCACACACCTTTTTTAGCAGCTAATTCTTCTTCCTTTTTCTTCTTCTCATCTTCAATTACTTTCATTTTGGCTTCATATTCATCCTGCAGAGCTTTCCATTCCTTTCTGTTATTCAACAAACCATCCAACATTGGCTGAATCTCCTCGTGGAATCGAGAAAACTCCTAAGAAGCAATGAAACAGCCCATGTAAGTATTGCTTGTTTTTTTTGTGGCCTCATACCACACTGAGAGGAGTCCTTAAGGTGAACTCGGGTTCATTTTAAATTGAGGTTGTCCCCTTTCTGCTGGGACAAAAAACAAGGGGTAGTAGGGGCCAAGAGAGGACCCAAGAAAGCGGGACTATACCGGCATAACTGGTGGTTGTAGGAATACAAATACAACACTCATATATGTATAAAAAATATATTAATTTTATTACAAAAGAATAAAAAACATGACAACAAGACATACATACAGTACATTAAAGATATACTGGTCTGTGTGTGTATGATAACTGTGTACCAAAAATACCACACTACTGGATCCTAATATATATTTTGCAGACTATTGGTCCCTGGATAAGCCGACGCACTTCGCATTCATTGCTTCATCAGGGCATTGCCAAGACCAAATAGGTACTGCACTAAAGAGAATATAGTGAAAATACAAAAATTACAATCATTATAAACAAATATTTCATATTCATACATTGATACATATTGCGTCATTTTTCAACTATAATTATGCTAACCTCAAAATAGGATGGACAAGATGAAGGGATATCTCCTCTGCAGGTGCCGGGAGGCCAATATATGTGGATCATAAAGGTGGTGATATAATATTAGCATAGGCACAAAAGCCTAATATAGATGATATTATATATATATATATATGGATGAAAATACCATATGAGATATAATAGGGGATGTATTGGGGAGAAGGGCTGGTAGCCTCAATTGCGACTTGAAACCCTCAATGCAGATGTCAAAAAATACAATCCAACCAAGAAGGTTGATCATTGGGCCATAGTTCTGTGAACTTTCAGCTCTTATGGATCTCGGTGTTTAGATGGGAATTTTCCATTTGTATTGTGGATTATACAGCTACCAAATTCTGGGATCTGGCTATTGTTTTTACTGGAGGAGGTATGTAGCTCGGGCCTATGTGGGGACCTTCTGTGTGGGGTTCGTGGTTCGTGGGGAGAAAGGTTGTTGTACCCCCTCCTCTCCCAGATATATCTATGGACATAGCTGTCCTTTTTTATCTCCCCCCCCCCCCTTAGGGGGATTTTGTTCTCAGATAAATGCAGATAAATACACATATGTGATACTGGTATTTTTCTTTCCAGGCAAATTCCCTTCTTGGTTGGATTTTATTTTTTTACATCTGCATTGAGGGTTTCAAGTCGCAATTGAGGCTATTATGTCCCATATGGTATTTTCATCCATATATATATATATATATATATATATATATATATATATATATATATTATCATCTATATTAGGCTTTTGTGCCTATGCTAATATTATACCACCACCTTTATGATCCACACATATTGGCCTCCCGGCGCCTGCAGAGGAGATATCCCTTCATCTTGTCTGTCCTATTTTGAGGTTAGCATAATTATAGTTGAAAAATGACGCAATATGTATCAATGTATGAATATGAAATATTTGTTTATAATGATTGTAATTTTTGTATTTTCACTATATTCTCTTTAGTGCAGTACCTATTTGGTCTTGGCAATTCCCTGATGAAGCAATGAATGCGAAACGCGTCGGATTTATCCAGGGACCAATAGTCTGCAAAATATATATTAGGATCCAGTAGTGTGGTATTTTTGGTACACAGTTATCACACACACACGGACCGGTATATATTTTATATACTGTATGTCTTGTTGTCATGTTTTTTATTCTTTTGTAATAAAATGAATATATTTTTTATACATATATGAGTGTTGTATTTGTATTCCTGCAACCGCCAGTTATGCCGGTATAGTCCCGCTTTCTTGGGTCCTCTCTTGGCCCCTACTACCCCTTGTTTTTTGTCCTAGTTTCTTGGGGATGATGGCATACATTTCACGGTATCCAATTTTTTGACTCCCCTTTCTGCTGTTGTAAAATGAAGGAAACAACAGAAGTCTTCTGAAGACTGTAGAAAATCTATGCTGCTGTAGATAACAGCATGCTACTGACTTCCATCTCCAGCCATGAACAAACATAGATCCCCCTACATTTGTACTCTGATATTAATGGGTATTGATTGTTTTTTTTGTTTATTTTGACTTCAGTGTCAGAGTATTAAATGTATCTGTAATACTTAAAGTCTAAAAATGTTCCTCCACTAAAATAAAGTTATATTGATCCATTGAGCACCGCAACTAACACAGTAGATGGACACTCCTGACAGTGAGTTTCTCAGATTTCAATGGGCAATTACTAAAGCAGTGCTCAGCAGGATAGTGATAGAAAAGAAAGTATAAGATCATTTGATTGTTTGTGAATAGGAATTGCACTTCAAAAGGTTTATGTATTTGATAAAATCCTGTTGAACTTCTCAGTGTTATATAATAAGAATAAACAAAATGTTTAATTATATGAAATATTTCATACTATAACAATACCAAACCACCAGAAATGCTGTTTGCATTGCATTTTCTTATGGCAATAGGCTTGTGTCATTATGGTTGGTCCCAACCAATCACAGATCCAGTTTTTATGTTTTTTTGTTTGCTTGTTTTTTAAACCCTATATCAGTGTATTGCCAAAACAAAAAAAAAAATGAATACGAATATTACATCATAGCTTCTGACAAATTTATCAAACTCAACTGTTTGAATAAAAAAAGAGGTTGCAGCGCTAAATACGTTTCTTAATGATGAATCTGTGTAAATAATCCAGTCCATAAATAAACAAAAAGTCCATCAAGTAATATATCCATAAAACTGCAATAAAAAGTGATATTCCGTATCAATGTAAATCAAGTAGACACCATCAAGTGCTCCTCCACCAAAGTAAGAAGTGAAAACTCACCAGACCAATCTGCTATCTTGTTTAGCTGTCCTGACAAGACAGCAGATTGGTCTGGTGAGTTTTCACTTCTTACTTTGGTGGAGGAGCACTTGATGGTGTCTACTTGATTTACATTGATACGGAATATCACTTTTTATTGGAGTTTTATGGATATATTACTTGATGGACTTTTTGTTTATTGATGGACTGGATTATTTACACAGATTCATCATTAAAGGCTCTTTCACACGGAGCGGACCGCATTGCGATCCGCTCCGGCACTTTTTTTTTTCCCGGAGCGGATGACACTTGTGTCATCCACTCCGTATGTCCGCATATCATCCCATCCGTTTGCGGATGATATACGGACATAATGTATGTCTATGGGCATTGCGGATGTCAGCGGATGACACTGCTGACATCCGATTTTGCGTCCGTTCCATTTTTTAAACGGAAAAAAAACTAGGGTTCTATTCCGTTCCAAAAAACGGAACAGAACTGAAAGGACGCAAATCGGATGTCAGCGGATGGTCATCCGCTGACATCCGCAATGCCATTGACATAGATTATGTCCGTATATCAGCCGCAACTAAATAGGATGATATACGGACATGCGGAACGCCCGTGTGAAAGGGCCCTTAGTCACTTATTTAGCGCTGCAACCTCTTTTTTATTCATTTTTTTTTTTTGGTGTTTGTATATTCACACTGATTGCAAGCTGCTGTCTTTTGTTATTTATTAGGCGCTGACATCTTTATTACTGTTTAAACTCAACTGTTTAGTTTGTTTTCACAATAAATTCATTAAAAAAAAAACCTATTATAGCAAAAACTGCCTTAAGGAGAATAAATAGCTTTATAGAATAGAACCGTTTTACCATTATTGTGTTGGAATGATTAACTGCCCAAAAAAAAAGTAAATTTACGCAAACATGATAAAGTAATCATCTAAATACTTAAATTTCTCCAGGATAAAATTATACATTTTTAAATCACACTGTAGTTATTAGCAATTTTCCAAATGCCCTGTGGATGTGGAGCAAAAATACATAGAACATTATTGTGAAAAAAGTAAAAATGTACCTTACTACAGCAGTTCTTCTGCTATCTTTTCTTATGTTTGTACAACGAATGAAAAGTTTATGTCTGTTTTTTGTGACTTACCTTATAAACGAAGGTGCACACAAAGTCAATGAAACCACACTGGAGCTTTGGCAGTTCTGCAGACTTGTTTCTGTCCATCATTGGCTGTCAAAGAAAAATATGTTTTTATGAAAAAAAACTGTACTACTCTACTTTATCATTGCTGCCAACATGACTTGCAAGATATGTCAAATCAAAAACTGAACGAACGTTTTTTTTTTTAAGAGAGTTTTAGAGTGTTTTAAAGTAGTATTTTTACAATATAAACTAATAATAGAAAAAAAATCCAAAAATGCACGATTAACCCTTTTGTAACCAGAGGTCAATGATGCCTAGAAGCTCAGGCCAAATTAACAGCAACAGCATTTGTTGGTTAACTTAAAAAATTCTACAGGCCATATTTATAAAATTGTAAATATGACATTTATCATATACTTACTGTAGGTGAATCAATATCTGTGTTAAAATTTATTCAGCAGGAAAATTCCCCTGCAGTAAATATTTAATGCTTGTTACATTTACTGATTTTTAAAAAATGCCCCTATGACTAAATGAAATGCCTAAATATTTTGTATACATATTTTATTGACATTTAGGGGTCTTACTAAAGGCTGTGTACTTTTCAGGTGCAGTTGCGCTAATTTTTCTTAGTAAATATAATGTGCTAAAGTTTCACTTTGTAAAGAGTATACAATCAGGTGAAAGGAAAATAAAGGTGCATGGAAAATAAAAAAAAAAAAACATAAAAAACAAAACATTTTTGCTTGTACATGATTGGATGATGGAATTCAGCAGAGTTTTAAAACATTTACTAAGCTCTGGGGAAAATGCTTGCAACTGCACCTGCAAAGTATACAGTCTATTAGCCTTTAGTAAATCCAGCCCACAAGGTTTTTTTTTTGGTATACAATTTGAATGAAAGAAAAACCCCTGTTCTGCTTTTTTTTTTAAGTCTAACAAATGCGTATAATCTTTTTCAGGTGATTTACAAAAATCAGTCGACTTTGAAGCCGTTGATGGCCCTGCTAACACCACCCAGCTACACAGGCCTCAACTGAGAAATAAAAGGAGCTGGGCAAAAAGTGCAGCCAATCAGCTGCAGTCACTGTTCGAGTATTCTGACAACCACTGGTGCCAGCTGTCAGAAGACAGCAGCCAGCAGCTGGAAAGTCATCCATCCTCGCTGTTTAGCATTAATAGGGGATTTGATGATCTTCTCTCAATCAAACCACTAGACTGAATGGGAGAAATCCTTACAGATATGGCCAGCTTTAGTTAGATATGGATTAGAGAAGGAGGTTGCTGTCCCACAGGTGTGCAATATTCATCTTCCTTATGGTGTTATATGGTGTGTCTGGGTCATGGTGCTCAACCTGTGGCCCTCCAGCTGTTGCGGAACTACAAGTCCCATTATGCCCCTTCTTTTGGGAATCATGCTTGTTTAAATGACAGCCTTGCAATGCCTCACGGAACTTGTAGTTCCACAACAGCTGGAGGGCCACAGGTTGAGCAGTCATAGTCTAGGTCAGGGATCTCCAAACTCCGGCCCTCCAGCTGTTGCGAAACTACACATCCCATAAGGGATTGTAAAACTCTGACATTCACAGACATGACTAAGCATGATGGGAATTATAGTTCCTGAACAACCGGAGGGCCATAGTTTGGAGACCCTGGTCTGGGTAGATTCATTAATTATTGTAGTTTCTGTTCAGTCTAACTAATGTAACATCCCTGGTTGCACTTGTTACACTGGCATCACATTACTGGAGGTGCAGCTGTATGAATGCTGAATGTTCCTTTTGTGTTTGTAATACTTTTCATTGGTTTGATATGGCTACACAGTTTGCAGCATTTATTGCAGCAAGGTTTTGCTCCCTTGGTTGTGTCCCTGTAGTCACAATAAACCCCACTTAGAAAAAGGGGTAGACCCCTGAAAGCTTGTCATAAAAATAAACTGTTACTGCAATAAAAAAAAAAATATTACAAACAGTACACAACTGTGCTGATTAGCTGGTATCATTTACAGTAATTTGCTTATTATCACTGTTCTTATAATTCAGACCAGTGGCAACGTTTAGGAAGTATGCGGCCCTTGCAAAACATCTTACAATTGGCTGTTGCTGGAGTACTGTCCTCTCCAGGTCACCTTGCTCCCAGAATTCAGCAGCGACTAGAAGAGCCACCTATAAAAACATGAGAAAAAAATGAGCATATTAACATATTTATTCCACTAAATTACCAGGACAATCTACAGCTTAGAATATGGTCATCTAAAACTGATCTTTCTTATTTAGATTGTTTGGATGTTGTACTGGTGGGACAGTTTTGTAGTTCTTTCAGTTAACCCTAATATACATAGTTTTTCTTTTCTTTCTAGGAAAAATCTACAAAATTATATTTGATCAACTTTATTTTGCTAGAATCTTCCCAATAAGACTTCCTAACTAGTTTCAGGCTACATCTGCATGTGATTTTGCTTTTAATGAGATGGGAGTTGCATGATTTGACCATGGCGGGCGGCATCAGCCAGGTCAAAGCTGCCAATATTCGGCCCGTGTGTATGGCAGCCGGTCTGATAGAAGCTGGCTGTTCGGCCAGCTTCTGTAGATGTGTCATGATCGAAAACGGTCTGCCAATCGGCTCCCGCTGTCAGAACACAGGGGGACAGCGGGGGAGATCGCTGTACTACATCACATCAGATTGTTAGTACAGAAACTCTGAGCTGAACTGTCAGGTTTTTTTTTTTCGTTCAACTCACTAAAAAAAAGGACATTGAATTTGCGTGCAGTGTTGCATGACTGCTCAATTACCAGATAAAGTTACGCAGTGCCGAATACCAAAACATGCCCTGGTCATGAAGGGGGTAAAATCTTCCAGAAGGTCAAGTGGTAAGCAATTATTATCAAAATACTTAAACTTCAAACCCCCATAACCCATGGCAACCAATTCAATTTCAGTGTATGGATTTCAGATCAGTAAAACATATCTTGTAAAAGATATTTGTGTATTTTCCAATTTTTTGGGTTTACGTAGCCCACAAAAAAAGCAGAAACCAAAAAATTGTATTTGATGGATAACATAAAAAGCATAACTGCAAAGTACAACTATAGAACACTTGAAAAAAAATGAAATATGAATATGAACTACTATAGCTAAATATATGATTATACCATGTATACATTCAGATGGTAAAACTATATATAAATTGCACAAAAAAATAGAAAATTATTAATCGATATCTAACCTTGCTCTGGACTTCCCATGGTTTCGTGATAGCAGATAAATCACAAGCTGTCATCATCATGGCCCTCAAGATAAATAAATGATGTTAGTTAAGTTATAAATGTTAAATCAAATCTAAACCCTAACTGTATTTTTTTTTTTAAACACTCTTTTACCCTTTTTTTTAATCTCAGTGTTGTTGATCTCCACCGGCCTTTACCAGCCTTTTTTAGCTACTTTTTGTCTACTTGTGCTCAATCCAATGTCAACTGCATGTCTTTGCTCTAGACCAGCTTCTCAATAATGGCAATAATTGATCATGTCTGCTCAATGTATTTCGGCAGGGTGCTGACAGGGTAACAACGAACACCACTGGGTGACAGCTACCGGTGACATTAGAAAATATTAGTAATAAATGCTTGGAATGTCCAACAAAGATAATTAGTCAATATTATGTGAATTCAAACATGTTTGAGTTCAACATTAATGTATCCTCAAAAAAAACCTAAAAATTAAAACAAATAAAAAGGACAGACTTGATTAATCACTTGGTCCTTCCTGCCTTTCAAATAGTTGCCACAAATAGAGACAGAGAAGGTCATTATACTACTGTCTCTACTAAAGTTGCCAGTTGGCGTTAAAGTTGGCGTTTGCACGTTCTCCCTAGCCACCTGTGCATGGCGTTAGTGGTGGGACCCACCACATCCAATCTGGGATATATATGGGAGGATAATGGATAGGGCTCTCACATTCTTTATTCACATGGAGGACATCCTACATGATTTTTTTCTTTCACAACAATGGTGGGTACACACTTACTCTGTTACACTTAGATAGATTTCATCAATGATTCACAGTTGGAATATTTTTATTTATTTTTTTTCCATCCTGTGCACATTTTTTAGACACTGACTTTTCTCACTATTTTGCCCCTTTTTTTTTTACAGGGATGCACCATTCATATCCTTATTCATTTTCGTTGTTATCTTGTCCAACCTTCTGGTTGCACTTTTCCTTTCCCTTTTGTCCCTATACTCATGTCTCTGCTGTATTGTGGTCATATTACATAGACAACTTCTCTATTTCTGCTAACATTATTATGTGATGCAGTTTTTTTTTTTTCTATATTACTTACACATATATATATACTTGTTTCAGCTAGTGATCATGGATATCAAGGGACATGTTTTAATACACATATGTCACACCTATCCTCTAACTGTTCCCCAGCTGGGTTTTTATGGTCCCACACCTTCAGCTCCTGGATCAGACCTTTTTGCCGCCACCGAATGTGAGTGTTGTTTTGCTATCCCGACTCACGCGATTTGTAAGTATGGATCTCCATAATAGGGTCCTTTATGAGTTTTTATACCTCATTGGCCATCACGATACATACTCTCAAATTGACATTATGTATATTTTCTAGACATGTCTATGCGCATCTACTCTACTACTGAAAAAGTGAGCAGTGGCTCACGAAACGTGTCGAATTAGAAAGATGCTTCTATATCATTATGTAACCTTATGACTGCAATCTACAAGCATGTATATTATCATGTATATATTACTGACCAGTTTTGATTGTGTATATGTACTTTATGTATGATGAAGTTTCTTCATTTGCAAATAAATTTGACATTACATTTACTCTATAACAAGGGGCCATCCGGGTTCACCTCATTCGAAGTCCCAGGGAAATATTCTCTTTCGTTTATATCTACTAAAGTTGCCATGCCATGTGAGTTAAAGTTTTGACCCTAAATGTGACAGACCAAACTGAGACAGAGGCTTTTGGAGGGGACTAGGGGCAAACATCCTACCCACTGATTATGGCCCATGGAGGAGACTGGGGATTTGGCTTGGATTCATTCTCTGAATAAGGACAATAACACTTCCCTTGGGGAGTGGATGGAAAGGTGTAAAATTTATCTTGTAGAGGTTACTGGTCCGAGGAAATATGGTGGCCTTCCTGTAGACTGAGTTGAGTTGAAGAAACCCCTCCACTTATATGTATCAACCATATCCCTCAAGAAATCTATGAAGATAAATTAATTCCACTTTTTCAGATTGCTGGAACATTGTATGAGCTTTGTCTCATAGAGTGTTGAAGACTGGTGGCGGACAGTCTGAGGTGGAGTGGGATCAGTCAGAGTCACCTAGGCTTGTCTAGGTGGCTATTTTTTAATTATATCACTGTTAGCTGTTGGCTGTTCCTTAGATGTGCTAATGAGACTACTGTTTACAGTTTGCATTGTTAGGGTAGCTCTTACCTGATCTTGCATGGTATATATTCTGTGGGAGTTTACAATAAAGTCAGTTCCAGTTTGCACCTAAGCTAGTGTTGTCTGGTTCGTGGGTGCTCAGCAATATTACCTGGTTTCTGGTTCCAGACTGGAGGAAGCTGTATGCTGATAGAAGCACCCAAGCTGGGTGCTGGATGGTCCGTCACAGTGACCATACACTATACAATCTGATTCTACAATTTCCTTTACATGTACCATCAACTATGTAGTGCAAGGGCCGACATGTTTCAATACCAATGCGATGAATTCTTTGAGTTTATCCTCATATTACACAATGCTGGTAAGTCTAAAGGAGATTGTAAAGAGATTGTATAGTTTATGACCAGCTTTAAACTCAATAGTGTTGACAGGTTGGATCAAACTTGGTCAAAATGTCTTTGATAATCAATCTATTAGCACATACTGTATATATGAAAACATTTGCACCAAGTATTCTCCATACATTTTGAAGTGACCCATCCAAGTGATAGAAAATATGTTTCTGTTAAATATACATGGTGCAGCGTTTTGCTACAAACTGTTGTTTTGTGGAGTTTCCTGTTATGTGGGACCAGTAACTGGGCTGGGTGTCTGTTCACCTACCCTTCCTTATGTAGTGTGCTCATGGTAGTACTGGCATTATTATGTGATCCCTTGGGATTTGACTGCAGTTAGGTGTTGTGGTCTTTTTCACACCAATCCCCATACAATTTTTTGATTGGAAGCTTAGAGTAATACCTAAAACACCTCCAACAGCCAGCTATTTCATTCAGATGGCTTATGGAAACTGTAGTTTGTGCGCATGAGCCTACACCAGGAGGAAATGATGTAGTGTGGCCTGCAATACCCTCTGCCAGCATAGTTGACAGGACACCTACATAATAATTTCTTTTCTTGTTGTTTCAAGCGATAAGTAATCCACCCATTTGTCTTGCTCTTCATAAGTCTTTGACTGATCAACAATCTTCTGGAACATTGTTCTCTTTCTAAGAAGATATAGATAACAAAAATGAATACTCACTTCACAACATTCCCCTGTCCCAATACAAGTTACATATAAAATCAGGAATTAAGAAATTCTGTATAAAGCGTCAGTCAATATTTGTAGCTGATGAAAAGTTATGTTGATGTATGGCCAAAATATTTTTTTAGTTTTGAATAGAGTAGGGCAGAATATATTTCAAAATATTAGAGTTGTCAATAGAAGAAGAGGTCAGGGAAAAAAATGCAACGGGGACACCTATCCATGCCTAAGAGCACTATTCACCTCCAGGGCTGTCTTTATTATTGATTTGACCCTGGGCAAACATTTTCTTGTCCACGTATCAACTATTTGCAGGCAGTGAGGGCTCAAAGGGCAGCTGCTTTGGGCCCCACAACAATGACTGGGCCCAGGGCAGCTACCCCATTTGGCCTGCATTAAAGATGGCTCTGTTCACCTCACTGTATAGAGCTTTTCTCTCTGTCTGTTGTATCTCTGGGAGAAGAATATGAAGGAAAATCTCCCCAACAGGACACAAATAGCAAAAATTAAACTGGCCAAGGATTTTAACCATCCCTAATTTATTCAATAGTAATGAAAAAAAATGGCCATACATATCGTAAATCACCAGGTCCCCATACGTGCCACAGAAATAATAGAAGCATATTGTATTCTCCCTTTTGAATTTTTAATCAATTTCAAATTAAAGGGAATGCAACAGGGAAGAGTGTTTGCTAAGTGGCTAGGGGAAACATAAGAAGAAACTTTGTGGATTTCATTTCATATAACTAACTTCTTTGTATACTCACTTGAAATATAAAGCCAAATCTGTGGCTATGATAGCAATATCCATCAGATGAATAACAAGTTCATGTTGTCTTCTGTTTAGATTCTGGAAAATGTTCATGCTCTGCAAAGCAAATGGGTGATAAACATATGAAAAAATAGCACATATAACAAACTACTGTAACTGCAAGTATAGTAAAGTTTAGCAGTAATAAAGTTTATAGAAGAAAAAAACTTACCCATTGCTTTGTAAAGCTGGCCACAGCCATACAAGTGTCCAGCCAGTAAAACGTTCTCTTCTCCTTACTAAATGAATCCCAGGATAGTAGGCGTGCACACATGCATGTTTGTGCTCTGGGGTGCACACCCTAATGCAATAGGTTGCACACACCAATGCCCAGGATATAAACATAATTAAATGTGCTATTAGAATGTCTGTATGTACCTACAGAGCCTGTGAACACATCGTTGCAGCATGGTAATGTGCATTGCAATATGAGAGTGTCTTGATTTCGAATGGGCTGTTAATGCTCCTTAGGGGAGGTAAAAATACACCTATGCCATAGCAGCACACCACAACTCAAAAAATGTTGACATCTGTGTCTTGTGGTGTGCTGCACTGTATGTGCTTTGGAGTGCTATTAAAAATGAATGGTGACCACTATAACTAACATATTTGTGTTAAGGTGTATTGCATTAACATGCAATAAAGCATGTGTTACCTTAGAGCACTAGTGTGAATGGGCCCATAGAACTGGACATGTTGAATAGAATACAGAACAAGATTATTTTAAACTGCACATTACATAAAATATAATACAGGGGTACTAAATTGTTAAGCAATAAAAGTTTATGATTTTATGATTGTTTAAAATGTATAACCTATTTAGGCTTTCTGTCTTTAGGTTAACATATACAACTGTTGAAAGCTTTTAACCAATAGATAACTTTGAACATGCAGTGCAAGCCATACGAACTTTCAAAGAAGTACTTTCGGCATACATTGTTGGTCCTGTTTCTCTCCCACTGCTGCAACTTCCCCAGCCACTTTTGCCAAGAAAATTCAAGCTGTTAAAATGAAAGCGTGGACCTGCAATGTATGATAGCAGTGGCTGCAAACAGTGCTTGAACATTGTTTAAAAGCTTAATAAATACAATATACACTATATTACCAAAAGTATTGGGACACTTTCCTTCACCAGCACATTAGCTTTAATGGCATCCCAGTCTTAGTCTGTAGGGTTCAATATTTAGTTGGTCCACCCTTTGCAACTATAACAGCTTCAACTCTTCTGTGAAAGCTGTCCACAAGGCTTAGGAGTGAGTCAAGGAGAATGTTTGACCATTCTACCGGAAGCGCATTTGTAAGGTCAGGCACTGACATTAGATGAGAAGGTCTGGCTCACAGTTTGCACTATAATTCATCCCAAAGGTGTTCTATCGGGTTGAGGTCAGGACTCTGTGTAGGCCAGTCAAGTTCTTCCACCCCAAACTCGCTTATTCATGTCTTTATGGACCTTGCTTTGTGCACTGGTCCAAATCATTTGGTCGAGGGGGGATTATGGAGTGGGGTTTTTTTTTCAGGGGTTTGGCTTGGCCCCTTAGTTTCAGTAAAGGGAAATCTTAAGGTGTCAGCATACCAAGACATTTTGGACAATTCCATGCTCCCAACTTTGTGGAAACAATTTGGGGATGGCCTGTTCCAACATGACTGCACACCAGTGCACAAACAAGGTAGATAAAGACATGGATTAGCAAGTTTGGGGTGGAGGAGCTTGGCCTGAGTCCTGACCTAAACTGACAGAATGGGATGAATTAGAGTGGAGACTGCGAGCCAGGCCTTCTCGTCCACATTAGTGCCTGACCTCACAAATGGGCTTCTGGAAGGATGGTCAAACATTCCCGTAGAAACACTCCTAAACCTTGTGGACAGCCTTCCCAGAAGAGTTGAAGCTGATATAGCTGCAAAGGGTGGGTCAACTCATTATTGAACCCTATGGACTAAGACTGGGGTGCCATTTAAGTTCGTGTGTGTGTAAAGACAGGTGTCCCAATGCTTTTGGTAATATAGTGTAATAAGCACACCTCAACATAACATTTACATCTCTACAACAAAACATTTTCCTTCTTTTCTTTGAAATTCTTTGCGTGCACTAAAATCCAGGTTAGTTAAAATGATAGAATGAAATGTATACTTCATGTATACAGTACATGTATATAGTAACACTATTTGTTTTAAAACTAAGCAGAGTAAAAAAAGGCACTTTTTTGTTTTGATACATGTTGTTTTGTTACAATTGCCCAGGTTCAAAAGGACATGCAACCATACAAAAACACACAAGGGGCGCACCGACCTAGTGCATTATCCTAAAACAAATAATTTATTGTATTAAAAAGATGGTAAGTAATATACTCACAAAGTTGCAATTGTTAAAAGCGCATCACAGATCTCAGCATAGTTCTATCTAATTTGTGATCAACATATATAACAGATACAACAGAAACAGAGCTAACGCATTTTGAGGAATTCCTCTTCTTCAGAGCCAGTTCCTTGAAACGCGTTAGCCCATGGGGGTCTTCAGTTTCTGTTTTATCTGTTAAACATGTTGATCACAAATTGGATGGAACTATGCTGAGATCTGTGATGCGTTTTTAACAATTGCAACTTTGTGAGTATAATACTTACCATGTTTTTAATACAATAAATTATTTGTCTCAGGGTAACGCACTAGGTTGGTGCATCCTCTGTGTGTTTTTACATGGTTACAGTGTTTTAGACTTTCCCAAGTCTTTGAGGGTAGCAAGACCGTGGCTATCCGCTTTCAAGTGTAATGAAGATTTAAACATACCCATCTGGAGGGGCTATTTTCCTAAGCGCAGGAGGCATTGTGTTTGTGACAGTCTCAAAAGGACATGCAAGAACAAGAGCTAAAGTGGTTAACTGACTTGTATATGTTGCTAATTTTAGTCATTTACCTCATCTGCCAGCAAAAATTTTCCAAACTCCAAATGATGTCTTTCCAAAATAGACGATCCATGCAATTTTGCCAAGGGATGTTGAGATCTAGATTGGAAAAAGGGAAAAGTGAGCTTAGCAATTCAAGTTTGTGTGTGCACATGTGTGTAGACTTAAAAAAAAAATCAAAGTGTAACCCTTACATGATCTGATTGTGAAAGATGTCAAATTTCTGTCAGATCCTCTGGCTGATCTGTGAAAAATGGGGCAAAGAAATGAGAAGTGGTGGCATCAAGGTACAAACATTGGATTCCTTGTTTCATTTTACTTTATTTTATTTATTTTAATTTTTTTGCAGAGCAAGAGAATAGTCAAGGGTATATGCTTCATTTTTCTTTGCTCAAGTTTACACAGATCAGCTTTCATGAGTCATCATTTGGAAAGAGGGCTTACAAAAAAAATGTAGCTTTTAGCTGCAATGTCTTATAAACTCTCTACAAGATTTTCTATTGTGATTAGTTTGATGTATGCAAATGATAGAATGGAGGTGTGTGTAAATTGTAAGTTTACTAGAGTAAAACCTCCTCTGCTTTCTACCAGTAGTTCTGTTTATTTTTGTGCTTATATAACAGTGGAAATAAAAAGATTGAGATTGGAAAAAGATGGGAACTGGTAGAAAAGCACAACAAAATGTAAAGATTGAGACTGGTAAAAGATGGGAACTGGTAGAAAAGCACCACAAAATTTAAAGATTGAGACTGGTAAAAGAGGGGAACTGGTAGAAAAGCACCACAAAATTTAAAGATTGAGACTGGTAAGATGAGAACTAGTAGAACTAGTAGAAAAGCACCAAAACATTTAAAGATTGAGACTGGTAAGATGAGAACTAGTAGAAAAGCACCAAAACATTTAAAGATTGAGACTGGTAAGATGGGAACTGGTTAAAAAGCACCACAAAATTTAAATATTGAGACTGGTGAGATGGGAACTAGTAGAAAAGCACCACAAAATTTAAAGATTGAGACTGGTAAGATGGGAACTAGTAGAAAAGCACCACAAAATTTAGAGATTGAGACTGGTAAAATTGGAACTGGTAGAAAAGCACCACAAAATTTAGAGATTGAGACTGGTAAAATTGGAACTGGTAGAAAAGCACCACAAAATTTAGAGCTTGAGACTGGTAAAATTGGAACTGGTAGAAAAGCACCACACAATTTAAAGATTGAGACTGGTAAAATGGGAACTGGTAGAAAAGCACCACAAAATGTAAAGATTGAGACTGGTAGGATGGGAACTGATAGAAAAGCTCCACAAAATTTAGAGATTGAGACTGGTAAACTGGGAACTGGTAGAAAAGCACCACAAAATTTAGAGATTGAGATTGGTAAACTGGGAACTGGTAGAAAAGCACCACAAAATTTAGAGATTGAGACTGATAAAATGGGAACTGGTAAAAAAGCACCAAAAATTTTAGAGATTGAGACTGGTAAAATGGGTACTGGTAGAAAAGCACCACAACATTTAAAGATTGAGACTGGTAAGATGGGAACTGGTAGAAAAGCATCACAAAATTTAAAGATTGAGACTGGTAAAATGGGAACTGGTAGAAAAGCACCACAAAATGTAGAGATTGAGACTGGTAAACTGGGAACTGGTAAAAAAGCACCAAAACATTTAGAGATTGAGACTGGTAAAATGGGAACTGGTAGAAAAGCACCACAAAATTTAAAGATTGAGACTGGTAAGATGGGAACTGGTTGAAAAGCACCACAAATTTTAAAGATTGAGACTGGTAAGGTGGGAACTGGTTGAAAAGCACCACAAAATTTAGAGATTGAGACTGGTAAGATGGGAACTGGTTGAAAAGCACCACAAAATTTAAAGATTAAGACTGGTAAGGTGGGAACTGGTTGAAAAGCACCACAGAATTTAGAGATTGAGACTGGTAAAATGGAAACTGGTAGAAAAGCACCACAAAATGTAGAGATTGAGACTGGTAAACTGGGAACTGGTAAAAAAGCACCAAAACATTTAGAGATTGAGACTGGTAAGATGGGAACTGGTAGAAAAGCACCACAAAATTTAGAGATTGAGACTGGTAAAATGGGAACTGGTAGAAAAGCACCACAAAATTTAAAGATTGAGACTGGTAAGATGGGAACTGGTAGAAAAGCACCAAAACATTTAAAGATTGAGACTGGCAAGATGGGAACTGGTAGAAAATAACAACAAGATTTATCAGAACTTTTCTTTTACATACATTTTAGAGATTATTATATTATCTACCTTTGATTTGGATGATGCCAGTTGTATATAAAATAAATTGCATATATTGTACTCTTCAAGCTTTGGGAGTTCTAATACACCTCCTTTTCTTAAGCCATAACTTTCTTAGATTTAGGAAAAGCCTTTCAAGTACACTACAGGCAAACTACAGAAAAAAACTTATTTTTCATTTTGGATAGAACAAGGAAGGGTTATAACCTCTGCCAGGTTTTATTTTGCTATCTGTGTCTCATTGGGGAGATTTCCTTTCACTTCCTGTCCCATAGCCAAACAGTAAGTTAGAGGAAACCCCAGCAAATTAAGGAAATTCCTTGTGGACCCCCCAGGTCAGAACTAATAAGGAGTAAATGGCAGATAATGTGGTTCTTGGATTAAAGTCTCTATATCAGTTTAATCGCAAGGTGTCTAAAAATCATGTAGTCTTTAGTTGCAAAGTTAAAAAAAAAATTCTAGAATTTCCACTAATTAAACATTTTGGTCAGAACTCAAATGTTCCATAGCAAATTAAAGATTAGTCTCTGTGCCCAGTAGCTAGTGACTTTTCTGTGCTGATGATTCTTTCATTTTTTTTTTTTTGTTCTCTTGTTAGTTTGTGAACTTCTTTTCTGGAGCTAATAAAATGCTGCTACTCCCCCTCCTGTTAACTTTATTTCCATACAAATTTCTGCAAAAAGGATACTAGCAAAAATAAAAACATAAAACTCTCAAAATGTTTTCTAGATCTGTGTATCTCACCATATGGGTCCTGATTTTTCACTTTAAAAAATCATCCTAAAAAAGCAAAAGCAGGAAATTGGAGTTGTATGTGTATACTACATTATGGATGTCAGAATTAATTTATATAAAAACTCAGCAAGGGATTTTCCTTTAAATTATAAGCCCAACCCTATACCTCTACCTTAAGTGAGGAAAGTTTCTTTCCAAACGAATGACGATGCTGGAAAGTTGTTAAAGCATTAAAATTCTACGTCTCTGTTCTGGCTCCCCTATTACCACTTTAATAAGGGCACTACCCCCTTCCTGCCCAGGCCAATATTCAGCTTTTAGTGCTGTCGCATTTTAAATGACAATTGCGTGGTCATGCAACGCAATGCTGTACCCAAGCAACATTTTTATCATTTTTTTCTCACAAATAGAACTTTCTTTTGATGGTATTTTATCACCACAATTTATTTTTTTTTGCTATACAAATAAAAAAAGACCCAAAATCTTGAGACTTCTTTTTCTTTGTTTCTGTTAAACAATTTTGTAAATAAGTAAGTTTTCCCCTACACCAATGGGCACTGATGAGGCTGCACTGATGGGCATTGATAAGGTGGCACTGATGTACACTGATGAGGTGGCACTGATGGACACTGATGATGAGGCACTAATATGCAGCACTGAGGGGCACTAATAGGTGGCACTGATATGCAGCACTGATGGGCACTCATAGGTGGCACTGATGGACACTGATAGGTGGCACTGATGGGCACTGATAGGCCACACTGATGGGCACTTATAGGCGAATATGCAGCGTGTTCCAGCATCGCATCCATATGCGATACGCAGGGGGTGTCAATTAAAAGTTAACGACACCCCCAATTGCGATCGCATATCGCAGTGCGATCTGCAAGTACGCACAGAATCTGATCGCACTAGTGTGAACCACCATGTGATCCGATTCTACTGCGGCTCAAAAAAAGCCTCCTGTGCGTGTTTGGTGCGGATACAGTGCAAATTCAGCCATACAAAGTGTATGGCTGAACTCGCATCCGCACATCAGATCGCATGTAATTAGGAGCAGTGCGCTCCGAATTACATGCGATCTCTGCAAACGCGGAAGTGTGAACTGGCACTAATAGAGAATGAGGAATCTGTACATTGCTGGCCAGGGAAAAGGTGCCAAGCCCCCTGCTTATCCTTCTGTAATTGAAAGTGAAAGCAGAGCAGCTCTCCCATGGCTCCTTCAACAGCCTCCCTGCTCTGCACTACCATCCATATCTCCTATCTGTTCAGGGAGTTCAGAAGCCTAATATGAGTGTGCAGTCTGACCAGTCTCGGTATTGCAGCTGACCTCTCCCTGCCAACTGCCTGTCATTATTGTAACAGGCAGCCGGCAGGGAGATGTCGGTTGCAATACAGAGACTAGATGGTGATATGTGGTATCACATACACAGTGTATCCCCAGTGACTGCTCCTGCTTCCTTCCCTTCCTGGTCCCCCCATGCACCTTCTCTCTGATGCCTCCCTTTGTCAGTTGCAGTGTCGCCCCGAGCAACAGCGCTGTACCCTAGCCTTTGTCACTCTTCTCTTAGTGACAGCAGGGATCTGTCAGCAAGCTGTGTTCCTGGGAGTGGATTGGCTCAGCGCAGACAGCCACGCCCCCAAGCCCAACTTCCTGCACATACACAGCAGAGGATGGGAAGGGAGCTTTTGGTGTGTGCTGCCTGCGCGGGGATCTATGGAGAGCTGAGACCCTGGTGAGACACTATGCATGCTGACTGCCCTGCTCCCCCTAGATGGTTCTGCTCATGGTAAGCAACTTGCTGATCTATTCTCTGGGTCCTGACAGGTCAATTGTTAAGTGATAGCACCCAGCTGTGACCAGGGACAGGAGCACTTCCAGCAAGGCCAGGGTGGGGGAAGGTTGGAGGGGGCATGCCACCTGCACCCAGGGGAGTCCTTTCCTCTGATGAGATTGCCCCTGCCTCGGATCCACCTTACAAGGTCACTAAGCATGGGGCCAAGCATGGAGGAGGTGGTGCCGGGCATCATCCACTGGTGCGGGATCCGGAGGACTGGGTCTTCTGCTCCCCCCAGCCTAACCTCTGCTGCTCCAGGGCTGACTCCTTACCCTTTAGCACCCCATGTAGTAGCCCCTGCAGCATCGCCAGAACCCCAGTGCTCAGTGCCACATTCGGGATGGAGATAGACAGCAGGGACCAGTATTAAACAGTTTCGTTTTTCTGTTATTTTAACGTATCTGACCCCCCAGTACAATTCTGCGCCCCCCTCCATTTCCAAAGTTCCCCCCAACATTTATCCAATCATCTCCTCTGCCCCACCTTCTAGCACAAGTACCCTCCTCTCCCAAAGGCCCCCTCCAGCACATTTCTAACCCCCCTCCCCACCTTCTAGCACAAGTCCTCTCCCCTCCCAAAGCACACCCCTAGTATCTATATCTATCCCCCACTCTACCCCACATTCTAGCACAAGTCCTTTACCTCCCAATGCGACTCCACCATGCTCTTAAGCCCCTCCCACACTATTGTTTGGCCACGCCTTTATTTTTTTGCTGCAGCATGCTTCACCGCAGGTCACATGCTTCTACCCCCCTCAAGTGTCCCTCATTCTCAAGTTTGAAAGTTGGGAGGTATGGATGCAGTGTGTCAGTGCGACACACCACACCACCAATCGCCGTGCTGTGCACCCTCGCTGGCACGCGCGAGCGGCTTATTCTGCTAGACGTCATATGACACCTAGTCAGGACAACTTAACCACTTTGCGGCCGTCATTTTGCTATATGGTGGACGGGAAGTGGTTAAAGGATGAGAACAATAACAACTCCCCCGCTGGAGCAAATTTGATTATGTTTTATTGTTTTTTTTTTCTTCCTCTGGATCAAATGTGAGTATAGGATTGTGTATACAGTAAAGGATTGTATAATTTTTTTTTTCCCTTCTACTGACTGAACTGGATGGACTTGTGTCTGTTTTCAACCAGACTAACTATGTAACTACCGGTATGTAATTCTACTTCTCATGTGTGTATATTTTTTAATTTATGCAAGCAGTGTTTTAGGGCAGCTTTTTCAACCCTAGCAGAGTAATCACTGTTTAATAACAATAACAAAAAATGTATTTCTAAAAGGCAAAAAGGCTTGAGGGGATTTAAAGTTTGAGGGGGATAAATAAAAAAAGAAATAGAAAATATCCCTGAAAGAAAGTGACTATTACCTTAACAAATTCTAATGAATAATGTATCAGAAAAAGAGGAATGATGGGAGATTACCAGGCACCATATCCCCCAATATACGGATAAAGAGAAAAAAATTAATCATAAACATATGGGACTTTAATGTGCCATAAAACACTATTCTTTATTAGAACATATAAAAAAGTGTCACCAGGAGTTTTAAAAATATTGTCACCACTTGGCATTGGCATTAAAATATCCTAATTCGAGGTCAAAACCATCTAATACATCTGTATCTTAGTACATTTGCTGTAAATGTTGTAACCTATGTTATTAACATACATATGTACTGAGATATAGATGTATTATATGGCAGTTACAAAGTCCCACATGTTTGTATTTTTTAAACCCTACTGAATAAAGTGAAACAGTGTTCACATTAACTGCCCAATAAAATGCTGGGCGATTTAAAGGAAACACATTCCCATTGGATCATTAGTAGGATAAACAGCCTAACTAGCATACAGGAATGCACAAAAGACTGAAAGTGGGCAAGCTTCGGCAACATCCAAAGCTTTGCCTGTCTAAACGGCTTGAGATTCAGCCATGGCAGGAGGCGTTGGGAGGCTGATGCAGGTATGTGTACCTCCAGGTGCCTGCACTTCATCTCCGCAGCAGTTTGCCCACTGTTAACTGGAAATAGAAAGAGTCCAAAGAAGGGCAACTATGCTAATTAGGGGATTGGAGGACCTAAATTATGAGGAGCGTTTACAAGCGCTTGATTTATTCTCCCTGGAGAAGAGACGCCTGAGAGGAGATATGATAGCGATTTACAAATACCTCAACTGGGATCTCAGCATAGGAAAAAAAAACTATTCAGTTGCAAGGAGTGTAAGAGGACACATGGCCATTCAATGCGATTAGAGGAGAAGTGATTTAACCTCAGGCTATGCAAGGGGTATTTTTTATAGTAAGGGCAATAAGATTGTGGAACTCTCTTCCACAAATGGTAGTTACTGCGGGGAGTATGGCTACTTTTAAAAGACTCTTGGACGTGCATCTCAAGGACCAAAACATTCGGGAGTATGGGAAATTAATACGCCCACACACACCTACACAGGTTGAACTGGATGGACTTTTGTCTTTATTCAACCTCAACTATTATGTAACTATGTAACTATGTTAAACGTACAGATTTTCCAAGTGTGTGATTGTTCAGTAGTCAAAATTATTGATCCTTTATTGATCAAGTGAAAATAATTGCATTGAGTTTACCGGAATGTATAGAGTTTAAAAGCAAACTACAAACTATTCTACCATATATAGTTACATTTTTTACTTTAGAAAATAAAACTGCATACTTCATCTGGTAAAGATTATTTGTTCCTCTGTGGTCTATATCATGACAAAATCCAGCAGTCACCATAGCCATGGCTTCTAGATCTGTGTAATAACGTTTCAGTTTCCCAGTCTGCAAAAAAGGGCAGCTTCATTACCACACATATGTATATAGAATATTTATTTTCTGTAAATTATGTTTACCTTATTAATGCCCTTTTAATATAAGATAGATTATTGCTTTACCCCTGACATCTGACAAACAGACTGTCTGACATCTATCAAAATTATTGGAAGTTAGGAGATTTTTCCTTACTTCCTGTTCTAACATTTTCATAAAGACAAGAAGTAAGAGAATAGTCTCCAAAATAGGACAGAAACAGCAACAAAGAATTGACAGATATTTTATACCTTCCACTTCATTCCAACCCTATTCAAAACTAAACAAAAAAAAAAAGTAATGTATTGTTACTATTTGTTAACTACACAAACACAACAGTAGATCACCAGAATTACTAATCAAGAATTGATATTTCACTTTTTTGTAGATGCTAAATAGCTAACCCACCTTAAATTTTTCGGACTTGGTTGGTAAGATGTGTTCTTAGATCTGTACACCTCTGGCTATTATGAGTGATGCCCAACCTGCCTGTTGGTATATTTCATATTATTGACAATGCAACATAGTTCCCAAGTCAGGAACTATAGCGGGTCCAAGTGCAGTATTCCCTACGCACAAATTCAAGAAACTGGCTGTTCAGTAATGCTGGGTGCTGTAATGACCACAGGCTGCAAAACATGATGATTAAAGTGAAGCAAATGTCATTAGCACACCAAGGATTCCTCGAAAAGGGATTTATTTTTAGGTTCACATAATAAACATACATCAAAGTTTTGGAGCCACTCAGGGCCCCTTTGTCAGGCAAGTGACGAAGGTCACTTGCATGACGAAGGGGCCCTGCGTGGCTCCGAAACTTTGCTGTATGTTTATCATGTGACCACAAAATAAAATCCCTTTTGAGGAATCCTTGTTGTGCTGATGACATTTGCTTCACTTTAAACTATAGTAGGGGAACCCCACTGTTAGAGTATTTAGGGTATATTAAAAGTCAGGGGCTGACTCAGCCCACACCAAGGTCTACAGCCAATGCTACCAATTAGAAAATTGATTGTGACAATAAACTAAAACAGAGATGTGGCAACAGATTGTTTTGAACGCTAGAAGTGATTTATTGGAAAATTATGTTGAGATTTGTTGGCAGATATCCTCGAGACTCTATTTTGAAAGTTTTTATAATCCATGTAAAAAGGACTTTCACCACACATGCACCATAAAAAAAATTTTTGAACAAAAACTACAGGTCCCCATGGATTCTGAATCATTACAGGATGACCAAAAGTCTTACCATCTCTCACGGAGACATTTGCCCATTTGTACTCATCCTTAAAAAAATTGAAAATTACAGAGTTTACGATTGTCTAGAATTTAAAGGTTTATCATTTATCAACTGGTGTTAGCATGATGGGAAGAAATCGCATCTGTCATTACACCTTTTTATTCTTGGGAAAGGTAATATAAAGGATTTTCTACTGAACACATAAAAAACTTATACTTGGTTAGTACATACCATCAAGAGGGTGAACATAGTTTGGGCAACATTGAATCCATGACGCCAGTTGTGATAGGTAACTTTCCTATATCCTTTCTTCATTGCATACATAAACCTTACCAGTGCCTGAGTAAATTAATGAGAATGTTAAAGGTCATAAAAAACAATGACATGAAGTACAATAAAAATGGCACAACAGCCAGTTCACCTATCAATCCTGAAATGCAGTTCCTCTATGTGCAGGCACTTTCTACTTGGTCCTAGGGGGAATGCCAGCTCTGGGATCAAAACAGGGGGCCCCTGACTGTTCTGTATTACCTGCATGTATTGCTCAATCGGCGTATTTAGTGGATATCAATGGCAAAAAAATTGCAGCATTATGTAGTGATAAATATTACACATTAATATTATAAATTCTGGTTACAGAGGTCGCGGGGGCATTAAAAGGAGATTCTCATTAACAGGAGATCTTTTGTATTGTTACTGCGATTCTTTAGTTCCACAGGACCATCTATCTGTCACTCAGAAAAAGGTACTGATTTTAACACCCAAAATACTTATATTTTGTAACAGTTTGTAAGGCCTCAAATTAAAAAATATTGATCTTACCTACAAAATAAACAGAAGGTAAAGGTGGAAGCTATCTTCCTGTTTATTAAAGATTGTATTGTTTTTTAAGTATTTTTCTATTTATTTTTAGGAGAGGCACATTTTTTAAAATGATACTGCATTAAGAGACAGTATTAGCACATGTTTATCTAAGATATTACTAAAAAGCTAAACATCTCCTTAAAAAATATTTTTGCCCTATGCAAAAAGTTGAAGGAATCTTTATTAAATATGTATATGCTGTACTGATTCTGCAATGGAGCAGACACAATAAGATCTCTAGCAATGTAGGGTTAAATCCAGCCTACCTTATTTGCAGTTTTTAAAATCTATACAAGTTCAACATACTTTGAAGGCTTACCATAGGTATTTGGTAGAGAAATTTTTTACGGATGGGTTCAGTGTTCATCCAAATGCTGAATGAATGGCCATATTCGGGCAATGATGTCACCAACATTCCTGCCCCTTCCTTTATATAATTCCAGGAGCTATCATTCGTCTTTGTGTCCTTGGTGGTTTTTTTTTTTTTTTTTTTTTTTGGTGAGTTGGCAGGCATCGTGATTGGGCCTTTTTTGAGGATTTTCATTTTTTTTTAAAAGGACTTGTCAAACAATTTAGTGTCTTTAATGCTAGGAGTACTCACGTGGGGAAAGAGTCAGTATCTGGGGGCACCCTTATTAATAAAGGGGGGCCTCTAGATTCTGAGAAGTCACCGCACCCACAGACAGCAACAACCACCAGCCAAAGGTGGGGATGAGTTCCAGGCCACCCTTCCCATGCTAGGCATGTGGCTTGGTATCCTTTGGGGGGGCACATGCTTGCCTTCCTTCCTTTTCTGGGGAGCAAGACTGCATGCTCAGATTAAGTGTCTAATATGGATTTTTAGTGGGACACCACATATTATTTTATTTATTTTGCCTAAAAGTCTGGTATAGATTTCCAAGTTGACCTCACTTTTTTGCATGAAGTACCCACCTAAAGTTCATATCAGAGGGTCTGACATGCAAAGGGCCTTACGTGCATTTTGGGAGGGACTCTATGCAATTTTTTTTTTCTATTCTTTGATGTATGATGTGCTAAAGCAAAAATGACATTTACAAAGAAAACATTTAAATTATCGCTAAATAAAACTTAATGGCATCTTTTAAAAGTAAAAAAAAAACAGTACATAAACCCCTCCAAATATCCCCACAATACACAACAGACCCTTAGAAGTCTTCTGTGTATTTTGGGGGACCCTTGTGGTCTTTTCACCGTTTTTGTTTTCTGCCATTTAAAATAATTTTTTCCTTTATAAATGTCAGTGCTAAAACATCACTGATGACGACTGCATGGAATTACATTTTATGCTTTTATTGGTACATGTTCCTCAGGGCAGTGCCAACCCCCCTGCTATTTGACACCCCCTTGCCTATTAGCCCAGAAAATGTGTATTTTTAATTTGACATATTTGGCTCCCGTTGACTTCACAGGGTTCAGGTTCGGCATCCAAACTTCTTTGAAGTTTGCCTCACTCTACTCAAACTGAGCCCAGGACAGTTTGTCTCATCAGCAGAAATTACCTCTGAGGGTATTTGAAACTTTTTTACCACTCCAAGTTCATAATACATCTGGATTCCACACTTCACAAGATCTATTTCAGTGCAGTCAAAATCTGAGAAGCGGAATTCATAAATTTCAAACTTTTGTGGCCCTGGTAATTCTTTTTTCTAAAAATTGGAGAGAAAGGGAAAGTTCAATACTTTAATAATTATATATACAGTATATATTTATTGAAATATGTTGTTGATTTTAGCAATATTAAAAGCATTATCATTATTATTATTATTTGAGGAAATTATGCTATAAGTTCTCTTTTGTTATTTTGTACGTACAAGGAGTTGTGAAATTTCATTTTCTTCACACTGTTCAAGTTCCTTTCCAAGCTTTGCGCGGGATGGCTAAAAAAAGACCAGATAGCACAAATCATTCATAATATAGTATGACTGGGGGTAAGGAAAAAAGGCACATGATGTATGAAAAGTTATAAGATGTTTATTTAGGATAAAATGTGTATGTTCCATAAATACTAATGTTCTTATATACAAATAATAATTACATACAGTTCTGTAGCGCTTCTTTATTTCCCTAATCTTTCACAAAGGTAAAAAAGAAAGCACAGTTGTTAATTATCTTTTACTTTGTCGAAGGATTAAGGACCAGAGTACCATTATGGAAATGTGATTTATTAGACTTTGTGTTCACTTATTGGTGTGGTAACTTGTGTGGCTGCTCTTACCGCTAGACAGAAAATAAAGTTTGACTTTATTTATATAACTGGGTTTACTAAGCTTAAGTTGCTTGTTGCCATATTAGTGCACTTGCAACAACACAGTTGAGTACTGTTCGTGATACTTTTCTTGTTTGCGCTAACAGTTACATTTTTAGGCTTTTGGGGCATACTCCCTTCTTGGGTTCAAGCAGTACTTATACACAAAGCATTAGCAAAATGTGAAGAACTCCAATCTCTGAAAATAAAATAAAACAACAGATGGCAACTAAATATAGTCATATAAGCAGATGAGGAGAGCTAAGGTATGGGGGAATGGGGGAGTTCGGTGGAGAGTCACTGAGGTGAGAATGGTAATAAAACTTGGTAGTGAGGTTCACATTAAGTTTAATATCTTTTGTGTCAAACAGAATTATCATTCGATGTTTAAAGGTTTTCCTTTCCTGAGTATTTTTAAATTCCCCATAAGAACCAAAAAAATTATACCTTCCATAGAATGGTCTGGTTGTGTGAAATCATGCCCCACATAGAATCTACGTAGAATCATTATTTGTCTGTCCAATCTCAACAATGTGTCATGGTCTTACCTTCTTGCTGTTCTCCTTCGTTTGACATGTGCTGGCGGCCATCTTGGTTTCTGGGTTTCTTGTAGCCTCCCACCCTGCGGCTCCTCCTTCCCACTGGGAGGAGCTGGATGCCTAGCTCATATATATAGGAGGTCTGTGGCTTCAGTTCCCTGCTTGGTCCTCCTGTGTTCACATGCTACTAAGACTGCTGCTACTTCTGGTTCCTGTTCCTGGCTTCGTCTGACTACCCTGTTGGTTCCTGATCCTGGCTTCGTCTGACTACCCTGTTGGTTCCTGATCCTGGCTTCGTCTGACTACCCTGCTGGTTCCAGACCCCTGGCTTCGCAAAGACTCTGCATCGGTTTCGCCATCCGTTTGGACTTTTGCTTTATAGCTTGTTTTTCAATAAAGCTGTCTTATTTTCACTTATCTGTTGTTGTACGTCTGGTTCATGGTTCCGTGACATTAGGACCAAGCCATGAATTCTGACGGTACAGGGCCATCCTCGCTACCCACGCTGGTTGCCAGACTTGATCAGCAGGATCACCTGTTGGGTCGGTTCGCCGTGGCGTTGCAAACCCTGCTTGAACGCACGGTACCACAGGCCACGAATTCTGACGGTACAGGGCCATCCTCACTACCCACGCTGGTTGCCAGACTTGATTTGCAGGATCACCTGTTGGGTCAGTTCGCCGTGGCGTTGCAAACCCTGCTTGAACGCACGGTTCATTTCGCTCCCGTTGCCGATGGGTCGGTTGTCGCTCCTGGGTCCGCTCCTACTGCCGCTCCGGTTGTTGCGCCAGAGTCTACCCCGACACCTGTTGTTGCGCCCGCGGTGTTTCGGGGTATGTCCGGTTCTGCCCCCCTTCCACAGCGCTTTGGGGGAGAGCCAACTCAGTGCCGAGGTTTCCTTAACCAGGTGGGCATTTATTTCGAGTTGCTGCCACATGCCTTTCCTACTGAGAGATCAAAGGTGGGCTTCTTAATCTCGCTGCTCTCGGACAAGGCCTTGGTCTGGGCCAGCCCTTTATGGGAGAACAACAATCCGGTGGTTGCCGAGTTTTCCGGTTTTGTTGCTTCTCTTCGGAAGGTATTCGATGTGCCGGCTCGTGCTGCCTCTGCTGCGAAGCTCCTTATGTCCATCAGACAGGGTTCACGATCCGTAGCTGAATACGCCATTGAGTTTCGTACCCTGGCAGCAGAGGTGGGCTGGAATAATGAGGCTCTGGTCGCTGCTTTCTCTCATGGTCTCTCGGATGCCTTGAAGGATGAGGTTGCAGCTAAGGACCTACCAGTGGAGCTCGAGTCTCTTATTTCTTTCCTGATTTTGATTGACACCAGACTCAGGGAGAGACCTTCCTTTAAGGAGAGTCTGCGGAGGCTTCCTAACAGATTGGCGCCTACCTTTGTTGTCCCACCCGTGCCTCCCTCTCCTCCCACGCCTCCTGGGGATGACTTGTCTGGGGGTGAACCCATGCAGCTGGGGTTTGCTCGCCTGTCCGAGGGGGAGAGGGTACTCCGGAGACGCGAGGGCCGATGCATGTACTGTGGTCTCGGTGGGCATTTTCGGTTGGCATGTCCGAACCGTCCAGGGAAACGCTCGCACCTGAGATCCTGTCGGGGTCAGATCTTGGGTGGAGTCTCCTCGTCCCCGGTTTCCCGTGTTGACAAACCACTGATCACTGTTGTCCTTTCCTGGGTCCGGGGCTCGGTGACGACCCAGGCGTTGGTGGACTCTGGTGCTGGTGGTTTGTTCATTGATAGTGTGTTCGCTGCCGCCAATTCCATTCCTCTGCAGGCCCGAGGTTCTCCTCTGGCTCTTGAGGCGATAGACGGCAGACCCCTTCTGCCGCCACACGTGACTCATGAGACCCTTCCAGTGGGGTTAGCCATTGGTGCCGTCCACAGAGAGTCGGTCTGCTTCCAGGTTATTTCGTCTCCACACTACTCGGTGGTCTTGGGGTACCCCTGGCTCCAGAAGCATAATCCGATTTTCGATTGGAGATCGGCCGAGATCCTCTCGTGGTCACCGCAGTGTGGGACTAGTTGCATCCATGGGCCTGTCAAGTTGCTGTGTACTTCCTCGGACTCTCTGTTGCCCCCTGAATACGAGGAGTACCGGGATGTATTCGATAAGGTGCGCGCGGTTGCCCTACCTCCGCACCGCCCATACGATTGTGCCATCGAGTTACAATCTGGTGCCGTTCCTCCTCGTGGCAAAGTCTATCCACTGTCGGTAGCGGAGAATGAGGCCATGGAGGAGTACGTGAGGGAGGCGCTTTCACGTGGACACATTCGCAAATCCTCGTCCCCGGCAGGGGCTGGATTTTTCTTTGTGAAAAAGAAGGGCGGTGAGTTGAGGCCTTGCATCGATTACAGGGGTCTCAATCGCATCACGATCAAGAACGCTTACCCGATACCCTTGATTTCCGAGCTGTTCGATCGCCTTAAAGGGGCCACGGTCTTTACCAAACTCGACCTGAGGGCGGCATATAACCTCGTAAGGATCAAGGCGGGCGATGAGTGGAAGACCGCGTTTAACACCAGGACCGGTCATTATGAATCCTTGGTTATGCCCTTTGGGCTGTGCAATGCGCCCGCAGTCTTTCAGGAATTCATCAACGATGTTTTCCGTGACCTGTTGCAGCAGTGTGTGGTGGTCTACCTGGATGACATCTTGGTATATTCTGAGTCCATGGAGACCCACATTCTGGATGTCAAACGAGTGTTGCAACGGTTACGAGAGAACAAGCTGTTCGGTAAGCTTGAGAAATGCGAATTTCACCGATCCCAGGTAACCTTCTTAGGTTACATCATTTCCGCTGAGGGGTTCTCCATGGATCCTGAGAAGGTTTCGGCTGTCTTACAGTGGCCCCAGCCCAGTGGTCTTCGCTCCCTGCAGCGCTTTTTGGGCTTCGCCAATTATTATCGGAAGTTCATCAGGGACTTTTCCATGCTAGCCAAGCCTCTCACGGATCTGACCAGGAAGGGCAGTAATTCCCAGGTCTGGCCGCCCGAGGCCATCCGAGCTTTTGAGGCTCTAAAGTCCGCCTTTGTGTCGGCTCCGATTCTGTCGCATCCCAACCCTGGGTTGCCCTTTGTCCTCGAGGTGGACGCGTCTGAGACGGGAGTAGGCGCCCTTCTGTCTCAGCGTAGAACACCAGAGGGTCCTCTGCTTCCTTGTGGGTTTTACTCCCGGAAACTGTCTTCCGCGGAGTGCAACTACCAGATTGGTGACAGGGAGTTATTGGCCATCGTGCAGGCTCTTAAAGAATGGAGGCACTTGCTCGAGGGTTCGGTGGTTCCGGTCCTCATCCTGACGGACCACAAGAATCTGACCTACCTCTCTGAGGCCAAGAGATTGACACCACGTCAGGCCAGATGGGCTCTGTTCTTGTCACGTTTTAATTACGTGGTCTCCTACCTACCCGGTTCCAAGAACATCAGGGCTGATGCCTTATCACGGCAGTACTCCGACCTGTCCAGGGAGGAGTCGATTCCGACTTCGGTCATACCTCCGAATCAGATCCTGGCTGCCATTCGCACCAGCCTGACCTCTCCCCTGGGTGAGCAGATTTTGGCGGCTCAATCTGGTGCTCCCTCTGGGAGACCCAACGGCAGATGTTTTGTGCCTGAGGAGTTGCGCACTCGGTTGTTGCGAACCTACCATAACTCCAAGACCGCGGGGCATCCTGGAAAGAATCAGCTGTCCTGGGCTGTTTCACGTCTGTTCTGGTGGCCTTCCCTACGTTCCGACATCGCCGCATATGTAGCGGCATGCTCCGTTTGTGCCCAGAGTAAGTCCCCTTGGCACCTTCCGTTGGGCCTTCTGCAACCCTTAGCCACCGGGGAGCGCCCATGGTCACACCTGGGGATGGATTTCATTGTGGACCTCCCTGCATCCCGAGGCCATACGGTCATTCTCATGATTGTGGATCGGTTTTCCAAAATGTGTCACTGTGTTCCTCTCAAGAAGTTACCCTCTGCACAGGAGTTGGCCACGATTTTTGCCAGGGAGGTCTTCCGGTTGCACGGTTTGCCCAAGGAGATTGTGTCGGATCGGGGGAGTCAGTTTGTGTCCAGGTTCTGGCGCGCCTTTTGCTCCCAGTTGGGGATTCATCTCTCCTTCTCCTCGGCCTACCACCCTCAGTCCAATGGGGCCGCAGAACGATCCAATCAGGCCTTGGAGCAATTCCTTCGTTGCTATGTCTCCGATCACCAAGACAATTGGGTTGACCTCCTGCCTTGGGCTGAGTTTGCCAGGAACACGGCGGTGAACTCTTCCTCTGGGACGTCTCCCTTCATGGCCAACTATGGGTTCCAACCTGCCGTGTTACCGGAGGTATTCTCTCCCCAGGATATTCCGGCTGTGGAGGATCACCTTTCCGTCCTACGTGCTTCTTGGGTACAGATCCAGAAGTCCCTTGAGGTCTCTGCGCAGCGCCAGAGACTCCAGGCTGATCGCAGACGAGCGCCTGCTCCTTCCTACCAGGCCGGAGACCGTGTATGGTTGTCCACCCGCAACCTCAACCTTCGAGTGCCCACTCCCAAGCTGGCGCCTCGCTTTGTTGGTCCCTTCCGAGTGCTTCGCAGGGTAAACCCGGTAGCCTATGCCCTTGCGCTTCCTCCTGGCATGCGGATCTCCAACGTGTTTCATGTCTCCCTGTTGAAGCCTCTGGTGTGTAATCGTTTCACTTCCTCGGTTCCTCGGCCTCGTCCGGTCCGAGTGGGCAATCGTGAGGAGTATGAGGTGAGCAATATCCTGGACTCACGCCTGGTCCGCGGTCGGGTGCAGTTTTTGGTTCATTGGCGTGGTTATGGTCCAGAGGAGCGTTCCTGGGTTCCCTCCGCAGATGTCCATGCTCCTGCCTTGCTCCGAGCCTTCCACGCACGCTTCCCTCAGAAACCGTTCTTTACTCCGCGGAGGAGGGGCCCTTGAGGGGGAGGTACTGTCATGGTCTTACCTTCTTGCTGTTCTCCTTCGTTTGACATGTGCTGGTGGCCATCTTGGTTTCTGGGTTTCTTGTAGCCTCCCACCCTGCGGCTCCTCCTTCCCACTGGGAGGAGCTGGATGCCTAGCTCATATATATAGGAGGTCTGTGGCTTCAGTTCCCTGCTTGGTCCTCCTGTGTTCACATGCTACTAAGACTGCTGCTACTTCTGGTTCCTGTTCCTGGCTTCGTCTGACTACCCTGTTGGTTCCTGATCCTGGCTTCGTCTGACTACCCTGTTGGTTCCTGATCCTGGCTTCGTCTGACTACCCTGCTGGTTCCAGACCCCTGGCTTCGCAAAGACTCTGCATCGGTTTCGCCATCCGTTTGGACTTTTGCTTTATAGCTTGTTTTTCAATAACGCTGTCTTATTTTCACTTATCTGTTGTTGTACGTCTGGTTCATGGTTCCGTGACACAATGTCACATCCCTGGTTGCACTTGTTGAACTGAATGGGGATCCTATGATTTTTTAGGGTACCTTTTGTTTGTCTGACACTTTTTAATGGATTGAGGTGGCTGTGCAGCATTTATTGTTGCAAGGTTTTATCATGTTTGAGTTTCTTTAATCAGAATGAGGTTTCCTGTTGATTAATTTACACTATATTACCGAAAGTATTGGGACGCCTGCCTTTACACGCACATGAACTTTAATGGCATCCCAGTCTTAGTACGTAGGCTTCAATATTGAGTTGGCCCACCCTTTGCAGCTATAACAGCTTCAACTCTTCTGGGAAGGCTGTCCACAAGGTTTAGGAGTGTATGGGAATGTTTGACCATTCTTCCAGAAGCGCATTTGTGAGGTCAGGCACTGATATTAGACGAGGAGGCCTGGCTCGCAGTCTGCACTCTAATTCATCCCAAAGGTGTTCTATCGGGTTGAGGTCAGAACTCTGTGCAGGCCAGTCAAGTTCATCCACCCAAAACTCACTCATCCATGTCTTTGGGAACCTTGCTTTGTGCACTGGTGCGCAGTCATGTTGGAACAGGAAGGGGCCCTCCCCAAACTATTCCCTTCACTGGGGCTAACGGGCCAAGTCCAACCCATGAAAAACAACTCCACACCATAATACCCCCTCTCTGCAAAGGGTGGGTCAACTCAATATTGAACCCTACAGACTAAGACTGGGATGCCATTAAAATTCATGTGCGTGTAAAGGCATGTGTCTCAATACTTTTGGTAATATAGTGTATGTCTGAGGTTGGGTGCTTGCCTAAAGGCCAGCATTGGGGGTTGCTGCTCTATTTATTTTACTGTTTCAATCTCTGTTATGATGGGTTGAAACTCTGATTATCTTTCTTATCCCTTCCAGTACTGTCTAGTATGCGATTATTGTAGATAAACGGCTATTTTTTTTTTCTTTGTTATAAAGGAGATTTTCTTTTTGAGTTTTCAAGTAAGCATTTATGTTTGTGCTGATGATTTTATTACTGTAAGTTTTATTATAGGAAGATTCTGCTAGCACTCTTAGATGTTTATATATATCTTCCGGATCAGAATATGTGCAGTGGTAACTAGTGTCCTGGCTGTGTTTACTGACTCATTTGGTTTATTGGATAAAAATATTGCGAACAGGAAAGCAGTCAGTTATTGAAACCCTAACAACACTGGATCCTATTTAGACCAGCCAAATAAAAAAAAATAAAAAAATTGAAGCTATACAAAGGCAGTACTCAGCTGCGATGAGTTTATCAACAAAACATTCCACTGAGAAGAAACAAGGAATGAATTAAAAATTCATAAATAATATAAATTAACCTCTTCCCCCTAGAGGATGTACCCGTACGTCCTCTGGTTAAAATTATTATCCCGGGACCATGGCTGCAGCTGCAATACTGACCCCAGAATCAATCTTTTCAGCCAGTAAAGCTCTACAATGTAAAGGCAATCCTAGCAGCTAAAAAGCAGCTGGATTGCTTTTACATGTGACGGAAGGGGGTCCCTCCCCCACCTCCTTCCTGGGTTCTCCCAGTCTACCAGTCCTGCCGGCTTACTATAAAAAGACAAAGGACCGTAATGTCCCCGATCATTTTTTTGGCCTAAGAAACTGAAAACAATGAGTATGTTGTCACCTCCGGTTTTGGTCCCATGAACACAGGCCATTACCAGCCTATGAAAGCATCTGATCAAACCAATATCGGTTTGATCAGATGCTTTTAAGGACAGAGGAGAGATCTGGGATCTATTAGACACCAGATATCTCAGTAAAGAGTACATGTCCTTGCCTATCAGTGGAAGTGTTGTCCATCCCTTGTAATATCAATAACGTTTTTTTTTTTCTTTTTAAAGAGACAGTGTAAAAAAGAAAAGTAAAACAAATTAAAGTGTCCCCCTCTGTGCTTACATGCAAAGGCAAACACATACATGCATATGTAAACAGCGTTCACACCACACATGTGAGGTATAGCCATGAACATTATAGCAAGAGAAATAATTCTAGCACCAGACCTCCTGTGTAACGCTAAATTGGTGACCAGTAAAGGCTTATAAAGTGCTGTATATAGGGATTTTTTTAAGTACCGTCATTTTGCATCGTTCCACAGCTGTGCGCAATTTTAAAGAGTGACATGTTAGATATTTATTGACCCAGCATAACATGATCTTTTATATTTTACCAAACAATTGGGTATTATATTGTGTTTTTGTGCATTAAATTCATTAAAGTGTATTTTTTGCAAAAACATTGTGTTAGAAAAACTGCTACACAAATACTGTGTGATGTAAAAAGTTGCAACACGCACCATTTTATTCTGGAGGGCCTCTGCTTAAAAAATTATATAATGTTTGTAGGTTCTAAGTAATTTTCTAGCAAAAAAAAAAAAAAGAAGAAGATTTTTACACTTATGTGAGAAGTGTCAGAACAGGGCCAGTAGGCAAGTGGCTTATATGCTAACAAAAGAACATAACATATTAAAATATACAAAATAAAAAACAGAACACAAGTTACCAAGATGTCTTGCATTTCCTCCTTACTGCACTTCACGTGGTACATCACCATGTCTTGTGCAATATCTTTGCGATTTTCCAGCTTGTTCATTTTGTCATATGTATCCGTGTTCAGAACAGACCAACCCAGAAACTGAGTTAAAGACTGTGAAAAGAGTAGAATAAACATTAATGGGTTGTATGTACAACAATGTGTACTGAGGCACTTAAGGCTGTACATATTTTACTATATTCTTGAAAACGAATAGTAACCCCATTTGTGCCTAAGGGTAAAACAAATCTTAATGCCTAAGCCCAATTTTGCAACTTTGAGTTAGTAAACCTGTACATATCATCAGAACTACTTTGTGCATCCAGGTGGATTATACCTTGTTTTTTTTTTTTTTAATTGGGCTTTCATTTGGTGGTAAATGGTAATGGAGATCTCCTGATTTTATTTTTATTATCTAAGGAAAACTGGCCCAAAACAGTAAAAAACAAAATCATTTTTTTCTTAAAATGTAGCTATATATTTTTTGCTACTACCATAATTCCCCACCAAAGAACAACCCAAAATAGATTCACCTGCTCCTGACTATTGCAGCAATACTACTTATGTGTATGTTAGTTGTTGTTTGTACCCGTGGTGCAGCCCAAAAACAATTGTGCACATTTTGCTTTTTTTTTTTCCTGCCTAAAACACACCGACACTGACACTAACTGACACTGATACTAATTTAAAAGAAAAAAAACCCAGTCCAAACCTTGATATATGTATTTTTTTTTTTTATTTCGTTTTTTTAATTATTTTTTTTTTCCTACACAACTTTTATTTTTTCTATCTTTGCAAGGACAGAGAAAGATACAATGTAGCTGTCTCGTCCATTCACACAGATAGACTACACGGGGGCCGGCTTCACAGTGACTGATGATTGTGATAGCCAATCAGAGGCTACCACAGTGATCAGGTGACCTGGAATCGGAGGTTACGGGTCCCAATCGTTAGAACGGGGCCCGGGGCTCTCAGTGAGACCCTGCTCACTGTGCTGGGAGTGTGCCATGCAGCACTTTTCCAGCACAAATATTCGGCCCGTGGAAAACAAAACCCAGTTCAGTGGGGCCACATATATTTGCGTACAGTCGGCGGGAAGGGGTTAAAATATATAAAGACAAACCTATTTTTTTACTGTTCGATTGAGTGGTGAGGGGGTTAGAACCCCTGTCAGGTTCTATTTTGGTCTGTGTCCATTCTAGGGAGATTCATTCTCTTTTTTTCTTTGTGACCATTGTCACGAAGATTGAAAATCCAAAATCTTGGGTGGAGTAAGGAAGGGTTAAAACCGCTGTATTTTTTTTACATCTATGTCTTAATAACCTCTTAATGACCGCCAGCCGACTCTGGAGCAAACCAATCAAAATTGCGATTTTTTTTTTTTTTACCAAAAATATGTAGCAGAATACAAATTGGCCTAAAAGGATGAAAAATTTTGATTTTTACATTTTTTTTTTGGGAATAGTTTTTAGCAGAATGTGAAAAATATTGTTTTTTTTTATCAGAATTGTCACATTTTTTTGTTTATAGCACAAAAAATAAAAATAACAGAGGTAATCAAATATCACCAAAAGAAAGCTCTATTTGTGGGGAAAAAAAGGACATCAATTGTATTTCGGTACAGTGTTGCACGACCACGCAATTTTCCATGAAAGAAACGCAGTGCTGAATCGCAAAAAATGGCCTGGTCATTAAGGGGGCAAATTCTTCTGTTCCAGAAGTGGTTAATATACTTTTGACTATGAAAAGAAAAGCATCAACAATGGGGAAAGTAACTAACTATACTGTTAAACTATAGTAAGTAGAACACTGTTACATGTTTGCTTGTGGTATATTTTCACGCTCCCAAACTGGCTGTTCCACCCTACTACCTGCAAATTTCTCCATGTTCAAATAAAGTTGTCTCCAGAAAAAAGGTATTTGTTTTCCCTAGACAAATATATTAATGATGCAAATAGCATAACTTTTCTGCACTCTTCAGATCAGAATGCTTTTCAGATTACTGCAATAGGATTTAAAGCTGTATTTTTTCAACCTATGGGTGACTTGCTGTATAGTGAACCTACAGAAAATGAGTATTATTTTCAATAAATACGATAGTAATTAAAATAAAATGAAGAATGCACAGCAAAATTGCAGGAATGTCAAACATCCTCATTCCGCACACACTCTCACAAGCCCCTGTGAATTGATCCTAGCCATATTTTCCCATCCTTATTTGTGTATGCTCTTAGCAGTTTTTTTCCCACTTTATTTTGTTCATATTTACTATCCCTCCAACACTTTGTTATTCCTACTATCAAATGTCTTGCCATTCACAATTCAGGCTTGAGCCTATTGAAAGGTTAATACATTTTGTCTACGTAAAGGCACTCAAGTCCCAAATGTGTCAATTCTTTGTAATTGCAGTCGTAATAATCCAAGTGAGGTCACTCATAAATTTGATATTCAAAGTAAAATGTAAACTTGCCACTTGTAAACAGTCTATTGTTTGGGGCATATTTAGGGTATAGTTATCTCTGATGTCTTTTTCTACCAACAAATAGTGGTAAAGGTTTCCATAGCATTGGAATAATGTTGTCATCAGTGGTGTATTTTGGTTTTGTGCTGCCCCAGGCAAAATTAAAATTGGGCACCCCATCTAAATTTGTCCCACCCTTGCCACAGTATACGATTCTTGTCTCAGGGACTGATGAGGAAGTTGCAGCCATTCACAGTGATCAGCTGTGGCTTCCTCATAAGATCCTGAGACATGATTCTTATAAGTGCCATATATATAATTACTGCTCATGATGATCTGACGTTCGCGTTGATACCTCATATGATTGGGACAATCACTATTTGCATGCGTGCAGGACCAACACATGCTTTCGCCTTTGTGCACGAGCACAGGAGGACGGGGGCACTTAACATTTTTTTTATTATTAATTTATTAAATTTTTACATTGTTGCTTTATTTTTATTTTTTTCATCACAAGATGTAAACATCCTTGTGAAAGCAAAAAGGTATGGTAAAGGTATTCTTTATGGAGAGATCTGGAGTCTATAAGACCCCCAAATCCCTCCTCTGTACTTAAAGGCATTCACAACACCAAGATCAGTGTGTTTTTGAATGCTTTAGAATTTAAAAAAACTGACGCTGATGGTTTCCGAGTAAACCGGAAGTGGTGTCATGTCATTGCTTCTGGTTTACTGTTACAAACACTCAATCAAATCCCCCTGCTTGTAATAGCAATCGAGCGGCTAGTAAGCCGCTGCTATTACTTGTTTGTCTTATGGTAGATATGCCCCTGGTTGTCATCATATAATGGAATCAAAATACTTAGCTGTTACAAACATCCAAATATATTACAGCCCTGGCCAAATGTTTTGAGATTGACACAAATATTAATTTTCACAAAGTTTGCTGCTGCTTCAGTGTTTTTAGATCTTTTTTTCAGATGTTACTATGGTATACATAAGTATAATTACAAGCATTTCAGAAGTGTCAAAGGCTTTTATTGACATTTACATTAAGTTTATGCAAAGAGTCAATATTTGCAGTGTTGACCCTCCTTTTTTTCTTTATAAATTCTTTATTTATCAAGGAAGGCAAACAATACAAGCATGGAAATCGATAGTTGCATGGGAAGGTGGTCGTTGCATCCCCCCTCATGGTTTGGTAGATTGCATTCTGTCAAAATGAACGTCGTCCCGAGGGTGCTGTACTTGTTTAGAAGGATGCCGATTGCTTTGCGGAGGACTGACGTGCTAAAATTTTAAGGCAATGTTCTTTCATTCATCTGGGGGAACAAGAGACCTAGGGTGAATAAGAAAACGCACTATACTCCTAAATCCAGGGGTGGGCTGGGGGTGCCGAACCTGATGAAATATTATTATGCGGCGCAAATGGCCCAATTGGCACAATATCATTCTCACCAGTCCCCTACGGCTTGGATGAGATTGGAAGCCAGTTCAGTACCAGATCGGGAGGTCTCCCATATTATGTGGTTGCCACCCAAAGAACGCCCTCCTGTTCTCTGCCCAGCCTTATCACACTCTCTAGCCATCTGGGATCGGCTGTCCAGAACACATGCCTTTCGGTCTCCACATACTCTCATGGCCCCCATTCTCAATAATAGCGGGTTCCCCCCCCCGGGTCTCTCCCCAGATCTTTTCAATGGTGGACGAACAAGGGTCTGATCCGCATAGCGGACTTCTGTGATCATAGGGGTATCCTCAAACGACAGCAGCTGGTAGACAAATACGCCTTGCCTCAGTCTGAATATTTCAGATACACTCAAATTGAACACTATTTGGGTTCACTGTCTCGTCTCTCAGATCTGACAACAATGACGTCTATGGAATATTTGTGCCGCAAATATGATAAGATGCAAGGTTATATCTCCATGATTTATAATGTGTTATCTTTCTCGCCTGTTAAACTTCCTTATATGGACCGCTGGGAAACTGATGTCCAGGACACTTTTGACTTGGCGGACTGGCATGTCATGGCTCAAGACTCAGAGGCCTCCAGGTCATTGATTAACACCTCAATCATAGAAGCTAATCATAAGGTACTGCTACGCTGGTACATGGTGCCGGCTAGGATTGCATCTTTTGTTCCGGTAGCGTCTCCTCTGTGTTTTCGGGGTTGCGGTCAGGAGGGTACCATGTTCCACGTTTGGTGGCAATGCCCCAAGGTGCAATGTTTTTGGATTAGGGTGTATAACTTAGTTTACACCTTAACGCAGGTTAATCTGACCAAATCTCCCCAGCAGGCCCTTTTGGGCCAGAAGGTGGATGCGGCCAGAAAGGCACAGAGGCGGCTTATAACTTTCATCTTTACTGCAGCAAAAATTACAGTTGCCAGGTCTTGGAGGTCTCCTGTCCTACAGTTTGAGCAGCTGAGGCATAAATTGTCCTGGATCATGGTGAATGAAAGGCTGTCGGCACAACTAGACGACAAAATGCACAAATTCGATAGAGTGTGGGAACCATGGCTCAACTATCTAACAGGGCCAGCTTGAGGGCTGTCCACGGGATGGGGAGCGGGGCGTGGGGCACGGAGTTGGGTCCATTCTTTCCTCTTTTCTATTGCTTCTCTTTCCCTTCTTTTTTCACGTTTCCTTTTCTCTCTACCTTTCTTCCTTGTCATCTCATGGAAGGTTTTCTAGTTATTGGATCTACTTCGTGGTGGCACGTTTCTGCACACACATATGATTTTATTACCTCAGGGGACTACGCCAGTATTGTCTTTTTTTTCTTAGACTTCTGTTCAATTGTTATATGGGGAATTTCTGTAATTTCGTTGTTGGCCCTGGGGGTTATTACTGCTTGTTGCGGTGATGGCATTACCACTGAATGATACTTTCTGTCATTGTTTCTAATGTTGATGCTTTAAAAATTTCAATAAAAACCATTGAAAATGAAATCGATAGTTGACAAATCTACAGCTTGAGGAGGGTATGACAATTCAAAAGAAGAAAAACTGATACAACATGAGACCGTTATGAAAAGGAAAAACTGCATGGTGCGACAGATGAAGTATCCCGAAGGACAGAGGTAATATTGTAGCCATGACATAGGTGAATAAACGTATGTTCAACTTACACAAAAATAACAACAATCAAAAGGCAAGCACCGTGGTGAGCCCCGAGGGCATCCTCCGTCCCCACCGGCATTGGTCTCCTGGTCGGTGTATTGGAATGAAGGAACGCATCAACGGGGACAACGGACCACGGTACCACCAACATTCCGTGCTCCATGGCATGCCTGGAGGAATGGGGAAGGGGAAAAATGTTCATGATTCGAAGGGAATCACACAATTAGGGAGGGGCAGAGAGGCACCAGATGCAGAAGAGATCAGACAAGAACAAAGAAGGGGGGATGGAGAGAGAAGTATGGGGACAACGCAGAGGAAAGGAGAAAAAAAGAAAAAAAAAGGGGGGGGAGACAAAGACAGGCAACCGCAGGTCCCAGTATCGTCTATGAGATAAGATCTCTGTATTCCTCAGAGAAGGTGAATTCATGCCAGTAGAACCAATGCTCCAAAAACTTCTCCCTCGTGCCATGTTCCGTTGGCACAAGATCCTCCATCTCATTGATGTAAGCCACTTTATGCAGCCAAATGGCAACAGTGGGAGGTTGGGCCTCTTTCCATAGTAGAGGAAGGCAGCTCCTGGCCGCCGTTAGTAACAGCGGCAAAATGGACTTCTTATAGGATGCTTGCAGGAACCTATGATGATGAAGAAGGATAAGAGCTGGGTCCATTGTGAGCTTATGGTCCATAAACTTTTGAGTGATTGCTAAAACCTCCGACCAGAATGGAAGGAGGCAACGGCAGACCAGAAGATGTGGAGGAGGGAACCGACCTCCTCCCCACATCTCCAGCACTGGTCGGGGCAGGAAGGGAACATCCTATGAAGTTTAACCGGCGTGTAATACCACCGAGTTAAGAACTTGTAACACGCTTCCTGAAATTTAGAACAGATGGAGGTCTTATACGTAAAGAACACAAGTCTTTTCACCTGGCGATCTGAGAGGGTTAGGACCAGGTCACGTTCCAACTGTGCAATAAACGGGGGACGGAGCCCTGGCTCGGGAGTCGTCAGCATGCGGTAAAGCAATGAGATGGTATGGCGTAACGGGGATGTCCCAGCGCAAAGTTCCTCAAATGGTGAGAGGCGTCTAGTCATAGTAGTTGCCTGTGGGAGAGAACTCAGAAAATGGGCAAGTTGGACCTTCTGTCAAAAGGATAGGGAGTCGAAAGTGTGGTAGGAGGTAAGTTGTTGTCTTGAAATCCATTGACCCCGGCGGATGAAGTGCCTAGCCTAGAAGAGACCCCGATCCTTCAACACCCGAAATCCCAGGGCTCCCACACCCGGCATGAACTCCGGGTTCTCCACCACCGGCAATAGAGGGGATGGTCATGGGGCGAGACCCCAAGTGTGGCATACCCTCCGACATATCTGCAGAGTGGCCCCAATTGTTGGATAAGAAGCAAGGTTTCTCAGCAGGGGAGCCCTGATCCACAGAAATGCCTCCAGAGAGAACTCACAAATTGATTTCTCAATCCGCACCCATTGTTTAAGATCCTCCTTTTTTAAAACCTCTGCAATTCGCTTTGTTATGCTGTCAATCAACTTCTAGACCACATCCTGATTGATGGCAGCCCATTCTTGCATAAACAATGCTTGGAGTTTGTCAGAATGCGTGGAGGTTTTTTCTTCACCCGCCTCTTGAAGATTGACCACGAGTTCTCAATGGGATTAAGGTCTGGGGAGATTTCTGATCATGGACCCAAAATTTCCATGTTTTATTTCCAAGCCACTTTTGCCTTATGCCAAGGTGCTCCATCATGCTGGAAAAGGCATTGTTCTTCACCAAACTGTTCTTGGATGGTTGGGAGAAGTTGCTCTTAGAGGTTGGTTTTGTACTATTCTTTATTCACGGCTGTGTTCTTAGGCAAAATTGGGAGTGAGCCTACTTCCTTGGCTGAAAAGCAACCCCACACATAATTGGTCTCAGGATGCTTTACTGTTGGCATGACACAGCAGGTAGTCCTCACCTTTTCTTTTCCGGACAAGGTTTTTTCTGGATGCCCCAAACAATCAGAAAGAGGATTCATCAGAGAAAATAACTTTACCCCAGTCTTCAACAGTCCAATCCCTGTACCTTTTACAGAATATCAGTCTGTCCCTGATGTTTTTCCTGGAGAGAAGTGGCTTCTTTGCTGCCCTTCTAGACACCAGGCCATCCTCCAAAAGTCTTCACCTCACTGTGCGTGCAAATGCACTCACACCTGCCTGCTGCCATTCGTGAGCAAGCTCTGCACTGACGGTGTCCCAATCCTGCAGCTGAATCAACTGTAGGGGATGGTCCTGGTGCTTGCTGGGCGTCCTGAAGCCTTTTTCACAACAATTAAACCATCTCTCCTTAAAGTTCTTGAAGATCCGATAAATGGTTAATTTAGGTGCAATCTTAGTAGCAGCAATATCCTTGCCTTTAAATCCCTTTTTGTGCAAAGCAATGATGACTGCATGTGTTTCCTTGCAGGTAACCATGGTTAACAGAGGGAGAACAATGATTTCAAGCACCACCCTTCCAGTCTGTTATTCTAACTCAATCAGCATTACAGAGTGATTTCCAGCCCAGTCCTTGTCAACACTGACACCTGTGTTAACGGGAGAATTACTGACATTATGTCAGCTAGTCCTTTTGTGGCAGGGCTGAAATGCAGTGGAAATTGTTTTTTTTTTTTTTGGGATGAAGTTCATTTTCATGGCAAAGAGGGACTTTGCAAATAATTGCAATTCATCTGATCACTCTTCATAACATTTTGGAGTATATGAAAATTGCCATCATAAAAACTGAGGCGGCACACTTTGTGAAAATAATATTTGTGTAATTCTCAAAACTTTTACCCAGGGCTTTACATATAATATAATCTGTCCTTGAAAATATACTTAGAAAAAAAAAATGAAAACAATAAATGATTGTTTATTTAAAATCAAATTTACAAACTTTCAAGTAATCACAGACACACACATATAAACGCACATGCCCACACACAGAAGCACTGTACCTCCATAAGTGTTTCATCCTGCTCATCAAAAGGTTTTCCATCCTTCCTGTTGTAAAAAGTCGCAACTCCCACTATTTCTTCTTTTTTGTTTACAATAGGCAATGATAAAACATTTTTAATAACCCATCCACTTTCATCTAGTGGTTCTCTCTTTAGAAAAAAAAAGGACACAAATAAATGTTCTTAAGTCCCGTATATAAACAACAACAGAGCTGTATAACCTTATACACAGAGGATACGACAAATAGATTACTTTATTATCTTTGATATGTTGAACTGCCACCTATTTCTAAATCAACTGTAAAAAATAAGTTTGTCTGTGTCCTCTTTATTGTGAAAATATTTTTAGAAATGAAATGTATTGTAAATTTACGACATACACATATTCCGTAGGCTACAAATAACATTAACACAATTTGTTTTGTATGATAAAATATTTTTAATCTTTCATTGAATCTTTTCTAGGCTGTCCAAGCAAAGCAAAGTAGAGAAGTTGACACCTTGTAGTATTTTTACAAATACCTGCAGTACACCCCAAATTACTCCTCCTTTTTGTCTCACACATAATTTTTAATCGGGACAGGTTCTTGAATAATTCGAGTAATTATGTGCTCTATAAATGTTATTGATGTATTAATATATGCATTCAATTATTGTAAAAAAATGGTATTTATTGTATTTATATGGATATTTATATGTACATATGTTCTGCTTAGAGTGATATGAACAAACAGGCCCACAACTTGCTAAAAAAGCAATGGGATTTTGTGAAACGCGTAGATATAGAGCATTGTTAATTGGCTTCCGAATTAAAGACTGTTGTAATGTATTTTCCATATGAGATGGGCATGTCATGTAATATATTGTTTTACAGTTACTAATTAAACATTGCATGCATAAAAAATGAACATTTATTGTGTATGTAGTTGTTGTTCACTATATGTATTTTGAATATCTCTGGGAGATACATTAAAAGTCCCGGTCAGGCTAATATTCCTCCCCCTTTTTGGGGTAGGTTTTTATTTATTTTTGTATAATTTAGGAGTGGTATCTCCAGGTATTAAACTTAGGAATAGGCAATTTTTTTTTTTTTTTTTTGTTTTCATAAGATTCCATTCCATTTTGGTTAAGACTTACACCTTAAATTATTTATACACGCTTGGCTGCTAAACCTAGTCACTGGGAGCCAGATCTTAATCATATCCTTCTATGGCCAAATTTTTACGAAGTGGATAACTAGCTCTAAAATCAAATTAATTTCTGGGTTTCATAGGGGGATACAGACACATAATGGTCATGGACAGATGCAGGTAGCAGTCTATTAAAATTGGGTGCATTTGTCATATTTCAACCCATCGGATATGAAAATTGCCATTTTATGGTTCCTTGCTGAATTGTGAGGTGTCCCATGTTGCATATGATGTCTGTTATGTCATTCAGGAGGCAAGTTATCAGACTTGATTCTGCTCAAACAGCAGACTCTTTAATGGTGAGTGAGATTTCCAAAGAGATCATTGAAATTGACTAGTACAGCAGCCTTCCTGGGCTAAGAAAATGGACACCAAGTTAGGGAAGCCACAGTTCATTATGAGGGGGCATTTACTTCCCTTCAGCAATAATATAATTTTAACTAGGTACAAAACAAATTTAAACCAATGGGTGACCAAAATTTGAAGTATAAATATATAATGAATAAGGTTTCGGAATGCCATGTACCATACTGTACATGATACATATCATTCGTATAACATTATTATATACAGTATATTAACATACATGATGTATGAAAATATACAGTATATAATAATGTTATATGAAGTTTGGAAAAGCCCATAATTAAGATTTCCTAAATTCATTAAAATATGTAATACTTTCTTGTGTGTTAAACAGCTTCAAAACAAACATTTATAATGCTTTTATATATTTAAATCTTTTATTCTCACCTGGAACTTGAACATTTCATCTGCAGCTGCATTCATGATGTTACAGATCTAGAAGGGACAAAAAGAATACTGACTATTTTAACCACTTAAGGATCTCGCCTATTTCTGACAATTGCTGTTTAAAAGTTGAAAAAAGTATTTTTTCTTTTGCTAGAAAATTACTTAGAACCCCCAAACTTTATATATTTTGTTTTATATATATTTTTTGGGCCTATTAAGGCCGGTGGGAGGAAGCAACGTATGACGTTGCTCCGGTCCTCCAAGGCCATAGAGTCCAGTGGGGGCCATCTTGCCCTCACTCGACTTCCTGCCTAGGACATGGACGGACTGGATCGTTTTCCCCGCTAAAGACAGTTCCGGTAAGCTGGGAAAATGACTGAGAGTTAGTGCTACATGACATGACCTCCATGACATTCCTCCAGAAAGTCTCAGCCCTGGAGACAAGCTTATCCTACTCTGATGGACTATTATATCCTGTCTCAAAGTTTTTCTTTCATTTTCTGGTACATCATTATACTCAACGTATCAATATTGTACCTACAATAATGTTTTATGTCTCAGAATGTCGTACATATTTCTGAAGACCCATGATCCAGTAGGCAGTTATCTGTTACGGAACCTATATTTGTCTTAGTCTTTTTGTTTTCCTGTTTGCTTGCTTCCTGTACGAAGTTACATACTTCCTGTTTAAATTGTACCACTTCTTTTATGTTCAATACAAATTTTTGTGGGAAAGAAAAAAGAAAACAACCTCTCCTGCCGCCCATAAAAGTGGTCCCGCTGGAAAGAGAACCGCCCGCCCTGTAAGAAGCTTTCTGCCAGTATTTATTGTCCGACATAAAACTGCGGTGGGTGGAAGTGGTTAAATAGAAATTTAACGCAAGCTACCACACCTTCAACCACACCAGAAATCATGTTATTTTCCTAAACATCTTTACACAACCTGTATGGCCCCTGACCTGTATATGAAGGTCTACTCTGAGATATAGATGTACTGGACACTTACACTGTGAGTACAAATTTGTGTGTAGTTTAGTTTTCGAACTAAGGATAAATGTAGCTCTGCAAAAAGTGTTCTTAAGACCCGGTCTATACTAGCGCGACTTGTCAGGCGACTTGTCAGCCTGACAAGTCGCGCTCCCTCGCGGTCCATTGACCGCTACAGGACCCGTTCTAATAGGAGCGACACAAGTCACTCCAACTTAGAAAAAGGGTCCTGTACTACTTCGGGACGACCTTGGAGCGACTTGCATAGACTTCCATGATGTGAAGTCCATGCAAGTCGCTCTGAAGTCGTAATGCATGGTAATGTACAAGTCACCCCCGAAGTCGTGCAGAGTCATGTCGCCATAGTGTGAACCGACTCTTAAAGTGTTTGTATAGCATTTTGGATAGAGTAGGGGGAGGGATATTTATTTATTTATTTATTTGTGATTTGTGTCCTAGATTTCTCTTTATTTCCTGTACTGGAGCCGCAACAGGAAATGGGGGAACTAACCTCCTAAATATGAGGGTAATTCCCATCTTAGACAGACCACAACAGACCACAATAAAACCTTGACAGAAAGTCTAACCCCCTACATTATCCAAAAATACAAAGAAAAAGTGTTGCTTTTACATACACTTTCACCAGAGCTTCCTTAATGACAGAAATGTTGACTATCACTGTCTAAAGTAACCCAACAAGGTTAAATATTTAACCAATTTCTGTAGGCAGTGCTCAAATCAGGGACAATGCCAGTTAAAATCTTGTTTTGGCACACTCAAGTATTACAGGTGCCCCTGATCGGCCGGACAGAGTAGGGTTTGCTTCATAGGTATTTTACTAAGACAGACTAACAATAATTTGAAGTTATACTGTAAATATAATAGACATTTTTAATATAGTTTCACTAGACCCAATATTAATACATTTACATTTACTTTTGTATAAAATAAGTATTTAACACTTTAAAATCTGACTTTATTTTTATATTTAAGATATAAAATGCTCTTCAGTTTGTATCTTACAAATCCACTTTCCGCCACGTATGTTGGGAGACCACTAACAAGAGCCCAGTGATCGGCTGGAGGATTTCTGGTTTAGAAAAAAAGAAAGAAATTATTGTAGGTAATAAATATTTTCTATAGAAAAAATTAGCAGGAATATTTAAAAGCCTAAAGTGAACCTGTCTCCCATTATCTAAACATAGCAATGCTTTTATAATTTATTCTATTAATGCTTGTATTACTTTTATTATAAAGAAAATGAACAGGAAAAATAAAAGTGAATAAATCCCCAATATCAAGACCCTTTTGCGTTAGCCCTATCTAAAACTATGGGGTTGATTTACTAAAGGCAACTAGACTGTGCACTTAGCAAGTGCAGTTGCGCTAATGTTCCTCAGAGCTTAGTGAATGCAATGAAGCTTCATTTTTTAAAGAATACCCAATCAGGTGCAAGGAAAATGGAAAAAAAAAAAACAGCATTTTTGCTTGCACATGATTAGATGTTCACCACATTCACTAGGCTCTTAAGAAAATGAGTGCAAAGTGCTATTTGCCTTTAGTAAATCAACCCTTATGTTGCCAGAGTAGTCAACACTCAATATGAAAAAAAGTGCAAAACTTCACCCTCAGATGACCGGAAGAGGTTTTTTTTTACTAAGCTGGCCTATTATGAGGACGGTGAAAGAACTGGTCGCCTCTTAGCAAAAAAAAAAAAAAAAAGGTGCAAAATTAAATAGTGTAGCACTCTTATCCTATTATAACAAACTTAAGTTTACACCATATTAAATACAGTACATGAAAACTTTATATTACCATCTTTATCAACACTATTAATCTTCATGCTATGCGTAATCACACAGTGCATCAAAAAAGTGTCTCCCACACACATAAAATAAAACTGTATCCGAGCACCACAAACTGAAAGTGCTATTTAATTCATTTTTAATATTCAAAGCAAATTCGCTCATCCATTCATGTTTTAATGCTTTACTTTGTTGAGAAACCACTTTTAATAACATCCCCAAATATTTCTAGCTGGGGCCATGTGGAATAAGGGCAGATTATTCATGTAGCAATTACTTCCTACAATCTATCTGCCCTTAGCTCAGGCATGCAGGTAGGAGGGTGTGCTTAGCTGAGAAGGTACCCCCTCCAGATGAAAGACAAAAATGTCCATGAAGACTCCTGGGATGCATGACATAATTTTGGCGGAGGCCAACGATAATGAAACAACTGAAGAAATGTTAAAACAAAGTTTAAACCAGGTACATATAATATACCTTCTTACATATTAGGCTAGCAGCATAGTGATTAAAAATAGTTATTGTTGATTGAGAGAGTTACGCTCCGTTTTAATACACACTGCAGTTCATCCACATTTCTGCAGGGATTAACGATGCACATCTGGAAGTGACATGATGGTTAGGACAAGCTGAACAAGTAGTAAGGAGTGATACGGCTGGGTCCCTATGTGTTACGAAAAGCTAGAGAAAACGTGCACTATGCCAAGTGCACCAAGCTTGTGAGTGTGTTTTTACCTTTTTGTAATAACATTTTCAGAAATGGTTTTACACTATTTGCAGTTTATGTTTCTACATTTGCACTGGTAAACCAGGGAGAGCATGCAAAAAGTGTTTTTATATGAGTCCGGATGTTAATCAGTCTTCCATTGGTGGAGACATAAGCATAGCACTATAAAACAATAGACAGAGGGTGAACCAGCCTAGTGCATTACCTTTTTATACACTCTATTAATAAAATAAAATCAAGTAATATACTTGGTGGGGGAGGTTTTATATCAAACAATATGTGCATCTCCAAGAATCTCCCTACTATTGTATCACTGAATGTATCTCTGTTTCTTCGTTCAGCCCTTTGAGTGCCAGACATCCCAGGCTGAAGATCCAAAAAGCCTCTCTTACAATAGTTTTTGGTGCCTCCTCCTTTTATCGAGTTCACTACCTATAGCCTCTATTAAAAAGATTTTTATACCAGATGTGCTCCCATTATGAACATCCAAAAATGTGTCGGGGAGTATTTCTCTTTCCCCTTAGTAATACTACTCTTATGTTCCCATATCCTTAACCCCAAGGGGAGTGAGGCCCGACTGACCTAGAGATGCTCCCAGCACTTCCCCTCTTTCTGTGGCACAGATCCCACAGTTTGTCACCCCACATTAATAACTGCCTTTTTGATCAAAGATAGTAGTCCATTGACTCTGACTGCTTAAACTACTGGTTTTCAGTTTGTTTACCCTACAAGGTGCTATTATGCTCTTAAGATCTTTAGGTTTTCTAAAAAAAAGGTGAGGCCTGGAGGGGAGGCTACTCCTAACACTGAGTCTTGCTTACAAATTCTCCAATTCCTGTGGAAGATGTTCTGTATAACAGGAGGAGCCCTATTATTGTATCTTGTGCAAAACCTCATCTGTCACATTTATTTGTCTACAACTTCAGGGCTGGGGGTGTATTGCAGGGTCTCTTTCTCATATAGGACCCACTATTTGCCATGGGCATTTTCTATGTGCTTGTCGTCAAAACCCTTCTCTTTAAACTTCTTATGAAAAATTAGACTGTTCCTCAAGGTCTCCCCTGCGAGTGTATGTACATTTAATTCTACAAAACTGATCAAATGGTACATTTTAATCCACCTAGGATGATGGTGGCTTAAAGTAAGTTTTTGAATAAATAGTTCCATCATTGTCTGCTCTCAATTCAAGATTTAAAAAAATTAAACAAGTCTCGTTCAACACTTGAGTGAATGTAATCCCATATGGGTTTTCTGAACAATGGGTTAGGAAGCTGTTTAGTTCCTTGTTAGTACCAAACCAGATGATTAGGATATCATCTATATATCTAGCCTAGAGGACAAGATTCACCCCAAAGGGGTTGTTAGCCCAAATACTGTTGTTCCCCTAATACCATAAAGACATTGGCATAATTTGGGGCGAATCTGGCCACTATGGAGGTACCTTTCACCTAGTACCTAAATTGATCTCCTAAAAAGGAGAAATATTTGTGTGTCAAAGTGAACTCTATACTATCATATAGGAACTTTGAATGGGTATGGTGGAATCTCTGTCCTTCAGCTAGACAATAGTAAACTGCATGAATGGCTGGGTTGCCAAGTGTATGATGACAACACAATTTAATATCACACAATATAATATGACTAGTGGTAAGATGGATTTGTTAACATGTAAATATTTGTTTGTTAATTATACTTATAAATTTGTAAAAAAAAAAATTATACTTCTAAAAATATGATCATATATTTTGTGACCCACCCACATCTAATTCAGGTGGGACCCACTTTGCTTGTATGGTGCAATAGTTTTGTATATTAGCCAGACTTCAGTCAGTTAATCTTTTGGCTCTGAGGAAGAAGGACTGCCCCAATGAAATGCTTTAGCTATATTGGACGCAGAAGGGTCTTCCTGTGCTCCAAGCTAAGATCTGGTGACAATTGCATCTTGAATATTTGATATGCCTGTTGATACTGCATTTGTGAGTATATTACTTGCTTTTATTCATTAATAAAATGTATATTATTATTATACAGGATTTATATAGCGCCAACAGTTTGTGCAGTTCTTTACAACATGAGGGGCAGATAGTACAGTTAGAATACAAATCAATACAGGAGGAATCAGAGGGCCCTATATGAAGGTAATGTGCTAGGCTGGTGTGCCCTCTGTCTATTGTTTTATAGTGCTTCATGTGAAGGGACACCCAAAGAGGGCAGCAAGGCCTCACAGTGCCAAGCCATAGGTCAGTAGAGTGGAGAACCTACCAAACTCTAAGCAACACATTCAAGTGCAGGAGACATTAGCATGCCTGACTTATCTAAAATACATTGGTTAAGGTCCAGGCAAAAAAGTGTGTGTGATTCAGATAGGGAGAGGATTGTCAGCGATTGCTTAGATATCAGTTGGTGGATGGAGAACATTGTACATTGGATCAGTTTCACTAGTTAAAGAAGATGAAATGTGGATGGACTGCAGTGTGGATTAATGTATTACATATTTGTGGACTTTATTTTATGTGTGTAGGAGACACTCTATATGATGCACTGTGTGAATACAAAAAATATGTGGATTAATATGGTAGATAAAGATGGTGATATACTGTGAGTGTTTCATATATTTAATGGGGTTGTTAATTTTAGTTTGATATAATAGGGCAAGAGCACTACACTATTCATTTATTTATTTTAGGAAAGAAAAGTGGGCATGTTGACAGTAACAACCAGTTAAGATTCCATGGGTTCAATATACTAAACGGAAATAGGCTGTTCAATTTGTAAGGGAAAGTTCTCTTATCTTAGTGAATGATAAGGAACCTCTGCTGACTTTCATCATTCAATCATGTGCAACAAAAAATACTGGGGGTTTTTTGTTCCTTTTTTTTTTTCTTTCTTTGCATGTAATTGTTGTATTCTTTGCAAAGTGAATTGTCACAAAATTCAATAAGCTAAGTAAAAATTCCCTTGCAAAAAAAATAGATTATTTTCTTTTAGTAAACCAACCGATGTGGCATTAGTTTGGTGCCGTTTGGAAAATGATGGGAAGAATTTAATTGGGTAGTTTCAAGGTTGCAAGAAATTTGAAATACATCACAGGTGATATCATTTGCTGCTCAGTGATTGCAGTATTCTAGTCTGCATCTCCCCAAGGTAATACCTAAAATCTGGCCTGTTAGTGGGCCCTGAGGACCAGAGTTGGGAAACACTGCTCTAGACTACTTTGGAAAATGATGGTACGAACTGTATTGGCTAGTCCCCTTCCAATGCCATTATTTAGAAACAAGTCCTTTTGCTGCTTGTTACATTTTTTCAGTTTGTGCATTTAATTTCCTAAATACACTTACGGTATGACTTTAATGTCTTCCTTTCCATGCAAAATGTAGTCAATAACTTTATAAAATACGATTTCCTAGAAAAAAAACACAGGCATAAATAGTTATGACATGGGTGTGGGAAAACTGTAGATATCGTAGATAGATAGATAGATAGATAGATAGATAGATAGATAGATAGATAGATAGATAGATAGATAGATAGATAGATAGATAGATAGATAGATAGATAGATAGATAGATAGATAGATAGATAGATAGATAGATAGATAGATAGATAGATAGATAGATAGATAGATAGATAGATAGATAGGTTTTATGTTACCCTCCCATCTGGAGTACGGGGCCCATTGTATGGAGGAACCTCTCCCATCAGCACTGGCCACAAGTCAAAGAATTCCTAAAACAAAAGAATTCACTTTAAAGGTAAAAATGACAGATATAAGTATACCAAAATATGTTATTTAGAGCTCTTAAAACAGCATAAAAGTATATCTAAAGCAATTTTTTTTTAGTTTTGGATAGGTTTGGAATAGTTAAAACCCATTGAGGAGATTTCCCTTCACTTCATGTCTCTAGCACACAATAGGAAGTAAAAATAAATCTCTCCATAATAAAGGAAATTCCCTCTTAGGCAGTTACATAGTTACATAATTACATAGTCGGTAAGGTTGAATAAAGACACCACTCAACCCAGTTCAACCTGTGGTGTGTGTGCATGTGTTTGTCATTAGGAAATCATAAATCCCTGTATGTTGTGATCATTAAGATGCCCATCTAATACTTTTTTTAAACTATCAACGCTCCCTGCTGATACCACTGCTTGTGAAAGAGAATTCAACATCTTTACTTCTCTGACAGTAAAGAACCCTCTACGCCAGGGATTCCCAAACTACGGCCCTCCAGTTGTTCAGGAACTACAATTCCCATCATGCCTAGTCATGTATGTGAATGTCAGAGTTTTACAATGCCTCATGGGATGTGTAGTTCTGCAACAGCTGCAGGGCCGTAGTTTGGGAATCCCTGCTCTAAGCAGTTTAAGGTTAAACCACTTCTCTTCCAAATTCAGTGAATTGCCACGTGTCTTTTTAAACTCCCTCTTACTGAAAAGTTTTTTCCCTATGCTAGGGTCACCAGCAAGGTATTTGTATATCACTATCATATCCCATCTCATGCGTCTCCTCTCCAGAAAGAATAAGTTCAATGCTTTTAGTCCTTCCCCATAGCTGATATCCTCTAGTCCATTTATTAGCTTTGTTGCCCTTCTCTGAACTCTTTCCAGTTCCAGCACATCCTTCTTGAGGACTGGTGCCCAGAACTGGACCACATACTCAAGATGCGGCTGAACCAGAGTCTAGTAGAGTGTGATAACTATTTTTTTTTTATCTCTGGAGTGAATCCCCTTTGTATTGCATGCCAATATTCTGGGTTTTGCTTGCAGCAGCTTGACATTGCATGCAGTTACCACAGGAACAATTGTCTCCAATCCATAGGAAAATATCCTCTATTTCTGTTCCAGTAACAATTCCAGTTTTGGATTTTACTTTTACTTTCAGTCCTGATGGAGTTGGTCACCAGGACAAATAGAGAGTGTAACATCCCAGATTGGGGATACAGAGAGCAATAAATATCCCACAGGGGTTAAAACCATTCTCTTTTATTCAAAGTAAAAAAATATGTTTGTTAACCACTTCCGGACCAGAGATGTACCCGTACGTCACTGGACTTTGGGTGGTAAACTGGGATGATGCCTGCAGCATTCTTGATGTTCCTAATGCTTTTAAGGGCAGAGCAGGAGACCCCAGATCTCTCCATAAAGAGTACCTGTCACATGTCTATTGCTGTCACAAGGATGTTTACATTCCTTGTGACAGCAAAAAAAGTGATAATATTTTTTTTAAAAAGCAACAGTGTAAAAAAGTAAAAATAAATAATATATAAAAAACCCAAAAATTTTAAGTGTCCACATCCCCCTGTGCTTACGTGTGCAATCGTTCCACACACGTGAGATATCACCATGAATGTCAGATCATGGGCCGTAATTCTAGCACTAGACATCCTCTGTACATGTAAAGTGGTAACCTGTAAAAGCTTTAAAGCGTCGCCTATGGATTTACGCCACTTGGCGCTGTTGCATGGGAGTGCGCAATTTTAAAGCGTGACATATTTGGCATCTATTTACACAGTAAAACCTCATTTTTTATATTCTACAAAAAAAATTGGGTTATATATTCTATTATTTTGCATTAAAATTCCCGAAAAAATATTTTTTATCAAAAAATTGCATTTGAAAAACTGATGCATAAATATGGATTATCATAAAAAATTGCAAAACCAACCATATGTAATGTTTGGGGGTTCTAGGTAATTTTCTAGCAAAAAATACTGATTATTTTTTATATGTAAACAAAAAGTGCCAGAAAAGGCCTGGTCTGGAAGTGGCTAACTAGCAAATTGGAAAAGAAAGACAATATGACAATTATCCTTCCATTATTGTTGTTAGAGCCGGTCCACACTAGCGCGACTTGTCAGCCCGACAAGTTGTCTCCCTCGCGGTCCATTGACCGCTACAGGACCTGTTCTAATAGGAGCGACTCAAGTTGCTCCGACTTAGAAAGAGGGTCCTGTACTACTTCGGGGCGACCTCGGAGCGACTTGCATAGACTTCCATTATGTGAAGTCCATGCAAGTCGCTCCAAAGTCGTGGTGCATGGGAATACACAAGTCGCCCCCGAAGTAGTACAGAGTCGTGTCGCCCCAGTGTGAACCGACTCTTATAGCTTTGCCATGTGATGGTTAAGAAATGTATACTACTGGTAATATTTTTCACATACTTTTACTTTCACATTCTGAATGGTATTAAAACAATGTTAAAATGCAATATAAGTTACAGCTGTAATAGGCATTTATTATAGCTCTATACCTTTTCTGTTTATAGTACAGTACCTTTTCTTTTGTCATGTCTAGAAGACCAACAGAATATCTGTCACAGTTTAAATATGCTCTCACTGTGTAAAGGGCCTTGTGGAATTGCCTTTCAATGTCTGTCAACTCTTCAAAGACTTTGTTTGCTGCCCATAATAATACCTAGGGATGAATACAAAATCATTCGGTCTATTACACAAAATCACTGGCAAAATGCAAAAAACCTAATTGATAGGAATGACATAAATACGTTTTCAAAACAAAATACTATACTTGTGTCTAGTGTTGAGCGAACACGGACTGTATTATTCGTGTTCGTACCGAATAATTGGATTTTTTGTACCCGAACACGGACACGGACACTTTACTGTATGTTCGGGTAAAAATCCGTGTTCGGTCGTTTTATTTCCGGGTTTTGCATGCTTTGGCGCTCTTTTCATGGCGGGCTTTCAACAGCCAATCAACAATCGTTTAACTGGTGTGCCTTAAGCCATCCCAGCCATGCCTGCAAATGTCTCAGTAGCTGTGATTGGCCGTCTGAAGCATGTGACCAAGTCTTTATAAGTTCGAGGCAGCCGCAGCGGCGTCATTATGCTGCTTAGATTCAGGGACAGAGCACACATCAACGTGCTGGCTGCTGATTAGGGAAAGATAGGCAGGAAAAAACCATTTGTGTCCGGATAGAATTGAGGGACAGGTCGGAGTGTTTAGGCAGGGCGAGTTGTAGGCATTTTAGGGATAGAGTCTGCTGAATTATATAGGGTCAGTGTCTTCTACAAACTACAATCGATATTGCTGTGTGGGGGGTGGGGTCTGCACTCAATCCTGATCTACGATCTCTTCTCAATCCTGTTAGGGACAGAGTCTGCTGAATTTTAGGGAAACTGTGTTCTACAAACTACAATCGATATTGCTGTGTGGTGTGGGATTGGAGATAGGCAGGTGTCAGTGATCCACATCCATTTTTCTGTGTGTGAGCTGCAGTGAACACAATCTTTTTGGGCTGCAGTGAACACAATCTTTTTGGGCTGCAGTGAACACAATCTTTTTGGGCTGCAGTGAACACAATCTTTTTGGGCTGCAGTGAACACAATCTTTTTGGGCTGCAGTGAACACAATCTTTTTGGGGTGCAGTGAACAAAATCTTTTTGGGGTGCAGTGAACACAATCCTTTTTGGTGTGCAGTGAACACAATCTTTGTGGGGTGCAGTGAACAAAATCCTTTGTGGGGTGCAGTGAACACAATCTTTTTGGGGTGCAGTGAACAAAATCCTTTTTGGGGTGCAGTGAACAACATCCTTTTTGGGGTGCAGTGAACACAATCTTTTTGGGGTGCAGTGAACAAAATCCTTTGTGGGGTGCAGTGAACACAATCTTTTTGGGGTGCAGTGAACACAATCTTTTTGGGGTGGAGTGAACAACATCCTTTTTGGGGTGCAGTGAACAAAATCCTTTTTGGGGTGCAGTGAACAAAATCATTTTTGGGGTGCAGTGAACACAATCTTTTTGGGGTGCAGTGAACACAATCTTTGTGGGGTGCAGTGAACACAATCTTTTTGGGGTGGAGTGAACAACATCCTTTTTGGGGTGCAGTGAACAACATCCTTTTTGGGGTGCAGTGAACACAATCTTTTTGGGGTGCAGTGAACACAATCTTTGTGGGGTACAGTGAACAGAATCTTTGTGGGGTGCAGTGAACACAATCTTTGGGGGGTACAGTGAACACAATCTTTGTGAGGTGCAGTGAACACAATCTTTGTGGGGTGCAGTGAACACAATCATTGTGGGGTGCAGTGAACTCAATCTTTGTGGGGTACAGTGAACACAATCTCATACTGAAGGTTTGAGGGTGCTGCCTGTTCCATACTCCCCCTACTCCTCATCTAGCCTTTTAGGGGTACAAACAATAGTAATTGGGGCCTAGTGTGGTTGTGTACGTGTGATATACATACACTTTTTTGGGATCATATTTTCTATTCCGCTATTTAATCAAAAACCTTTGGGGATCAGTTAAATTGGGGGATAGTCTGTGTTGGTACGTGTGAGAGAGATCCACCTTTCCAAGTTGTTGGGGTTCATCTCATACTTCTGAAGGTTTGAGGGTGCTGCCTGTTCCATACTCCCCCTACTCCTAGCCTTTTAGGGGTACAAACAATAGTAATTGGGGCCTAGTGTGGTTGTGTACGTGTGATATACATACACTTTTTTGGGATCATATTTTCTATTCCGCTATTTAATCAAAAACCTTTGGGGATCAGTTAAATTGGGGGATAGTCTGTGTTGGTACGTGTGAGAGAGATCCACCTTTCCAAGTTGTTGAGGTTCATCTCATACTTCTGAAGGTTTGAGGGTGCTGCCTGTTCCATACTCCCCCTACTCCTAGCCTTTTAGGGGTACAAACAATAGTAATTGGGGCCTAGTGTGGTTGTGTACGTGTGATATACATACACTTTTTTGGGATCATATTTTCTATTCCGCTATTTAATCAAAAACCTCTGGGGATCAGTTAAATTGGGGGATAGTCTGTGTTGGTACGTGTGAGAGAGATCCACCTTTCCAAGTTGTTGGGGTTCATCTCATACTTCTGAAGGTTTGAGGGTGCTGCCTGTTCCATACTCCCCCTACTCCTAGCCTTTTAGGGGTACAAACAATAGTAATTGGGGCCTAGTGTGGTTGTGTACGTGTGATATACATACACTTTTTTGGGATCATATTTTCTATTCCGCGTTTTAATCAAAAACCTTTGGGGATCAGTTAAATTGGGGGATAGTCTGTGTTGGTACGTGTGAGAGAGATCCACCTTTCCAAGTTGTTGGGGTTCATCTCATACTTCTGAAGGTTTGAGGGTGCTGCCTGTTCCATACTCCCCCTACTCCTAGCCTTTTAGGGGTACAAACAATAGTAATTGGGGCCTAGTGTGGTTGTGTACGTGTGATATACATACACTTTTTTTGGATCATATTTTCTATTCCGCTATTTAATCAAAAACCTTTGGGGATCAGTTAAATTGGGGGATAGTCTGTGTTGGTACGTGTGAGAGAGATCCACCTTTCCAAGTTGTTGGGGTTCATCTCATACTTCTGAAGGTTTGAGGGTGCTGCCTGTTCCATACTCCCCCTACTCCTAGCCTTTTAGGGGTACAAACAATAGTAATTGGGGCCTAGTGTGGTTGTGTACGTGTGATATACATACACTTTTTTGGGATCATATTTTCTATTCCGCTATTTAATCAAAAACCTTTGGGGATCAGTTAAATTGGGGGATAGTCTGTGTTGGTACGTGTGAGAGAGATCCACCTTTCCAAGTTGTTGGGGTTCATCTCATACTTCTGAAGGTTTGAGGGTGCTGCCTGTTCCATACTCCCCCTACTCCTCATCTAGCCTTTTAGGGGTACAAACAATAGTAATTGGGGCCCAGTGTGGTTGTGTACGTGTGATATACATACACTTTTTTGGGATCATATTTTCTATTCCGCTATTTAATCAAAAACCTTTGGGGATCAGTTAAATTGGGGGATAGTCTGTGTCGGTACGTGTGAGAGAGATCCACCTTTCCAAGTTGTTGGGGTTCATCTCATACTTCTGAAGGTTTGAGGGTGCTGCCTGTTCCATACCCCCCCTACTCCTCATCTAGCCTTTTAGGGGTACAAACAATAGTAATTGGGGCCTAGTGTGGTTGTGTACGTGCGAGATACATACACTTTTTTTGATCATATTTCCTACTCCGCTATTCAATAAAAACCTTTGAGGATCAATTGAATTGCGGGATAGTCTGTGTCGGTACGTGTGAGAGAGATCCACCTTTCCAAGTTGTTGGGGTTCATCTCATACTTCTTAAGGTTTGAGGGTGCTGCCTGTTCCATACTCCCCCTACTCCTCATCTAGCCTTTTATGGGTACAAACAATAGTAATTGGGGCCCAGTGTGGTTGTGTACGTGTGATATACATACACTTTTTTGGGATCATATTTTCTATTCCGCTATTTAATCAAAAACCTTTGGGGATCAGTTAAATTGGGGGATAGTCTGTGTCGGTACGTGTGAGAGAGATCCACCTTTCCAAGTTGTTGGGGTTCATCTCATACTTCTGAAGGTTTGAGGGTGCTGCCTGTTCCATACCCCCCCTACTTCTCATCTAGCCTTTTAGGGGTACAAACAATAGTAATTGGGGCCTAGTGTGGTTGTGTACGTGCGAGATACATACACTTTTTTTGATCATATTTCCTATTCCGCTATTCAATAAAAACCTTTGAGGATCAATTGAATTGCGGGATAGTCTGTGTCGGTACGTGTGAGAGAGATCCACCTTTCCAAGTTGTTGGGGTTCATCTCATACTTCTGAAGGTTTGAGGGTGCTGCCTGTTCCATACTCCCCCTACTCCTAGCCTTTTAGGGGTACAAACAATAGTAATTGGGGCCTAGTGTGGTTGTGTACGTGTGATATACATACACTTTTTTGGGATCATATTTTCTATTCCGCTATTTAATCAAAAACCTTTGGGGATCAGTTAAATTGGGGGATAGTCTGTGTTGGTACGTGTGAGAGAGATCCACCTTTCCAAGTTGTTGGGGTTCATCTCATACTTCTGAAGGTTTGAGGGTGCTGCCTGTTCCATACCCCCCCTACTCCTCATCTAGCCTTTTAGGGGTACAAACAATAGTAATTGGGGCCTAGTGTGGTTGTGTACGTGCGAGATACATACACTTTTTTTGATCATATTTCCTATTCCGCTATTCAATAAAAACCTTTGAGGATCAATTGAATTGCGGGATAGTCTGTGTCGGTACGTGTGAGAGAGATCCACCTTTCCAAGTTGTTGGGGTTCATCTCATACTTCTGAAGGTTTGAGGGTGCTGCCTGTTCCATACTCCCCCTACTCCTCATCTAGCCTTTTAGGGGTACAAACAATAGTAATTGGGGCCTAGTGTGGTTGTGTACGTGTGATATACATACACTTTTTTTGGATCATATTTTCTATTCCGCTATTTAATCAAAAACCTTTGGGGATCAGTTAAATTGGGGGATAGTCTGTGTTGGTACGTGTGAGAGAGATCCACCTTTCCAAGTTGTTGGGGTTCATCTCATACTTCTGAAGGTTTGAGGGTGCTGCCTGTTCCATACTCCCCCTACTCCTCATCTAGCCTTTTAGGGGTACAAACAATAGTAATTGGGGCCCAGTGTGGTTGTGTACGTGTGATATACATACACTTTTTTGGGATCATATTTTCTATTCCGCTATTTAATCAAAAACCTTTGGGGATCAGTTAAATTGGGGGATAGTCTGTGTCGGTACGTGTGAGAGAGATCCACCTTTCCAAGTTGTTGGGGTTCATCTCATACTTCTGAAGGTTTGAGGGTGCTGCCTGTTCCATACCCCCCCTACTCCTCATCTAGCCTTTTAGGGGTACAAACAATAGTAATTGGGGCCTAGTGTGGTTGTGTACGTGTGATATACATACACTTTTTTTGGATCATATTTTCTATTCCGCTATTTAATCAAAAACCTTTGGGGATCAGTTAAATTGGGGGATAGTCTGTGTCGGTACGTGTGAGAGAGATCCACCTTTCCAAGTTGTTGGGGTTCATCTCATACTTCTGAAGGTTTGAGGGTGCTGCCTGTTCCATACCCCCCCTACTCCTCATCTAGCCTTTTAGGGGTACAAACAATAGTAATTGGGGCCTAGTGTGGTTGTGTACGTGTGATATACATACACTTTTTTTGGATCATATTTTCTATTCCGCTATTTAATCAAAAACCTTTGGGGATCAGTTAAATTGGGGGATAGTCTGTGTCGGTACGTGTGAGAGAGATCCACCTTTCCAAGTTGTTGGGGTTCATCTCATACTTCTGAAGGTTTGAGGGTGCTGCCTGTTCCATACCCCCCCTACTCCTCATCTAGCCTTTTAGGGGTACAAACAATAGTAATTGGGGCCTAGTGTGGTTGTGTACGTGCGAGATACATACACTTTTTTTGATCATATTTCCTATTCCGCTATTCAATAAAAACCTTTGAGGATCAATTGAATTGCGGGATAGTCTGTGTCGGTACGTGTGAGAGAGATCCACCTTTCCAAGTTGTTGGGGTTCATCTCATACTTCTGAAGGTTTGAGGGTGCTGCCTGTTCCATACTCCCCCTACTCCTCATCTAGCCTTTTAGGGGTACAAACAATAGTAATTGGGGCCCAGTGTGGTTGTGTACGTGTGATATACATACACTTTTTTTGGATCATATTTTCTATTCCGCTATTTAATTTAACTGGGCCTCCATGCGAGACCTGTGTGCCTTGTTGCGCTGTTTTGAGTACTCCACCAACATGGCCAGTGGCAATGACGCCGTTCTCAGCTTAACTATCCCACTTCCATGCCTCCTTGAAAAAACAATTCGGGCGATGATGGAAGAGGATGTGGCACAGGATGAGGAGGAGGAGGAGGATGAAGAGGTAACATTTCCAAGGCTTTCAGGGCAGTCATTCGCAAGGGGCTCCGAGGGTGGGTTCCTGCACACGCAAACGCCAGGGACGCAATTGTCCAGCAGGGGCACAGTTCTGGAGGATGAGGAGGATGAGGAGGAGGAGGAGCTGGAGGAGGAGATGGAACCATGTTCACAGCAGGGTGGCACCCAGGCCAGCTCATGGCCATCACTGGTGCGTGGCTGGGGGGATACAGAGGACACGGACGATACACCTCCCACAGAGGACAGCCTTTCGTTGCCTCTGGGCAGCCTGGCACACATGAGCGATTACATGCTGCAGTGTCTCCACAACGACCGCCGAGTTGCCCACATTCTAACTTGTGCTGATTACTGGGTGGCCACGCTGCTGGATCCCCGTTACAAGGACAACGTACCGTCCTTAATTCACTCACTGGAGCGCGATCGCAAGATGCGCGAGTACAAGCGCACGCTGGTAGACGCCATGCTGCTGGCATTCCCATCTGACAGCGGGGCCACAGTGGAAGCACAAGGCAGAGGAGGAGGAGGAGGAGGTCGCCAACGCAACCAGGGCACCGCCAGCACCTCAGAAGGCAGGGTTAGCATGGCCGAAATGTGGAAAAGCTTTGTCAGCACGCCACAACAAACAGCAGCACCAGCAGCTCAGATGGAACGTCTTAGCAGGAGGCAGCATTTTACCAACATGGTGGAGCAGTATGTGTGCACACGCCTACATGTAGTGAATGACGGGTCTGCCCCCTTCAACTTCTGGGTCTCCAAATTGGGCACATGGCTTGAGCTTGCCCTTTACGCCTTGGAGGTGCTGGCGTGCCCTGCAGCCAGTGTATTATCTGAACGGGTATTTAGCACGGCTGGGGGCGTTATAACAGACAAGCGCAGCCGCCTGTCCAGAGACAATGTGGACAAGCTCACGTTCATTAAAATGAACCAGGCATGGATCCCACGGGACTTTTCCGTACCTTATGCAGAATAGCAATGGATACCGACCTTACCCACCCATTGTTCCATTTTTGCTCTTTCTCACTCTTTTGGGGTGTACCCTCATTTAAAATTTTTGAAAAGAAGCAGTGTTGGCTACCTCGTCCTCCTCCTCAGGGCCAGATTAATGTAGGGGCTATTGGAGCTGCAGCTCCAGGCCCCTACCTTTTATATAGGCCCCGGGTTGGCCATATTCACTGTTACCGCTCTTCTGTCACTTGTAAACACAGAAGTCTGGCTTCTATGCTCGCTTCCCCAGGCAGCACCCTCAGAACCTCCCCACACAGCGTGAAGGCCGGACAAGGAGGGACAGTTGGCGATGCATGGATGTGTTTATGGGCTTCAGAGACAGCATCCCATGTTGAATTAGGCATGCATGGCTGCACCCTTCCTCCTCTGGGTGCATGGCAAGGCACGGCCCTTAAGGCCCTTCAAAATCCTCAGCACCAAGCCCATGATGCTGTTAATCCGGCCCTGGTCCTCCTCCACCGCCGCTTCCACCTACACCGCCCATAGGTGTGCGCAGCCTATTGCATTAAGGTGTGCACCCCAAAGTTGAAATACACATGCATGTGTTTGCCAGCAGGGAGAGTAATGTATCGGGGCCATGTACCTGTAGGCAAGGAGAAATAGAGCAGAGCAGGTCCCAGGGAGATCTTTCCCATCTCCTCACTGGCAATGCTATGTGCCCTAGGTGATTAGGGTGTGCCCAGGCACACCCAGCACACCCTGTGCGCACGCCTATGTCACCGCTAGGCTTGTGACGGTATCAGATTTTCATGCTGCGATTAATTGATTAAGGTTTTGCCACGGTATACGGTATTATCACGGTATTCTATTATTAAATTTAAATTATTAAATTTCCACCTCACTTCAATTTCATTGCTGAATTTAGGGGCTTTGGTTCACTTATGCACATTATTATATAGTCAGTCAGTACAGACTCTGTGAACCAGGCCTAAAATAGGTCATCAAGCAGTGTCTGGCCTAACTGGTGATAACTGGTTCTGGCGCTCGGCTCCGATCCGATGGCCTGGTCATTAAGAGGGCAAATCCTTGTGGTCAAGAAGTGGTTAAACCTGAAGGAGGTGTTGTTTATAAATTACTTTACTATTGCTTTAGGCCTGGTTCACATGTATGCGGGTTGGTGGTTCACATTTGCACAGGCATAGCAGCCCATTGATTTGAATGGGCTGCTATGCCCTCATTTTCCGCAGAAAAAAGGTGCATGCAGCATTTTTTTAAAATTCAGTGGCCTTGAAATCCATCCTGCTTTTGCACCATGCGACTAACCTGCAGTTCCTGCTCTGGCAAGCTTTCTGCATTTTTTGTATACGTGGGCACGGCATTTAAAAATAAACAGTTTGCGTGTGCAGCAACGGCAGGTAAGTCGCATGGTGCAAAAGAAGGATGGATTTCATGGCCACTGCATTTTTTTAAATTCTGCATGCACCTTTTTTCAGCTGAAAACGCAGGCATAGCAGCTCAAGCCCATTCACATCAATGGGCTGCTATGCCTGTGCAAATGTGGGCCCCCAACCCGCATACATGTGAACCAGGCCTAAAGCAATAGTAAAGTCATTAATTGGTTAAACCTGCAGGAGGACCGGTGTTTTTATCTATTAATGACTTTACTATTGCTTTAGGCCTGGTTCACATGTATGCGGGTTGGGGGCCCACATTTGCACAGGCATAGCAGCCCATTGATGTGAATGGGCTTGAGCTGCTATGCCTGCGTTTTCAGCTGAAAAAAGGTGCATGCAGAATTTAAAAAAATGCAGTGGCCATGAAATCCATCCTTCTTTTGCACCATGCGACTTACCTGCCGTTGCTGCACACGCAAACTGTTTATTTTTAAATGCCGTGCCCACGTATACAAAAAATGCAGAAAGCTTGCCAGAGCAGGAACTGCAGGTTAGTCGCATGGTGCAAAAGCAGGATGGATTTCAAGGCCACTGAATTTAAAAAAAATGCTGCATGCACCTTTTTTCTGCGGAAAATGAGGGCATAGCAGCCCGTTCAAATCAATGGGCTGCTATGCCTGTGCAAATGTGGGCCGCCAACCCGCATACATGTGAACCGCCAACCCGCATACATGTGAACCACCAACCCGCATACATGTGAACCAGGCCTAAAGCAATAGTAAAGTCATTAATAGATAAAAACACCGGTCCTCCTGCAGGTTTAACCACTTCTGGATCGCAAGGATTTGCCCCTTTAAAGACCAGGCCATCGGATCAGAGCGCCAGGACCAGTCATCACCAGGTAGGCCAGACACTGCTTGATGGCTATATAATAATGTAATGTGGGCTGCTAGGCGTGTGTGTGTGTATATATATATTTATTAGAGCTGCACGATTCTGGCCAAAATGAGAATCACGATTTTTTAGCTTGGAATAAAGATCACGATTCTCTCACGATTCTCTGTGTAACAAAAAAAAAAAAAAATTGGGATAACTTTACTGTTACGTTTTTTTTTTTTTTTTTATTCATTAAAGTCTAATCATTGCGTTTGAAATACTGCTGCGCAAATACAGTGTGACATAAAATATTACAACAATCGCCATTTTATTCTGTAGGGTCTCTGCTAAAAAAATATATAAAATGTTTGGGGGTTCTAAGTACTTTTCTAGCAAAAAAAAAACTGATTTTAACTTGCAAACAGCAAGTGTCAGAAAAAGATCCAGTCTTTAAGAGGTTAAACTTCCTTTCTCCCTGGCAGAGGGAAGGAAAAGATACAAATGTAATCATTTTTGTTTATAGTTAGGAGACTTAATGCTGAAAGGTGTTAGCTGAGTGAGTGAATGAGTCATCCAGCTCACTGAAATGTATCAATTCACAAGTCAGGCAGACTTGACAGAGAAACTCGGTATTTTAAAAATGCCACAATAACAATACCGTGGCTATGCAATACCGCGATATATCGAATTACCGAAAACCAGCATATGTCTAGTCACCGCCACATCCACCACCACCTCAACCTCCCTCCTACTCCATATGGGCCTCGTCCTTCAGAGATGAAGAAGAACATTGTTTTATTTTTCTGTTTTTTTTTGTTGTTTTAAGTTATTTCCCTATCCACATTTGTTTGCAGAGCACTTGCCATGCTCTTAATTACGTTTTGCTGCCATTTGCAGCACTCTAGCCCTTTCCTTTGGTGTTTTAGAGCCATTTTAGTGCCTTAAAGTTCGGGTCCCCATTGACTTCAATGGGGTTCGGTGTCCGGGAAAAGTTCGGTAAAAGTCCGGGACACGGACCCGGACTTTTTTTTAAAGTTCGGCCGAACCCGTCGAACACGGACATCTAGGTGTTCGCTCAACCCTACTTGTGTCCTCAAACAGCACAAGAAAAAAACAATAAATAAAAAAATAAAAAAATGAAAGGAAAATTGAACTTTCAGTAAGGAAAATTGTATAATACTGTATGTACTGTATGATTGCTAAACCAGCCAATTTTTATATTAAAACTGAATTCCATGAAATCAGTTAAATACACTGCTAAAATACTGTATATAATGTACATAGGTGCTGTCCACCTAATACCAACATTTAAACAGCCCTCCATTTCTATCCATTATTATATATGTGCTCCAACTTTCGTAAGGCTCTCAAAATGTATAGAGTTAAGACTGCAGACAATACTGGGGTGCCTTGAAATGGCCTTGCAGCTTACGCATTTATTTGCAAAAGTGTGCAAACTAAACCACTGGTTTTAACGTGAACTGTTAGACAGGACAAATTGGTTTGTTGCAGGCTGGTTGGTAAGTGAGCTGGGAATTTTTCTTTGTTGTTTTTTTGACATGCGTCGCTCTTCCTTGTGCTCCTTGTGGCAAAGGCCAGGTATAGGTTGGATTTTGGGTGGTTGCCATTTGTTTGTATTTAAGCAGCCCTGTCAGACTGTACAGAGAGGTAGGTGACCTGGCTTTTCTCTGCTTAAAGTTAACAATACAGCCAGATCACCTGCTATTCTCCAGCCTGTGACAATGAAGGTGCAGCATCAGACTGATGGGCCCAGCTTTTTCCAGGCAGTGTTGACAGTATACATCGCTGCTGCCTTGTAAAGAAGTAAATACAGCATGACCCTGCTGGTTTTCATCCACTCCACTGCTCTGGTTTGCTGGCAATCTACTCAGATACTCCCAAAATTAAAGTGAGAGAAAGAAGAATGCTAGGGCTTCCTTCTGATGTCAGCACACCAATAGAATGCTATATAAAGTGCTTGCACACAACTATCCATATATTTTGGAAGGTAGCATTACTTTTTGCAGTTGTCACGTCCTAGCCACTATGGCAATGCTGGTGGTCATTTCTACACTGTTTATGAACACCCTCAAAATTTCATTCCTTGTTCCTGTAGTCTAAAAATATCTACACTATATTGTCAAAATTATTGGGACGTCTGCCTTTACACACACATGAACTTTAATGATATCCCAGTCCGTTGGGTTCAATATTGAGTTGGCCCACCCTTTGCAGCTATAATAGCTTCAGCTCTTCTGGGAAGGCTGTCCATGAGGTTTAGAAGTGTTTCTATGGGAATGTTTGACCATTCTTCCAGAAGTGCATTTGTGAGGTCAGGCACTGATGTGGATGAGAAGGTCTGGCTTGCAGTCTCTGCTCAAATTTATCCCAAAGGTATTCTTTCGGGTTGAGGGCAGGAATCTGTGCAGGCTAATCAAGTTTCTCCACCCTAAACTCACTCATCCATGTCTTTATGGACCTCGTTTGTACACTGGTGAGCAGTCAGGTTGGAACAGGAAGGGGCCATCTCCAAACTGTTCCCACAAAGTTGGGAGCATAAAATTGTCCAAAATATCTTGGTATGCTGACGCCTTAGGAGTTCCCTTCACTGGAACTAAGGGGCCAATCCCAACCCCTTAAAAACAACTCCTCACCATAATCCTGCCTCCACCAGTGATGGGCCGAACACCCCCCTGTTCGGTCCGCACCAGAAGATCTCAAACAGGGACAAAGTTCTAGCGAACATGCAAACTCTATTAAAGTCTCTGGGACACGAACATGAAAAATCAAAAGTCCTCATTTTAAAGGCTTATATGGAAGTGATTGCCATAAAAAGTGTATAGGGACCCGGGTACTACCCTGGGGGACATGTATCAATGCAAAAAAAATTGTAAAACGATAGTTTTTACAGGAGAAGTGATTTTAATAATGCTTAAAGTGAAACAATAAAAATGAAAAATTCCTTTAAAAATCATGTCTGGGGGTTCCCCTTAATGTGCCTGTAAAGTGGCTCATCTGTACGATGTATGGAGCCTGCTGCAGCAAAACTGACATTTCTAAAGGAAAAAAATGTCATTTAAACTTGCTTGAGGCTGTAATGTATTGTCGGCTCCCGGCAATACAGATAAAAAAAATTAAAACAACGTCGTGTGGTTCCCCCCCTCCAGCCCAGGCCCAAAGTTAAAAAAAAAAAAAAGGTGTGCGGGCTCCCCCAAAATCCACACCAGTCCCTTATCCGAGCAAGCAGCCGCCCCCCCCCCCCCTCCTGAACCATACCAGGTCGCTTGCCCTCAACATGGGGAGGGTGCTTTTGGTTGCCCCCCATAGCACCTTGTCCCCATGTTGATGAGGACAAGGGCTTCTTCCTGACAACCCTGGGCTATGGTTGTGGGGGTCTGCGGGTGGGGGGCTTATAGGATTTTTGAAGCCCCCTTTAACAAGGGGGCCCCCAGATCCCCCCCCCCATGTGAATGAATTTCGGGTTCATCATACCCTTACCCATTCACCAAAAAAGTGTACAAAAAAATAAACACAAAAGCCAGTCCTTTATTAAAAAAAAAATAATAATGTCCCCTGATGTAAATCCATCATCAATCACGTTGCCCACCGCACCCAAAAAATAGAAAAGAAAAAAGACGCTCCCACCTCTTTAAACGCCTCCCAGTTAATGAGCTGCTTGAGCTATGACAGCTCTTTTATAGGAAAGGGGCGGGAACACCCGGTTACATCACCCGGTGGCACTGCTCCCTTCTGACGGCACGTGACATCACCGGTCCAGTGCATTATGGGGCGCTCATCGGTGGGCGAACTTCTGCCGAGCGCCCCATTTGTTCATGTGTTCATTTGATTTGGACCAGTGCACAAGGCAAGATTCATGAAGACATGGATGAGCGAGTTTAGGGTGGAAGAACTCGGCTGGCCTGCACAGTCCTGACCTCAACCCAATAGAACACCTTTGGGATGAATTAGAGCAGAGACTGCGAACCAAGCCTTCTCGTCCAACATCAGTACCTGACCTCACAAATGTGCTTCTGGAAGAATGGTCAAACATTCCCATAGACACACTCCTAAACCTTGTGGACAGCCTTCCCAGAAGAGTTGAAGCTGTTATAGCTGCAAAGGGTGGGCCAACTCAATATTGAACCCTACAAAGACTGGGATGTCATTAAAGTTCATGTGCTTGTAAAGGTAGGTGTCCCAATACTTATGACAATATAGTGTATGTCTATCTATCTATCTATCTATCTATCTATCTATCTATCTATCTATCTATCTATCTATCTATCTATCTATCTATCTATCTGTCTGTCTGTCTGTCTGTCTGTCTGTCTGTCTGTCTGTCTGTCTGTCTGTCTGTCTGTCTGTCTGTCTGCCTGTCTGTCTGTCTGTCTGTCTGTCTGTCTGTCTGTCTGTCTGTCTGTCTAAAGCCTCGTACACACGCAACGAATTTCCGCCGACCGGTCATCCGTCTTTTGTCCAGAGTGGTGTTTTGTTGGTTGGAATGTGCCTAGACTGCACACAAATTTTCCCCCACGACAGAATTCTACTTCAGAAGCGATGTCATGTGTTGGATTGCTTTCTTTGTTTTCTTTTATCTCTGAGCATGCCTAGTCTTGCTCATAAGATTTTTCCCCATCGAAATCTGTACTAATGAGACGAAAATCGGATGTGTTTTGACGGTCGACAAAAATTTTATAGCCTGCACACCAGGATTTTTTCGGCCGAAAAGTCGGAGTCGGTTGTCGGAAGCATCATACTAACAAGCCGAAAATCGGCAGCTTGGTCGTCGGAAGAAAATTCCCGGCCAAATTTCGACTCGTGTGTACGGGCCTTAACTATCCAACTATCCATCAATAATCATATGAATTCAAAGGTTCATTGGTGGCACATGTGGCAGAAGGTGGTTCCCCTTCCCTTCTTGCTGCTGACCGCTGCCTTCGCAGGCTCTCCTGTTCCACCCAGGAGTTCAGGACTGAAGTGGCTGGTTGGGTTGGCACACCAAAGAAATAAAAGCGGGACCTCTGTTCACAAATCTTCTCTATGGTGTTTGAAACCAGAAGCGATGAAGATTTTGTCACTTCCAGTTTAAGTTTGTTGTTTGAAAGCGGTTACTGACTAGTATAGCATCTGATCAAACCAAAGGCAGAGGAGAGATCTGGGGTCTAATAGACCTCAAATCTCTCAGTAAAGAGTACCTGTCACTGCCTATGCTATCACAATGGATGTTTTTCAACTCTTGTGATAGCAACAAAGTTGATCTTTTTTTTTTTAAAGAGACAGTGTCAAAAAATGTAAATAAAAAAATGTTTTTTTAAATGTAAAGCGCCCTTTCCACTGTGCTCATGTGCAAATGTGAACGCATACATAGGTCCCGCACACAAATGTAAACAGTGATCGCACCACAGCACCACACATATGAGGTATTGCTGCGAATGTCAGAGTGGAAGCAATAACTCTAGCCCCAGATCTCCTGTTTAACTCTTAACTGGTAACCTGTAAAGGCTTTTAAAGTCTCTCCTTTGGAGATTTTTAGGTGCCGTAGTTTGTCAGCATTCCGAGGGTGTGCACAATTTTAAAGCATGACATGTTAGGTTTCTATTTACTTTACATCATCTTTTATTTATTTTTTAATGGATATTTTTTTTTTTTTTTTTTATGTGCGCTAAAATTCATTAAAATTATGTTGTTCCAAAAAACTTGCATTTGGGGGTTCTAAGTCTTTATCTAGTAAAAAAAAAAAAAAAATGATGATTTGTACATGCACGTGAGAAGTGTCAGAATTGGTTTGGACAGCAAGTGATTAATAGCAGAGCACACAGTGTGTCACATTACCACTAACGTAAGTATAATTTATAAGACAGAGATCGTTTTAGCTATACTATTTACAATGCCAATATAAGATAGCAATCAACATCTTTAGCTACTTTACCTGACCTCGACGTGTCTCACAGTTGTGGAGATAACTAAGGTGATAGATTTTCAGGTTTAGAGAGGCAAAATTTAAATATTTTAAAAACACCTGTGATGAAAAAAAAACACACAATGTTAGTGAAGTAAACATAAACTTTCAACTTTAATTTTGTTGCTTTTTTTTTTATAAAAGTTTTTACACAACATTTGCACAGCTTTCATCTGGGATTTACGCATTTTCCCAATCAAATTCAGTTAGAAAGACATGCATCTTTGGTGAATTTTGTGTAGACCTTGTGTTAAAACCTTTATAAATAGACGGCTATATGCTGTATTCCATTATTACTTGCTAAAAGAAATGAAACACTGCTGCCGCTGGGTAAACCCAGACATCACACCTACTACATCAATTTCAAAGCACCAACCTTGTCCAGGCCACTAAATTTGTAGAAAAGCACAGATACAATGCCTAATGGCAGCAGCTGTGGCATGTTGTATTTGCATTTTTTTAAGGTAAAACCTGTGTTAATTGCCAAAAAAAGTTCTACAGACTGCTTATTCATCCAATTAGTATGAAGGAAAATGTCAATATATAGAAAAAATAAACCAATCAGTGCTTGAACCTTATCCACTCATTAGCGTTATCTGTATTCCTGAAGTTTTGGTGCTAACATATGCTCTAAATATCTTCTGTATGTGTTGCAATGCCCTGCCTTGACAATAAAGACTGTTTTGGACTGACATCTCCCTACACTATTGTAAAGTATGTAATATACTTGGTAAATGGCTGGAATTGAGCTGGCAATGTCAGAATTTGGATCTGCTTGCCAAGTCATTATGGGAACTGGTGAAACTTTCAAAGTGAAATAGCTGTGGTCATGCAAATTCCTGAGAATGGACTGATTAATTCATTGTATGTGTGTCCAATCAGACATTCTGTAACTGCAGACATTTTTTTTTTTCAGTAAGGTGGACAAACAAGGACTAAATTGTCAAATAGTTAAAGTGTCACTCTGAACTTTTTTGGTCTTAGAAGGTTTAATGTTGTGTTTGAATTGAAGTGCTGTATAAGGCTGTGCATACTGTAAACCGGATTTGACATTGTTGGGGGATTCTATATCTTATCCTGGATCTGTGTTTTTAGCAGTATAGCATGGAAGGTAGCATGGAAAAAGCTTTAGGAGTCGTTTATTACCTTTGTTAAAGTGTTACTAAACCGAGGCCCCAGCATTCACTTTATCTGGTCTCCCACAGTACACAGAACATGGAAATGCAATTATTTAGTAAATATAAACTGCTAAAAATCTTTTCTCTTCAGCAGTATACAGCAGTCTTCTATTGGTGTCTGGATAAAGCTTGTAGGAGGAGTTTTCATTCTCCTCTGACTGTCTTATGAGGCTGCAGGTCCCCTGACCTTCTGTCTGGACAGTGCTGATTGGCCCTGTGGCGGTCACATGCAGCCTCCCAGGACAAAAAAAAAAAAAAGAAAAAAACTCTAGCAATACACACCAAACTTAGCATGTGCAGAGTACCCCCAAGACTCTACTATCAGTAGATGGATTGGGGACTGTGGAAGAAGGGGAGGATCAGAGAAGACAAGATCAAACAACCTTTTTATACAATGCAGAGGATTAAACCCTTAGGTTCCACATTGAGTATATCAAGCATGCTTTACTGTATATACGGACTGATTTTACTGTTGTGGGTTTAGTAACACTTTAGGTGAGACTCCATTGTACAAGTGATTGTGTGGTGTATTTATAACTTCTATTTTGCAGCTTTCATATATGCCTTTTTACACTGAAAAATGGTAAAATTAGACATACAGGGAGGGAAAAGGATCATGCCAGAATATGTGCCTAATAAAGTTACAGAATGTCTGATTGAGTACACACACAATGAATGAAATAGTAAAAGAAAAAAACTAAATTTGTGGGACCACAGCAGTTTCACTCACTACCACTGCAGCATGTTTAAAAATGTTCCCATTACCCAATATTTACACCTAGAGGGGGAAGAGGAGAATACCCCAAACTGCACCTCTGCCATCACTACCCTGTCCCCTCAAAAAAGGTAGGTGCACTGGGAGTTTTGGGCTAAGAGGAGAATGTGTCCTGTAGTTAAGGTTTAAGAGAAGACAGTGGCAGGAGATACTGGAGGAAGAATCTGTGGCCATTTAAGCAAAACCAATATCTTGGTGCTATTTGGAAGAGATGGGTCTAGCCGTTAGCCTTTAAACATGCATAGCCTATAAAACAGCACTGTATTCTTTTTATGTTGATTTGTATTTTACTTTAGATTCTAAGCCCTATCCTTTAAGCCCCTCCCTCTTTTAGAATTCTGCTCAGAGCGCAAAACATACTGTGATTGGCCCTGTCCCTAACTACACCTTCAGTCTCAGGAATTCTGATTTCCAAAAGTTCCTAGGTATGATACTAAGTGACCCACAAAATAAAATCATATTGCACACACTAGAGCTAAAATGATGTCATTAGATAAGGGACACTTGTTTTTAGTGACTGTATATCATTTCATTATGGTAAGAAAGATCATTCTCTGAGCTTGGAGGTTAATAGATTATATAGTTACATAGTAGTTAAGGTTAAATAAAGACAATAGTTCATCCAGTTCAACCTGTGTGGGTGTGTGCGTGTCAGTGACGATAATCACTTCCCATATCTCTGCATGTTGTGTTTCTTAAGATGCATGTACAAATGTCTTTTAAAGATATCAATACTCCCCGCTGACACCACCAATTGTGGAAGAGAGTTCCACATTCTTACTGCCCTGACAGTGAAACCCCCCCCCCCCTTAAGGTTGAACCGCTGCTCCAATCTCATTGTGTGGACACTTGTCCTCTTACACTCCCTCAGACTAAATAGCTTTTTTCCTATGCTGGGATCACCCTTGAGGTATATGCAAATCGCTATCCTGTTCCCTCCTAAGCTTCTCTTCTCCATCAAAAATACATTTAGTGCTTGTAGTCACTCCTCATAATTGAGGTCCTTCAATCCCAATATTAGTGTTGTTGTCTTCTTTGGACTCTCTGTAGCTCCAGCACATCTCTTCTGAGTACTGGTGATCAGAACTGGACAAAATACTCCAGATGTGGCCGACTCAGAGTTTTATAAAGTGGCAGAATTAGAGGTTTTATCTCTGGCGTATATCCCCTTTTTTTCTCGTTCAAAATATTTTATTAAAAAATTTATGAACATACAACAAACTCAATAAGGATATGCAAGTCAGTGTCTAAACATATAAATAAGCATGATAAGGGTCCATACATGGACAAAGCATAGCTTACAGGTGCAGGACATGAAAATGCACTTTAAAGTCAAAACACAAGCGGGGTTAAGGGTTAGAGGGGATAAGGCCATGATCTCCTCCCGGTCACCCCTAATGGGTTCAAACTGTGACCTGGAGGGAGAGCAGGCATGGAGGAAATACATCCTATAGACATAACTACCATAACAATTATGGAACAGAAGGATGAATTGTAAACCGCTTGACATAGTAAAAAAGAAGAACGTTAAAACATAAATTAGCTATGGAGAGTCTTCAGAAGCTATCATGTATAGGGACCTAAGTTCTTTAGAGAGCACCTTGTTATAGCCATAAACTATTTGACCTAAATGAAACAAATAAATAGACTAAATAAAATGAATAAAACAACAAAATAAAGGAGGGGAGAAGAAAGGTAAGAAGAAAGACGTACGAGCTGAGAAAAGACAGAAAAGAAGACAATGGGGTAAAGTAAAGAAAGAAGAGAAGAGGCAGGAGAGGGTCCGGAGGAAGTCTCGGGAATAGAGTGGACTTTCACATGACTATTGGAGCAATGTAGACAAGGGCCTTACCAAAAAGGTAGTACAGATTCATTGAAATCTGGGGGGACAAGGCCTCCAAATGGAATCAAATTTACTCAAGTCTACATTATCCAAGGCTGCCCTCTTAGCATGAAGCATGGAACAATTCATACAGTGTTTTGTTTCCAGAAAGTTTAGGGAAGGAGACTTCCATGCCTTGGCTATCATCTGCTTCGCTGCTGTTGGATTTTTGGATAAAGTTTGAATTGGATAAAAAGTTTGAATTGTCTGCGCGTGAGAGAGTCCGGTTTAGCATTCAACAGAGCCGTCACCAGTTCAGGTAGAATTTGAGTATCAAACATCACAGAGGCAAGTTCAAAAACCTTACCCCAAAATGAGGGTACCAGCGCATGAGTACTTTATAGGAGGCTTCAATCGCAACAGTAATGACTGAAGAGGATTTGATATTGGCCCAAATGTCCAGCCATGCTGTGTCATCTAAAGTGAAACCCATATATCCCTTTTTTAATGCATGCTAATATTCTGCCGAGTTTGGTAGCTGCAGCTTGCCATTGCATTCCATTGCTCAGTCTGTCTTCTACTAGGAACGACAGATTTTTCTCGATCCTTGATTCCCCCCTAGTGAGTAGTTTGCGTTTATGTTTTTAGCCCCCAAGTGCATTACTTTACATTTCTCCACATTAAACCTCATTTGCCATGTAGTTGCCCACAATATTATTTTGTTCAGGTCTTTCTGTAAAATGTCTATATCCTGATGTGAAGTTTTTGCCCTGCTTATTTTTGTGTCATCTGCAAAAACTGAGATTGAGCAATTTATGCTATTCTCTATATAATTTATCAATAAATTAAACAGAATTGGTCCCAGAACCAGAACCAGAAAAGAACCTTGGGGTCCCCCACTTACCACTCCTCCAGACCAGTCTGAGTACACTATCACTACCCTTTGAACACGCCACTGTAACCAGTTCTCTATCCAAGAACAAACCTTATGGTCTATGCCTGCAGACCTCAGCCTGTAGATTAAGCTTTTATGGGGAACTGTATTGAATGCCTTTGCAAAACCCAGACACACCACATCCACAGGCCTCACCTACCTACAGAGTAATCACAGAAACAGCTGAATGATTTTCAATCTAGTTCAGTAAAGCTGGCCATACATGTTCAACTTTTGTTGTACAATTTTCTGGTAGATCTACCACAAACCACATAATGTGAGGTCAAAGCTAAACAACACATTCACTTGTATCTAATTAGGCAGGCCTTTGTACTACATACTTGAAGGTAAATTTCAAGAAAATTGGACAGAAAATTGTAAGAAAATTGGATCATGTATGGCCAGCCTAAGATAGATATTCCTAGCACAGAGAGCTAGGATTTTGCACTTTATCATCTGCAAGATGTCTGCATGTTTTATACAGTACATTGTTTTGTCAGTCGTACCTCTGTACCCTCAGAGTGATGAGTGACCTCCATTTCATTGCAGCTAGTTGGGGGCTAATCTCCAGAATTGGCTGGCTTTGCAATGTGAATTTTTTTTTTCCTGAACAGAACATTTACTGTATATAATTTGCTCATGACCTTATAATTACTGAATAATATAATCAGCATCAGCTTATTAAAATTATATCACACTAGTATGACTTTCATGTAACGCAGCAGAATGGTAAAGCTCAAAGTGAACATAAATGTCTTACTTTAGGAGAGCTTTATGCAATGCACGCAGGAGAAAAAACTTTTTGCATTAACTGAACTTAAGATAAAATTAATATGAGTGGATAAGGGCTCAAGATAGCATAACAAGGAATTTATCACATGTTTGCGATTGTTAATATTTCAATTTATCATCATCAAATTGACACAAATGTCATCCAACTGTGATGGCCTGGAGACTTCTTCGCAAGGGTTTGTTTTTTAATTTTTTTTTAAGGATATATATATTTTATTTTATTATATTTTAGACCTTTTTTTTACAATTGTATTACACATTTTTCCCCATAGGGATCTGGATCTTGTCAGTAAAGACCGGATCCAGAACCCCCCATGCAGATGTGCAGGAGCAGATCCGTGTTAATTGCAATCAGCCAACAACAGATCACTATAGCGATCATCTTCTGCTGTTGGTAGAGGCCGAACAGAGCTGCAACAGCTCTGTCCCAGGCTCCATAATGGCTGGAAGTGCAGTGACATCACATCTGACATCGCTACTTTCCAGGTGTAAATGCAATGTGATCTGTAGAAGCATCGGAAGCACAAAATATAATCATTTCAGCTGTTGGGATTAGTGCTGGATGCTGGTTGTCATTGAACCCCTGCTGGGAAAAGCAGGAGCTGCTGATTCCTGGTGCTGTTTTAAAACAGCACATGGGACTCAAGAGAGTAATTTTGGCATATTTGAATCACAGTCATTTGGTTGAGAGAACGCATGGGTGACCTAACTGTTGTGTAGAAAAAAACATGCAATGTAACTTAATTTCACATAAAAGATGCAACAATTTTCAGTATAAACTTTAATACTTACATTTTCGTCATATTTCGTAAAGAAAAGTCCATCGGTTTTGTTGACTGCCATAATAACAGCTACAACATCTTTGCCATTCATAATTGGTGTAGCCAGTATATTTTTTGTTTTGTACTCTGTAAGCTCATCTGCAAATCTGCTGTAGACGGTGTCCTGTGCCAAGACATTTTGACAATCCGTAAAATAAATAAATTGGTTTTACACATTTAAAAGGTAAATATCATATTACACATACATTGTCTATTTCATAATAATTAATTATTTTATAATAAATCCTTTAATAATTTTGTTTCTACCTCAGTCTGTAGCTAGGGGATGCTCTATGTAGTTAGTCTCACCCTTCTTCTTCATGCTTTAGCCTCCATTCACCACATGTACTGTATTCTGTTGAAGCTAGACACTCTATGATTTTTTTGAACTATCTGATGGTCTTCTGTTATGATCTTTGGACTAAAACTTTCTACGATCTGCAAATTGTCATTTGGATCAAGCCACTGTCTGCCAAGCTACCAAAATTTAGGTTATCTAACTACAACTATGTAGCGCTACCTTCGAAGGCACCAAAGATTTTTAATTGGTTCTCCCCCAAACCAAAGCCTAGAGGTCACTATCCACCTAAGCAACAATCCATTTATTGTAAATAATAAATATAGTGAATTGCTACCCTCTACTATTTATTTTTTTAATTCTTTGAGGACCACCTGCATGAAGATTACTGCACACTGAAACAAGTGTCCCTAGAACAGGAGCAAAGTTGCCAGCCATTGGAGTTATACCCCAGAGGGGAAGGATAATATGGTCAGCATAGCATAGTGCTTGTGCTGTGTCATTTGTCCGCCTCTATGTTCTAAAAAAAACTGGTTGATCCTGCTAGTTCCTCTCTTCCCCTGTCTGTGTTGACCATGGTAATCCTGGCTGCTGATTCATGATTACCGTGGTCAGGTTATGTGCATCTGTCAGCCCACTGCCCTCCTCTCTCCCCCTCTTCCCCTCCCTCCCCCTCTTCCCCTCCCTCCCTGCCTGTCAGCTTGGCAGTCTGTAACATTACTAGTGAGAAATCCTGTAATCCACTCAGTTACATAATAATATAATGTGCAATGTGTGTGTTTGTTTAAAATGATTGCACAAAATACTTGTGCCACTGGGCGCTCACGTGACCTCCCGCTGCCGCTAAGGTCAGATACTGATGTGGACGAGAAGGCCTGGATCACAGTCTCTGCTCTAATTTATCCCAAAGGTGTTCTATTGGGTTTAAGTCATGGCTCTGTGCAAACTGTTCCCACAGTTGGCAGCATGAAATTGTCCAAAATGTCTTGGTATGCTTACGCCTTCAGAGTTCCCTTCACTGGAACTAAGGGCCAAGCCCAACTCCTGAAAAACAACCCCATGCCATATTCTCCCTCCACCAAATGATTTGGACCCGTGCAACAAAGCAAGGTCCAAAAAGACATACTGTAGATAAGCGATCTTGGGGTGGAGGAACTTTACTGGCCTACACAAAGTCCTGACCTCAACCCGATAGAACACCTTTGGGATGAATTAGAGTGGAGACTGCGAGCCAGGCCTTCTTGTCCAACATCAGTGCCTGACCTCACAAATGCACTTCCGGAAGAATGGTCAAACATTCTCATTGACACACTCCTAAATCTTGTGGAGAAGAGTTGAAGCTGTTATAGCTGCAAATGGTGGGCCAAATTAATTTTGAACCCTACGGACTAAGACTGGGGTGCCATTAAAGTTCATGTACGTGTAAATGCAGGAGTCCCAATACTTTTGCTAATGTAGTGTATCATCCGTATTACTCACTTGGTTTGCCCTCCTTCTTGGAGAGCATCTGGTTTTGGAACTTCCTAAAGTCAAGGCTAGGATGTTAACAACAGTGCTGGATCTAGAACCTTGTGAAAAGGCCTTAGTGTACTGTATCCCCATCATGGAACACATTATCATAACCATAGTTTGCAAAACAGCACACTAATGTCTGATGTGTCTATCATAAAATGAACAAGTACACATCTCCACTTTGGCCAACCCATGTCACCCCAGAAATATAAATGGGATGCTTAACCCCTTGCCAACTATATACTGCGGCGGTCAGCCCCTCCTGGGCAAAGTGACGTAGGGGTACGTCACTCACCCACGAGCCTCTAGGGGGCAAGCACGCGCCGCCGGAGGTGCGCTCCCGCCCCAGCTCGTTCCCTGACATCCCCGCGCGAGTGACCGGCGGCTCCAATGTCCGCCGGCCACTCGCGATCTCACGCTGGAGAGGGAGAAAGGCAGACGGCTGATGTAAACACAGCCGTCTGTCATTCTCCCTGATGTAACTGCAGAGACTATACAATCCTGCTATGTAGGATCGTATGTCTCGGTGGTTACATCACAAGCCATGCCCCCCCACAGTTAGAATCACGACCCTAGGGATACATTTAACCCACTGATCACCAATAAAGTTAACCCCTTCCCTGCCAGTGTCATTTTTACAGTAACAGTGCATATGTATAGCACTGATTACTGTAGTAATGTCACTGGTACCCCCAAAAGTGTCAAGGGTCCGATCTGTCTGCCGCAATGTCGCAGTCCCGCAAAAAAAATCGCAGATCGCCGCCATTACTAGTTAAAAAAAAAAATAAAAATGACATAAATCTTTCCCTTAGTTAGTAAACGCAATAACTTTGCGCAAACCAATCAAAATACGCTTATTGCAATTTTTTTTTACCAAAAATATGTAGCAGAAAACAAATTGGCCTAAATTTGGCAATTAGACTTAGAAAAAGGTTCCTGCACTACTTTTGGGCGAAGTCGAAGCGACTTGCATTGACTTCCATTAAGTGAAGTCGGTGCAAGCCGCGCCGAAGTCACGGTGCACGGCGACTTCATTAGGTCGCCCCGAAGTCGTGTCGCCATAGTGTGAACTGACTCTTAGCCCTCATTTTACCATTCTGTTTGGGAACAGATTCAAAATAAGTGTGATCACATTGTTTATCATTAGAATAATTAACCCTGCACATAATGTTATGGTATACGTGTAGTCATATCATGGGTGACCTTGCCAGATATCACTAATGTCTCATTCTAGTACATTCCTTTCATGAGAAAGAGAAAAGGGAGGGGGGGGGAGCAAGGGAGAGGATCACGTCTGCACAGAGGTAACATGACACACACAAGTTGTAGAACTAAGAGTTCCAGCATTTACACACATACACAATTATCTCTCTAAAATCGCTTACATTTTTCCCATTCTTACACAACACATGCATTAGGAGGGGAGGAGAGGTTTTCTCAGCTAAGCACACCCTCCTGCCTGCATGTCTAAGCTAAGAGTAGATGGATTCTAGAAAGTAATTGCTACATGAATCATCTGCCCTTACTCAAGATTTCTACGGCCAGAAATGCTAGGGGAGTGATTTCTCGGCAAAATAAAGCATAGAGACATGGATGGATTGGTGAGTCTGCTTTGAATATTTAAAATAAATTAAATAGCTCTTTTGGTTTATGGTGCTCAGATACAGTATAGTTCTGCTTTAAGGAATAAAACCTTAAATTTGGAATCTGGGTGAGGTGTTTCATCCTTTTTCCCTGTGTTTAAAACTCCTGCAAACATCTGTGAATAAGGACACCTTCCTTTCTGTATTAAAGAACACTTATGCACAGAAAGATGAGAGATTTTTCTTAACCACTTAAGTCCCGGAGGATTTGGCTGCTCAAAGACCAGGGCCTATTTTGCGATTCGGCACTGCGTGATTTTAATGGACAATTTCGCGGTCAGGCAAAACATCTGAACTTGTGTATAGTGGTATATATACCACTATACACAAGTTCAGATGTTTTTCCTGCCTCCAAAGAACCCAAAAAATGCCCAAAAAAATGCTTGCTACTAAACCGGCAATGTGTGAAAAGAGAGAAGCCACTAACCTGTTCTATAAGTGACAAAATACAAACAATCTTTTTTTTTCTGGTTCTGGACATGCTACAGAGCTGAAACTTCACAGGTACACCTGATTTTGTGTCTGGGGGGTCTAAAAGGTGTACCTGTGAAGTTTCAGCTCTGTAGCATGTCCAGAACCAGAAAAAAAAGATCATATAGGTGTAAAAGGAGGGTACCACCATCCCTGCTCTACTGAAAAAGTATCTTTTTTTCTGGTTCTGGACATGCTACAGAGCTGAAACTTCACAGATACACTTTTTAGACCCCCCAGATACTAAATCCAAAGAAATTTTTTTTTATTATTTTTTTTTTAATTTTTTCAATAATTGGCTCTCTATCAAAAATGACACTTTTTAAGAACTTTTTTGTGTGATTAATAGTCCCTGGGGTATGACCCAGAACCCTAGGCACTTTTTAGGGGCATTTTTTGGGTTTTAGGGCTTCAAAATGGTGTTTTTTTTTTTTTTTTTTTTTTTTAATAAAATTTTATTGAGGAATTTCAAAATACAGAAAGATAATGCAACAATCTAAAATTGTGTTTTTTGATTACCGAAGTTCGGGTCCCATTGATTTCAATGGGGTTCTGAAATCCGGGCCGAACTTTCGGGAAGTTCGGATGTTCTGGCCGAACCAAACTTTTGAAAAGTTCGATCATCCCTAGTGGTAAGCTGCTGCATTACCGCACAGTATTGTTATAATTTATTATGAAATATATTATATTGTTAGATGGAAACTAAGAACTTGTGTTATCTTGCTAAAACTAACAACAGCACAAGCAATGAGAAATTATAATCAGAGTTGAGCGAACACCTGGATTTCCGGGTTCGGCGGGTTCAGCCGAACTTGAAAAAAAAGTCCGGGTTCGTGACCCGAACTTTACCCCGATGCCGAACCCCGTTGAAGTCAATGGTGACCCGAACTTTTGAGCACTAAAATGGTTTTAAAAAAAACATGGAAAGGGCTAGAGGGCTGCAAATGGCAGCAAAATCTTCTTAAGAGCATGGCAAGTGCTCTGCAAACAAATGTGGATAGGGAAATAACTTAAAATAACATAAAAAACATAAAAATAAAAAATAATCATCTTGATCTAGGAGGACGAGGCCCATATGGAGTAGGAGGTTGAGGTGGCGGTGGATGTGGCGGTGTAGGTGGAAGCGGCAGTAGAGGAGGACGAGGTAACCAACACTGGTTTTTGTTTTTAATTTTAAATTTCTTTTTAAATTAGGGTAAACATCAAAAGAGTGAGAAAGATCAAAAATACAACAATGGCTGGGTAAGGCCGGAATACATGTCTATTCTGCACAAGGTATGGACAAGTCCTGTGGGATCCATGCCTGGTTCATTTTAATGAACGTGAGCTTGTCCACATTGGCTCTGGACAGGCGGCTGCGCTTGTCTGTGATAACGCCCCCAGCCATGCTAAATACACGTTCAGGTAATACACTGGCTGCAGGGCAGGCCAGCACTTCCAAGGCGTAAAGGGCAAGCTCAGGCCATGTGCCCAATTTGGAGACCCAGAAGTTGAAGGGGGCAGACCCGTAATTCATTACGTGTATAGTACGTAAGGAATGGTAAGGAACTGTATATGGTATATGGTAAGGAACGGTGATGGCGGCGGGGGGTCTTTTTTCCCCCTTCTGGGTTGAGTCTTGGCCTTGGAAAAGGTATGTGTCCCTGGTTGTGGGCCGGGCTCTCCCAAAGCTGTCTAAGTTCTGAGGCCTTCTGGTAGGGACCGGGATTCTGAAAAGCCTGTGGTGTATGTGCCCCTGCAGTGGCAGTCCAGGGGTGCCATAATTCACGGTGGATGGCAACACTATGAGTATGGCACCATGGACACTGCACTTCCTACACATGTTTTTCACACCTGCCTCTAGGGCCGAGCCTTTTGGTCAGGAGTCAGGATCAGAGGAATTGTTTTACTCCTGGCCGAAGGGCCTGCCATAGTATTGCAACGTGACACTAACCTTGCACTTCTTCTTCACTATCCCTTTGCCCACTTCTATGTGTTGTGTGTCTCACGTTTTGTGTTTTTTATTGTGGCGGTACATTTTATTTTGCACAGCGTGATTAGTAGGATGTAGGTCCTTGGGCCTGTCCCTGAATGTCTTGGGAGGGAGTGGATATGGCTTGGTTCGCCCTCTCTCATGGGGTCTCTCTTCGGGAGGGCCCCACATAGTACTTGGGGTGGTCTGTTTCAGCAGACCTCCTAAAGAACGGGGCTGCCTGGTTTCGGCCAGGTTAGCCAGTGTAAGTACCCCAGTCCCTGTCAGGAGCCTTGCGCCCCGGGTGATCAGGGTCAGGGACCATGTGTACACCCTGTGCATTTTTTGTGTTTCACTTTTTTGGTGTGCACTTTTTTATGCACCCACCGGGTGATAGTCTGAGTGTGTTCACACACCACGGGCTTAAAAAAAAAAAAAAACAGCTGGTGGTCTTGGTTGTTGGGGCATGCCGACAAAGCTTTTCCACATTTCATACATGCTAACCCTGCCTTCTGAGGTGCTGGCGGTGCCCTGGCTGCGTTGGGGACCTCCTCCTCCTCTGCCTTCGCCTTGTGCTTCCACTGTGCCCCCGCTGTCAGGTGGGAATGCCACCAGCATCGCTTCTCGACCTTTTGGCTAAGATCAAGTGTAGTATCTGTTGTTATCAGTTATCTGGGTGCCACCCTGCTGTGAACATGGTTCCTCCTCCTCATCCTCCACCTCGTCATCCTCCAGAACTGTGCCCTTGCTGGACAATTGTGTACCTGGCGTTTGTGGGTGCAGGAACCCACCCTCTGAGCCACTTGTGAATGACTGCCCTGAAAGCCTGGGAAATGATCACTGAGGCGGTAGTGGATGAGGTTGAGGAAGCGGAGTAGGAGGAGTTAGCAACAGGAGTCAAACTGAAGCACCCTGCAATCCTGGTGGAAGGAGATGCGCCAAACAAATTTAAAGGGTGTATCTCACAGTAACATAATCAGCAAATGCTGCAAAAGTATTAATTTTCCGCTAAATGGGTGTTTATTGAATAGCAGAATAGAACAACAGTATCTAAAAGGGTGTATCTCACACGTACAGATACAGACTAGGCCGCAATTTAATATCTTTCTTCCCCTAAATGGGTGTTTGTTTATTGAATAGCAAAACAGAACAACAGTATCCAAAGGGTGTATCTCACACATACAGATACAGACTAGGCCGCAATTTAATATCTTTCTTTCCCCTACATGGGTGTTTATTGAATAGCAGAATAGAACAACAGCATCCAAAGGGTGTATCTCACAAGTGCAGATACAGACTAGGCCGCAATTTAATATCTTTCTTTCCCCTAAATGGGTGTTTATTGAATAGCAGAATAGAACAACAGTATCCAAAGGGTGTATCTCACACGTACAGATACAGACTAGGCCGCAATTTAATATCTTTCTTTCCCCTAAATGGGTTTTTATTGAAAAGCGGAATAGAACAACAGTATCCAACGGGTGTATCTCACAGTAAAATATGCAGACTAGGCCGCAATTTTTTTTTTCCCTAAATGGGTGTTTATTGAATAGCTACACGCCGCATGCCTAACAGGTTGGATACTGTTGTTGTTCAATTCCGCTATTGAGTAAAAAAAAAAAACATTTGAATGAAAACCTGAAAAATTATTTTTTTCCCCTTAAATCGTTGATTTTTGAATAGCAGATTAGAACAGCAGTGTCTAAACACTGTATGTCACTGTAAAATATGAAGGAATACATTTTAGCACTTTAAATAATCATATGGTACATTTCTCTGCACTTTAAATTATCTATGTGATTTTATGACTATATATTTTTATCACTGATGCACTTTACTAATATCATCATTACTATATTATATAGTTTACATTTTTAGTGCACTTGATATTTATCAGCGTCTGTTAGCGCTGTTTTAAAATATCCCATTACACGCCGCACGCCGCCCACCTAACAGACTGATACAAGTTTTTTTTTTCTCCCTCCTCCTCACTGGGCTCAGGTCAGGGCAAAAAGATTTTGCACTGCACCCCCACACAATAAAATCGATGTAGATTGCTGTCTGATTAAAGAAGATTCTTCCTATTCGTTCCCTGAAAGCAATCTCCAGCCTGCCCCTACAATAATCTCCTATCTCTCCCTCAGCAGCATCAGGAACCTCTCCCTACAGTAGTTAGAACAGAGTGACGTGCGGCGCTACGTGACTCCAGCTTATATAGAGGCTGGGTCACATGCTGCACTGTCCAATCACAGCCATGCCATTAGTAGGCATGGCTGTGATGGCTTCTAAGGACACACTAGTTAAAGGCTTGTTGATTCGCTGCCCTGCAGCTGTTGAAACCGCGCCATTAAAACCGCGCCAAAACATGAAATAAAATTACCGTACAACAGACTCTATCCCGAATATACAGTAAAAAGTCCGGTATGATCGCGAACAATACATTCCGTGTTCGCTCAACCCTAATTATTATAATGCCAGGAAAAGGTTTTATTTTTGAAACATGACACTGGAGTTTTTACACAAACAGCATGTTAGAAAAAACAAGCCATTGTAATATATCTCATGCAAGCTGGACCCAATAATGAAGGGTTCACCCGGCTAAATCAAAGTAGTAGTAGCAGGGTGCTACTGGACAAAGTTACATACATTGTTTTTATCAATTATTTAATTTTTTATGGTCCCACATTTTCTGCAGAAAATATTGCAAACAGCCAAATGAAATATTTGTTTAATGAAAGGTTTACAAAATATGAATTTGTATTGTTGTTTATGTACAAATTTAACAAAGAAAAGTGCGTACATTGAACCCAGCCACCTTTTTGCCTGTATTGGAGGAGGCTGGAGACAAAGAAAAACTACATGTTTTAAACTAATGAGATAGGAATCCGCTGCTGTGAGGCCAGTGAAGGACACACTCCCTGAAGACCCAGATATTGGATTTTTTTGTAGATTGGATCCCAGATTTATACCAAGGATGGCAATACTCATAGTGAGTATGCAATTATAACCCAGAAGGACGCTCTGTATTCAGTCATTGGATCCTTCTTCCCAAGCTCAAGAAGCAGAGCTCCATGCTTTAGCAATACCTGTGAGCTATCAAAAGGGTATACAGTACATTTATATAGATAGTAGAAATTTAGAGAGATTTGGTTCCATTTGAAGGGCCAGGAGTGTGTTTTTACTTCAGCTGGTAAACCAATTTAAACATGCTAAGTTAACTGATTGGCTGGCTGTCTTTAGCCTTCCAGCTTCCTGCTGAGGTAGCCATAATAACATTCAAACTCACACATAGAAGTAAACCAGGCGACTAAGGATGCTGCATTACAGCTCCGGACACTTACTGGGTCTGTGCAATTCACAGATTCCACCCTAGTTCTGGCCCAGTAGAGCTGGGAATAATATTTGAACTTTAAGGACCCCAGAACGAAAAGAACAAGTGGTCCACAGGTGGCAACTTCTTATGAAACAATGAAACAAGACTTTGGAAAAAGGTGATCTTTTATGTCTGCCAGCCACTCTTTTCCCTCCAGCTTGACACATGGACCGTGTCATAAGTCAAAGGTACTTATGGCTAACTTAGTAAATGAGCGTGGGATAGTGCCAGGGTTCACCACAGTTGTTTTTATAATGACCGTTTCTTGTTACCAAAGGTGTTACCAAAAGCTAAACATCCCTTCCAGAGATTTCAAAAAGTTATATCAAGATGCCTAAGTCAGGATCTTACAAGTATGCATTTTATCTGTATGGACATGCTTTCTGGATAGCCAGAAGTTTGGTCAGTGGTAAATGCTATTGCAAAGGCCACAGTAAAAGGTGTTATCATAAGTACTTTGTAAGTACAGAGTCCCAGAAGATAGAGAGGGTAATAGAGGAACTATTTTTATGGAAGAATCCTTACAAAAAGTTTTGAAGTTTCATTTTACACCTCTTACCATCTACAATGTAGTGGTAAAAGTAGAGTAAGAAACTAGAAAACTTTTGCCTGAATGTCATCATATATTTTTTTATTAAGCCCGTAAGGGGATATTGGACTCTCTCCCTATGAGATTTGGTTAGGGATTGTGTTGCTCACTTGCATATAGTTCGTCTCAGCAGCTGAAGACCTCCACTCAGATCTCACAGAGAATGTTGCTGATCTTTTAAGATTTTGACAAACTAATTTATGTGGTTTCTCCCCAATTCCAGATCCTAAAAGTTTGTAAGGTTCTCACAAACTAAAGCCAAGTGACTTGTGGATTGTTAAGAGACATTTATATATAAGAAAATGTGTGGAGACAATACAGTGTCTATTTTATGTTACGTTTACAAAACTTGAAGGAAAAGTCACCTGGATCCACACCAGACACTACAAAAATGACTAAATGAAAGGATCTCTGTGTTTCATTTGTTTTCCTCTTGGAATCACAGTTCAGGGTCCTATCTTTATCAAAGGATTTAATTGTAAGGAATATAAATATATATATTTAATGTAATTTGAAAAGTAGTTCAGTCATGTTGAAGTCATATTCTCTTTCATATGTCTTCCATTTTATGTAGAATTGTCTGTGTTTACCTATGCTAATAAGTCAGCATGTTCACAAGTTAGAAGGCTATTCTGGCCACAGAAGTGTACAGCCAATTACTCTGTAAATATTTTTTTTGATCAATCTTTTTTTAACAATAAAAAGTAATTTTGTAATGAAAAAGCTGCTCTCAGCTATTATTCTCCACAATGGAGTTTGCCTCTTTGGCCGGGATTATCTCCACCTAAGCGTGTGGAGGTTCCAGGTTAAAGGTAATAGCAGTGATGAAAATATTGATCAAAAGAGAGGAGATTGTAAAGGCAATGTGTACATCCTGTATATTATTGTATTACATTTTTTATGTATTGCACACTGCACTCATTGTGCACACGGCACTAATAATGTTTTCATTACATGTGTGCATTTTTTCAAGTCCTGATTAGAATGAGCCTGCCTATGTTATACCCCTTGTTACCATAAAAGTACAATTGTAATAATAATGTGATACTTATGTAATCATGTGTATAAAAGCCTTCAATTGCGTCAAATAAAACAGAACAGTTATTTTGGAAAGATGTGGAGTGTATCTTTTTGTGTCTTTTCTCTACTGCAGTAGTTATTACTAATTTGGAACCACTAATCAATATGAGGATAGGAGTTGCCTCTCTATAAATAGGCCAGAACACTAGCGGCATAAGGATTAAAAAGAGTAAATGTTAACTGAGAGAGTGAAATTACACTTTAAAAAAAAAATAGCATGTAAAACATTTCAAGGGTCAGAATGTGTCCCTTTCATTAGGACTTCTCATATACCGATGGGTAGGATAAATGGATTCAGGGAGATAATGTAATGAGTCCATTCTTCAATTTGTCATTATACCACAAGCCCTGATAAAGGGATTAACTTCTAACTCCTGAAATATGTTGGATACACATGCAACATATACTCAGAAAATTAAAGGAACACTTTGAAAACACACCCGATCTCAATAGGGAAAAATATCATGCTGGATATCTATACTGTTATGGACTAGGTAATGTGTTAGGAACAAAAGGATGCAACATCGTTTGATGGAAATGAAAATTATCAACCTACAAAGGCCTGAATTCAAAGACACTCCGGAAATCAAAGTGAAAAAATGATGCAGCTGGCAAGTCCATTTTGCTTAAATTGCATTGCAGCTACTCAAAATGGAACTCAATAGTTTGTTTGGCCCCCACGTGCTTGTATGCATTCCTGATAATGTTGGGGCATGCTCCTTTTTAGATGATAGATGGTGTCCTGGAGTATTTCCTCCAAGATCTGGACCAGGGCATCACTGAGCTCCTGAACAGACTGAGGTGCAACCTGGTGGCATTCCAGAGGTGTTCTATTGGATTTAGGTAAGACGAGCATGGGGACCATTCACGGGTATCAATTCCTTCAATCTACAGCAACTGGCTGCATACTCTCGCCACATGAGGCCGGGCATTGGTGTGCATCAGGAGGAACCCAGGACCCACTGCACCAGCGAATGGGTCTGACAATGAGTCCAAAGATTTCATCCCAATACCTAATGGCAGTCAGAGTGCCATTGTCTAGCCTGTAGAGGTCTGTGCGTTCCTCAATGGATATGTTTCCCCAGACCATCACTGACCCACCACCAAACCAGTCATGCTGAACAATGTTACAGGCAGCATTACATTCTCCATGGCTTCTCCAGACCCTTTGTGCATAATATTGCATGTTCATCAAATGAAATATCATTATTGGGAATTGCTTAAAAACTGTATAGCACAGTTCTTAGTCGACTTGGTACATTGTAAAATACACACCCCAACTACTGTTGTTCTATTAGAACAGGGATCCTCAAACTACGGCCCTCCAGCTGTTGTGGAACTACACATCCCATGAGGCATTGTAAAACTCTGACATTCACAGACATGACTAGGCATGATGGGAATTGTAGTTCCTGAACAACTGGAGGACCATAGTTTGAAGAACCCTGTATTAGAAAGTGTATTGTCCAACACCTATTGTCCAGTATTATCTAGTCCCTATGGCACAATGGGAAGTATACTGACAATCCGCAAGTGTAAGTCTTTGTAGGTGCTGCATGAAAAGTATATTGTCCAGTCTTTGCTAATCAAGTAGCTTTTCACTATGTTTTTCCAATTTGTATTCATATCCTTAACAAGCTAATACATGGCCTCATTTGTTAAAATATTGTACTGAACTTTCCATATTGCCTCTAGCCATCAACTACTTTTTCTCAATTCGCTTTGTATTCATGAAAAAGAAGGCTGAATGGTTGTTCTGGATAACACACCCTGTTAAACATTAAGCCTGTTTTGACTTACATGTACATCCTACATTATTTTGTGTAAGTACCTAATGGTCTTTTAATTTTCTTTGCCTAATGTGTATACAGCAAAGTCATGGCATTTGTTCTTGAATTCTATTCCTGCTCCGTTTCCATACCTATTAATTGACTACTGTCAAAGTAGGCCAGTCCTGTGGCATCTCTTTCTATAGAAAACATAAGGCTCAATTCAATAAGATATTTTGACCAATGAAAGATGAAAATAATGATCAGCATGGCAAATAATACATACTTTAGTGAATTAAGTCTACAGCCTATATGTAACAGCCAAAGTGCAACTGAATATCTACTGTCTTATGACCCTTTCTCCTTGAAATTTAGAAAACAATTAAAGGTTTGTATGTGGGTTAACTGAGTTTATTAAATGTTCAGAAGAAGGTTAAATGTCCAAATACAGCAGTGCAATATCACATCTGTGTGTGTGGGTGTGCATATATACAAAAACAGCTACTGTCTTTGAACAGACTAGAAAAGGACATACCTCAGACACATCCTTAATGTTAATGGTCTTCTTTGTATGTGCAACATGTCCTACAACTCCAATATCCAAAGGAAACACAATCTCACTATCAGGTGGTACAAGACAGTCCTCCAGTTTACTATCCTCGTTGACATTGAAAAGTCGGGTAGCTAACTCTGGGGTTCCATTCCTTTGCCTGTACATAAAAAGACTACAGCGGTCTGCATGAATTAGAGTGCTGATTCTCCTTAGGGTCTTGAAAACAACCTTCTCCATGTTTATACTTTCTTGCATATCCTTAACAAGTTCAAAGAGAATTTCGCTTTCTTCCACCTGAACAAGTTCTCGAAAAGTAGCAAAATCCACAGCAAGGTCTTTACGGCCAAAGGCGACCGTTATCGTCTCTGGTTTTAACTGCTTCTGAAAGTATCTTTCTGTGAAGTTGGGATTATTTTCCAGAAAGGCCAAGACATCCTCTTTTTTCAGACTCATGGTGGAAATTTTAAAGCAAAATCAGTAGTCAAAAATCAGGAAATTTCCCTGCGTAACAATATAAGAAATATTGATTTACTTTATAAGTCCAGCCGGGAGCTCGGCGGTTATCATGAGAATGAGTCAACTGTGTATTAATCTCACTGTGATCAGCAAAGCGTATTCTTAATAATGCTGAAGGTGAGTCTCTAGGAGGACAGAGCTGCTCAAGCAAACCAGATCAGGTGACTCACCCTAAATCTTCAATCATCCCCTGTCATTTTCTATAATAACCTATAGATATGTATTTTTACACATGTATTATGCTTTAAATGTGTATAATTGTGCTTTATTTTCTCAGGCACATTCATGTAGACAACTGTTTGTTGTTTACTGTCCATACAGATGGATACATTTGATGTGTCTGTGCTATGCATCCCTAAAGCTTCTTAGGATTTAATTAAACAGGCACTCAAGATGGTATTATCTGAAGCCGACATGTGACCAATGTATTATTTGCATTTACTCCCATGTATTTTAAGTGTTAGCCCGTTAATTGTATTGATTTGTTCAAATCATATACATTAAAAATGAAAAGTAAGAATACATTTACATTTTATTGCTACTTCTGTAGCACCTTGCATACAGGAGCCTCATGAAGTTTTTACATGCAAAAGTTGTGTGCTTGGCAAAAGTTAAATACAGTATATCTATAGTAAAGACAGTGAAGCTAAATTTTCTATTATTGTCAATTCTCTTATTCGTATATAAAAAGGTTCCATCAACATTTTAGCTTTTTAACCCTTAGTGAGCCCCAATTCATTTTTATCCACTCCTTCATTCCCTTCCCTTAGTATTTTTGACTATTTTTGTTATTGTTATTATCTAAACTTTTTAGGTTTGTGTTTGTAGTGCCAAAGTAAAAATGCTTTTTGCCAGAAACATGACCCTAGTGCCTTTATAAAGGGACAAATTACTGAATAAAATGTGTAGTTAACCCTAATTAGTTTTTTTCATCCCTAAATGTGTAGTTTGAAATGTAGTTTTATTAACTGTTTAATTAACTTCCCTTAGCATTTCTTAATATGTTAGTTTTCACTTTTCACAATAAATAGAAGACTTTTCTTTATGTTTTTTCTACCCAAGCCATGTTAATGTACTTATTTTTCATTTACGTAGTCCATGACAGCTTTGTATCTGCACCTCTCAAAATGTTCAAAATGTTCAAAATGTTAAAAAATGCTTTCCGAACCTATAATTTCCTGTGTCATCATGTGATCATCCTAGAAACATCATATCCCATCATGCACTGCCTTACTGCATCACCGTATAAGTGATTTAATTCTCTGGATCACACCTCCCTCGTTAATATACCACCTCTTTTTTATTTCTATCCACTTTCCTACTTCTTCCTTTAACCACTTCCCGTCCAGCCACCGTTATATGATGGCAGAGCAGTGTGGCCCTCGTTCTGTAATGCCATTATATGACGGCTCCCCAGAACAGCCGCTCCCGAGCGCTGTGTTCCTAGGACCTGTCATTGGCTCTTTACCCATGTGATCCGCTGTGTCCAATCACAGCAGGTCACATGTAAATGTGGAAGTGCCATTTATCAGTGCTCCTCGCCTCACACTGTCAGAGTTTTCAGAGAACTGTCACAAATAATCAGTGCCCTGATCACAGTAAAGCCCTGTGCCCATCAGTGACACCAATTAGTGCCCATCAGTGATCCCAATCAGTGCCTATCAGTGACCCCAATTAGTGCCCATCATTGACCCCAATTAGTGCCCATTAATGATACCAGTCAGTGCCTGCTCATCAGTGTTGCCCATCAGTGCCCATCAGGGCCACACACCAGTGCCACCCATCAGTGCCACCCACCAGTGCGCCCATCAGTGTGGCCTATCAGTGCTCATCAGTGCCACCTATCAGTGCCGTCTATCAGTGCTTATTAGTGCCACTTATCAGTTCCCATCAGTGCAGCATATTAGTGCCTCCTCATCATTGCCACCTAATCAGTGCCCTTCAGTGCCTCCTTATCAGAGCCCATAAGTGCCACCTCATCAGTGCCCATCAATGCAGCCTACCAGTGCCCATCAGTGCCGCCTCATCAGCGCACCTCAGTGGAGAAAAATTACTTATTTACAAAATGTACTAACAGAAACTAAGAAAAATGTATTTATTTTTTTCAAAATTATTGGTCTTTCTTTTTGTAAAAAAATAAAAAACCCAGCAGTTATTAAATACCACCAAAAGAAATCTCTATTTGTGTGAAAAAACATATATAAAAATTTTGTTTGGGTACACGGTTGCACAGTGTTGCATGACCACGCAATTGTCATTCAAAGTGTGACATCGCTGAAAATTGGCCTGGGCAGGCAAGTGGTTAAGGTGGCCATTCACTGTATAATCTGAGTGTACAATCTCCTTCAGATCTACTATCATCTATGTAATTTCCTTTAGAATTACCAAAACTATGAACAGAACAGATATTGTACAATCTGATTGCATAGTGTATTGCCAACTAGATGGATTGAAATTCGGCCACGTTTAGCAGGGACAGGCTGAATTTTAATCCATATGTGGGTGTCTGTTAGAATTCACTGATCAGTGGTTGTAGCTGATTAGCAGCAACAAAAGATTTTCAACATTCCAGTTTGACAAAAGTTGATCTGACTGTGGAGAGGCCCATTGTCAGAAAACAATGTCTCAGCAAGTGAGATTTTTTCATTCATCTTATTTGTGTTACTGGATGGATAAAACTGTATGTTTATTTTCATTCAGCCAGCTGGCTGAACAAAAAAAATGACTCATTTATATACAGCTTTAAAGAATGGGTCTAAAAGTGATTAAATCTGCTTATATAGTTGTAATAGTTAATAAGGATTGTTCCAGACGCAAAGTCAGAATACTGTAGAGTGGTTGGGGCTTCACACAGGAGCACTGAAAAAATATCTGGTGGAGCATCACCATTGTAATGGATTTCCCATGTCAAGCAGCTAAAGAATCATCAGCGTAGATTCACCAGCATTATATTAGCTCAAATTGCTCTGGTCTGGCCTCATAGTAACATAGTTACATAGTTAGATTGAAAAAAGACACAAATCCATCTAGTTCAACCAATAAATGGAAAAAAAAATCAAACAATCCCATATACACAATCCTATACCGCAGTTGATCCAGAGGAAGGCAAAAACCCCAGCAAAGCATGATCCGATTTGCTCCAGCAGGGTAAAAAAATCCTTCCTGATCCCCCGAGAGGCACTTAGATTTTCCCTGGATCAACTTTACCTATAAATGTTGGTATTCAATTACAGTATCTCACAAAAGTGAGTACACCCCTCACATTTTTGTAAATATTTTATTAAATCTTTTCATGTGACAACACTCAAGAAATGACACTTTGCTACAATGTAAAATAGTGAGTGAACAGCTTGTATAACAGTGTAATTTTGCTGTCCCCTCAAAATAACTCACATCCATTAATTTCTAAACCGCTTGCAACAAAAATGAGTATACCCCTAAGTGGAAATGTCAAAATTGGGCCCAATTAGCCATTTTCCCTCCCCGGGTCATGTGACTCATTAGTGTTACAAGGTCTCAGATGTGAATGGGGAGCAGGTGTGTTAAATTTGGTGTTATCGCTCTCACTCTCTCATACTGGTCACTGGAAGTTCAACATGGCACCTCATGGCAAAGAACTCTCTGAGGATCTGAAAAATGAATTGTTGCTCTACATAAAAATTGCCTAGGCTTTAAGAAGATTGCCAAGATCCTGAAACTAAGCTGCAGCACGGTGGCCAAGACCATAAAGGAGTTTAACAGGACAGGTTCCACTCAGAACAGGGTTCGCCATGGTTGACCAAAGAAGTTGAGTGAACGTGCTCAGCATCATATCCATAGGTTGTCTTTGGGAAATAGACGTATGAGTGCTGTCAGCATTGCTGCAGAGGTTGAAGGGGTGGGGGAACAGCTTGTCAGTGCTCAGACCATAGGCAGCACACTGCATCAAATTGGTCTGCATGGCTGTCGTCCCAGAAGGAAGCCTGTTCTAAAGCTGATGCACAAGAAAGCCTGCAAACAATTTGCTGAAGACAAGCAGACTAAGGACATGGATTACTGGAACCATGTCCTGTGGTCTGATGAGACCAATATAAACTTATTTGGTTCAGATGGTGTCAAGCGTGTGTGGCAGCAAATAGGTAAGGAGTACAAAGGCAAGTGTGTCTTGCCTACAATCAAGCATGGTGGTGGAAGTGTCATGGTCTGGGGCTGCATGAGTGCTGCCAGCACTGGGGAGATACAGTTCATTGAGGGAACCATGAATGCCAATATGTACTGTGACATACTGAAGCAGAGCATGATCCCCTCTCTTCAGGGACTGAGCCACAGTGCAGTCTTCCAACATAAAAACGACCCCAAACGCACCTCTAAGATGACCACTGCCTTGCTAAAGAAGCTGAGGGTAAAGGGGATGGACTGGCCAAGCATGTCTCCAGACCTAAACCCTATTGAGCATCTGTTGGGCATTCTCAAATGGAAGGTGGAGGAGTGCAAGGTCTCTAATATCCACCAGCTCTGTGATGTCGTCATAGACAGTGGAAGAGGACTCCAGTGGCAACATGGGAAGCTCTGGGTAATTCCATGCCCAAGAGGCTTAAGGCAGTGTTGTAAAATAATGGTGGCCACACAAAATATTGACACTTTGGGCCCAATTTGGACATTTCCACTTAGGGGTGTACTCACTTTTGTTGCCAGTGGTTTAGGCATTAATGGCTGTGTGTTGAGTTATTTTAAGGGGACAGCAAATTGACACTGTTATTCAAGCTGTACACTCACTACCTTACATTGTAGCAAAGTGTCATTTCTTCAGTGTTGTCACATGAAAAAATATAATAAAATATTTACAAAAATGTTAGGGCTGTACTCATTTTTGTGAGATACTGTATATTGTGTACATTTTGGAAAGAATCCAGGCCTTTTTTAAGCAATCTACTGAGCTGGTCAGAACCACCTCTGGAGGGAGTCTGTTCCACATTTTTACATCTCTTACTGTAAAGAAAACTTTCCATATTTGGATAATAAATCACTTTTCCTCCAGACTTAAAGAGTGCCCCCTTGTCCTCTGTGATGACCTTAAAGTGAACAACTCAACACAAAGTTCACTAAATGGGCCCCTTATCTATATATACATGTTGATCATATCCCCCCTTAATCTCCTCTTTTCAAGAGAGAATAAATTCAGTTCAGCTAATCTATCCTCATAGCTGAGCTCCTCCATGACTCTTATCAGTTTGGCTGCCCTTCTCTGCACTTTCTCCAGTTCCCTGATATCCTTTTTGAGAACTGATGCCCAAAACTGAACTGCATATTCCAGATGAGGTCTTACTAATGATTTGTACAGGGGCAAAATTATATCTCTCTCACTGGAGTCCATACCTTATACAAGAAATGATTTAGCTCCCTTTAAAAACTTGGAATTGCATGCTATTATTAAGCTTTAGAGATGTCCCAAACTATTCGCCGGCAAACATCGCCTGTTCGCGTTCGCCGCATCGGGCCAACATATGCAATGTTTGGTCCGCCCCTATACATCATCATTGAGCAAACTTTGACCCTGTACCTCACAGTCAGCAGACACATTCCAGCCAATCAGCATACCCTCCCTCCCAGACCCTCCCACCTCCTATAAAAAAGCAAGGACAGCATCCATCTTAGATTCATTCTGAAGCTGCAGAGTTAGTTAGAGCAGGGAGAGTGCTACTGCTGCTGCTGCTGAATTAATAGGGAAATCATTAGCTAGGCCAGTGTTCTGTGTCCACTCCTGCTGTAAGGACAGCGTCCTGACTCCTGACAGCACCCCAAAAAGCCCTTTTTAGGGCTGGTATATCAGTCTGCTTTTATTTATTTTTTATATATACAGTATATACAGACTGTACTGTGTGCACACCACTCATATCGGGTGGCACAGTACCTTGCAGATAAAAAAAGTCATTTAATTTTTACCCTTTAATATAATTGCAGTTGCCTGCCAGTGTGTGTCAGGCCCACTGACTGAACTGTGCCCACTGCCAGTGCCCACCACTCATATAGGGTGGCACAGCACCTTGCAGATAAAAAATTAATTTAATTTTTCCTCTGTAATATAATTGCAGTTGCCTGCCAATGAGTGTCAGGTCCACAGACTGTACTGTGCCCACTGCCCACCACTCATATAGGGTGGCACAGCACCTTGCAGATAAAACATTAATTTAATTTTTACTCTGTAATATAATTGCAATTGCCTGCCAGTGAGTGTCAGGTCCACAGACTGTACTATGCCCACTGCCCACCACTCATATAGGGTGGCACAGCACCTTGCAGATAAAAAATTCATTTAATTTTTCCTTTAATAAAAAATAAAATTCATCCAGAAAAAACAGGAACTGGCTTTTTCATTCAAATTTCAGTAGCGCAGGGATGGTGATAACCTCTTACCAAATAAATAGGATGATAACATATACCAAAATACTGTATATGAATCAGATGTGATAAATATAGCATAAAATCATAAATACATAAAAGCATGAAATCACATCAATAGGAGTCCATAAAGTCCATAGGTATAAAGTGCATAGAACAATGAAAGTGCAAACATGAAGGATCACAGGTGCGACTTATGGGGACAACCCTTGCTTGCCACCACCACACAGTGCCGGGAGAAGTATCTGAAATTCAGATTTACCAGACGCCTATGCCTAATCACTCTCATGGACTAGCCACCACCACACAGTGCCGGGAGAAGTATCTGAAATTCAGACTCACCAGACGCCTATGCCTAACCACTCTCATGAACTAGGCAACAACAGCATATAGTAAAATCAGGTTTCCTCCAGATCTCTGATTTGTGCTGCAAAGACTCCTCTGGAAGATTTCCTGGTAAATGTATAGTGCACTATAAATATAAATAATATTTATACATATACTGCGATGGTCAGCCCCGTACAGGCAAAGTGACGTATGGGTACATCACTCGCCTGCGAGCCAATGGGCGGAGAGCGCGTTCCCGCCTCCGCCGGTCACTCGCGATCGTCCGGTACAGAAGGAGAAAGGCAGGCGGCTAATGTAAACAAAGCCGCCTGTCATTCTCCCTTGTGTAAGTGCAGAGATCATACGGTCCTGCTATGTAGGATTGTATATCTCTGTAGTTACACAAACAGCCACATCCCTTTACAGTTAGAAGCACGCCCCTAGGGAAACATTTAACCCCTCCTTCTCTAATTGTTAACCCCTTCCCTGCCAGTGTCATTTTTACAGTAACAGTGCATATGTAAAGCACTGATTACTGTAGTAATGTCACTGGTACCCCCAAAAGTGTCAATAATGTCAGTCAAGGGTCCGATCTGTCCGCCGCAATGTCGTAGTCCCGCAAAAAAAAATCGCAAATCGCTGCCATTACTCGTTAAAAAAAAAAACAATAAAAATTACAAAAATCTTTCCCTTAGTTAGTAAACGCAATTACTTTTGCGCAAGCCAATCAAAATACGCTTATTGCGATTTTTTTTACCAAACATATGTAGCAGAAAACAAATTGGCCTAAAATGTTAAAAAATTTAGATTTTTACATTTTTTTTGGGGGGGGGGGGGATTTCATATAAAAAAATGTGAAAAATATTGTTTTTTTTGCAAAATTGTCGCTCTTTTTTTGTTTATAGCGCATGATCAAAAAATCGCACAGGTGATCAAATACCACCAAAAGAAAGCTCTGTTTGTGGTAAAAAAAAGGACGTCAAATTTGTTTAGGTACAGCGTCGCACGACCGTGCAATTGTCCGTTTAATTCACGCAGTGCCGAATCACAAAATAGGGCCTGGTCAGGAAGGGGGTAACATTTTCCGGGGCTTAAGTGGTTAATATGATAAAGCTGTGTTTTCTTTAGATAACAAATCCTGTTCAAGGGACAGAATTTTTTTTCTTACCCATGGTTGAGTGATTTATGTTAAGACAAATTCACCTTATTCACTGACATTAACATTTATTTTGTCTGATGAACATTCCCTACTTCATTCATACATCAACCCCCTGGTGAGCACACTATTACGCAGGAACTTTAATGCTGTAGTTTACCAGCTAATGATGCAAATCAAATCAAGGTGCTTAAAAATATTTAGTGAAAAGGGCTAATGTGTGCCACACAGAGTACAGAAGTAAAAAGTGCATAACAAAGAGCGCAGGGGTCAGGATTGTGTAATGCAAAGAGTACAGGGGTAAGCAGGGCGTAATGCATAAGGGGGAGCTTATCAAAACTGGAACAGACAGGATTTGGAGCAGCTGTGCACGGAAACCAATACGCTTCTATAATTTACTTTCAAAGCTTAAAGAGGAAGTAAACTTCCTTCTCTTGCTTTTACCTCTAGGTAAGCCTATAATAAGGGGTCATGAGTGCAAATCACACAAAGTGCAGGCGTCAGACATGTGTAACACACAGAGTGCAGGGGTCAGACATGTGTAACACACAGAGTGCAGGGTCAGACATGTGTAACGCACAGAGTGCAGGGGTCAGACATGTGTAGCACACAGAATGCAAGAATTCAGGGTCAGACATGTGTAACACACAGAGTGCAGGGCTCAGACATGTGTAACACACAGAGTGCAAGGGTCAGACATGTGTAACACACAAAGTGCAGGGGTCAGACATGTGTAACACACAGAGTGCAAGGGTCAAACATGTGTAACAGACAGAGTGCAAGGTCAGACATGTGTAACACACAGAGCGCAAGGGTCAGACATGTGTAACACACAGAGTGCAGGGTCAGACATGTTTAAAGCACAGAGTGCGGGGGTCAGACATGTATAACGCACAGAATGTAGGGGTTAGACATGTGTAACGCACAGATCGCGGGGGGTCAGACATGTGTAACGCACAGAGCGAGGGGGTCAGACATGTGTAACGCACAGAGTGCAGGGGTCAGACATGTGTAACGCACAGAGTGCGGGGGTCAGACATGTGTAGCGCACAGAGTGCAGGGGTCAGACATGTGTAGCGCACAGAGTGCAGGGGTCAGACATGTGTAACGCACAGAGTGCAGGGGTCAGACGTGTGTAGTGCAAAGAGCACAGGGGTCAGACATGTGTAACACACAGAGTGCAAGGGTCAAACGTGTGTAACAGACAGAGTGCAAGGTCAGACATGTGTAACAAGCAGAGTGCAAGGGTCAGACATGTGTAACACACAGAGTGCAGGGTCAGACATGTTTAATGCACAGAGTGCAGGGGTCAGACATGTATAACGCACAGAATGCGGGGGTCAGACATGTGTAATGCACAGAGCGCGGGGGTCAGACATGTGTAACGCACAGAGCGTGGGGGTCAGACATGTGTAACGCACAGAGTGCAGGGGTCAGACATGCGTAGCACACAGAATGCAGGCTCAGACATGTGTAACACACAGAGTGCAGGGCTCAGACATGTGTAACACACAGAGTGCAAGGGTCAGACATGTGTAACACACAGAGTGCAAGGGTCAAATGTTTGTAACAGACAGAGTGCAAGGTCAGACATGTGTAACAAGCAGAGTGCAAGGGTCAGACATGTGTAACACACAGAGTGCAAGGGTCAGACATGTGTAACACACAGAGTGCAGGGCTCAGACATGTGTAACACACAGAGTGCAAGGGTCAGACATGTGTAACACACACAGTGCAGGGCTCAGACATGTGTAACACACAGAGTGCAAGGGTCAGACATGTGTAACACACAGAGTGCAGGGCTCAGACATGTGTAACACACAGAGTGCAAGGGTCAGACATGTGTAACACACAGAGTGCAGGGCTCAGACATGTGTAACACACAGAGTGCAAGGGTCAGACATGTGTAACACACAGAGTGCAAGGGTCAAACGTTTGTAACAGACAGAATGCAAGGTCAGACATGTGTAACAAGCAGAGTGCAAGGGTCAGACATGTGTAACACACAGAGTGCAGGGTCAGACATGTTTAATGCACAGAGTGCGGGGGTCAGACATGTATAACGCACAGAATGCGGGGGTCAGACATGTGTAACGCACAGAGCGCGGGGGTCAGACATGTGTAACGCACAGAATGCGGGGGTCAGACATGTGTAACGCACAGAGCGCGGGGGTCAGACATGTGTAACGCACAGAGCGTGGGGGTCAGACATGTGTAACGCACAGAGTGCAGGGGTCAGATATGTGTAACGCACAGAGTGCAGGGGTCAGACATGTGTAAAGCACGGAGTGCAGGGGTCAGACATGTGTAGGGCACAGAGTGCAGGGGTCAGACATGTGTAGCGCACAGAGTGCAGGGGTCAGATATGTGTAACGCACAGAGTGCAGGGGTCAGACATGTGTAACGCACAGAGTGCAGGGGTCAGACATGTGTAGCGCACAGAGTGCAGGGGTCAGACATGTGTAGCGCACAGAGTGCAGGGGTCAGACATGTGTAACGCACAGAGTGCAGGGGTCAGACATGTGTAGTGCAAAGAGCACAGGGGTCAGACATGTGTAACACACAGAGTGCAAGGGTCAAACGTTTGTAACAGACAGAGTGCAAGGTCAGACATGTGTAACAAGCAGAGTGCAAGGGTCAGACATGTGTAACACACAGAGTGCAGGGTCAGACATGTTTAATGCACAGAGTGCAGGGGTCAGACATGTATAACGCACAGAATGCGGGGGTCAGACATGTGTAATGCACAGAGTGCGGGGCTCAGACATGTGTAACGCACAGAGCGTGGGGGTCAGACATGTGTAACGCACAGAGTGCAGGGGTCAGACATGCGTAGCACACAGAATGCAGGGTAAGACATGTGTAACACACAGAGTGCAGGGCTCAGACATGTGTAACACACAGAGTGCAAGGGTCAGACATGTGTAACACACAGAGTGCAGGGCTCAGACATGTGTAACACACAGAGTGCAAGGGTAAGACATGTGTAACACACAGAGTGCAAGGGTCAAACGTTTGTAACAGACAGAGTGCAAGGTCAGACATGTGTAACAAGCAGAGTGCAAGGGTCAGACATGTGTAACACACAGACTGCAAGGGTAAGACATGTGTAACACGCAAAGTGCAGGGGTCAGACATGTGTAACACACAGAGTGCAAGGGTCAAACGTTTGTAACAGACAGAGTGCAAGGTCAGACATGTGTAACAAGCAGAGTGCAAGGGTCAGACATGTGTAACACACAGAGTGCAGGGTCAGACATGTTTAATGCACAGAGTGCGGGGGTCAGACATGTATAACGCACAGAATGCGGGGGTCAGACATGTGTAACGCACAGAGCGCGGGGGTCAGACATGTGTAACGCACAGAGCGTGGGGGTCAGACATGTGTAACGCACAGAGCGTGGGGGTCAGACATGTGTAACGCACAGAGTGCAGGGGTCAGATATGTGTAACGCACAGAGTGCAGGGGTCAGACATGTGTAAAGCACGGAGTGCAGGGGTCAGACATGTGTAGGGCACAGAGTGCAGGGGTCAGACATGTGTAGCGCACAGAGTGCAGGGGTCAGATATGTGTAACGCACAGAGTGCAGGGGTCAGACATGTGTAGGGCACAGAGTGCAGGGGTCAGACATGTGTAGCGCAAGGAGTGCAGAGGTCAGACATGTGTAGCGCAAAGAGTGCAGGGTCAGACATGTGTAACGCGCAGAGTGCAGGGGTCAGACATGTGTAGCACACAGAATGCAGGGTCAGACATGTGTAACACACAGACTGCAAGGGTAAGACATGTGTAACACACAAAGTGCAGGGGTCAGACATGTGTAACAGACAGAGTGTCAAACATGTGTAACAGACAGAGTGCAAGGTCAGACATGTGTAACACACAGAGTGCGGGGGTCAGACATGTGTAACGCACAGAGTGCGGGGATCAGACATGTGTAACGAACAGAGTGCAGGGGTCAGACATGTGTAACGCACAGAGTGCAGGGGTCAGACATGTGTAACGCACAGAGTGCGGGGGTCAGACATGTGTAGCGCAAAGAGTGCAGGGGTCAGACATGTGTAGCGCACAGAGTGCAGGGGTCAGATATGTGTAACGCACAGAGTGCAGGGGTCAGACATGTGTAGCACACAGAGTGCAGGGGTCAGACATGTGTAGAGCACAGAGTGCAGGGGTCAGACATGTGTAGCGCAAAGAGTGCAGGGGTCAGACATGTGTAGCGCAAAGAGTGCAGGGTCAGACATGAGTAACGCACAGACTGCAAGGGTAAGACATGTGTAACACACAAAGTGCAGGGGTCAGACATGTGTAACAGACAGAGTGTCAAACATGTGTAACAGACAGAGTGCAAGGTCAGACATGTGTAACACACAGAGTGCGGGGGTCAGACATGTGTAACGCACAGAGTGCGGGGATCAGACATGTGTAACGAACAGAGTGCAGGGGTCAGACATGTGTAACGCACAGAGTGCAGGGGTCAGACATGTGTAACGCACAGAGTGCGGGGGTCAGACATGTGTAGCGCACAGAGTGCAGGGGTCAGACATGTGTAGCGCACAGAGTTCAGGGGTCAGATATGTGTAACGCACAGAGTGCAGGGGTCAGACATGTGTAGGGCACAGAGTGCAGGGGTCGGACATGTGTAGCGCAAAGAGTGCAGGGGTCAGACATCTGTAGCGCAAAGAGTGCAGGGTCAGACATGTGTAACGCACAGAGTGCAGGGGTCAGACATGTGTAGCACACAGAATGCAGGGTCAGACATGTGTAACACATAGAGTGCAGGGCTCAGACATGTGTAACACACAGAGTGCAAGGGTCAGACATGTGTAACACATAGAGTGCAGGGCTCAGACATGTGTAACACACAGAGTGCAAGGGTAAGACATGTGTAACACACAAAGTGCAGGGGTCAGACATGTATAACACACAGAGTGCAAGGTCAGACATGTGTAACACACAGAGTGCGGGGGTCAGACATGTGTAACGCACAGAGTGCGGGGGTCAGACATGTGTAACGAACAGAGTGCAGGGGTCAGACATGTGTAACGCACAGAGTGCAGGGGTCACACATGTGTAAAGCACAGAGTTCAGGGGTCAGACATGTGTAACCAACAGAGTGCAGGGGTGAGAAGTGTGTATCACACAAAGTGCATGGGACATGACTGCATAATGCACAGAGTGCAGATGTGAGGTGTGTATAATGCACAGGGATCATCAATGTGTAATGCACAGAGTGCAGGTGTCAAAAGTGGGTTTTTTTTTTGGTACTTCGAGCCAAAAACAAAAGGACTCAAAAGTGTTTAAAGCAGAGGTCTGCCCGGGCCCCATCAACTCAAAAGAAGGGCTCGGCACCTGCGGAGCAGAAGGGCCCGTTATACTGCCTTATTACAGACACCGATGCTCTTCTGCCTCCCCCTGCAGTGTTTCTAGCTTCTCCCCCTCTTCCTCCCGCTGCACTAGGGGGATCAACTCCCATGTGGCCCTTTCTCCCACAGCGCTGCCAGCTTCCCTCCTCACCCATTGTCAGCTGCTGTGGGATACAGAGGGATGTTTTAGGATAGAGAGCAGGGGAAAAGGCTGTAAATATCTAATTTACCTGTCCCTTTTTCTGAATGAACACAGTGAGAGATCGGTACCGATTGATTCTGTGTCTGTTCATTGCTGAAGCATAGTAAATTGTGAATGAACAAGAAGCCTCGGAGCGCTCCCTATTCATTCATCTGTGCAGCTGAGGCTGCAGAGAAAGGGACTGATGAATCTATGTCCTCAGTCCCTGTCTTAGTCTCAAATGTGAAACATCAGGGGTATGTTTAGACCCCTGATATTTAACCAAAGCCCCCCTCACAGGGCAGTTAAAAAGATATAAAAAAAAAGGAATAAATAAAAAAAATTACATTCTAAAAAAAAAAAAAATTAAAACAATGTAAAAATAAATAAAACTCTAAAAAATAATAATAATAATAAAATGAAGGACTTGCTCACATGTGCTTTGCTTTCTTTAAATCCATGCCTCTGTTGCTATAGGGGGCAGCAGTAAAAGCGCATCTCAACCATGGAGTTTTTACTGACCCCCCCAACCTCACATTTGAAAGAGACCCAAGGACTTAATCACACAGGTACTCTGGCCCTGTAAATGAATGGATTGTTCATACGGCTGGAGCCACTGGTTACTCCAAGGGGATGCAGTGCCTGTATGAACACAGCAACAGGTCCTAGTTTGGGAGGTGTGAAAGGGTGGATGAGTGGCCCTGAATGCACGCTGTCTTTGTTCGGGGCTGTACACCTGCACCAATACAGTTGTCAAATTAGGACCTGTGGCTGCGTTCGTACAGCTGCTGCGTCCCTGTAGAGTAATGTGACAAACGTCCATTTGCTGGGATGTTCATCACGGGTTACTGGAGGAGTGTGGAGGCCAGCCTCCTGCCCATGGACTACGGCCCTGGCTTGTAGGGGAGCAATGTGACTAAACCAGCTATTCGGACATATAACCTGTGTGGGGATATGTGCTGGGGGACCATGGGAGTAGTGGTGCTTTGGACTCAAATCCATTCAACCCCAAGATACAGATTCAGACTGGAATCAATGTTACAGTCCCAAAGCTGCCTGTTGCAGCAGAGGACTTCTCCACACATTGAGAGACTAAAGAGATGCTAATGACGTCAACCTCAGCTATTGTCTACTGTGGGGATGTGTATTGACATTTATAGTAAGGTGTTTTGAAAATGAAGACGGGCAGTCTGCGAGCCTACGTCTTCTGCTGTAATCTGTTTAGAGGTGGTTTTGTGTTATGTATTTGGCTTTGTTTTGGGTTTTGTTGAGTTAGTTATGATAATGTTGCAGTCTCATTCACCTATTGTCTCTTTCCAGATGGCCAAGGTATGTTGACTATGTTCTGTATGTAATTGCATTTGCATATGATAATGAAATCAAACACATGAGACTGTTTATATTGGAAGTCAGTTATTGAATAAAGTGTCTTTTGTTTTACCCTTCATCAAGCTTATGCTGATGTTTGGGGGGGGGGGGGGATTGAGGGGCCAGGTCACTGCATCACGTGAGATTCTGGAGATCTAAGACAGAAATACTTGGTCCAATTGGCGTCCAGTATTGGGGATCTGTTACACTGGTGGCAGCGGTGGGATTCTTCTCTGAATAGATTCCAAACCAGGAATGCAGTGAGGAGCCCAGCAGCATCTCGGTCTAAGGAGGAACTCAGGAGATGGAGCGAGCTAGCCCCCGGGCAGTGTCCCCATATGAAGTGGAGTTCCAGCGGAGACTACAAGACATACTGGCAAAGGAACAGGGCCATATGTCAGCCAAGGACAAGGGGAACTGGAGAAAATATGTAATGAAAGAACTCTGGCAGGGGTCCATGGAGGTAGCACAGTTTCGGCGGTAAGAGAAGCTTCCAAGTACAGCGCAACGCTGGCAGGAGCAAGTGAGCCAACGGATGTTTATCCTGTGAGAACAACCCTTCATGCAGTGGGAAAGGCACCTTGAGTGCCTGGTCCAGAGAGAAATTATGCTGGACGACTCGTACCAGGCACTATGGTGGTACGCAGTCCAACAAGACCTTTGGTTGGCAGAAGGAATTCAACCAGAGGGGGGGGGGGCTATGATGGCCCAGGCCTGTTGTGGAAGGCCATGGAGGAGGATGATAATTTTGGCAGTCCTGCGATGTCGCGGTTCTGGGCTATTTATTATTACCGGAGAAGGATGCTACCAGTCCAGCTGTTGTTGGAGCTGAGACTAGCCCTTATCTACCTGGTTATCATCGAGTGGGGGTTGGAACAGGACTACCAACACCTCCTAGATTTGGTCCAGCAGCAGCCAACAGCACTGGGGGTGGAGATGGTCGTGCCCACTACCTAGGACCAGCCAGCATCAGCGGGAGAGGCGATTGTAGGTCCCTCGTCCCACCAGCAGCCAACAGCACTGGGGGTGGAGATGGTCGCGCCCACTACCCAGTACCAGCCAGCGGTACCAGGAGAAGTGATTGTAGGTCCCTCTACCCAGCAGCAGCCAACAGCACTAGGGTTGGAGATGGTTGTGCCCAATACCCAGGACCAGCCAGCATTAGCGGACAGGCGATTGTAGGTCCCTTGTCCCAGCAGCTGCGGAAGAGCTGGCAGCCGGGCAGAACCCCACTGGTATCTGCCCACCAGTCCATGCAGCTTTTGGCATGGAAGGGGTGGATGGGGCCGTGGCCTCCACCCCTGGATTACAGAGATGCTGGGCAATCGGCCCAGATCCCCAACCCCCTAGTATGGGGGCCCATGCAATCCTGATTTTGCCCCTCCAGCAACCATGGAATACCTCTGGAGTGGATTATAGCTGGTGCCCTGCCCAAGAAGACCCCAGATATTTTAATTGGGACGTAGGGCAGGAGGTTCTCCACACATTGAGAGACTAAAGAGATGCTAATGACGTCAACCTCAGCTATTGTCTACTGTGGGGATGTGTATTGACATTTATAGTCAGGTGTTTTGAAAACGAAGACGGGCAGTCTGCGAGCCTACGTCTTCTGCTGTAATCTGTTTAGAGATGGTTTTGTATTATGTATTTGGCTTTGTTTTAGGTTTTGTTGAGTTAGTTATGATAATGTTGCAGTCTCATTCACCTATTGTCTCTTTCCAGATGGCCAAGGTATGTTGACTATGTTCTGTATGAAATTGCATTTGCATATGATAATGAAATGAAACACATGAGACTGTATATATTGGAAGTCAGTTGTTGAATAAAGTGTCTTTTGTTTTACCCTTCATCAAGCTTAGGCTGATGTTCGGGGGGGAATTGAGAGGCCAGGTCACTGCATCACGTGAGATTCTGGAGACCTAAGACAGAAATACTTGGTCCAATGTACAGGCTACAGCACCCATGTGAATGAGCCCCAATACCTCATTCACACACAGAGCTTTAGCGGGAATTTTGTTGTGTTTGTGTCCACTAATACTGATTTTAGTGTACCTTTAGCAAAACCTTTTATAGATTTTTGGGTGGGTGGGGCCCCATGATTTCTAACAGCAGCCCTGCTAGTGCATAAGTATGCTAGAGTTCAGGGGTTGTGACTGTTTAAAGTACAGGGGTAAAGAGTGTATAATGCAGAGCGTAGGGGTCAGAAATGTGTATTGTACAAAGTACCAGGTGTGCTTAAGGTACAGAGTACAGTGGTCAGAAGTGCATAATGCACAAAATGCAGTGGTCAGAAGTGTGTAAAGTACAAAGTGCAGAGGTTAGCAGTGCATAGTGGGCAGAGTACTGGGTTGAGGAGTATATTAGTCAGGAAAGCAGAGGTCAGGAGTAAAAACGTGCAGGGGTTAGGAGTATATAGCACACAGAATGCAGGGGACAGGAGTGTGTATTACACAAAGTTCAAGGGTCAGGAGTGTGTAATGCATAGAGTGCAGGGTCAGGAGTGCATACCACACAGAGTGTGGTGAACCATTTAGGGACCACTGGATAGCACTATAAGCGGATTCACACCAGAGATTGCGAGTCATTATTGGACCCCCTGGAGATGGCTTTTATATAGATCTTCCATTGATGTACCTCTAATCCACATGCCTATTTGACTCTGTACCTAGGCATTGCAAGCATTGGATCACGCAGGATTTTTATCAGCACAAGTGGTGGGTTTCTGCATATATTGCTACACTATTTTTGTTTTTTTTTATTTATTTTTTTTTATATTCACTTTCAATGTTAATGTTGCACTTTTGAATTTTTAACTATCATTATAAGCGTGGCAATGTGTTTCTAATTTTTTACACAGTCCATCTAACTGTTTTTTGCCAGTAGCTAATTTTAGATCTGCCAGCACGATTTTTATTATGTATGATAGATCCAGAAGATATAGTATAAGACATACTGTAGTATAACTGCCCCGATTCTGCTCAAAGGCTGCTACCTCTCTGATAGTGATCGCCATGTGGTAAATTCTTTGGAGTGAAATATTTAATTGTTAAGAGCATTAAATACAGCCCCCTGTTCTTCAGGGCTTGAGAAGTCAATGTTAATGCAATTGTGACAAGATCCACTAGAGCAGTGGTCCTCAACCCTGGCCTACTGGGCCCACTAACAGGCCAGATTTTCAAGATAACTGAAATACATAATTTGCTGCTCAGTGATTGCAGTACTCTAGTCTGCATCTCCTAAAGGTAATACTTAAAATCTGGCCTGTTAGTGGGCCCTGAGGACCGGAGTTGAGGACCACTGCACTAGAGGACCTGTGTTAATGCTTCTGACAGCACTAAGGCTGTCTTTACTGTTGTCAGAAGATGTTAGTATTCAACAGGCTTAAGCACAGGTCTCTTAGTGCATCCTATCGTGACTTAAAGAGGTGCTCCAGGTTCCTTCAGAAAAATGAAAAGTCAGGTACCCACTCCCCCCAGAAAGGAGCCAAATGTGGCACTGGAGGGGGGAGGAGGCAGATAAGCAGAGCTTCACCTTTTGGTTGGAGCCCCGCTTTAATTAAGATCAGCTGCTCAAGCCCTGAAGAAGGGGGAGGCTCATTTCCCTTAAACACATTAGCTGTATTTGATATTCCTAATTAATAAATGTTTGAAAAATGCTTTCAAGTGAAATAAACCTTTTTTATTAGGCGCTCCCCAGTACACACCTAACAATGTCAAAATGAAAGTCCCTGCCTGTGGACTGCCCACTCTTAACCCTTTGGAATGAATTTGAGTGGAGACTGCGATCCAGGCATTCTCGTCCAACTTTAGTGTCTGAACTCACATTACCGCTTTTGGAAGAATGGTCAAACATTCCCATAGACACACTCCTATACCTTGTGGACAGCCTTCCCAGGAGAGTTGAAGCTGTTATAGCTGCAAAGGGTGGGTCAACTCAATATTGAACCCTACAGACCAAGACTGGGATGTCATTAAAATTCATGTGCTTGTAAAGTCAGGCATCCCAATACTTTTGACAATATAGTGTAAGAAGGAGTCTCCCTTTTCTCTGAATGTCCATGCCTGATGATCATTCTGTGGATCTGTTTATGTGGCCTATTCTGCTGTTTCCTGATCACTACCCCACCAGTCATCAGAACACCAATCGCTAATGGGGCTGCTCCTCTGCCGAGAAGCCCTTCCCTCCCCAAACTGTGACACAATGCAGCACAAGGCATGATTATTCAGCAATGAGGAGAATATTAACTGAAGGGAATCTGACTGTAGTGCTGGTAATTAAGAATTTAGCCACTGCTTACTTTTTTGGCACAGCAGCCACAGTTCAGATCCATTTTAAGTTTTGGTAAAATAGGAAGAGTAGAGCCTCAGTCAAGTTTTGTTCCTGTGTATTCTCACTCTCCAAAAGTGACACAGACATTAATAAAATAACTTTTTAGTAGTATGGACAATGTTAGAGCCTCTGTCAGGTTTTTTGGGCTGTCTGCAGGGCCAAGACAAAGGGGGTATTAGGAGGGACAGTTGCCCTAGGCATGGTGACTTAATGTATGGGGTGGGGGTGTAGCAGGTTCCCTCTGTTAGAGGTTGACAAAATAAGTGACAGCAGCTTCATCCAAATGCTGGAAGTGGCGAGGTGAGAAGGACAGAGTCGAGAGGAGGTATGGGCTGTGCTCTCTCTCCCCCTCCAGCTCCTCTTCATGCTACTGCAGTACTCCTGTGTCCCTGTAAATGCAGCTGTCAGATGGTTAATTCAGGAATGCTGTCAGATTGGGATTGTGCAGGGTTTGTCTATCTGCCCCCTACTCACATCTTTCTACTGTTATTGTACACCTCTACTCCTGTGGGTAGGAGGTGAGTAAGTTAACCCTGCAAAGTCCCCATCTGACAGCGCTCCTGTAATAAAAGCTGGCTGCACTGTCCTAAATAATGTTTCTTTCTGACAGCACTTCTCTCTGTGTCCAGCTTGCATGGAGACATAGAGATGTGTATAATGTATGAATGGGTTTGAAGGTCAAAAAAGTCACTCATATGAATGTGTAAAGGTGAAGTCTGGACAATGGGGACTTACCTCTGTGCTTACTTCAGAGATCAGAACTATGAATGGATTTGTTTACAAGCACAAATCAATTTATGAATGCAAAAAAAAAATTTAAGCACAGAACATAAAAAAAAAAACATTTATGTCCTTTACAACTTCTTGAGTAATTTTTGTTGTATTTTATTATTATCTATTTTAGACTAAAAGAAAAAAAAAGTCTAAATAGTAACTAAAAAAACATGATAAATAACCCTTTATCATTAGAAAATGTAATCAAATGCCATTCATATAAAATATACAACATATAACATTTTTTTAAATTCAAAGCTTAGGATTCAGGATAATACAGTATCTCACAAAAGTGAGTACACCCCTCATATTTTTGTAAATTTTTTATTATATCTTTTCTTTTGACAACACTGAAGAGATGGCACTTTGCTACTAAGTAAAGTAGTGAGTGCACAGCTTGTATAACAGTGTAAGAGTCGGTTCACACTATGGCGATCCGACTTCGGGGGCGACCTGTGAAGTCGCGTGCACCGTGACTTCGGCGCGACTTTCACGGACTTCACATTATGGAAGTCAATGCAAGTCGCTCCGATGTCGCCCCGAAGTAGTACAGGAATTATTTTCTAAGTCGGAGCGTCTTGAGCCGCTCCTATTAGAACGGTTCCCGTAGCACAGAATGGACCGCGACTTGTCAGGCTGACAAATCGCCTGACAAGTCGCAGTAGTGTGAACCAGGACTAAATTTGCTGTCCCCCTCAAAATAACTCAACACACAGCCATTAATGTCTAAACTGCTGGCAACAAAAGTGAGTACACCCCTAAGTGAAAATGTCCAAATTGGTCTCAATTAGCCATTTTCCCTTCCCGGTGTCATGTGACTAATTAGTGTTACAGGGTCTCAGATGTTAATAATGGGGAGCAGGTATGTTGAATTTGGTGTTATCGCTCTCACTCTCTCATACTGGTCACTGGAAGTTCAACATGGCACCTCATGGCAAAGAACTCTCTGAGTATCTGAAAAAAAGAATTGTTGCTCTGCATAAAGATGGCCTAGGCTATAAGAACATTGCCAAGACCCTGAAACTGAGCTGCAGCACGGTGGCCAAGACCATACAGCGGTTTAACAGGACAGGTTCCACTCAGAACAGGCCTAACCATGGTCGACCAAAGAAGTTATGTGCATGTGCTCAGCGTCATATCCAGAGGTTGTCTTTGGGAAATATACGCATGAGTGCTGCCAGCATTGCTGCAGAGGTTGAAGGGGTGGGGGGGTCAGCCTGTCAGTGCGCAGACCATACACCGCACACTGCATCAAATTGGTCTGCATGGCTGTCGTTCCAGAAGGAAGCCTCTTCTAAAGATGATGCACCAGAAAGCCCGCAAACAGTTTTCTTAAAACAAGAAGACTAAGAACATGGATTACTGGAACCACGTCCTGTGGTCTGATGAGACCAAGATAAACGTATTTGGTTCAGATGGTGTCAACCGTGTGTGGCAGCAACTGGGTGAGGAGTACAAAAACAAGTGTATCTTGCCTACAGTAAAGCATGGTGATGGGAGTGTCATGGGATGGGGTTCCATGAGTGCTGCCTGCACTGGGGAGCTACAGTTTATTAAAGGAACCATGAATGCCAACATGTACTGTGACATACTGAAGCAGAGCATGATCCCCTCCCTTCGGAGACTGGGCCGCAGGGCAGTATTCCAACATGATAACAACCCAAAACACACCTCCAAGACAACCACTGCCTTGCTAAAGAAGCTGAGGGTAAAGGTGATGGACTGGCTAAGCATGTCTCCAGACCTAAACCCTATTGAGCATCTGTGAGGCATCCTCAAATGGAAGATGGAGGAGCGCAAGGTCTCTAACATCCACCAGCTCTTTGATATCATCATGGAGGAGTGGAAGAGGACTCCAGTGGCAACCTGTGAAGCTCTGGTGAACTCCTTGCCCAAGAGGGTTAAGGCAACCCTGGAAAATAATGGTGGCCACAAAGAATATTGACACTTTGGGCCCAATTTGGATATATTTCACTTAGGGGTGTACTCACTTTTGTTTCCAGCAGTTTAGACATTAATGGCTGTGTGTTGAGTTATTTTGAGGGGACAGCAAATTTACACTGTTATACAAGCTGTACATTCACTACTTTGTAGCAAAGTGTAATTTCTTCAGTGTTGTCACATAAAAAGTTATAATAAATATTTACAAAAATGTGAGGGGTGTACTCACTTTTGTGAGATACTGTATTTACTGTAGACTGATTACAGAGCAAGTAAGCAGTGATGTGATGTATTTCTATATATATATTTTCTTTGGTGACAAAGATGCAGAGCACTGTAGTTCTCTGCTTGAATAGGTTTCTTCTCGAAGGGTAATTTTTAGAATATACCCAGCACTTTTGTCTGACATGACCTTACATATTCTTTGTGACAGATAACACTGAGGTTTCAGGTCATCAAAAAGAAGCGATGTTCACTGATTTTGCTAAGTGAAGCTTAATCCAGCTAAGCCAAATAAGGCAGCAAGTCTTTATTACAAACTGCGTACTAGAACTTTTAGCCCTTTAACCCCTCCATGATCAGCAATAAATCTATAAATAAAAGACTCACATTCATCATTAGAATCTCCAAATAGGTGTCGTCAGTTTTCAGCAAGTGCACTGGTATCAGGAAATAAGCTTAGGTGGTCCCTAGGCCACCCTGAAAGCCCTAAAAGTAGGGATGTTTTTTTAGGACCCATTTTTACTATTGCATATTACAGGCATTGGTGCGATACAATGCCATTCATTCTAAATGGCACCCCAATGCACCTTGTCCATAGACATGCATTGCAGAGCAGCAGAGATAGGAGAAATAATATATGCACCTTTTTGGTGCATTTTGTGTTAGGTGGCCCATTCAAATAAAGGAGCTGCCTTAATGCAACCTACATTAATGTAGAGCAGGGGGCTCTTATTGAAATGCCAACCTCAGCACCCTAATTGGTACTTGAATTACAACCTATTCTACCTAAATGAGGCTGCACTTCATAGTCATTGACCATTAAAATGTCACAAGAGACATGGCTGTAAACATATTCAGTTAGGTTGCTGGTATAGTAAAGGGAAATTGGTAGTTGTGTGTTAGGTCCCTTTTAGAGAAAACTATCCTGTAGTTATGTAATGGGTAGAGTTAGTGTCCATATAAATACCAGTGTGGGAGGGGCCAAGTGGGAGACAGGACATAGGAGCCAAACACCCCAGAGCTCCTAGGATGTGATCAGCTACTAGCATTAGGGGCACTCTATAGGGCTGAAGTCGCAGGTCAGATGGTACAGAGCTCAGCAGGAATAGCAGTAGTTGGCCTGACCCCCTTGATTCTCTTCTTTGGGTCTTGAGCAGGGCGCAATATGCCTTGTAGGCCAGGCCAGAGTCCTCTGATGTGAGTACTGATGAATTGTGGGAACAAGTGGGACATCTGGGAGTGTGCCCAGCTGAGCAGAACTATGGAAAGGGAATTTGGGCTCCATTCATTAATATCATATGTAAAATAGCTCATACTGTTTTTCAAAAAAATTTTTTTGCAGTTTACTAAAAAATGCTCATAAAATAAGACGTGTTACTTTGGTGAAATTTGTGGTATTTATCTCATGAAACCAATCGGTATTTTATTGTGTGGACGGGGTCATCTTCACTCTGAATGGGGGGATTCTTTTCAGGCGGAGGGCGCTCATCAATGCCTGGGACCAGGGGGAGACTGTGGTCATGTGAACAATTTAAAATCACAGAGTTTCTCTAAAAAGTGCTGTCCCATGTCTCTACACACTGTAACTTAGATGTTGCATAAGGAGGGACATGCTGAGCCTGCGCCTACTCCACCAGTCCAGAATACCTGTGTTACTTCACTCCCAGTAACAGAATGGAGTCCCGCTAAGCACATAGCGCAGACCTCATGCGTGCTCAATAGTTCCTTCCTAACCCTTTCATCAGGCCTGGGCCAGTCGCTTACTCCCGAAGGACAACATTTTACAACCTGTCTACAATTGCATGACATCATATCTATTAGGATGGATACATCGGAGAGGGATTAGAACACCTTTCAGTTTTTATTGCTGTCTGAGCCCCTGTTAGAGAGATTCACCCTCTCTATTTCTACTGTTTCTCCTTACCGAAAATCCCACATTTTGGGTTGACATCAGAGCACTAACAAAGGGGAAATCTCTCCCTTCAAATCTATCCTAAATGAAAAAAAAAAAAATGCCTTTAGTTACAGTTTAAGGAGGACAGAGTGGGGGTGGAATCAAATGGAACTCAAAAATATATGGAAACGGGGGGAGGGGTACCTGTGAAAGGGGACTTTAACGGCCAGGAGTTAAATATTTAGGGGTCAAATAGAGGGATCAAAAAATAATTTTTTTGTATATGTATAAAAAGGTACAAAATACTTTATTAATACAAATGCAATTACATTTTTTTAGACATATATACAAACATGAGCTTCCCTCTTTATTCAGGGGTACATGGTAAGAATGGGGTACAGTTTTTATCCAATGAATCACAAAACCTGAATTATCAGCTCAAAACAATTAAAAACAAAAACCAATGATGTCCTTTCGTTTGCTCAGCATATAACTGTTCTCTACAATGAAAATTACAGATGTAAGGGCAAAGGTCAAACTGGCCAAATAAACACCTGGGGTTCAGCAAGACCAAAAAAAGGTGGTCAAAGCGTGAGAAAACAACCCGGGTATTCAATGGCATATGCTCATGATCTTGCTTGTTCATGTAATGACGTTGTGCATAATGCCATGGCTCTAGACAAAGTCAGGTCACCCAAAGACTGCATATGCTTTAGTGAATGGAGCCCATGGGTAGAGAGACTGGTATACTAATGAGGGCATCTTGATTGTACTTTGTGATGGAAGCTGAATGCTGTGGACTTAGTATAAACATGGAAAGTGGCCCCAACTCTGTTGTGATCCCAAAGTGAGTAGGTGAAATAGGAAGATGGCTTGCAAATAATGTACTGGCGATCTGTGCCTAAATGATAACTACAGAATGCCTACTCCTGGGTATGGCTCTTTCTTCTTTGGAATTCTGTTAGTATGTCAAAGTGATGTCAGATGTCACAGAATTCTTACAAAGTTACAGTAATTTGCGGAAAAATGCTTTTTCTGTGTAGACATTACTTTATTCAAAAATAATAATGCCTACCGCTGGGAATGTCCTGAGCTGGCCTCTGGCCAGGAGTCTAGCACAATATGGTGGAGGGTAACATCAGCAGTAGGTGGATAGTAATCCTTTTAAAGAAGAGGCAAGGCATTATTTGGCCCCATCACTTAGCCAACCACGAGCCCTCTTGCATGGGTTCAAGATCAAAAGCTGAAGTACATTGTATAATGGACCATACCAGGTTCCAGGGCCCCTGAAACCACCTAAAGCCATGTGCTGGAACATCTAGATAATTGTAGTTATTTCTAGATTTAATTTTACTTTTTCTAAGGTTAAGTACAGCATATGTTTGCATTAAAGCATACGTTCACTTTTAGTAAATCTGTACTATACTAAATTGCCACCAGTGAAGCCTGCTATGTTAAAGAGACTGTCACTAGGCCATTATTTCAATCACAAATCTTCCCATAAGAATAAATTGACAAGACAAATTTGCTTACAAGTTCAGAGGCACATTGAAAATGAATAGAAACTGGTTTATTGAAAGTATAACATTTACCATATTTGATTTTTATGTGCTTTTACATGCAGTTTTTTTTTCAGTTGGTGACAGGATTTCTTTAAATACTTACTTTTCTCTGCACTCTAGCAATTCTCACAGTACAGCTATGTGAATCAGTACATTGTCTTTCTGGCAAACACATCTCTGCCAGCTTCTCCTCTTAGTTCTCCCCCTTTTATTCCTATGAGTGAGCCACATTCTTCTGGACAGCTGGAATAAAGCTCACCCATAGGAGGATGAAGGAGGCAGTGACACTTACACACAATAAAAGAGAAGATAAGAGTGAATTGAAATTTAATAAATAATAGCTTCACATACAGTCACATTTATTTGTAAGCAGATTCTAAAGTAGCTAGAAGTCCTAGCATGAAGAATCTGAATCTCCTCACTGCAGCAAGAAAAGTGGAATCACACTACAGTGACAGCAAAGAGGAAACTAAAGTTGGAATACTTCATCAACTAGCAAAATAAATACATTTAGGAATAAAGAGGTGGATGAAGCCAACCATTGTCTATCCATAACTAAAATATATTGTAGCTTTGTGTGTTTATTTGTGGTTGATTTCAGTTCTCCAGTGTCAGATCATCATGATAATCTAGTGGTTAGGGTTCCATTGTCAACTGTCTGCATTAGAGTGGCAAATTGTTTAAAGTAGTACTGTAACTGCAACTAGTGGCATTGTCAGGCATGGACAGCCTTAACCTAGGTAAGGCATTTCGTTTCTTTGGTTTGTATTAGCTAGCTGCCACAACTTCATTGTGAAAGTTGATCCCATATGACATAAAAAAAAGAAATATTTTGATAGGTTCATAAAGTAAAGTAAGTTCAGTTGCCATTATGAATAATATCTTAGTTTTGGCCTTTTATACTTGTATCTAAACTACAGGCAAGCACATGCACACACAATGAATCCTTAATGGCCTGTGTCAACATGTTTTCTTGAACCAGGTTAAATACGGGTCAGGAGGTCAACTTCTGATCAATGAACTCTGAATGTTCTTAGAAGTATCTCAACCTGATGCCAAACTGACTGCATCATCAAAAGCCCAAAGCCCATGGACACAGACCCTGTTTTGAAGACCTGAGTTACCCTCTAAAACTACATAGCCTATGTTATTACCTTAACCCAAGGCCTTTTGCCTCATTATGTGAGCAGAGACCACTACCCTACTTACTGATGAGCTTATCCACCATGCTTATCTCTCCTATGAGCATGTTCACATTGCTAGATTAACTGGTTCAGAGTGTTCAAGGGATTACAGGAGGCTGATATAATTAAGAGGCAGACATCTATCCTAGCTCTGTGTAATGTAATGTAATTTTTTTTCAATAAATACATACAAGGGAATGAATTTGTGTTTTTTAATACTTGCATGTAGTTCAGCTTTAACTGAACTTTCAGACTCAATATTAAGTTTCTGATACCATTGATTCATCTAGGAGATGTGTGGAATCATGCAACCAATTATAGCAGAGAGTAAAAAAATATTAATCTTGGAATGCAATGTGTGAGTTTCGTACCCAGCTAGACCAAATATGTACGCTCTTGGAATTAGAAGAAGTAGATTAAGTTCTTTTCACCCAAGGCTTTCAAGATGTGTTTTACAAAATGTGTGTTTAATTATTTTTAAGAAGGAGGGGGTATTAAAAAAGCACCACAAGTTTTATTTTCATACAAAAAACTTCATTATGTGGATATAAATTAAAGAGTTCGTATAATTAACTTTCCAATTCCATATGTTTGGATTGAATAGGGAAGGGCAAAAGCCCTATCAGGTAATGCTTTGCTGGTTGTGTCCCATTGGGGAGATTTCCCTTTGCATCTGGGCTTTGAGACGCAACAGGAAATTTTTCCAAACTGAGGAGAATTCTCTTCTCAAACAGTTGTTACCAGAACAGGTAACCCTAACGGAAGATTTTCTCTGAACTCTGGGGACAACCCTAAAGTTTTAGATTTCCCCTCACTTTCTGTTTTTAGTGTTTTAGTGATAATAGTCACCAATAGAGAGAAGTAAATTTCCCCTATGGTGGCAAAGACATCAATAAAAACTTTATGCAGGGTCTAACCCTTATGCACTCTATCCAAAATGTAAAAAAAAGTTTTCCCTCGTCATACAATTTAGGTTCTCTGATTCAAACCACAGCCCAGCATTTGTCTATTATTACATAACAAGAAATAGAGGTGAGTTTGGTGTATCAATTAGTACAGGAACATGCAGCCTGACAACATTACGGGAACAACAAACCTATATTTTCTTACAGGCTTAGGGCCTGTGGTACGCTTCTGAGAGGTAGGGATGCTTACTACCCCCTTATGCCCCATAATTAAGGTGCCCTTAGCCTTTGGTCTACCCCTTCTCTAGAGTTTCGAGGGTATTTGCTAGTGTGTGTTTAACAATGATGATATTTTTAAATAGATTACACAAAGTATTTAAAATTCGGTATGCACAATTGAATTCTTAACCATGATCTCACTTTTCTTATACTAATCATCTCTTCTAGTGAAGAGACACTTTTATGCAAACATGACATTTAGTAAAATGAAATCCACTTGCAAGACCATCATAAAGCACAGGCCTGGTGACCATTAGCTCTTTGTCCATTCACATGCTCAAATGAGCCATGTGCAGCACGAGTAAGCATGGTCTTTCCTCATCTCTTTTACCTCTGTTTTCTTTCACAATTAGAGGAGCACACATCAGAGAAAAGGATTACGCACAGACTTTATGTAATGGATTAACAAACCTAAGCTTCTTACTGTCCTCTGTGGACCAAAATAACCACTTAGGTAGTCTGTGGGCTTATTATTTAAAGCAGAAATACTTAAATAAGCTGAAAGAGAGGCTCATTTGATTCTGTAGGGAGCCCATTTAACACTGGTTTACAACAGAAAAGAGTCAGGTAAGTCGTTTCGGCTGAAAGTTTTAGTTTAAAAATTATGTTTGTTAGAATGGTTTTATATTTCTGATTAATTGTAAATGCCATGATTGTACTAAGAATCAAGTCTACATTTAGCTAGGCTAGAGCTTTCTAACTACTGATATATATGTATCACTAGGTGTGTTTTTGACAGGAGGACTGCCAGACTGGGAACAAAAGTCAAGTTAATGGTTTAAACTGCTTTGAATATCAAAATCAAATCAAATAAATTAAAAAGGGGTTCAATTATTTACATAGATTTCTTCATAAAATCAACATTGGATACATAGGTGTAAAGGAGTATCCGTGAGAGAAAAACAATGTAAAGTGTACAATCATCTTGCATTGAAATTGATATTGCTCATCATGGTATGTGGCCATATGCTCTTGCTTTACAAAGGTTGTATGTGCCTTTTAGGAGGAACTGAACAAAAGGAACAAAGAGTACATATATCATATGCCATTGCTGGGGTTAATTTACTAAAGGAGTAGGGAATGTTTTTTTCCCTTAAGGCTCGTAATTTTAAACACTTGACGAAAATCGGACAAAATATCCTCCGATTTTTCTCTCGCATGCTCAGCGGTCATAACCGTTTTTAGTTGACAGTGCATAATGTTCACGAAATTTCTCGTCCGATTTTTTTTTTGGGACATTTGTGCCTAGACTTCTGGGTCGTCAGCAACTTCAGATCATGCGCAGTCTTTCGTATCCGATATGCATACACATTAAACGAAAATTGGTCGTCTGGGGACGGACAATAAAAATTTTGGTGTTTGTCCCTCTTTTTCATTGAAAATGTCGGCATCGGCTGCTGAAAGTTGTGTACACACTAGCCGAAAATCGTACGATTTTACCTCGGATGGGAATTTTCTGCAGATTTTCTACTAATGTGTACCCTACTAAAGTGTTGCTATGTTGATTTTGAATACCCAATCATGTGGTGGGGAAATAAAAAACAAATTCTAATTTTTGCTTGCACATGATTGGATCAATAAGTACAAGCACCTCAGTCATATTCAGTAAGATAGGTAAACTATAACTTTAGTGTTTCCTACTCATTTAGTAGTCTATTTGCATCTTAAAATAGGTATTGAAACTTGGCATTGCATTGGATTATTAGTATTAGAGAACTGGGGGTATCCTATGTACACAAACAGCATTCTCTATATAACAAATAAAATAATATAACAATTGTCTATGCCGGTACCACCTTTATTTACCAGAGCTTACCAGTAGGGGTACACATACTTCATGGGATCTGCATCAAATACTCTGGCAGCCAGCACTATTATAGCAACTGGTAGCAGATAACAGATAAAGCTCTGATTTATTTTCTATCTTGACAACATAAAATAGAAGTAATGTTTTAATTAGCACTAGGTCTTTCCCAAGCCAAATATCATTTTATAGCTTTACTACATAATAAGGATTCTTTATTTTCACTACTTTTGCACTGTATTTTGTAACACAACAGAATGTATTGGGTAATAAAAGCATAATAGTACTAGTGTCATGCAGCTGTAAGGCTATGTTCACATCTAGGCTTTGCTATTTTTACAGGCATTTTTTAGTGCAGATGTTTTTAGGTTGACAAGTGACCAATGAAAAAAAAATAAAAACGCCTGTAATCTGCCAAAAAAAAAGTTTATGTACTTTTTTGAGCGACTAGCGTTTTGCTTAAGGCAACAGAACGCTCAGATGTGAACGGGGACCATTGAAATGAATGGGATATGCCTTGTTGGGTGTTTTTAGAGCTGAGGCTTAGAGCAGAAAATCGGCCAAAAACGCCTAGATGTGTACAGAGCCTAAAAGCATATACTTATTGCTTGTATTTTAGTTGTGTGTTTTATACATTTTACTGTTATGAAAGAGAGAACAGTTTTATCAAAAACATATAGAAGAGAAAAAAAGACAAAATTATTGAAGTCCTTTGATTTTTGTTGCCAATGCCTAAATAACCACTTGCCAACTAGCCACCGCAGTTATACAGTGGCAAGTTCCCGCGAATCATTAACCTGGGGGTGTGCGCCTGCGCCCACTCGCCTGCGGGTAACCTGAGGCACCCGCGATCGCTCCCTGTGAAGAGAGAACGGTGGTCTGCTGTTGTAAACACAGCAGACCGTTGTTCTCTCTGCTATCAACACAGAGCCCCTGTGTTCCTGCTATTTAAGAACACAGGTCTCTGTGCTGATTTTACAAGCCCATCCCTCACACAATTAGAAAACACCCCCTAGGCTCACACTTAACCCTTTGATAGACCCCGGGTTAACCCCTTCCCTTCCATAGTCATTATTACAGTAACAGTGCATATTTTTAGCACTGATTACTGTAGTAATATTACTGGTCCCCCCAAAAGTGTCAAAAATGTCAGTTAGGGGTCTGATCTGTCCGCCGCAATGTCGCAGTCCCGCTAAAAATTGCTGATCGCCACCATTACTAGTAAAAAAAATAAATAAAAAATAATGACTAATTGGTAGACGTGATAACTTTTGCACAAACCCATCAAAATACGTTTATTGGGATTTTTTTTTTAACAAAAATATGTGCAGAATAAAAATTGGCCTAAAATGATGAAAAAAATAGATTTTAAATTTTTTTTGGGGAATGTTATATAGCAGAAAGTGAAAAATATATATATTTTTTTTCAGAATTGTCGCTCTTTTTTTGTTTATAGCGCAAAAAATAGAAATTGCACAGGGGATCAAATACCACCAAAAGAAAGCTCTATTTGTGGGGAAAAAAAGGACATCAATTTTTTTTGGGTACAGCATCGCATGACCGTGCAACTGCCTGTTAAAGTAACGCAGTGCCAAATCACAAAAAATGGCCTGGTCATTAAGGGGGCAAATCCTTCCGGTCCAGAAGTGGTTAAAATATATGATATAAACACCTATTTAACTTCTTAACCACTGCCCGCCGCAGATTTACTGTGGCAGGCAGCCCCTCCTGTGTAAACTAACGTAGCTCCACGTCGGTCGCGCGCCGCTGGTGGCGCGCTCCCGCCCCCATTCGGCAGCGAGTTTTAGCACTGATTACTGTAACAATGTCACTGGTCCCCCCAAAAGTGTCAAAAATGTCAGTTAGGGGTCCGATCTGTCTGTCGCAATCCCGCTAAAAATCGCAGATCGCCGCCATTACTAGTAAAAAAAGAAAAATAAAACACAATAAAAATGACATAAATCTTTTCCGTAATTAGTAGACACAATAACTTTTGAGCAAACCAATCAAAATACGCTTATTGCGATTTTTTTTTTTACCAAAAATATGAAGCAGAAAACAAATTGGCCTAAAATGTTAAAAAATTGTGATTTTTTTTAAAAAAAATTGGGGGGGAATTTTATATAGCAGAAAGTAAAAAATACTGGGTTTTTTTTATTCAGTATTGTCGCTCTTTTTTTAATCATAGCGCAAAAAATAAAAGTCGCAGAGGTGATCAAATACCACCAAAAGAAAGCTCTATTTGTAGGGAAACAAAAGAAATAGTTTTATTTAGGTACAGTGTCGCATGACCGCGCAATTGTTCGGTAAAATAACACTGTGCCGAATCGCAAAAAAATGGCCTGGTCATTAAGGGGGCAAATCCTTCCGGTCCAGAATTGGTTAAAATGTTACCTATGTGTGCAAACTTAATGACAATAGTTACAATTAAGTTAAAAGCAAAACTTATGTGCTACACATTACACCTAATTTGAAAACTGTTCTATTTCTTTTCCAGAATGAAGTGTTTCAAGTATTTCTTCCTTGCTGCATTCATTACCATTTTTGAGTATTGTAGAGCCCAGACCTGTGTGGTAGATAATTTTAAAGTGAAGGATGACTTTGAATTTAAAAGGGTAAGATGTTGTTTCATTAAAAAGTAAGGTAATTAAGAGATGATGTACTAAATACATATACGAGGTGATTTATTAAAGAGGTAATATCTGTGCTGGTAAGGTCAACCCTTCAACCCTTCTGATGTGAACACTTACACACTTTATGTTGGCACATAAATTAGAACAATGTCAGATTAGCAATTCTGTATTCTGCATTTTTTAATGAAAAAGCTCACTGTACCTACTCATAGTTGAACTTCTACATCTCAGTATAGACTTGACTAGAAAGGATTGCTCATCATGTCACATGAACATGAGTGGGAGAGAGATTCAGTCTCAAAAATATAACATGCAGCATTTTTGGAAGATTTCTATGCCTATACTTGCTGACTAGTGAGAGCGCAGAATTTTACTAGCAGCAATTTTGAAAATATTTAATTCCACTTGATGTTTAGTGATGGGGGAGACCTCTATCTATTGACTCCAAGCTAAACTGATGCAGGTAATTATTTTAAAAAGTTTATGTGCCATCATCCTTAAAGTCCCAGTAACAGGTCGGAGAACCATGACATGTGTTCGAAAGTTGACTTGTACTTTGAGAGAAGAGTAGCACCCCCACTCCCCCCTTCTGCAGCTGACTATTCTTTTACTCCTAGCACCTATGTCCTTGGGCTTCTACATGATCAGCCATAACATTATAATCACCCACCTAATATTGAATAGGTCCCCCTTTTGCCAACAAAACAGCCCCGACCCATCGCAGCATGGATGCAACTAGGCCTCTGAAAGTATGCTGCGGTACCTGGCACCAAGCTGGCAGTAGCAAATCCTAAAGTCCTGTAAGTTGCGAGGTGGGGCCTCCATGGATCAGACTTTTTTCCCAGCACATCCCACAGATGCTCGATGGATAGAAATCTGGAGAATTTGGAGGCCAAATAATCATCTTGGACTCGTTGTGTTCCTCAAACCATTCTTGAACCATTTTTGCAGTGTGGCAGGGCGCGCTATATCCTGCTGAAAGAGGCCACTGCCATCAGGGAATACCGTTTCCACGAAAGGAGGTTCTTGCTCATCAACAATGTTTAAGTAGGTGGTACATGTCAATGTAACATCCACATGAATGTCAGGACCCAAGGTTTCACTCAGAACATTGCTAATGCATCACTCTGCCTCTGTCAGCTTGTCTTCTTCCCATACTGCACCCTGGTACCCAACCTTGTCTAAGTAAGCAACACACACACCCCCAGCCATCCTCATTGCTTCTTGGTCCAGTTTTAATGCTCACGTGCCCATTGTAGGTTCTTTTGGCTGTGGACATGGGCCAGCATGGGCAACCTGACTGGTAAGAGCCTAAGCAGCCCTATATACAACAAATTGCAAAGCCCTTTTTTTTCATCTTTCAACACATCAACTTCATGGACAACATGTTTACATGATCCCTAATATATCCCACTGACTTTCAGATACCTTTGTAACGAGATAATCAATGTTATTCACTTTACCTGTCAGTGATCCTAATGTTATGGCTGATTGGTGCATGGGCAAATGCAGTGGGCTTTTGACATCAGTTTAAGACAAATTATGAACAATCTCAGAAGCATTACAGATACAGTTGCCCTCCATTGACCTGGTTCAGCTGCATTGCTTTGCCTTATACTTCAATCAAGCCTGTCCACACTGACCTTCATTTGTTTTTTTATGGCTTACATGGTATTCTTTCTTTAACCTTTTTTCTGCGATTTGCTCATCAATGGTTTCTGATTTTACATGTTTGAACAATGAACTGAGCAGTTTTTCCTTGAACTTTACCTTAGCTCTTTTAAGGGGACATAATCAGTGTTGGGGTAGTTACTCAAAAAATGTAACTAGTTACTAGTTACTAGTTACTTCTGTAAATTGTAACGAGATTACTTTACTAGTTACTGCATTTGAAAAGTAACTTCACTACTTATTACTTTACTCCCCTCTTTCTTAATTGACCGTGTAGAAGAAGATACATGACACTCTTTCTGCATAGAGTTTATTGTATAAACACAGGCTTTGGGAAACATGAGAACAAAACCTGAAAAAACAGAATAAAACATAAAGTGCAACAAAAAGTCATCAACTTCATCCCTCTCTATTCTTCGAAATAACGATTGTATCGCACGGCTTGGGTAACGCAGGAAAGCGCGTTCCTATAGCCTAGTAAAGTAGTGTAGTTACCTCCTATAGCCTAGTAAAGTAGTGTAGTTACCAATATTAGTATTGTAACGCGTTACTGTAATCCGTTACTTTGTAACTCGTTACCCCCAACACTGGACATAATATTGTCTTTATTTACATTTGCCCTTCTATATTTATTGGCATAATTAAAACAGGAAACTGCATGAGGGTTTTCCCATGCTAGGAATTGCATAGCACTATGTGGTTTCCCTGCGGCTACGATTTTGGAACCTTTTCCCTGGGTGTTCTATAGGTACAGCAGCTTAAATGAATAGGCTTTTGTGCCCACCCAAAAGTGGCCGCAGGGAAACCGCACCAGTGTGATCCTACCCTAATGGCAAAACAATGACCTGCAGGGATGGGAAATGTTTGCATTATGTAACTGTAACCATAGTAGTTAAGCTTAAGGAGCAATCATACATGGAGGAGGATAACTATATGCTACAAGGCAGATGGAGTCTGCTGCAGAAAAATATGAAGAAAACAAACCAGCCAATAGTGTTTGAAGGCCTAGGACTGCCAATTTTTTTGCCTTCACAGAATAGTGAATATGCCATTTTCCCAAGGTTCATACATGGGCGAATAAATGAAGTCAATGAAAAGTGATATGCTGTTTAGAAAACCAACCCTGGTTAATGTGTAAAGAAAAAAATATTTCTTTGCATAATAACCAAATGGTGGAGTTCATTATTTGCTTTATTCAAGTGCTTATGTATTTAAACATTAGGTGTAGCTATTAACACTTTCAATATTTTTCACTAGTATGCAGGAAAATGGTATGCTATTGGGAAAAAGGACCCTGAAGGCCTGTTCCTGCAAGATAATATCTCTGCCGAATACACAGTAGATGAGGAAGGTACAATGACTGCATCATCCAAAGGCAGAGTCAAACTTTTTGGGTAAGTAATGCTGATATTTGGGCTGCATATTGGAATGTTTATTCAACATCGTATTGGAACTTCAAGCTGAGCTTTTTTTTCTGTTTTGGTTAGAGCATGGATTAGTTAGAACTTTTTTCTGGTTGTTATTGCTTTAGAGATTCCCACATATTCTAGCCTGGTAACTTTTGTTCCTGGGTCAGGAGGGGAAATCTTGTTTTACAGTTTTCAGTGGTACATAAAGCCCCGTACACACGTACCGATTGTCGGCCGAACGATCGGCCGTCTTTTGTCCGGTGCTGTCCTGTCGGTTGAAAAGTGCTAAAGACTGCACACGAATTTTGTCGGCCAACAACAGCCGACTGCAGAAGTGATGTAATGTGATGGTTAACTTTCTGTGTGTTTTTTCTTCTCTGAGCATGCCCAGTCTTAATCATCTGCTGTTTGTCGGCCGAAATCTGTACTGACTGAGGAACAATCGGCCGTTCTGGTGTTGGCCAACAAAAATTTTAAAGTCTGCACGCCAGATTCTGTTCGGCCGAAAAGTCGCAGTCGGTTGTCGGAAGCATCATACTAACAAGCCGACAATCGGCCGATCGGTCGGTGGCCGAAAATTTACGGCCGACAATCGCTACGTGTGTACGGGTCTTAAGTGAAGAAAAAATCTTCCAACAAGATTATGTGTTCCAAGGCTTTCCTTTCACATCCTGATGTGTCTCCAAGACATGTGAGGGGAAATCTTACACGTTGAATAATATTTTAATAATATTATTATTGCAATAGTGTATTAAATGTTGGAAGTCTTGTTTATCCTTTAAAATGTAGTGTTTTTCATTTAAGTTTGCTCAATAGACTTTCTAAAAGGGGAAATCTGCTCCCAGTTTCAGTGAAATAGAGAGATACACACTATATTACTAAAAGTATTGGGACGCTTGCCTTTACATGCATATGAACGTTAATGGCATCCCAGTTTTAGTCCATAGGGTTCATTATTGAGTTGGGCCCACCCTTTGCAGCTATACTTCAACTCTTCTGGGAAGGTTTAGGAGTGTGTCTATGGGAATATAGTATTTGACTATTCTTCCAGAAGTGCATTTGTGAGGTCAGGCACTTATGTTGGACAAGAAGGCCTGGCTAGCAGTCTCCGCTCCAATTCATCCCAGAGGTGTTCAGTCGGGTTACGGTCAGGACTCTGTGCAGGCTAGTCAAGTTCCTCCACCCAAAAACTCATTCATCCATGTCTCTTGGACCTTGTTTTGTTTACTGGTCCAAATCATTTGGTGTAGGGGGGGTTTTGGTGTGGGGTTGTTTTTCAGGGGTTGGTCTTGGCCCCTTAGTTCCAGTGTCTTAAGACATCAGCACACCAAGACATTTTGAACATATAACTTTGAGGGAACAGTTTGGAGAAGGCCCCTGCCTGATAACATTTTCCAAAATGTCTTGGTATGCTGATGCCTTAAGAGTTCCCTTCACTGGAACTAACTCCTGAAAAACAGTAGTAAATGCGTAGTAAATATAAACTGCCAAATACCTTTTCCCATCTGCAGTATAGAACTGTCTTGTGACTTCTATCGGTGTCCGTCTGAGCACTGGTTAAAGCTTGTAGGAGGAGTTTTCATTCTCCCCAGACTGACCTATGAGGCTGCAGGACCCCTAACCCTATGTCTGGACAGTACTGATTGGCCCTGTGCTGATCACATGCACTCTCCCAATACACACCAAACTAAGCATGTGCAGAGTGCCCCCAAGGCTCTGTACAATCAGGAGATGGATTGGGGACTGTGGAAGAAGGGGAGGATCAGAGAGGCAGGATCAAACAACCTTTTTACACAATGTACAGGATTAACCCCTTGGGTTCCACAGTGAGTACAACAAGCATGCTTTACTGCATATACAGACTGATTTTACTGTTGTGGGTATAGTAACACATTAGGATGAAAGCTACCATGCCTGATTCCCACACTGCATACTAGTTCCTGGGCATTGATTGTGGACCTATTTAATATTAATGCAATTGAACCAGAGCATAATGGCGACTAAATATGGATCATTCAATGATGATTCGACCACTGCCTGAGAAGCATAAGTAACAACAGGACCATAAGACTTTAACAACACACAAAGATTTTCTACCAATGGTTCTGTTTTCTGTGGGAAGTGCACAGCTTCATTGTCAGAAAATATGTCATTGCCAGGTCAACAGAGTTTCACTGGTTTGAGGATGGGCACAACCTGTCTTTTGAGAGAGGCTAGGACCTAATCCAGCCGCATTTCTATTATGTAAATTGAATGAATACACAATTTTCAGTAGGTAGAAGAACCCCCTCATAATGGCTTTAGACACTGATAAGTTTGGAAATTAAAGAAATTCATCAGTGGTAGCCTTTAACTGAAACATATAATAAAGATATAACACAAAACAAATATGGCATGTTTAAAGAGTAGTGAAAGGCAAATCTACCAGGGTTTACTTCGTCAAGGGTTCGGCAAATCTGTTTGAAATTTGGTGAACCCAAATTTTGGGTTTCTAGGGTGAGCTGGTCTTGTAGTTAAATTCAGGCCATTTTTTGGCCCAATACTGTAAAAAAAACACTATGGTACAGTGGGGGGAGATCATTTTCATGTGGATTTGAATGCAATCCCTTTTGCTTTTTTTTTTTTTTGCACACATTTTAAAATGCACATTTTAGGCCTAAAGATTACTTTAAACTATTATATTTTTCTATAAGCAGAGATCCTGTGGAAGAAAATGGTGGCAGTTACAATTTTTTTTTATGTCACACAATAATTGCGTTTTTGTTTATCAAACCTATATTTTCAGTAAAAAAATACACTCAAACAGTGTTTTGGTAAAATATAAAAGCAAAGGTTTTGTCCAGTAAATAGATACCAAATACTGTATATTGTGTTTCAAAATTTTATGCACCATAAAAACTCATGGTACCCCAAATTGTCCATAAGTAAAGCTTTAAAAGTGTAAAAATGTTACAGCTTTCAGTTTAGAGTTAACAGTGATGGATGGCCCTAGAATTATTGCTCTCACTTTGGAATGTATGACACACTCACTTTTCATGTCCGCACCTGATGAGTGTGTTCATATGTGCATATACAGTACATATACCCAGGAGCTTTTACTTTTTTTGCTTTTACTTTTTTTTTTTTTTTTGCTTTTCGTTATTTTTTTTAAGCATTCGGTTTTTGAAACCCTTAGAAATTAGACCCCTAATATCACTACTGCTCAGAATTGAGCACTTCTAGGTTCATACTACCTAGGGGAGATCAGCAGATTGATGATCTTCCCCTGCTCTCCATCTTTACACCTGCCAAGGAGCCTGAATCGCATGGCAGTGAAGAGGGTAGGCCAGGTGGGGGGTGGCACATTTCTAGAAGGTATTTCCCAAAATAAATGAAAACTCCAAAATACCATGCCCTTAAATAAAAACCCCAAGTTTTTTGAAGGGAAGAGCGCCCAAAAGTAAATGCTGACCTCACATCAACCACAAAATAGAAAGACAAAAATATCCCCCAACAATAAGAACAACAAAAGTAACAAAGGGGTTGATTGTTCAAAGTGCTAGCAATCAGAATTAAAGAATAGTTTCCTAACTGGCCCTAATCTCTCCATGTGCAGTTTGCCAGTTTTCCATACAGAAGTTTACAAATACTACTACTACAACTTGCAATGTAGGTGCTTTGAGCCCTTTTAATTTATGGAGGCTCTAGGCCTGCTGGCCATAGTCCAAAGGCCATGCAGTGCATTATGGTTTGAATTATTCTTCTAGGGGAATCTGCATTTACTTCACCAGGACTGTAAATTTCCACTCCGTGGGAGCAGGAACATGAACCACATCCCTATAAATAGGATTAAAAAATTTTAATACACAAAAATGGATAAGCTAATGGCTTTCACTGTTATAACACATCTAAAATGGTAAAATATTACTGACTGCTATAGGTTACTATGAAGTATTTCTTAAATCATTCTATATTGCTCTATGTTAGTTGCTTACCTATCATTCGGATTGGCTGTCACTGATTCTGATCATGTTCTCGTCACTAACCCTAAACAAGAATACAGATCAGGCATTTCCTGTGACTTAACTTGCTACATGCTTGTTCTAGATCAGTTAAGCAGAAAATACTAGATGCAGAAACAGCCAGGCATTTACCAATAATTGTAGTCTAAGTTTGTCGGGGCAGGTTTCTATTTACTGCACCAGTAGATCAAACAGTGCTCATTAGGGAAGACACTGCTTGTTACATTACTTTGTTTGTCAAATTGTTAAATTAAAATTCCAATAAAAATTAAAAAGAAAAAAAATATTACTTTGTTTGTCTGATGTATCAAACAATTACTATTCTGAATTAATTAAAGGTATAATTCTTTTACAGGTTCTGGCTGATTTGTGCAGATATGGCTGCTCAGTACTCCATACCAGACCCAACCACCCCAGCTAAAATGTACATGACTTACCAAGGTTTGGCCAGCTACTTATCAAGTGGAGGTAAGCTGAGTTTAGCTGGGACCGCCTAAGCTTATATGTTGTACACCTTTACACATTTATGTAAGAGGATCCGTGAACAATTTCTTGCCAACAAACGCTATACTGGCACAGCACTAGGTTTACTTGGATGAACGGAAATGATGATACTATCCACAGCAACCGATCAGACTGCATTTTTTTACAGGGTAGAAATGAATAACAATCATCTAGATAGTTGCTATGAGCAATACATTTAGTTTGTCCCAGTTTCTGTACAAAGGATTAAAGGAAATTGCGGAAACATGACAAAATATCACTGGCACTGGATAGTTCCATATATTTGGACCATTTTGAGGAACTCATTACACATGTCATTTTTGTTACAAATACACCATGGGGTGGTGGGTGGGTGGTCTTTCTCCAGATACCGCCACTTATGGGGTGCTCCCTTGGCTGCCAGTGAAGTTGTGGAGTGCATACACCTCCAAGGCCAGATGGACAGATAAATTCAAGTTGTTACAGCTGTACGTTGGGCAGACTAGTATGCTTCCAACACAATGGTGTCTCTGCATAGTTCTGGCACTTTGGTCTCTGGCATGATGACTATATAGAGTAAGAAACATATCAATCCATCCCACCTGTAGTCCACAGAGAAAAAAAGCAACGAGGCAGCTGTTACATGGCCTATAGGCAGAGGAAATGCCAGAAATTCAAACTTAACACATGGGTGCAGATACTGCAGCTAAGCTGAGTCAACACAGTGAAAGTCATTTTAAGAGGTGCTGCTAAGCCACTGCTGTGTAGAGTACAATATTACAATAGAGAACTATAATACTATGGCCATAGCCCTGTCACTATTGAAGCATGCTATTATTATCCCCATTTTTCACCTCTAGTAATCCCTTGAATTTTATTTTATTTAGCATGGCAAGAAAATCTTTACTGATTCTGTTTTGTAATGTGCTTACAAGTAGTATTCATTTCATTATAATTATTACTGAAAATAAGTTTACTGTATAGAGGGGGATGCAGGGTGGGGAGTGTTAAAGAATAATCCGCCCCAGGTGACAAATGTGCTAGGTACGCCACTGTTTATGTTTTTAATTTTATAAAACAGATCCTATAAAAAGCTTGCAGATTTTTTATAAGTGACTGTATAATTAATGGTGTAAGCATATTTTTCTAAAAGTGGGGAACAATTTGAAAAATTACCAACCTTAATTTTCAATCTATAGGAGAAAAATAACTGCTGGGAACTGTGGTTTCTTTTTTTTTTTTTCAAATAATTTTTATTGGATTTTTGCAAATATAACAAAAACCATAGTACAGACAATGAAAACTAACGTCTAACAAGAAGAAATGATACATAGGTTTTATACAAATGAATCGAGTGATGGCAGTTAGACATTCTGAGGGTACCTATGCAAATAACAGAAATTGTAACACCATAATACTGTAAATGCTCCTTAAAAACAGGACTATGGTACTATATTCTAGATAACCAGATTGAAACCGGGGGGGGGGGGGCGTAGTCAATAAAAAAGGCCTAATGGCTATAAAAGTCTGGTGAGCCTTAGGTTAGGTTAGGGTAGGGGATCACTGGAAAAGATGCGATGACTGTTGTAACTCCCGTCTCTCAGAGGGGTTGAGGCCATTAGCCATGAAGGAGGGCCATCTGAGCTCAAGACGATTAGAGGAAGGATTAGGGTTGCAATGAGAAGTCCAAACTCTCCCTGAAGAGAAGGTCTTTCAAGTCATTTGTAAGTTCCAAGATAGTAGGGGAAGATGTAGCAATCCAGTGTTTGAGAAGTTGTCTACAAGCCAATAGGAGATGGATCAGTATCCATTAATGGTTGTGTTGAAGATTCAGGTAATGTGTACCGTGAGGCAGAGTATTTACTTTCAAACAGCCAAACAGGAGAAGCATGGGATCCTGGGACAGTACATCTGTTATTCCAAGTATGAACGATAAGACTCAGGACCAATAGTCAGCAATGGGTGGGCAGATCTAAAGTCAGTGGAAGAGAGAGGGCTTTGGGGTAGAGCACCAGGGGAAAAGTCCCTTTAATTGGGGATAGTTTGTGGAAAAAGGAAAATATGCTCTGTGCAGGATTTTAAATTGAGTTTCCCTCCACACTTCATTAGGAATCAGACCGAGGACAGTAGCATAACCTTCCAGGAAGTTACCAATGGTATTATCCCCGAGGAGGTCCTTCACCCAGGCTTTCACTGAGGTTTCGTGCAGTGGCTTAGTGAAAAAGAAGTTGAGAGGTCTATAGATATCTCCTATAGAATATTGTTGCGAGTCTAAGAGCTTGTCACACAATGAGGTTCGAAATCTCTTGGACTTCATGGGGCAAGATTTAGAAACAAAGTCTGTGAGCTGATGAACATGTAGGAAATAGCTTTTTGGTATACCAAGGTCCTCTTGCAGAGCAGAAAAAGCTTTGTGTGTTCTCAAGGAGACCTCATATAGGGCAGCCACCCTGATCACCCCCCGGGACTTCCATTGAGAGAATGCCTCGTACTGCAGTCCTTGTGTAAACATCGGGTTCACCAACAATTGGCAGGAACGGAGAAATATAAGGGGACAGTTCCAATTTATTTCTCGCCTCTCTCCAGGCTACTACAATGTCTCTAATCAGTACATTTTGTTTGAGGTGAGGGGGAATCAATTTATGATTACAGTGAAGAAGCCCCACTAGGTCATAATGCTCAACCATTGCAGCTTCCACTCTCAGCAAGCAAGATATATTATAAGCTCTAATATTTGGGATGTTAACTCCCCCCTCGCTCCTCCAGAGATATAGCTTACTAAGAGCAATTCGAGGTCTCCCCTTCTGCCAGAGAAAGTCCGTTAATGCCAAATTTATTCTTTTGATATCTGTATGTTTCAAAAGTAACGGAATTGTTTGTACTGGGTATAACAGGCGGGCAAAGCTAACCATTTTGAAAAGACAGCATCTCCCAAAGAGCGACAGAGGAAGCCCCATCCACATATCCAATTCACTAACAAGGAACTGTGGTTTCTATGGACAACATATCCACTTTACTCTGTACTAACTGTAAAGCGGAGTGTAAGAACTGATTTGCAATGTTTGTGTTTCTGCAGGAGACAACTACTGGGTCATTGACACTGATTATGATAATTATGCAATCACCTATGCTTGCCGTACTCTTCATGAAGATGGAACATGTAATGATGGGTATTCCATCATATTCTCACGCAATCCACGTGGATTTTCACCAGCTATTACAAGGGTTGTACGCCAAAAACAGGAGGAAATCTGTATGGCTGGACAGTTTCAGCCAGTCCTTCAAACAGGTATGCTAATAATTCCATATTCTGAAAAATTCAAGAGGGGCAGTATTCAACTTCAGATTTGGGAGCCGTGATCCTTTGAAAGGGAAACTGTAGCCTTTTTAGCATTTCTGCGTATGTGTGTATGTGTAAAGAGTTGAAGAGTTGTCATTGTCTCGTTTCAATTAATTGAGCAAAGACTAATTTCCTAAAAATGTATCTGCTCCTAAATTATAGTCTGCATGTGGCCCCCCAACATCTGGAAGCAAGAAACTGACAGAGGGCGCACCAGCCTAGTGCATAATCCTTGATAAAAAGATTTTTAATTTAACCACTTTAAGCAGGAAAATCTTCCGGTCTTAATGACCAGGCCCTATTTTGCGATTCGGCACTGTGTTATTTTAACGGACAATTGCATGGTCGTGCGCCGCTGCACCCAAATAAAATTGACGTCCTTTTTCCCCACAAATACAGCTTTCTTTTGGTGGTATTTAATCACCTGTCTGAATTTTATTTTTTGCGCTATAAACAAAAAAAAAGCAACAATTTTGAAAAAAAAAAACATTATTTTTCACATTCTGCTATATAACATTCCCAAAAAAAAAAAAAAAAATGTAAAAATCTAAATTTTTTATCATTTTAGGCTAATTTGTTTTCTACTACGTATTTTTGGTAAAAAAAAAATAGCAATAAGCGTATTTTGATTGGTTTGCGGAAAAATTATTGAGTTTACTAACTACAGGAAAGATTTATGTCATTTTTATTGTTTGTTTTTTTAATAGTAATGGCGGCGATCTGCGATTTTTTGTGGGACTGCGACATTGCGGCGGACAGATCGGACCCATAACTGAAATTTTTTACACTTTTGGGAGTACCAGTGACATTACTACAGTAATCAGTGCTAAAAATATGCACTGTTACTGTAATAATGACACTGGCAGGGAAGGGGTTAATACTATTGGTGATGAAGGGGTTAAATGTAAGCCTAGGGGAGTGATTCTAACTGTGGGGGGGTTGGGCTTGTGAAATGATCATAGAGACATGCAATCCTATATAGCAGGATCACATGATCTCTGTGATCATTGCAGGCAGAAGGACGGGCGGCTGTGTTTACATCAGCCGTCTGTCCTTCTCTGTTAGTGGGGAGAGATCGAGGGTGTCAGGCGGCAATCGGAGCCGCCTGACACAAGCACCAGCTTCCCCGCGCTTGCCCCCTACACTCTCCTGAGCGAGCGCCGTACATGTACGGGGTTTTGCCCAGGAGCGGCTGCCTGCAGAGGTATGGTGAAGCACCTGGTCCGCGCCCAAAAGGGGTGTACACCATTTGGTTGCCAGGCGACTCTCCTCTGTCTCAACCCAGCGAACGTGTACAAGCCAAAAGTAATTGCATGACATAAATACATATATGTACGCACATACATTACTGCATCAATGAATTGGTGACATGACTATAGAATACCTGGCATTCACAATGTTAAACATTCATAGTATTTAAAACGATTAAATCCTCAGTGATGATTAGTACATTACTTTGAGATAATATGTACATTTCTTAGAGGACCAAGGGTGAGAGCAACTTCCAAAAGTGATAAAGCATGACATGCCCCTGTTGAGTGGTGGTGTGCTTGACTAGGAGGAGAGCGTTAACATTGTCCAGTCCGAAGAGTGGGTACCTGTAGTGCACAGTACGAGATTTTCGCTAGTTATTACAAGGGTTGTTTTCTTTGAAACCTGTCATCTAGTCCCAATACTAGAGATGATTTAAAAACAGGGAAGAAAAGTAGATAGTTGCAAAATGTCTATGTCAATTATTTTTCTATCTGCCTCCCCCCAGTAATGACAAACATGTTTTTTAAAAGTTAAAAGGAGCGCGTTATTGTAAAATTAGTAGTACAAAGTGCTGGATCCTTAGAGGCATATCCATTTTGTTTGGTGTACTCAAAAGGGTCAGTTGGTGATAGGAAAAGTATGCCAAGGTGCATTTTTATTTAGTTTATGTGTTTTGGTGTTATTTATTTATTTATTTTTTTCAATTAAAACATAATTGAAAATATTTTTTCTGTTTTTGTCTACAGGAGCCTGCTAGAACATATTGCTGTCAATGTTTTCCTTCCCTCTGGTATAAAAAGAACTGGTCTATCTTGAAAGGATGACTTGAGAAATGCTAAAGTTTTTCACATATCAAAGATTTCTTTTCAGAGTGCAATTATGCGTTTAATGGTTATTTAGATACAAATTATTGTTTGCTTGTATGTCATGTGATTCCTTTAAACATTCTGTTTTTAGGTATTAATATGTCACCAGATTTTGCTAAAATAGATAGTTTATTGGGAAGCTTGGCCAAGAATACATTTTTTGTATCATTGTGACCACATTGTTACGGATTTATTCCAGTACATATTGTACGCAAGTAAAATATGTTATTAAAAAATGTGATTACTCCATTGCAAATTATTGTAATACCGAAACAGTACAAAAGTAAACAATTTGGTGGTTTGGCATTTTAGTGTAATGATAAAGATGATTAGTACTTGGGCATTAAGAGGTCAAGGTCTGGCTGTAAAAGTACTTAATTCCTATTTGCTGTACTTATAAGAAGCATTAGCGATATTCAAATGACCATTCTAGCACCTGTCAGTACACACAGTTCCAAATCAGAAAGAAAGAGCCTTTATAGAACTTTGTACATCCATAAACACAAAAAATCCAACTGAAATAACGCTCCATTTACATTAAAAAATTAACAGTTTGTATCTAAAAGAGGCAACCAGACTAATGTGCAGTATATTTTTGTTTAAATTTATTACACAGCCCAGTAATAACTATGGGTATAACAGCCCATAAGTACTGAAGTGAGATGCCCCTGCCCCAAGTACTTGTGAAAGGATATTTCTACATATAATAAGCAACTTATGTAAAGTTAACACTCCAGTATACTCACTAATATAGCTAAAAATAGGTACCACCTATTTGCTCAACTCCAAGTGGCTGTGGCACCAAAGGCTGATTGGTGGTACTCTTCATGATTTGCACTTTACAATGCATGTTTGCTTACTGATAAAAAAAAAATATATATATATAAGGTTGTGAATATATATGCACAGATTATATAGCACCCTATATGTATATGATATGTTTACAGACATTCTCATTGTGAGGCATTATAAAAAGGCTTCATTAATTTATTATAAAATGAAGCGGAGGTCAAATAAGACCTAAATGAGTAACAGTTATTTTTTTTCAAATAGAAGTATATGATTTATATGAAATACAACCTTCTTAATATGCTCATTGATCAGATGTGTGCTAAATAGGGTTGAGCGAACACCTAGATGTCCGTGTTCGACGGGTTCGGCCGAACTTTAAAAAAAAGTCCGGGTCCGTGTCCCGGACTTTTACCGAACTTTTCCCGGACGCCGAACCCCATTGAAGTCAATGGGGACCCGAACTTTAAGGCACTAAAATGGCTCTAAAACACCAAAGGAAAGGGCTAGAGTGCTGCAAATGGCAGCAAAACGTAATTAAGAGCATGGCAAGTGCTCTGCAAACAAATGTGGATAGGGAAATAACTTAAAACAACAAAAAAAAACAGAAAAATAAAACAATGTTCTTCTTCATCTCTGAAGGACGAGGCCCATATGGAGTAGGAGGGAGGTTAAGGTGGTGGTGGATGTGGCGGTGACATAGGCGTGCGCACAGGGTGTGCTGGGTGTGCCTGGGCACACCCTAATCACCTAGGGCACATAGCATTGCCAGTGAGGAGATGGGAAAGATCTCCCTGGGACCTGCTCTGCTCTATTTCTCCTTGCCTACAGGTACATGGCCCCGATACATTACTCTCCCTGCTGGCAAACACATGCATGTGTATTTCAACTTTGGGGTGCACACCTTAATGCAATAGGCTGCGCACACCTATGGGCGGTGTAGGTGGAAGCGGCGGTGGAGGAGGACCAGGGCCGGATTAACAGCATCATGGGCTTGGTGCTGAGGATTTTGAAGGGCCTTAGGGCCGTGCCTTGCCATGCACCCAGAGGAGGAAGGGTGCAGCCATGCATGCCTAATTCAACATGGGATGCTGTCTCTGAAGCCCATAAACACATCCATGCATCGCCAACTGTCCCTCCTTGTCCGGCCTTCACGCTGTGTGGGGAGGTTCTGAGGGTGCTGCCTGGGGAAGCGAGCATAGAAGCCAGACTTCTGTGTTTACAAGTGACAGAAGAGCGGTAACAGTGAATATGGCCAACCCGGGGCCTATATAAAAGGTAGGGGCCTGGAGCTGCAGCTCCAATAGCCCCTACATTAATCTGGCCCTGAGGAGGAGGACGAGGTAGCCAACACTGCTTCTTTTCACAAATTTTAAATGAGGGTACACCCCAAAAGAGTGAGAAAGAGCAAAAATGGAACAATGGGTGGGTAAGGTCGGTATCCATTGCTATTCTGCATAAGGTACGGAAAAGTCCCGTGGGATCCATGCCTGGTTCATTTTAATGAACGTGAGCTTGTCCACATTGTCTCTGGACAGGCGGCTGCGCTTGTCTGTTATAACGCCCCCAGCCGTGCTAAATACCCGTTCAGATAATACACTGGCTGCAGGGCACGCCAGCACCTCCAAGGCGTAAAGGGCAAGCTCAGGCCATGTGCCCAATTTGGAGACCCAGAAGTTGAAGGGGGCAGACCCGTCATTCACTACATGTAGGCGTGTGCACACATACTGCTCCACCATGTTGGTAAAATGCTGCCTCCTGCTAAGACGTTCCATCTGAGCTGCTGGTGCTGCTGTTTGTTGTGGCGTGCTGACAAAGCTTTTCCACATTTCGGCCATGCTAACCCTGCCTTCTGAGGTGCTGGCGGTGCCCTGGTTGCGTTGGCGACCTCCTCCTCCTCCTCCTCTGCCTTGTGCTTCCACTGTGGCCCCGCTGTCAGATGGGAATGCCAGCAGCATGGCGTCTACCAGCGTGCGCTTGTACTCGCGCATCTTGCGATCGCGCTCCAGTGAGTGAATTAAGGACGGTACGTTGTCCTTGTAACGGGGATCCAGCAGCGTGGCCACCCAGTAATCAGCACAAGTTAGAATGTGGGCAACTCGGCGGTCGTTGTGGAGACACTGCAGCATGTAATCGCTCATGTGTGCCAGGCTGCCCAGAGGCAACGAAAGGCTGTCCTCTGTGGGAGGTGTATGGTCCGTGTCCTCTGTATCCCCCCAGCCACGCACCAGTGATGGCCATGAGCTGGCCTGGGTGCCACCCTGCTGTGAACATGGTTCCATCTCCTCCTCCAGCTCCTCCTCCTCCTCATCCTCCTCATCCTCCAGAACTGTGCCCCTGCTGGACAATTGCGTCCCTGGCGTTTGCGTGTGCAGGAACCCACCCTCGGAGCCCCTTGCGAATGACTGCCCTGAAAGCCTTGGAAATGTTACCTCTTCATCCTCCTCCTCCTCCTCATCCTGTGCCACATCCTCTTCCATCATCGCCCGAATTGTTTTTTCAAGGAGGCATAGAAGTGGGATAGTTAAGCTGAGAACGGCGTCATTGCCACTGGCCATGTTGGTGGAGTACTCAAAACAGCGCAACAAGGCACACAGGTCTCGCATGGAGGCCCAGTTAAATTAAATAGCGGAATAGAAAATATGATCCAAAAAAAGTGTATGTATATCACACGTACACAACCACACTAGGCCCCAATTACTATTGTTTGTACCCCTAAAAGGCTAGATGAGGAGTAGGGGGAGTATGGAACAGGCAGCACCCTCAAACCTTCAGAAGTATGAGATGAACCCCAACAACTTGGAAAGGTGGATCTCTCTCACACGTACCGACACAGACTATCCCGCAATTCAATTGATCCTCAAAGGTTTTTATTGAATAGCGGAATAGGAAATATGATCAAAAAAAGTGTATGTATCTCGCACGTACACAACCACACTAGGCCCCAATTACTATTGTTTGTACCCCTAAAAGGCTAGATGAGGAGTAGGGGGGGTATGGAACAGGCAGCACCCTCAAACCTTCAGAAGTATGAGATGAACCCCAACAACTTGGAAAGGTGGATCTCTCTCACACGTACCGACACAGACTATCCCGCAATTCAATTGATCCTCAAAGGTTTTTATTGAATAGCGGAATAGGAAATATGATCAAAAAAAGTGTATGTATCTCGCACGTACACAACCACACTAGGCCCCAATTACTATTGTTTGTACCCCTAAAAGGCTAGATGAGGAGTAGGGGGGGTATGGAACAGGCAGCACCCTCAAACCTTCAGAAGTATGAGATGAACCCCAACAACTTGGAAAGGTGGATCTCTCTCACACGTACCGACACAGACTATCCCGCAATTCAATTGATCCTCAAAGGTTTTTATTGAATAGCGGAATAGGAAATATGATCAAAAAAAGTGTATGTATCTCGCACGTACACAACCACACTAGGCCCCAATTACTATTGTTTGTACCCCTAAAAGGCTAGGAGTAGGGGGAGTATGGAACAGGCAGCACCCTCAAACCTTCAGAAGTATGAGATGAACCCCAACAACTTGGAAAGGTGGATCTCTCTCACACGTACCAACACAGACTATCCCCCAATTTAACTGATCCCCAAAGGTTTTTGATTAAATAGCGGAATAGAAAATATGATCCCAAAAAAGTGTATGTATATCACACGTACACAACCACACTAGGCCCCAATTACTATTGTTTGTACCCCTAAAAGGCTAGGAGTAGGGGGAGTATGGAACAGGCAGCACCCTCAAACCTTCAGAAGTATGAGATGAACCCCAACAACTTGGAAAGGTGGATCTCTCTCACACGTACCAACACAGACTATCCCCCAATTTAACTGATCCCCAGAGGTTTTTGATTAAATAGCGGAATAGAAAATATGATCCCAAAAAAGTGTATGTATATCACACGTACACAACCACACTAGGCCCCAATTACTATTGTTTGTACCCCTAAAAGGCTAGGAGTAGGGGGAGTATGGAACAGGCAGCACCCTCAAACCTTCAGAAGTATGAGATGAACCCCAACAACTTGGAAAGGTGGATCTCTCTCACACGTACCAACACAGACTATCCCCCAATTTAACTGATCCCCAAAGGTTTTTGATTAAATAGCGGAATAGAAAATATGATCCCAAAAAAGTGTATGTATATCACACGTACACAACCACACTAGGCCCCAATTACTATTGTTTGTACCCCTAAAAGGCTAGGAGTAGGGGGAGTATGGAACAGGCAGCACCCTCAAACCTTCAGAAGTATGAGATGAACCCCAACAACTTGGAAAGGTGGATCTCTCTCACACGTACCAACACAGACTATCCCCCAATTTAACTGATCCCCAGAGGTTTTTGATTAAATAGCGGAATAGAAAATATGATCCCAAAAAAGTGTATGTATATCACACGTACACAACCACACTAGGCCCCAATTACTATTGTTTGTACCCCTAAAAGGCTAGGAGTAGGGGGAGTATGGAACAGGCAGCACCCTCAAACCTTCAGAAGTATGAGATGAACCTCAACAACTTGGAAAGGTGGATCTCTCTCACACGTACCAACACAGACTATCCCCCAATTTAACTGATCCCCAAAGGTTTTTGATTAAATAGCGGAATAGAAAATATGATCCCAAAAAAGTGTATGTATATCACACGTACACAACCACACTAGGCCCCAATTACTATTGTTTGTACCCCTAAAAGGCTAGGAGTAGGGGGAGTATGGAACAGGCAGCACCCTCAAACCTTCAGAAGTATGAGATGAACCCCAACAACTTGGAAAGGTGGATCTCTCTCACACGTACCAACACAGACTATCCCCCAATTTAACTGATCCCCAAAGGTTTTTGATTAAATAGCGGAATAGAAAATATGATCCCAAAAAAGTGTATGTATATCACACGTACACAACCACACTAGGCCCCAATTACTATTGTTTGTACCCCTAAAAGGCTAGGAGTAGGGGGAGTATGGAACAGGCAGCACCCTCAAACCTTCAGAAGTATGAGATGAACCTCAACAACTTGGAAAGGTGGATCTCTCTCACACGTACCAACACAGACTATCCCCCAATTTAACTGATCCCCAAAGGTTTTTGATTAAATAGCGGAATAGAAAATATGATCCCAAAAAAGTGTATGTATATCACACGTACACAACCACACTAGGCCCCAATTACTATTGTTTGTACCCCTAAAAGGCTAGGAGTAGGGGGAGTATGGAACAGGCAGCACCCTCAAACCTTCAGAAGTATGAGATGAACCCCAACAACTTGGAAAGGTGGATCTCTCTCACACGTACCAACACAGACTATCCCCCAATTTAACTGATCCCCAAAGGTTTTTGATTAAATAGCGGAATAGAAAATATGATCCCAAAAAAGTGTATGTATATCACACGTACACAACCACACTAGGCCCCAATTACTATTGTTTGTACCCCTAAAAGGCTAGGAGTAGGGGGAGTATGGAACAGGCAGCACCCTCAAACCTTCAGAAGTATGAGATGAACCCCAACAACTTGGAAAGGTGGATCTCTCTCACACGTACCAACACAGACTATCCCCCAATTTAACTGATCCCCAGAGGTTTTTGATTAAATAGCGGAATAGAAAATATGATCCCAAAAAAGTGTATGTATATCACACGTACACAACCACACTAGGCCCCAATTACTATTGTTTGTACCCCTAAAAGGCTAGGAGTAGGGGGAGTATGGAACAGGCAGCACCCTCAAACCTTCAGAAGTATGAGATGAACCCCAACAACTTGGAAAGGTGGATCTCTCTCACACGTACCAACACAGACTATCCCCCAATTTAACTGATCCCCAAAGGTTTTTGATTAAATAGCGGAATAGAAAATATGATCCCAAAAAAGTGTATGTATATCACACGTACACAACCACACTAGGCCCCAATTACTATTGTTTGTACCCCTAAAAGGCTAGGAGTAGGGGGAGTATGGAACAGGCAGCACCCTCAAACCTTCAGAAGTATGAGATGAACCCCAACAACTTGGAAAGGTGGATCTCTCTCACACGTACCAACACAGACTATCCCCCAATTTAACTGATCCCCAAAGGTTTTTGATTAAATAGCGGAATAGAAAATATGATCCCAAAAAAGTGTATGTATATCACACGTACACAACCACACTAGGCCCCAATTACTATTGTTTGTACCCCTAAAAGGCTAGATGAGGAGTAGGGGGAGTATGGAACAGGCAGCACCCTCAAACCTTCAGTATGAGATTGTGTTCACTGTACCCCACAAAGATTGAGTTCACTGCACCCCACAATGATTGTGTTCACTGCACCCCACAAAGATTGTGTTCACTGAACCTCACAAAGATTGTGTTCACTGTACCCCCCAAAGATTGTGTTCACTGCACCCCACAAAGATTCTGTTCACTGTACCCCACAAAGATTGTGTTCACTGCACCCCAAAAAGATTGTGTTCACTGCACCCCAAAAAGGATGTTGTTCACTGCACCCCAAAAAGGATGTTGTTCACTCCACCCCAAAAAGATTGTGTTCACTGCACCCCACAAAGATTGTGTTCACTGCACCCCAAAAAGATTGTGTTCACTGCACCCCAAAAATGATTTTGTTCACTGCACCCCAAAAAGGATTTTGTTCACTGCACCCCAAAAAGGATGTTGTTCACTCCACCCCAAAAAGATTGTGTTCACTGCACCCCAAAAAGATTGTGTTCACTGCACCCCACAAAGGATTTTGTTCACTGCACCCCAAAAAGATTGTGTTCACTGCACCCCAAAAAGGATGTTGTTCACTGCACCCCAAAAAGGATTTTGTTCACTGCACCCCAAAAAGATTGTGTTCACTGCACCCCACAAAGGATTTTGTTCACTGCACCCCACAAAGATTGTGTTCACTGCACACCAAAAAGGATTGTGTTCACTGCACCCCAAAAAGATTTTGTTCACTGCACCCCAAAAAGATTGTGTTCACTGCAGCCCAAAAAGATTGTGTTCACTGCAGCCCAAAAAGATTGTGTTCACTGCAGCCCAAAAAGATTGTGTTCACTGCAGCCCAAAAAGATTGTGTTCACTGCAGCTCACACACAGAAAAATGGATGTGGATCACTGACACCTGCCTATCTCCAATCCCACACCACACAGCAATATCGATTGTAGTTTGTAGAACACAGTTTCCCTAAAATTCAGCAGACTCTGTCCCTAACAGGATTGAGAAGAGATCGTAGATCAGGATTGAGTGCAGACCCCACCCCCCACACAGCAATATCGATTGTAGTTTGTAGAAGACACTGACCCTATATAATTCAGCAGACTCTATCCCTAAAATGCCTACAACTCGCCCTGCCTAAACACTCCGACCTGTCCCTCAATTCTATCCGGACACAAATGGTTTTTTCCTGCCTATCTTTCCCTAATCAGCAGCCAGCACGTTGATGTGTGCTCTGTCCCTGAATCTAAGCAGCATAATGACGCCGCTGCGGCTGCCTCGAACTTATAAAGACTTGGTCACATGCTTCAGACGGCCAATCACAGCTACTGAGACATTTGCAGGCATGGCTGGGATGGCTTAAGGCACACCAGTTAAACGATTGTTGATTGGCTGTTGAAAGCCCGCCATGAAAAGAGCGCCAAAGCATGCAAAACCCGGAAATAAAACGACCGAACACGGATTTTTACCCGAACATACAGTAAAGTGTCCGTGTCCGTGTTCGGGTACAAAAAATCCAATTATTCGGTACGAACACGAATAATACAGTCCGTGTTCGCTCAACACTAGTGCTAAATAATTAAATAAGGACCAAATTCAAAAAAGACTTTCATTTGCCAGTGCTTCAAGAAAATGCTGCTAAATGTGAGCCTTTCAGCTTGGAAACAATTCACCAATGAATAATCAAATAACAGAAAACTCTATTTAAGTCTTTCCCCCAAGACCTAGTTATTCCCCCACTGGGTGCTTCCAAATTGTCTCTTGTATATCTTAAAGAGAGAGATGCTGTTTTGTCACGTTTTTTGGGGTTTTGTTCGATATGTGCAAAGAGAGATCACACAAATACTTAAAAGTATAACATTTATTAAAAGTAAAGACAGATAAAGAATGAAAATAACACAAGAATACTTAACTAAAGATGCTGTTTCCACCATGGGTTCCATTTGCTGTTACGCAACATGGCCAACCAGGTTCAGACGCTTGCATATTACATGATGAAGCTCTGGATGAGACAAAGGTCTTATAGGATTTGACTGTGGTAATATAGAACTTGAAAGTAAGGAAATGACCATCCCCGGCCAACTCCCTTTGCAGTATATGACCCCTCAAGGACTTGGTCATCAGTTAACAATAACATTCTTTTGGTATAAGGTACAGCCATGCTTATGGCCTCCTTAACCAAGATTTTGGGTCTTTAAATGCATTAGTGAGCCACAATATTAATACAGAAATATGTAATATTCCCCATCAGGATCCAAGTTGTCCATCACAACCTGCCCATCATGAATATCAAGTATCACTGAGCCCTGTGGCTAAGGGGTGAGTTTGAAAAATATAGATGAGGGCTTAGCTGCTGACATTTGCAAAAAGGTCAAAACGTAGGCTTCAGGTTAGTCTGCACATCTTAGAAAAAGAAAGAGAGGAATATCTTTATGGAATGGATTATGATGGTACCAGTTTGCAACCTTGGGGAATAGAAAGAATCACTTGAAAACACACATTGATGGGATTTGCTGAAAATTTTATTTAACAAAATAAGTGATCAGTTACACAAAATTAAAAATATGATTTACAAAATCCAAAACAGTGCACCAGAGACCATTTAAAAAATCTATAGACTTTGTGATCATTATTTTCAACTGAATTGATGCTTATGTATAAAAAGGTCCCATGTTTATGAATGCTTCTAAAATAAGTCTCTGTACATCACTGGAAGACTGTAGGGTCCTGGTATGTTCCAGAAGTTGACAGCACGGACTCTGTAGTATCCAGATACTATGGCACTGTCTGGAAAGGGGTTAATGATATTTGGCACTTTTAGAAAAACTTGTTACAACCTGTGCATTTATCATAAATAAGAAATGGTTCTCTATTATGGAACATTCAGCAATCATTGTAGATCATTTAACAAGTCTAATAACAGCTAAAAACTCTTGAGTCTTATTATTGCTTAGTGATTTTTTTGAGTATTTTTCCTTGCTTTCCCAGAACTAGTGAATAATGCCACTTAGGCCAGCCATAGACTGATCAAATTTTGGATGGTTTAGCAAGAATCAACCGAATTTCAATCCATTCGTGGGCTGGCTAATTGTTTATCCAGCAGGTCCTTGATAAGACTACAAAATAATTAACAATCTCCTTTACATGCTTTCATTGGTGTTCCCCTGTGCCTGGGGTATTGTCAATAGTACTGGGGGCTAATTATGATGTACAGCTTTTTTATGCACTTGTGGTTACAACATCAAATTATTGGTTTTCTGTGAAACGAGTACAGGTGCCCATACATATTATTAGTTTCCCTAACCAGCTTTTTTATCAGGCAGAATGGTTGAAGAACTAGTGTTGATGATGCAGTACACTGCATTCCCAAACAAGTGTTCTTGGAGAACACAATTTTAGATCCAGAATACGAGTCCAATGATCACTGTTTTTCCCTTCACTGAGACTGTCTCTACATAACTCCCCTCCATTACTCTGAAAAGGAGCTCCCATGAGAATAACAAGTCCTGACATGCTAAGATGTTGAGATTGTTTATGCACGTTCTCTAATATATTTTGATATGTTTAGTACTAACAGGCATCCAACTCATAAGGGAAGCACAAGAATGCATTGTTTATGTTAATTAGCTTATATGTATCAGTCAATAGTTTCAATTCATATGATAAAAAATGTGTATGTTTAATGCAGTTCATCTACATAAATATAATGGCAGTCCAATGAGCTCTATTAACAAGCAGCAGTAAGCCTTTAAATCAGAAAATAGTTCACATAAATTAATATATAACTTACCTGGGCTATATAAGAACAAGGTAAAAATAATATTTCTTGCATTTATCTGGCTGAAGATTAGGCCATCGAATGAATATTCCACTTCATATGTTTTTAAGCATCTACAAAATATAAATGTATTACAATCACAACATATTGCACTTTTACATACAACATAATGTACATCTAATAATAAAATATTAGTTAACATGTACAGGGGAGTATCTGCCATGAGGCAAACAATGCATTTGGCTTGCGCAGCATTTTTCACGGGGGCGATGCCCCCCCCCCCCCCCCCCCCCCGAGGCAGAAGGACAAGGATTGTGAAGTGGTGAGGGCTGTGAAGAGTGGGGAAGAGGGGTTTTGAAGAGGTGAGGGCTGTGAAGAGTGGGGGGACAGGGGGTTGTAAAGAAGTGAGAGTTGTGAAGTGTGGGGGGGTTGTGAAGAGTGGGGGGGCGCAGGTATTTGTGAAGAGGTAAGAGCCGTGAAGAGAGTGGGGGGTGGGCCAGGGGGTTGTGAAGAGGTGAGAGCTGTGAAGAGTGGGGGGGGGTTGTGAAGAGGTGAGAGCTGTGAAGAGTGGGTGGGTTGTGAAGAGGTGAGAGCTGTGAAGAGTGGGGGAATTGTGAAGAGGTGAGAGCTGTGAAGGGGGGGTTGTGAAGAGGTGAGAGCTGTGACAAGTGGGGGGGGGTTGTGAAAAGTGGGGGGCAGGTATTTGTGTAGAGGTAAGAGCTGTGAAGAGAGTGGGGGTGGGGGGGGTTGTGAAGAGGTGAGAGCTGTGAAGGGGGGGTTGTGAAGAGGTGAGAGCTGTAAAGGGGGGATTTGAAAGGAGTATGGGGGTTTTGAAGAGGTGAGAGCTGTAAAGAGTGGGGCAGAGGGGTTTTGAAGAGATGACAGCTGTGAAGAGTGAGGGGGGCAGGGGGTTATGAAGAGGTGAGAGCTGTGAACAGTGGGGGGGGGGGGGTTGTGAAGAGTAGGGGGGCAGTTGTGAAGAGGTGAGAGCTGTAAAAGCGGGGATTTGTAGGGAGTGGGGGGGGGGGTTGTAAAGAGATAAGAGCTGTGAAGAGTGGGGGGGGTAGGGGGTTCTGAAGAGGTGAGAGCTGTAAAGAGTGGGGGGGTTGTGAAGAGTGGGGGGCAGGTTTTTGTGAAGAGGTAAGAGCTGTGAAGAGAGTGGAGGGTGGGACGGGAGGGCTGTGAAGAGTGGGGTTGGGGCGGGGGGTTATGAAGAGGTGAGAGCTGTGAAGAGCGGGGGGGGGGTTGTGAAGAGGTGAGAGCTGTGAAGAGTGGGGGGGGGCAGTTGCGAAGAGGTGATAGCTGTAAAAGGGGGGATTTGTAGGGAGTGGGGGGGCGTTGTGAAGAAATAAGAGCTGTGAAGAGTGGGGGGTAGGGGGTTCTGAAGAGGTGAGAGCTGTAAAGAGTGGAGGGGTTGTGAAGAGTAGGGGGGAGGGTTTTTGTGAAGAGGTAAGAGCTGTGAAGAGAGTGGGGGGTGGGGCGGGGGGGCTGTGAAAAGGTGAGAGCTGTGAAGAGTGGGGGGTTTGGTGCGGGGGGGGTTGTGAAGAGGTGACAGCTGTGAAGCGTGGCACGGCAGGGGGTTGTGAAGAGGTGAAACTGTGAAGAGTGTGGGGGCAGGTATTTGTGAAGAGGTGAAAAGAGTGGGGGGTGGGGTTGGGGGATTGTGAAGAGGTGAGAGCTGTGAAGAGTGGTGGGGGGGGGGGTTGTGAAGAGGTGAGAGCTGTAAAGGGGGGATTTGTAAGGAGTGGGGGGGTTGTGAAAAGGTGAGAGCTGGGAAGAGTGGGGGGGTTGTGAAGAGGTGAGAGCTGCGAAGAGTGGGGGGAGGGGGGGTTGTGAAGAGGTGAGAGCTCTGTGTTTAGGAATTTTTGAAGAGTAGGGGGATGTTTGAAAAAGAGGTGAGAGCCCGTGTGCAAGCCAAGGAGTATACAGATGAAGGGGTGGCTCTTAAACAGGAAGGGGTGGACAAATTTAGATGGGGAAGTGCCCAATTTTAGTCTTGCCTAGGGTAGCACAAAACACAAAACCAAAATACACCACTGGTTATGTAAACCAGCTATAGGACAACATATATGAAATTACAATACTTGCATTTCAAATCATCCTTAAAGTGAAGGAGGTAGTATGTGTATGGAAATAAATGCAGACAAATATTCTGTATATATATATATAAGGGGGGGGGGGGGAAGTACCGCGCTTCAGGGGAATTAAATACAGTATCTTGGCTCAGTAATAAATGTCAACAAATTATAAAACGTGACCAAATAAATTAAATAATGATAATTTGAATATTATACTTCACATGTATCAAATAAAATTCAGATTATATGCCAAAATATCTCTTGATCTTATATAGTTTTCCACAATATAAATAGATAAATATATACAAATAATCAGGGCTTTTTTTTCACAGAGAATAGGTGCAGGAACTCCCCCTTTTCAAGTCACCCCTTGTCTCTGCCCCTACCCACCTCTGAGCACCGTTTCTTGGTTCCACCAATTACCCACCTCCCAAGATCACCCCTTTTAGATAATACAGTAACATTTGTGGTACTAACTAATTTGTATTGAGCTTGTTAATGATAACAAGAAAAGCAGTAGAATAGATCCCCTGCAGCCAGCAACAATGGACCACTCACAACAAAACACCTCCCTCCCTAGCAGTAACAACAGATCTCCTCGCAGCCAGCATCAGCAGACCCTCTGGAAGAATAGATCCCCCCCCAGCAACAATGGACCACCTACAAGAATATACCACCCCCTTCCTCAGCAACAATAGACCCCTGGAAGCAACAACAGATCTTCCAGCAGCCAGCAACAATAGACCTCTTCCTCAACAGTAGATCCCTCCCAGAAACAACTGACCCCCCAGCAACATAAGACCCACCCTTAGCAACAATAGATCCCCTGCCAGCAACAACAGATCTCCCCAGCAACAGACCCCCCTGCAATAATAGATTCCCTCCAGTGACATTAGATTCCCAGCAACCAGCATCAACAGACCCTGCAGTCCTGGAGGTGCCGGAAATGCGTTCCCCACGCGTTCCCGCTGAAAAAAAGCCCTGCAAATAATATATCAATAAATAATAAAGTGCTTATAGTGATCTTGTGCTCAAACAAGTGTATTCAATTAAATCCTTCTATATATATTTACAAATAGTGTAAAATCTTCTAAATTAAAAAAAAAAATTTAAAGACGTATATATTAATCAATGGAATAAAATTGATAATGTAATATTCTGATAATAATAATTCATGTAACTCTCTCAATAAAAAAAACTGTTTATGGTGATAATATCTTATTTAAACATTTACAAGTGATGTAAATCCAATACTATTAAAAAGTGCTTACGGTGTTTATACCATGCTACAAAATTATATTCAAGTGATGTTTGTGAAGTAGAAAAGTGCTCTGTGCCAATTTATAAATTGTCCCAATATTTTCTCAATGTAAATAAATCAAATTCATTAATTAAAAATTAAACAAACTAAATAAACATAGGATCCGTATATTGTGTTCAAGTGTCCAGATAACAATAATCCTCTTCAGTGAGTAAAAAGGTACTTCCTTTCACCTATACACCTGGTGCGATAAAGTGATCTTCAATGCTCAACACTTCTAGGTGTGCTAACCGCTCACCTTAATGCCATTAGCAATGAGCCTTTGGAACTATTTGTTAAATCTGCTCTTATATCCTCTCCTCTCCTTGGCTCAAAATATGGGGGGTTATGTTGGTATAATCTTTACAGGATCTGCTCCAGGCTAGTGATCCGCTACCTCCTCGAATATGATCTTCAGGGATCCACCCAAATATTCACATAGTCAGCCAAGGCTCCCCGATTAGAGAGAAGGACGGTCAGCTGTTGTAAACACAGCTGACCGTTGTTCTCTCTGTGATTCTTCTATATAGGATCACAGGTCGCTATGATCATTTCACAAGTCCCTCCCTTATAGTTAGAAAACACTCCCCTAGGCTCACACTTAACCCTTTGATCACTCCTAGGTTAACCCCTTTCCTGCCAGTGTCATTATTACAGTAACAGTGCATATTTTTAAAAATGTCAGTTAGGGGTCTGATCTGTCCGCCACGCTGTCACAGTCCCGCTAAAAATCGCAGATCGCCGCCATTACTAGTAAAAAAAAAAAAATTACGTAAATCTTTCCCCTAGATTGTAGACACGATAACTTTTGCACAAACCAATCATTATATTATTATTATTATTATTGGGGTTTTTTTTTACCAAAAATATGTAGCAGAATACAAATTGGCCAAAAAGGATGAAAAAAATGTATTTTTAATTTTTTTTGGGGGGGGGGGGGAATGTTATAAAGCACAATGTGAAAAATGTTGTTTTTTTCAGAATTGTTTATAGCGCAAAAAATTAAAAATTGCACAGGTGGTCAAATACCACCAAAAGAAAGCTCTTGTGGGAAAAAAAGGACATCAATTTTTTTTAGGGACAGCATCGCACGACCACGCAAGTGTCCGTTAAAGTAACGCAATGCCGAATCACAAAAAATTGCCTGGTCATTAAGGGGGCAAATCCTTCCGGTCCAGAATTGGTTAAAGTTAACGATACACTTTTTGCATGTTAAACCAAGTACCTGGCATACAGTTTTAGCATTTTTTCTTGAGCACCCTAGAAGCCCTGCTCCACAATACAAATACCAACCTAAGGTCTAAAGCTGGCACTTTAGTCTGTCACATGCTGTGTTTTCCTACAGTCACTGAAACCATCTATCACAATCAGTGTTGGGAAAAGGACATCTAGAGCTCAGGGTGAATGTGCCAAACTGTGCCCCTCCTCAGGATGTATAAGCATAAATTATCCCAGTAAAATTCCACCCCCCTGGTGAAATCCCCCCTCCAAGCACAAATCTTTGCCCCTATCCCCTAAACCCCGCAACACAAATGCCTCTCCCCAAAAAGAGTCACCCCTCTTAGCACATATCTTTTATCCCTCAAATTTCCCCTCCAAGTACACATCCTCTCCCCTCCAATCCAAACCCCCCTCCTAGCACAAATACACCCACCAAATGTCCCCTCTTAACACAAATCCCCCCCCCAAAAAAAGGGTCCCCTACTAGCACAATTCTCCTCCCCTTCACTATATCACCTTTTCAAGCACAAACCCCCCAAATCCCCCCTCCTAGCACAAATCCTCTTCCCCACCCCCCTTCCCAACACATATCCACCTAAATCAGCACTCCTAACAATTCTTACCCCCTGCCATCCCCCAAATTGCCCCTCCTAACACAAATCCCCTCCCCCTTAATCCCCCCGCAGCGCCCATCCCCCTTACATGAAATAACAGTGCCCAGGGCAGCTGTCCCTCCTGCCCACCCCTTGTCCCGGCCCTGATCAAGATCATGGGCCAACAGTGCAATGCAGTAGGAGAAAGAGGATCACTCATGATACATTAGAACAAAGCTGAAGGTAAAGCAGGGTATACACACTGAGCTTTTTTTTTTATTCAACCAGTGGGTTGAAAGAAAAAAAAAAAACAGACAGCAGTACACACGTACTGATATTTGTACATGTGTACCCAACTTAAGTGCAGTCATGTGTTTTGTGAAGAGTTTTGATGAGAACATCATCATTGCTTTTCAGAGAATGGAACTCGTGATACCCGTGAACAGTTGGATATGTTTTCCGAAAATCAAAAAGTGCACATTATTAGTGTATCATTTGACTTTCAGGACATAGGACTGCTATCATTTTTTAACACGCAGAATATTGTACTGTGTTAGCCATTGATTAATGTAGAAAATTTAACTACAACTAAAGAGATTGGGTATACAATGTACTAAATTTATTCTAGAACAGTAAAAGAAAGGATTTATTGTAATCGGCTCAAAAGTTAGGCTACTGAGAGTATCAACCTGACTGAAGATAAAATCTGTAAAAAGGTATAACTATATATTTACCTGGATATTACCTGCTCATCACTCCAAACTACCGATACCTGCCTGCTAAAAAGTGGAATGATACGAACATGGGTGACCTTAGGAGAAAAAAGGATAATATTTAAACTTACTTTAACTAGAATGTATTATGAAGATGATTCACTAAATGTGGATAATATATGAACTGCACCATCCTCCATATGCTTCTGACCTTTTATTATGAAGATGGTATGTGCAGTCTTCACTGCCAATATACCATGCACAATTTATATTTAACTGAGCTAGAGGTAGATAGGTAAAAAAGGAACATATAAAATGTGTAATTAGTTGGGGCTGAGCTTGTAGCAAAATATCTATGACAAAATAACTTTATTACAAGTGAATGAGAACACGCATTACATTGCTGTCCAATAGGAAGGAGTAGGCAGTGCAAATGGATATGATGACCATACAGGATATGATTCCAATTTTCCTTATAGAAATACCCAAGATTTTTAGTTAATGGAGAACCCTGCAAAGAAGTTAAAAATGCATGCTGGATGTGCCTACTAACCAGCCCAGCAACAGTCCTACCATTATACAATCATCATACCACCTGAGAGATACACTTGAATAAAATACTTTCACACATGAATATTTATAGCAAAATAGCCAAAATCATATTCTGCTAAATCTCTGTGCTGTTATAAGTTATGCCAATATACAACTTTCCTACTAACCCTTCCAGGTGGAGATTGAGGTTGTTCACATATGTGAATAAGAAGCACAGATGGTACTGGAAGTTTTACTTTCAGAATCATATCACCTTCTTTGGGGAATGTAGTTGGCTCTTCCATGATTGGGTCCTGTAAACAAAAAAAAAAAAAAATAGTATCCAAGTGCTTTACATAAGTTGATGTAAAATAAAAATAAAAAATCATGATGTGATGTGAGAAATATGGGGACTGACATTGCTGTTCTCCATATTTTCACAGACAACAATATGGGTAAAATTCCAATAATCCAAAGACATTCTGGTAAGTTAAATGGCTCCTGTCTAAATTGGCCCTAGTACTACTACTTTTTATATATTATTCATACACACACATACACACACAGTTGAAGGATAAGTCCAGGAAAACCTAATTAACGCTAAACCTGCTCTGTGCCACATTCTAACAATAATATATCTAGCCCTGTAAAGCAAAAATCACTGTACTTACCTACTCTGCAGCCGATCTGGTCCGGTCCCAGCTTCAGCTGTCAGAGGCGGTTCAGCATGGAGGTGGGTGCAGGAGAGGCAACCGACAACGGAAGCCCCATAGTAACTCTATGGGTGACGTCACTTCCCAGGCATTTCACAGCCTTTGTCGGTCCTCTCCTGCACACAGCGTCCGCTGCTCAAGACCGGACCAGATTGGCTACAGAATAGGTAAGTGCAGCGATTTTTGCTTTACAGGGTTAGATAGATTAGGGTTAGAATGTGGCACAGAGCAGGTTTAGCGTTAGTTAGGCTTTGCCTGGACTTATCTTTATAAATAAGTTTATGAAAATAATAAAGTAGAACTATGGGTAAAACCTTTTTCTTCATTTTGGATAGAGTAAGGGAGGGTTATAACCTCTGTAAGGTTTATTTTTGCCATTTTTTTCCCTTCACTTGTCCTATAGCCAAACAGGAAGTGAGAGGAAATCCCTGCAAATTAAGGGAATCTCTTGGGACCCCCAGGCCAAATTTGAGTTTCTTTTTAATTTCACTTTTAATGTTAATGGTAAACAGGACAAATAGTGAGGGCGAATCTCCCTAACAGGGGCAGAGACAGCAATAAAAACTTACAGGTGTTCTAATCCATCTCCCCTCTATCCAAAACAAAAAAACAAAAAAAAATGCATTTAGTTATACTTTAAATACCATTATAGAATAGGATTATCTTACCTCTGAATCCCGTATTTGTTTAAATTCTTTCATAGTTGGGAAGTCTGGACTTCCAACCTTTTGCCATTCCAAAAATGGGTTTGTTAATGCATTATCAATGTAATATGTTACATACAAAAGATCTGAAATGGTAAGAGATACCTTTGGTTTGTATCATAAAGGACATGTGATAAAATTAGCGCAATATATCTTAAATAGTTTTTTATATAATGATTATTAAATTTTAACTGTATTTAGGCAGCATTCATATGTTTTCTTTGTGTCACATATTTTCCTTTCACTATTCAAGGAGAAATAGAACTCAAGGGTCACGGATTTGCACAGAGAATGCATAGGGTCATACCTGAGAAGTAAGGATTCGCAAACTCTTAAAATTACATCTTACATGTCTGCACTATATTCTCACCTCTTGGTAGCCTGTGTGCATTCTGTCAGTGTCCCAGGGTGGGTTCAATGACCTTAATTTTATGAGCTCATTCTTAACATTAAATAGATGAAAGGAATGAATGTGGCACAGTGACGAAGATGAACTATTTTTTCAACATCTAGCAGTCATTTTTTATTTGTTCCAGTGTGGGTTTAAAGGCTCTTAAGCTATACAAAAAGATAGCAACCACCACAATTTATAATTTGCAGTATGGTGCATTTAGAAGGGTTTTGCACATTAAAAACAAACATAAAATTTCCCAGCACAAATACCAACTATAAAGCAAAAAATAATGCAGTCCTGTGGAAAAAAAGTCCAATAATCATATGTAAAAGTCCCAAAATCCAGTGAAGTTAATAGTCCTACAACAATTGTGATAGGTAGGAGATCCTGATGTAAACCCAGTGACACCTCTCAAATACAAATCCTGCTTACCAGATATATATATATATATATATATATATATATATATATATATATATATATATATATATATATATATATACAGTAAAACCTTGGATTGCGAGCATAATTCGTTCCGGAAACATGCTTGTAATCCAAAGCACTCTTATATCAAAGCAAATTTTCCCTTAAGAAATAATGGAAACTCAGATGATTCGTTCCACAACCATTTATTCATAAGTCTTTCAGTTTATAGTCTATATACAAAGATTATAGCAATGTGATAGGTTGTGTCATCATAAAATGTCCATCCACAAATGGTCGCCTCCACAAGGGGATTAGAAGAGAAATCCAGCAAGAGCTACAGTGTATAAAAGAGAAGATAGGCGCCTGTAAGTGTAGCAGTATGGGGACATTTAATGAAGGTACAACATTTAGCAACTCACATGGTTGATGATTAAGAGGCACATTAGTATACAGGCATCCGGGGTAAAGCTGTCCACATAGACCATCTTCTGAACCACTGGCTCGCACTGATGTCAGTCTGCAATTGTGATTGGGAAGACTACCCTGCAGTAGAATGATCTGAAAGTGAGACTTTGAATCGCTCGTGGAGTGCAGCGTGGAAGGGATGATGAAGATGGCAGTGCGGAGGATGGTCTATATGGACAGCTTTACCCCGGATGCCTCCATCCTTAGATGTGCCTGTTTTAATCATCAACCATTTGAGCTGCTAAATATTGAGCCTTCATTAAATGTAACAATATTGCTACACTTAGAGGCGCCTCTCTTCTCTTTTATACCCAGTTGTGACATGACGCTACTTGTATATCAAGACATCGCTTGTATATCAAGTCAAAATTTATTTTAAAAATGTGCTTGTCTTGCAAAGCGCTCTCAAACCAAGTTACTCTCAAACCAAGGTTTTACTGTATATATATATATATATATATATACTTTGTATATACTGGCTTACCAGCCACAATGGTAAGAGAAGGTCAAAGTCCAGCAAAATCGTAACATTAAAAATAAAAGATTGCCAACATAGCGTGATACTGTATAAACTAGAAATGTATTACAATTGTGCACTCACATTTTCAGCATAAATACAGGCATTGATTGTCGATTCAAACGCTAAAATCCTCGATATACAAAAGTTAAAATGGCCGACTCGCGCATGCGTAATGGTGTGCGTACATCCCGCCCTACCGAATTCGTCACATAAAAACATCATCAGATGCCTTCATCAGGTAAATTTCTAGTTTATACGGTATCATGCTAAATTGGCAATCTTTTATTTTTTTGATCAAATATTTTTTATTTAAAGGGTTTTTTAGGTTTTACAAAAACACACACATTAAAAAAAAAAAAAATAAAAAAAATAAAAAAAAAAAAAAACACATAAACATTAAAAAAAAAAAAAAATAGCACAATGGACAGCAGCATCACAATCCTGAGCACTTCTAACATACAACTCTCTTTAAAGTAAATGAAGAGAAGTTTCTGCATAACCAAAACATGTCTATTGCGCTATTCTCATTAGCCTTGTACTATATGGTATGCTGTGTCTTGCAGAAATTTCCATAATACGCAGTAAAAATCATTATAGTAAATATTAAGTTGCATGTTTTATACCGCAACAATAATATTGTCACTGTCCCTACACAAACTAACATTGTGCCTGCCTGCAATTATATCCACTCCTATCATCCCTTACACCATCAAGGAGTCAAAAGGCTATACTTATTTTTGGGATTTGGATTAGAAAGCTAGAATCAGCCATATTTTGATATCTTCTCATTGGAAAATCCATAAAGATATTAAAGTCAGGGGAGCTAAGCCAGGGGTTTTCAACCATGGTCCCACAACTTCTCAAACCTACAAGGAGTGCCTCTTTGTTGATAGAGATGGTGTTCTTTTAGGAGTGTAGAATTAACTTGTAACCGCCACTCCTCCAACGTGGGAGGGAGAGGGGACAGCCATTTAGATGCAATGCATTTACATGCCAGAAATAGCAGTCATGAAAGAGGGATTCTAACAGTAGGTATAAATACTTCCTCGTCTAAGAACCCCAATATACACATCAAAGGATCAATTATCCAATTAACTTGAAATGCCCTTTTAATAGTATCAACAATCATTTGCCAGTAACAGACAAGCTTAGGCAGCGCCAAAGCAAATGTATCAGATCTGCTTAGGTTCCGCAACAGCGTGGGCAGTAGGAGTCCTCCCCTCAGTTCCAACTATGACGTTGTATGGGTGGGTGTTCTATATAATCAATGGGTTACAAAAAGTTGGGACAGCCTCTGCGTTGGTGAAAGGGATACCCTTTGAACCTGTTCCTGTATCGCCTGCCATGTCTCACCATTTATGTCTCAGATGTCTTTTTCTCAACCTCTCCTACCAGGTATTTGAATGTTAGCCAGGAATTTACCAGCAACATCCTGTAGAGGGATGAAATAAGGCCCTTCTTATCTTCTTCATTAGTCAAGAAATCAATAAATGGGGTAGAGATAAACCCCATATTGGTTTTCCTAGCTTGCATTGATAGAGCATGTCGCAACTGGAGGCATTGGAAAAATCTGCAATGATAAATATGAAATTCCTCTTGCAAATCCTGGTAGGATTTAAATTGGCCTTGTATAAATAGCTGGTGTATAAATCGTACCCCCTTACAGTACCAATGGTCAAACCCAGAAAGCTTGCTCAATTCCACAAACCGTTCCCCCAACCATATAGGAGAGTAAGAGGAAACGCCATGATAGCTCATTATCTGTTTCAAGGTTTCCCACACCTTATTCCTCAATTTCAGAGAAGGGTATTTTGATGGATCGCCAAACCCATCTGCTTCCAACTGACCCAGGAGATGATATTTCGGCTCATGGGGAAGTAAAATGGCTTGATTGAAGTCATATGGTCAGGAATTCCCCACGCTGCTAGGTGTTGTAATTGTGCAGCGAGGAAATATAGTTTCGTATGAGGTACTGCTAGGTCCCCTCCATCTTTTGGTAACTGTAAAATGGATAAGCAGATTCTGGGGTTTCTACCCTTCCATATGAAAATGCGAAAAAGGGAATTTAATGCTTTTAAAACAACTATTGGGGATCCGTACAGGGCTGTTATGTAAAATATACAACAATTGTGGAACCCAGATCATTTTAATGAGGTTCGTACGGCCCACCACAGGTAAGGCCAAGACTTTATTTTTCATTATAAACCTAGTCAAAAGGGGCTGTAGATCATATTTTAAATAATCTTCTACCTTTGCGTAAACCCAAACCCCAAGGTATTTAAACAAATCCACTACTTTTTTTTTTGTGCGCATTGAGGTAACAATACTTGCTGGGAATGTATGTGCCTGGGGACAGACTTATCCCAGATAATCACAAAACCCGATAGGGATCCAAATGTTTTAATAATTGACATGAGAGATGACAATGAGTCCCTACTGTCCCCTAGGAATATCAAGGCATCATCTGCGTATAAGAATATTTTGTCTTCTTGCTCACCCAGAAATGGAGCCCGACTGCTGAATGGCTGCTGCAAGTGGCTCAATCACCAGAGTGAAGAGAAAAGGGTGTATCAGGATCGTGCTCCCGCTGGTTGTCAATCCAAAGCAGGATCCCCCACCACATTGAAATCCCCATCATCAGGAAAGGGACTCCAGGGTGATCAGTCAACAAGTGGGCCACAACCCTGAGCACCTCACTGCTATATGGGGGAGGTATATATACATTACCCAGAAAGACAAATTATCAATGGCAAAATGGAAAATATATCTACCCGCAGAATCTATAAATGACTGCTGATAGGTAAAGTTCTCTTTAGACGATTTTAAAACACTAAGACCCCTTGCATAGTTAGAAAACACAGAATGGAATTGCAATGGGTACAATCAGGTATTTAATGGATGAGGGGTATCAGTGGTGAGATCTGTCTCCTGCAGGCAAACAACCATGGAACCATAAAGGGATAATGATGTACTGTAAATATTGCCCTTTTATTCATTGAGTCATTAGTTCCTCAGATATTCCAGGACACAAAAGTTACTCCAGTAGACATAAGTAGATAAAAAAACAAAGAACTAGCTGAATAAGTCCTGGGAAAGAGAAACATTTATAATGAATGGGTAGGTCCTGTAGTAGAACTGTAGAGAACAGGAGCATGGAGCATCCATTCCAGCGTCTATCTAGGCAGGTACTCTTGGGAGTCAACTTGCAGGCCCAGGCACAATGAGTGCACAAAAATAAAAACAAAAAAAACTCCAAGAAAAAACTCCAACAAAGAAAAAAAAAGCGTTGAACATTTCCGCAGGAACTTCCTTGGGGAGAAAATTATATCACCAAAGCCGAGATGTGAGTCAGCTGGTGAACTCGCAACCATAAGTGGAGTAAACCTCCTTGTAATAAAAAAAAAAGAAAAAAAAATGCAGATTACATACAGTATAAGTGCCTATTGCTGATAATGTTGAAAACATCTATACAACAAGGAATGAAAGAAGGTGACTTCAAGATGGAGAGCGTAAGTGGGAGAAGTGCTGCTCATTCCTATCCTGCCCTTGTTGCGCCAGTTTAGGAGTTACAAAGAAATGTGCCTCTCCTTGTGCCACCACGCGCAATTTTCCAGGGAACAGCATCGCGTAAAGAATGAGAACGACGCAAAGCATGCATTTAACATCATTATACTGTGCCCACAATCTTTGCCCTTCTGCTGAAATGTCCGGGAAGAAAGAAACTTTGGAACCATTCATTTCAACCACACCTTTTGTGCGGGCCATGGAGAGAATATTGTCGCAATCTTTATAGTGTAGAAGTTTGAGGCAAAACAGACAAGATGGTTGCCAGGCGGAAGAGGGCGGGTTGGAATGCGATGTGCTCTTCCTACTGCAAAGAAGAGTGTGAAATTGTGTTTGTCAAATGTTTCTAGCGCCCATTTTTCAATAAAGGCAACCGGGTCTCTTCCTTTATTTTCAATTTTCAATATTCTCAATACGAGTAGCGTGGGTTTGAACAGCAATGTTATTAGCTTTAATATCGCATTTGGCAGAGGCCATCTCTTACAAAGAGCTAATTCTGCCTTCAAGTGCCGTCGTGCGCCCCCGCCCCTTCTGCATGTCGTGGCGGATAAGCCCCACCTCCTCATGCAATTGTTGAAATTGGTTAATAAGTGCTGTCATAGCAGTGTTGCCACACTGTACTGCTTGTAGTACATCTTTCAAGGTAGGCTCAGGAGAAGAATCCTTTAATATTGATGGAGTATGTATAGCCCAATCTCCCTCCTGCTCCTCAGACAACATATTCCTCTCCTCTCCCCCTGTAATGAACTGTGCAGCAGTGGATGGCTCACCAGAAATCAGCCCAATAGATGAGGATCCTTCAGCTTCCACCAGAGTGGTCTTCAGTGACTCCTGCAGCTCTCCAGCGGGCACATGGGTATACGTTTCCAGTCTTGCAGCCGCATCTCTGCTCCTGTTTATTGGTGTGCGGGGAGGGAGCAGGCCAGCGCCATCTTGGAAGGCTCGGTCTGATGCCCCAGCCTTTCCTCTATTCTTCTGTGTCATTGTTCTGGTTACTGGGCAGTGAAGCAGTGTGGACCAGAGGGTGCACTGACACTATAGCCAGGTGAGGGGAGAGGTATTGCCCACTGAGTATGTTTCTGGAGCAGATAATAGGCAGATATCTGGCAGCAGGTCCCAGGCTAGCACTCGCTCACATTTGAAGCTTGGCCGCGCCCCTCGCAATATTTTTATTTTTAATATTACAATTTCCTGGATTTGATCACACACCGCATGTAATTACTTCCTGGTTTTATCTGATGTTGACCTTCTCTTAACACAGTGGCTGGTGAGCCGGTATACACACAGGCGTTTGTTGACCACTCTAACAGGGGGTCACACAAGATCTGGTAAGAAGGAATTGTGTTAGAGGTGTCACGGGGTCTACATCAGGATCTCCAACCTATCACAATGGTTGTGGGACTATCATCTTCACTGGATTTTGTGACTTTTACATATGATTATTGGGCAATTTGTTTCCACAGTGCTGTACTATTTTTTGATTTATATTTGTTCTGTTTTTGTATCATGAACACAGTGTTCAGCAGTTTTTTGAGTTTTATGCTGGTGCAGATTTGTTTTTGTTTTTGATTCATATACACTTACCAACTAGCCTGAAAAAAAAAAAAAAAATGTTTTAGCCTGTCTAACAACTCATACTAAAAACAGAGGGTTTAGTTGCATACATATTAAAATATATGTGGAAGAAGCAGTACCTCGCCAAGGCATACTGTGGTCCTAACTCTATATTTAGAAATCTCCATATTGGAGCATATATAGTAGTAGATAAATTAAGGGCAGGTATGCTTAAAGTGAACCCACTCTTCCTTAAAGGCACAGGGACACATTAGACACCTAGCAAAAGCACAATTGCAGCTGAAGGCATCCATTGGGTCCCCAAAGCCAAATCCAGCACACCAGTGCACCAGTGCACAAAACAAGGTCCATAAAAACATGGATAAGTGAGTTTGGGGTGGAAGAATTTGACTGGCCTGCACAGAGTCCTGACCTAAACCCGATAGAACACCTTTGGGATGAATTGGAGTGGAGACTGCGAGCCAGGTCTTCTCATGCAACATCAGTGCCTGACCTCACAAATGTGCTTCTGGAAGAATGGTCAAACATTCCCATAGACACACTCCTAAACCTTGTGGACAGTCATCCCAGAAGAGTTGAAGCTGTTATAGCTGCAAAAGGTGGGCCAACTCAATATTAAACCCTACAGACTAAGACTAGGATGCTATTAAAGTTCATGAGCGTGTAAAAGCAGGCGTTCCAATCCCTTTGACAAGATAGTGCAAGGACCTTCATCTTGTATCACTGACTGTCATGTTTCAGACTGTAATTTTTGAGGATATGCTTTATGGCTTACTCAAACTCATAAAAAATATCAACAGTTCTTCAATCAGAAGCAGATTTCCAACCAAACGTAATTTTATATAACTGTGAGTGAATATAGGCAGGGGTAGAACTATAGCCATGTGGCTGCCAAGAGGTCTAGAGGCAGAAGAGGCCTGGGTATATTGTGTTGCTCAAAGGCATCTCTAGGCCACCTGGATTGGACCTGTAAGTGCCATGAAACATTTTACACCTCCACATTAAAGTGTGAACCCGTTCCTCAGTACACCTTCTAGGTAATGCCCATTAGGGCGTTGTGATATAAGCGACAATTCTTTCTCTTAAAAATTTGCTTTCCTGACAGACTCCATGGCAGCATACGTATCGGGTTTTGTCCCGCCTCCAAACCTACCCTATAGGACATCCACTCCCATAAATCTTTGCACCTGTTCAGCACACGTGTTCCTTTTTTGTCCTCCTAATGGATTACCTGTATCCTACCTGACAGATCCCAGGAGATGGATGACTCTGCCTATCAGGCATTGAGTGCTCCAATAAGACCCAGCTGTTGCGGAGTATGGAGTGGGGTGAAGAATTCCTGTGTGCAGCACTGGCCAAAAAACCCAGCTGCTGCGGATGGCCTGTACCCCAAATGTGAAGCCCGGTGTTTGGTGAATCCCATCCATCCCTGGTGGCTAGCGGTTCATTGGTGGTCAGTGAGTACCCCTTCCTCTGTTCATTTTATCTCCATGACAGCTTAATTTGTATTTTATATCGTGCTCAGTGCTTTTCTTACCTCTGATTCATGTTTTCCCTGGTGGCTAGCACTCACTTCCTGACCGGCCGCCGGATTCTGGCTACTGCGCATGCGCGAGCGCCTCGGGTATGAGGCTTGGTTCTTGGGCACGCGCAGTAGCGGTGCGGCGCATGCGCAGTAGGGTTTTTCGACGCCGCTTGATGACATATTTAAAAACCCTTAAGATGTCAGCAGAGTGTGTAGAATACACACTCTGCTATAGGAAGACGGTGTATACTGCTCCTGATACGTTTTGAGTGATCTCTGCCTGCTGCATTGACTGCTACTCTGCACTGAAGCCCACCCAGGTTTCCTGGTGAGTACTTTGACCCCAGGATTTTGGGAGTTTTCTCCCCCCCCCCCTCTCTTCTTCCTTCTCTGATCCCGTTGTCCGGCTCATCCCTGCAGGTCAGCGCCAGAATGGAAGCCTCTCCGCCCTCCGGTGGTCAGCCCACCCTTAACAGGTATGCAAGGCTTGGGGTGCATAGAGAGGGGGGATTAGGGCATTATTTATGTCCCTGGCTCCCTGTTTGTTTTGCTCTGTTCCTTTGTTTTACAGCCCTCCTAGGTCGGATGTTCGGCACTCCGCACGCAGGAATAAGCATCGTTCGAGATCTCACCGCCGGCATTCCTCCTCGAGATCTGCTCTGAGGTCCCCATCAAGCTCCCAGCATCATTGGAAAGCGTCTACCTCAGCTGGCCCTTCGTGACACCCAGACAGAGTGGGTTGTTGGGGTTGTGGCGCACGTGTCCCCGAAGATAAGTCGATGTGCGACAAGTGTTTCTCCCAGGCTGCGGGAGAGAGGGACAATTCAGATCAATGACTGGAGGCCCTAGTGAAGAGGGTCATCAAGGATTCCCTGGCGGAATTGGGAGTTGGTCAGGCGCAGAGCCCAGAGGTGACTCTTCCAAGCCCTCCCCCTGGAAGAGCACAGTCTAGGGAGGATCCTGAAACCTCTCAGCCAAGTCACCGGTCAGCCTACCTGTCAGATAGTGACTCAGAGGTGGAGGACCCTTGCTTGGGATTCGAGTATGCTCTCGCACCCTCCCTGGTGAGAGCGGTAAGAGAGAACCTGAATTTGGAAGATCCGGCCATTTCTCTGCCAAAACAGAAGAAATTCTTCAAACAGCTCTGTAAAGAGCGACTTAACTTCCTCTTTCTAGGAGAATTGGGGGATATTATTATGGAGGAATGCAGTAAAGTGCAAAGGAAGAACTCCATGCTTTCTAAAATGTCCCGGCTGTATCCTTTCAAGGAGGAAGATAGAAAACATCTAGAATCTCCTCCCTTGGTGGACGCCGCAGTCATGAGGCTGGTCAAACATGTGACCCTTCCACTAGAAGATACAGCCTCCTTCAAAGATCCTCTAGATAGAAGAATGGATTCTGATCTTAAGAGAATCTACCTGACAGAAGGAATGGCTTGCAAACCAGCACTGGGCTTGGCCGCAATGTCCAAAGCGATGGAGTTATGGTCTGACTCAGTGGATGAGTCCTTTCGGAATGAGTCTGAGGAGGCGGCCAGAAGTTCTCCTATTCAGGAACTTAGGATGGCTTTGTCTTTTCTGGGGGAGGCATCTATTGACCTTATCCGTCTGTTGGCCAGGGTTATGTTGTCCTCAGTGATGGCCAAGAGGGCCCTTTGGCTCCGCCCATGGGTTGCGGACCCAGCTTCCAAGCAGGTCTGGTGCCGTATTCCCTTTGAGGCTCCTCCCTCTTTGGGAATAAGTTGGATGAGGCTATAACCCGGGCTACAGGCGGCAAGTCTGGTTTTCTCCCTCAGAATCGACGCCCTCTCAATCCGAAGAAGGGGCAGCCCAGGAGATATGTTCCAGATCGTGCTAGGGGAGCAAGCACCTATAGACCTGGCAGAGAGTTTGGTCGTAATTGGAGATCAAGGCAAACCTCCTCTCGGAAGCCCTCAAAGAGTGTCCCTTCTGGTGACCGTGATGTGACCAAGTCCTTTTGAGATTGGGCCTGCTCAGACATGTCGGGTGGGGGCTTGGTTGCTACACTTCCGGTATGTCTGGGTGGCCTCAATCCGGGACCCCTGGACTGTCGGGACAGTCTCATGCGGGCACAAGTGGGCTTTCACCGAAGCACCAAGACCAAGACTCCTTCCTACCTCCCTGCCACCCTCAGGAGAGAAGCGCCAGGTACTATTTTCTTACATAGAGTCTCTGGTGTCTCAAGGGGTTGTCATCTCCGTTCCAGAACCAGAGCGCCGCCAAGGAATCTACTCCCCTCTTTTCTTGGTACAAAAGAAAAATGGATCGTGGAGACCAGTCATCGATCTTACCTTCCTAAATCGATTTATCAGAAAGGAAAGGTTCAAGATGGAAACTCTTCTTTCTATTCAACAGGTGGTCCAACCAGCAGACTGGATGGTGTCTATAGACTTAAAGGACGCATACTTTCATGTCCCTGTTGCAGAAGATTTCCAGAGATATCTCCGGTTTTCCATCGACCAATTGCACCTACATTTCACTTGTCTCCCCTACGGGCTTTCCACATCTCCACGAACCTTTTGAAAAGTTTTGCTGGCTGTGGTAGCTCTGTTGAGAACAAAGGGCATTCGTCTTCATCACTATTTGGACAACCTTCTTCTCTTGTCCCAAGACAGAACTCTGACAGACTCAACTGTTGGTGCATCTGGACCAAGTCGTGTCCACCCTTCAAATGTTCGGTTGGCTGCTAAATTTGGAGAAGAGCCATCTAATTCCCACCCAGTCCCTCATCTACCTAGGGGCCTTGTTCAATACAGTGACAGTGACTGTGTCTCTTCCAGAGGAGAAAGTTGCAGTGGTCCGGGACAGAATTCTCCATGCCCTCTCATCTACTCACCTCCAAGCTTGAGAATCATCGGGACCATGGTAGCTGTGGCTCCCATGGTAAAATGGGCTCTATGGAGAATGAGACCCTTCCAGAAAGGCATTCTTCAACAGTGGGACACCTGGCATCTGGATCAGTCCATCTTCCTGACCCCGGGCATGAGGGCGAGTCTTCCGTGGGGGCTAAATCGGGAACACCTTCTGAAATGCCATTCTCTTGTGCCAACCTCATGGGCCGTGGTGACCTCGGACTCCAGCAGCATAGGATGGGGGGCCCATTGCCTCTCGGAAGTGGCTCAGGGAAAATGGAACTTTTCCTCTCTGGGAATAGTTTCCAACATTCTGGAATTTCGGGGCAGCTCTTCGAGCTCTGCAAGCATTCCTTCACTTGACGAATGGGCTTCCAGTGATTCTCAGACTGGACAACACCCCAGTAGTCGCATATATAGGGAAGCAAAGTGGGACACGCAGTTGGTCCTTGATGCGAGAGGTGGAACCGATTATGGCCTGGGCACAGAAGAACTTGTCTGACCTGTCGGCAGTGTATGTTCCGGGCGTCCAAAAAGTCCAAGCCGATTTTCTATCTAGTGTGCAGTTGGACAACAACGAGTGGTCTCTCCACGAAGATGTCTTAGAGTGGATCCTGATTCTGGGTTTCTCCCCAGAGGTCGACCTCTTTGCCTGCCCTCACAATCGCAAGTTGCAGAACTACTATGCGAGGTTCAGGCATCCCCAAGCTCTCGGGGTAGATGCCCTCACGGATCGGTGGAGGTTCCACAGGGCATATGCCTTACCTCCAGTTCCAATAATCCTACAGTTCCTCCGGAGACTCAGGTCAGAAGCAGTGGAAGTAGTGGCGGTTATACCGTTCTGACCCAACGGGCCTTGGTTCTCTCTTCTAACACTCCTGAGTGTTCAGGATCCGATCCCACTGCCCCTCAGGCAAGATCTGCTATCACAAGGCGCCATACTGCATCCTTGTCCAGCCCGGCTGCACCTGAAGGCTTGGCTATTGAGAGGGGAAGGTTACAGGCCTTAGGGTGCCCTGAAGAGGCTATTTCTACACTTCTGAGTGCTAGACGGAGTTTAACCAACAGGATGTATGAAAGGATCTGATCGAGATTCTCCTCACATCTGGCCGCCAGGTCCAACCCTCATTCATCCATCAAGATCCAGGATGTGTTGAGCTTTCTGCAGTCTGGTCTAGATCTTCCACTCTCGGTGAGTTCTCTTAGAGTCCAGGTTTCGGCTATTTCAGCTTTTACTGGCATCTCTTGGGCTAGCCATACTCTGGTCTGGCAATTTTTCAAGAGGGCAGTAAGACTCAGGCCCCAGAAGAAGCCAAGATTCCCCAAGTGGGATCTCCCTTTAGTTCTGGATTTTTTGTCACAGCGTATCCATGATGCAGATGAACCTCTTACCATCAGGGAATTGACATTGGTGACCGTTTTCTTGGTAGCCATTACATCCGCGAAGAGAGTCTCTGAAATCAGAGCCATAGGGGCGCAGGAGCCCTTCCTAACCTTTTTTCCAGACAGGGTAGTCTTAATCCCTATGTTGGAAGCAAGACCAAAGGTTACCTCTGTCTTTCACGAGAATGTGGAGATAGTCTTGCCTACCTTTAGGCAAGAAGAGGGCTCTTCTGTCCATCCGCTGGATGTTGGAAGTTGCCTCAAGCAGTATCTGGAAGCTACGGTTCCCTTCCGGCAGTCAGAACATTTGTTTGTCACCTTCAGTGGAAAGAACAAGGGTCTTCAGGCTTCTTCAACGTCTATTTCTTCTTGGATCATCCAAGCTATCCAATGGGCTTACAGGACTAAGGGCTTGACTCCTCCAGTGGCAGTTACGGTTCACTCAACTCAGAGTGTTTCCACTTCCTGGGCAGTTTCCAGACATGTTACACCTGAAGTAAATTGTAGAGCAGCATCCTGTTCCTCTATAAATACCTTTTTGTCTCACTATTGTGTTGAGCCGGCGGCTCTTTCTTCTGTTAATTTTGGTTTACAAATCCTGTCGGTTGACAGAGTTAATTAAACTTTTGTTCAGCACCTGCCCACCCTGTTTGTGTTTATTTCCAGATACATATGCTGCCATGGAGTCTGTCAGGAAAATGGAAAATTGATATCAAATACTTACCGTAATTTTCCTTTCCTGATGGACTCCATGGCAGCAGGAGCTCCCTCCCAGTTTCTATGGAGGATAGTTACAGAACACGTGTGCTGAACAGGTGCAAAGATTTATGGGAGTGGAGGTCCTATAGGGTAGGTTTGGAGGCAGAAAAAAACCCGATACGTATGCTGCCATGGAGTCCATCAGGAAAGGAAAATTACGGTAAGTATTTGATATCAATTTTCCATTTTCCTACTGAGTCCTGAAAAGACTGCAGCTAAATGATTTGTAAAAAAAAATGTGTTAAACTTTTTTTTAATAGGGAACATTGTGCAACAAATTAAAACAGGACATTAAAAGAGCTTAATTAAAAAAGATGAAAAAAATTACCTTTTGATTTGGGGAAATTTGTGAAATTTAATGTTAAACATTTTATATCTGTAGATGTTTTGTTATCATCAGATGCATAGAGTAGTATGGTTGATTGCCAACTGTCAGATTGAATGTCTTTTTCAGGATCATGTGTGCTTGCTATGACTCCAATGATACTATCATTGATGGACTTATTATCATCCATGTTGATTTGTGTGGAAATATGTACTTCACCTGCAAAAAAAAAAAATGATATATATATATATACTGTATATAAAGGTTTTTCGCCTTCCTCTGGATCAACTGTGGGTAAAATTATGTATATGGGATTGTATGGTTGTTTTTTCTTTTTATTGGTTGAATTAGATGGACTTGTGTCTTTTTTAAACCTAACTAGCTATGTAACTATTATTATTATTATTATTATTATTATTATTATTAACATACACACACAGTATCAGCAAAAGTTGGGAGTATGAAACTGTCCAAGATGTCTTGGTATGCTGATGCATTAAGAGTTTCCTTCACTGAAACAAAGGGGCCAAGCCCAAACCCTGATTGACAACCCCACACCATAATCCCCCCTCCACCGAATGATTTGGACCAGTGCACAAAGCAAGGTCCATAAAGACATGGATGAGCAAATTTGGGGTGGAAGAAATTGACTGGCCTGCACAGAGTCCTGACCTTAATCCAATATAACACCAGGCTTTCTCGTTCAACATCAGTGGCTGAACTCACAAATGCTCTCCTGAAAGAATGGTCAAACATTCCCATAGACACACTCCTAAACCTTGTGGATAGCCTTACCAGAAGAGTTAAAGCTGTTATAGCTGCAAAGAGTAGGCCCACTCAATATTGAACCCTACGGACTAAGATTGGGATGCCATTAAAATTCATGTGCGTTTAAAGGCAGGCATCCCAATACTTTTGGTAATATAGTGTATTAACCCTCAACATAATATTTGTTGTCTTTCCAATAGCCACAGAGCAGAAACAGATAAATAGCTCCCCATTATTCCATTAAGAAAAACTTGTAGACCCAACATTAGCTAGGAATTTTGTGGGAAAAAAAGGACACACAGTTTCACAACTAAGATCTATGTCTTTCAATTTTGTTCACATTTAGTGTAACTAAAGGCAAAACTTTTTTTTCATTTTGGATAGAGTAAGGGAGGGTTATAACCCCGTCAGTTTTTTTTGGGCATCTGTGTCCCATTGGGTTGGGGAGATATTCCTTTACATTCTGTACCATAGCCAAAACAGGAAGTGAGAGAAGATCCCTCCAAATTGAGGGAATCCCGGTATGTCACCAGGGTTACCAGAACAAGTGTCCCCATTGGAAGATTTCTCTAGATTCCCTATTACTGTTCTGATGTCAGCCCAAAATTTGGGATTTTCTTTTACTTTTGCTTTCGATGATAACATCGAAATCATGGATCATCATAGGACAAAGAGAGAGGGACTGAATCTCCCTAACAGGGGCACAGACAGCAATAAAAACTGACAGGGGATCTAATCCCTCTCTACTCTATAGAAAACGTAAAAGATAAAGTTTTGCCTTGCGTTTTAGACTTTAAGAAGAGGGGGTAACTGAGAATTAGTACTAAAAAAATAGAGAGAGGCGAAATGGATTATGATTAAAATACCTTGCAGTCAATGGGACTCCATGAGGGTTTTAATTTACATTTATTTTTGTGAATGGAGAGGGGGTTATTAATATGTATTTTAGTTCCATGGGTCTCTCTCTCTCTGCAACAAAATAAATGTTTACTTTTGAGTTTAATACCACTTTATTGTCCATACGGAGGAAAAAGACTTAGGATTCATGTACACACAGCCTACTTTGGCCGCTAGAAAAGGCAGAAAATAGAAAAATTAAAGTAAAATCCTGTCGCAGTTTTGCGTTTTCCAGCAGCCGTCAGACAAAACATTCCAATCCTGAACGCGATTCTTCCATGTTCAGGAGAGGGAGCTTGAGGAAGGTTGAAGCTCCCCTAACCACAGCAGCTCCTAAACTCTGAGAAAAAAAAAAAACTATGTGTACATGGACACATAGGCTTTTATGGAGTTGAGTTTAGGAATTTGGCAAAAAAAATCACCAAAAGCTTCTAAACTCAAGTTTAGGCTTTGTAGTGTACATGAAGTCTTAGATGTGGTGGCTGCATCATTTTCTTTTCCTTGGCTTTTTCCTTCTCTGTTTTCACCTGGTGATCTGGCCAGTAACACACCTCCTGTACTAGTGAGACACAACTCTGGAGGAATGAGCACAGGAGACACAGCAGACTGTAGCATTGTCAGTCTGGGGTGGAGGGTAGTGTTAAATGTATAAGCAGATTTAGATACACTACCAAATTGAAGCCAAAGTTTATAATCAGTTACAGCAAACAGTTTGTATCCTTTTGGAATATAATAAATATTTAAAAGCTGATCATTTAAGCACCCCTGCCAATGTTAAATGGTCTGTACCATCCATGTAAACTGGTATATTCTGCTAAAGGTTTGTGCTTTTGAAGAACAACAGGCTTGCTGGATCACCAGATAAAAATAGAAGGAAGTAAGCCTAAAAAGAAAACTAATACAGTCATTACATATAATACTTGGTAAGCTGCTTTTGAGTTTAATACCATTTTAATGTCCATACAGAGAAAACTGACTTTCAGTTATTGAACTTGTGGAAGTGTCAATGGACGGTGTGTTCTAATCACGTGTTCCATTGATACCTACTGTGCGAGTGCTTCTGCCACGGAGGGTATAACTTATATACATAATTTTTTGGTTTTTCAGACAAACCAACTGACCGTGAAACTGTTGTCTAATACAACATATACTTTTTCTTACTTTTGAATTTTAAATGTGACATTTTATTTAAGCTTTGTAATTTGCCATATTTTGTTGTATGAGAAAAGATGAAGCACAAACACGTACCTAATAATGCCAGCAAGCCCATTACAGTTAGCACTGGTTTTCTCACCATCTGGACATGTGGGGGCTTAGTGTTGTTCATCTGAAATCTTGCTGTCAGTGTCCTCTGAGTAAAGTAGTGAGGGTAATAGTTCATGAAGGCATTATCATTACTTAGCAAACTGTAGTTCATTATTCGACTTTTATTTGACAGCATGTAGTCTAAGTGTTCATCTATTACCTAAAACATAGAAATCACAGTTGTGAAAGTAAAATAAGTAATTCAACCAGACACAGGCAAAAAATAAATACAATTTTGACACTCTTACCAGTGTATAGCAGTATTAAAATAATGCTAAACTTAAATGCATATCATCGTACTACATCATACTAATTTACACTTTTCATGATATAAAAAAAAAAAAGTGTTTTGTTGCATAATATGAACTGATAAAACGGATGCCAAGGAACCACAAAGTACTAAAATTGGCCTTTGTTAAGCTTACTCATTAGCTAAGCAGATGATGGAAAGGATCTTAGCAATACTTTGCCAGTGGTTGTCTTCCTAAGAAGATAAAGCTCAGCCTGTAGTTTATACCTAATTATATAAATACAGATACATCAACAATACCAAACAAAAAACACACGTGTTTTGGTACTTAGTACATGCACGCAAAAGTGACCTGTGCATGCACCCGACATTAGTGTCTGCTTAAATGGATTTGCTATAAACCTAGTTGGTATATAGTCAGTTAACATAGGGGTGGATTTACAAAAGGCAAAAAGACTGTGCGCTCCAGAGCTTAGTAAATGAGTGGAAGCTCTACTGACTTCCATCATCTAATCATGTCCAAGCAAAAAAACTGTATTTTCCTTGCATGTGATTGGGCGTTCTTTGCATAGTGGAGCTTTGCCTCATATACTAAGCTCTGGAGCAGCTGCACTATAACATCCCTGGTCCCCATCTCTCAGGAAATGGCCTATAAAAGCTATTTATACTGTCAGAATAGTCTGTACAATATGGTTTTTTTTTTTTTTTTTTTTTGTGAAATAATACACTCAAATTAGATTTGGACCAAAGTCCACAGTCTGTTTGCCTTTAGTAAATTAACCTCATAATGAGCTAACCTTTTACTCTACGCAGCATAAGGGTAAAAAGAGCAAGGATATGTATTTTAAATCATGACCGCTCCCCTGTTATCTTTTATTTTTATGACATATCAAACACTGAAACACATGAAAAAATGACTATGGTGCAACTTGTTCCCGCATTTTCTGGGTGGAAAAAGGCAAGCTCTAGTGACAACTGTTCTACTAGTCCAACATTTCTCAACACAGAGGAACCCTTAAAATAAATTTCTGCTCTCAGGGGAACCCCTGCTAAAAATAAAATATCTACAACTCATGACACATTAGTGTGACAGTTGGGAAGAATGCTCCTTACTCTTGTCATTATTGGGAAGAATGCTCCTTACTCTTGTCATTATTGGGAAGAATGCTCCATACTCTTGTCATCATTGGGAAGAATTCCCCCCTTACAGATAGCTAAAAGGAACAATGGTGTCATTGGGAACTTATCTGAGAGGCAGAAATTGCCCATTGCTCAAGGAACCCCTAGCAACTTCAGGAGGAACCCTGGTTGAGAAAACCTGTACTAGCACTACTGGTGTCTAAACTGTGTACCAGGTATGGTTCAGATATAGATACTGCTATTAGATCTCGGTTTTCTATCCTATCACCAGACAATGATATATTACAGGGCACACAGTGTTAACCCTGCTATTCTTATGAAGGGATTAGCATTTAAAATCTAAATTTTGTTTTTCTTTACTAATTAGGTTTTTTGCATTTTGCAAATAAGAATAACCGTCTATACTCTGCAATCATACTACTAGATTGTAAGCTCTAACAAGCAGGGCCCACTGATTCCTCTTGTATTGAATTGCATTGTAACTGTACTGTCTGCCTTCATGTTGCAAAGCGCTGTGCAAACTGTTGGGGCTATATAAATCATGTATAATAATATTAATACGCAATTAATGATGCTACTTTTGTTAAAAACATTGAAATACAGTGGGGAAAATTATTAGTTGATACCCTGCAGATTTTGTAAGTTTGCCCAATTACAAAGAAATAAAGGGTCTATAATTTTTATCATAGGTGTATTTTAAATGATAGAGACAGAATATCAACAAAAAAAATCTAGAAAAAACACAAATGCTATAAATTAACCCCCTCTGGATCGGAAAGGTTTTACCCCTTAATGACCAGGCCATTTTTTGCGATACGGCACTGCGCTATTTTACCTGACAATTGTGCAGACGTGCAACGTTTTACAAAAAAAAAAATTAATGTAATTTTTTTCCCACAAATAGAGCTTGCTTTTGGTGGTATTTGATCACCACTGCGTCTTTTATTCTTTCTGTCTCTCTGGGGAGCAATCGCGGGTGGCCGGCGGACATCGCGACCCCTGGACCCACTGATTGGCTCCCCCTCTGGCAAATCTGCATGCACGTGCGCCCCCCCCCCCACTGGCTATTGCACGAAACGACTCACAGGTACGTCGTTTTGCGCAATAGAGCCGACTTGCCACAGTATATGTACTGCTGGTGGTCGGTAGGTGGTTACGTTTCAGTTTAGTAAGTAAAATAAGTATTTAATCCCCAAGCAAAATATGACTTCGTACTTGGTGGAGAAACCCTTGCTGGCAAGCAGAGAGGTAATTTGTTTCTTTTAGTTGGTGACCAGGTTTGTACACATCTTAGGAGGGATTTTGATCCACTCTTTTACAGATCTTCTCTAAATCCTTAAGGTTTCTTGGCTGTCTGTTGGCAAGCTCCCTCCATAAATTTTCTATAGGATTAATGTTATACTTGAAGGGTTCCACATGTACTGTCATTTAAAAGCTGGCTCCACTGAGGAGTGATGACAAGGGTCCAGGGGTAGAGTAGCCATCTTAGAGCACATATAATAGAAGCACCCCATATAGACCTGTCCTGAGTTGCATGTTGGAGTGTACAGTGAGTACTGAATAAACATCCGTTGTTCCAGACCGGAGTCTTGTGTCTCTCACAATGCAGAGAATATAACAATTAAGGTCTTGAGATTGGCTAGGCCACTTCATAACCCTAAAGGGCTTCTTCTTGAGCCACTTCTTCGTTGCCTTGGCGGTATGTTTTGGGTCATTGTCATACTGGAAGACCCATCCACGACCCATCTTCAGTGTTCTGGCTGAGGGAAGCAAGTTCTCATCCACGATTTTACAATACATGACCAGCCCCATCAATTGGCCCCTCAATGCGGAAAAGTCGGCCTGTACCTTTAGCAGAGAAACAGCCCCAAAGCATCACATTACCACCTGCATGCTTGACTTTAGGGATAGTGTTCATAGTGAGCATTTTTCTTGCTTCAAACACGGCGAGTCGAGTTAATACCAAAAAGCTAAATTTTGGTCTCATCTGACCACAGCATTTTCTCCCAATCCTTCTCTGAATCATTTAGATGTTTATTGGCATGACTGTACATGTGCCTTCTTGAGGAGGGGGACTCATCGTGTTTGGAGGAAGAAAAATGCTGACCATGACCCTAAGAACACCATCCCTACAGTCTAGCATGGAGGTGGAAACATTATGCTTTGGGGCTGCTTCTCTGTTAAAGGTAAAGACTGACTTTGACGCATTGAGGGGCCAATGGATGGGGCCATGTATTGTAAAATTTTGGATGAGAACCTGCTTCCCTCAACCAGAACACTGATGATGGGCTGTGGATGGGTATTCCAGTATGACAATGACCCAAAGCATACCGCCAAGGCAACAAAGGAGTGGCTCAAGAAGAAGCACTTTAACCACTTTAGCCCCGGAAGATTTGGCTGCTCAATGACCAGGCCACTTTTTTCAACTTGGCACTGCACGACTTTAACTGACAATTGCACGGTCATGCAATGCTGTACCAAAACTAAATTTACGTCCTTTTTTTCCCCACAAACAGAGCCTTCTTTTGGTGGTATTTGATCACCTCTTCGCTTTTTATTTTTTTGCGATATTAATAAAAAAGGGCAAAAATTTTGCAAAAAATTGACATTTTCTACTTTGACTGTTAAATATCCAATATATTCAATTTTTGTCATATATTTAGGCCAACATGTATTTAGCTACATGTCTTTGACAAAAAAATTCTCAATGAGCATATTTTTATCCACACTAAGACCGGAAGATTTTACCCCCCTTCCTGACCAGGCCATATTTTGCGATTCGGCACTGCGTTACTTTAACGGACAATCACGCGGTTGTGCGAAGCTGTACCCAAATTAAATGTATGTCCTTTTTTTCCCCATAAATAGAGCTTTTTTTGGTGGTATTTGATCACCTGTGCGATTTTTAATTTTTGAAAAAAGGAGCGACAATTTTGAAAAAAAAAAAATATTTTTCACATTCTGATATATAACATTCCCAAAAAAAAATTAACATTTTAGGACAATTTGTTTTCTGCTACATATTTTTGGTAAAAAAAAAAAATCCCAATAAGCACATTTTGATTGGTTTGCGCAAAAGTTATCGCGTTTACTAACTACGGCAAAGATTTGTCATTTTTATTGTTTTTTTTTTCTTACTAGTATTGGCGGCGATCTGCGATATTTTTGCGGTACTGTGGCTTTGCGGCAGACAGATCGAACCCCTGACATTTTTGACACTTTTGGGGGGACCAGTGACATTACTACAGTAATCAGTGCTAAAAATATGCACTGTTACTGTAAAAATGACACTGGCAGGGAAGGGGTTAACACTGTTGGTGATCAAGGGGTTAAATGTATGCCTCATGCTTACTGACGTGTGTGGGGGGAGAGGGTTCTGTGACCGAGACAAAGATAGCAGGTTCAGCTATGCTGAATCCTGTGATCTCTCCCTGTCTGTCACAGAGAAGATCCGCCTGCTTTGTTTACACAAGCAGGGAGATCTTCTCACACTTTCCCTGACAATGTCTAAACACAGCAGGAGCGAGCCTCTGGCGGCATGCACGCACCGCCGAGACAGCTAGGAGTCCAGCAACGTAGGTCTACGTCGCTGGACCCAGGACTGCCACTGTGCCGCAGTAGCAGCACAGTGAGCAGTCCTAAAGTGGTTAAGGTTATGGAGTGGCCTAGCCAATCTGCAGACCTTAATCCTATAGAAAATTTATGGCGGGAGCTAAAACTTCTAGTTGCCAAGAGACAGCCAAGAAACCTTAAAGATTTAGAGAAGTATAAAAGTAAACCAATGTAGGAACAAGACAAGTGCACAACAAGACAAGTACACAAATGCGAGACATAGGGCAACCAGCATAGTACCATGGATGGCAACAAACTATGGGATCTGAAGAGACTCTGGGTGACTAAGAATACAATTAGCAGAATACTGAACACAAGGGGTCAAAGCACACACACAGGGTAAAACAGGAAAATTCTAATGTACCTTACTAAGGGTCAGAGCAAGGTTATAAACTTCAGGCAGACCTTTACCCAAAGCAACTTATTAAACAATAGCAAGAAACATATATTCCACATTAGTATACTATTTATGCTACAAACATTAGTGTGTGCTGTAAACTGCCTTCAGCATTGTTTCTGTTACTTCTTGCTGCCATTTTGATGAAGTCCAGAGCCCCTGAGCAGCAGTAAATCTAAACAGTATAATCACTTATTTTTAATATTTTACATACAGTGCTTTTAAAAAAGTATTCATACCCCCTTTAATTTTCTCACATTTTGTCATGTTACAACCAAAAGCGCAACTGTATTTTATTGGGATTTTATGTGATAAACAAACACAAAGCGGCACATAATTGTGAAGTGGAAAGAAAATGCTAAATGGTTTTCAAATTTTTTTACAAATAAATATGTGACAAGTGTGTCATGAATTTGTATTTAGCCCATACTCAAAGTCAATACTTTGTAGAACCACCTTCCCCTGCAAATTACAGCTGCAAGTCTTTTTGGGTATCTCTCTACCAGCTTTGCACATCTAGGAGAGTGAAATGTTTGCAGACTCCTCTTTGCAAAATAGCTCAAGCTCTGCCAGATTGGACGGAGAGTGTCTGTGAACAGATACATGTCTTGCCACGGATTCTCAATTGAATTTAGGTCTGGACTTTGAATGGGCCATTCTAACACATGAATATGATTTGATCTAAACCCTTCCATTGTAGCTCTGGCTGTATGTTTAGGGTCGTTGTCCTGCTGGAAAGTGAACCTCCACCTCAGTCTCAAGTTTTTGCAGACTCTAACAGGTTTTCTTCTAAGATTGTCCTGTATTTGGCTCCATCCATCTTCCCATCAGCTCTGACTAGCTTCCCTGTCCCTGCTAAAGAAAAGCATCCCCACAACATGATGCTGCCACCACCATGTTTACAGTGGAGATGGTGTGCATAGGGTGATGTGCAGAGTTAGTTTTCCGCCACACATAGTGTTTTGCTTTTAGGTCAAAAAGTTAGATTTCGGTCTGATCTGACCAGAGAGCACCATCTTCCACATGTTTGCGGAGTCCCCAATATGGCTTCTCACAACCTGCAAATGGGCCTCTTGGCTGCTTCTCTGATTAATGTTCTTGCCCGGCCTGTCAATTTCAGTGGATAATCACATCTTGGTAGGTTTGCAGTTGCCATACTCTTATCATTTTTGGATGATGGATTGAACAATGCTCCGTGAGATGTTCAAAGCTTGGGATATTATTTTATTACCTAACTCTGCTTTAAATTTCTCCACAACTTTATCCCTGACCTGTCTGGTGTGTTCCTTCGCCTTCATGATGCGGTTTGTTCACCAAGGTTCTCTAATAAACCTCTGAGGGCTTCACAGAACAGCTGTATTTATACTGAGAATAAATTACACACATGTGGACTCTATTTACTATTTAGGTGACTTCTGAACGCAATTGGTTCTACTAGATTTTAGTTAAGGGTATCAGATTAATGGGGGCTGAATACAAATACACACTACACTTTTAAGATATTTATTTGTAAAAAGTATTGAAAACCATTTATCATTTTCTTTCCACTTCACAATTATGTGCCACTTTGTGTTGGTCTATCACATAAAATCCCAATAAAATACATTTACGTTTTTGGTTGTAACATGACAAAACGTGGAAATATTCAAAGGGTATGAATTCTTTTTCAAGGCACTGTAGCTATACCTGCGGAAGGGGTCAACCTAAAGTGATCTAGCAGGAGCTAATTTTCTGAATAAAGTTCCACTTGCTCAAGCCCAGAAGAAGCTGAGAGTAATTTGCTGGTGGCTGCTGTCAGTGGCATAGCGTGGGGGGTGCAGCCGGTCATCTCGCACCGGGCGCAACATTTGGGGGGGGGCGCAAAATTATTCTCAAGGGTCTGTGCTGCAGCTTGTTGCCTCCCCCGGGCCCCTACACCTCCGGTGAGGCATTAGGGCATTCCTCTCAGCGGCACTCTATTCCAGCTCCCCCTGCCCCAGGGTTCAAATGGTCCAGTCTGTCCCTCTGGTGCGGCCTGTGAAACAGCGGAGGGGAAGGGTCAGTGCTCGGAGCAGTTATGGCCATGGGAGAGGTGCAGTGGCTGCTAGCTGACCTCCCGACGGCAGTGATACCAAGGAGTGGCTGGATAGGAGGGACTCCTAAAATACTGCCCGCCCGCTGCTGGGGACAACTCAAATGTTCGATGAGGCAGTGGAGAGGTAAGGAGGATGATGGATCCACCATCTGCATCGTACTGTGTGTGGAGGATGGGGGATGAGTAGTGCAGGAAGTAGGTGTGTAAGATAGGTCAGTGTATGGGTCAGGTAGGTCAGTGTATGGGTCAGGTAGGTCAGTGTATGGGTCAGGTATGTACATATAGGTGTCAGGTAGGTCAGTGTAGGTTAGTGTAGAGGTCAGGTAGGTTAGTGTAGGGGTCAGGTAGGTCAGTGTATGGGTCAAGTAGTAGGTTAGTGTAGTGGTCAGTGTAGGGGTCAGATAATGTCAGTGTAGGGGTCATGTATGTCAGTGTAGGTTAGTGTAGGGGTCAGGTAGGTTAGTGAGGGGTCAGGTAGGTCAGTGTAGGGGTCAGGTAGTAGGTTAGTGTAGTTGTCAGGTAGGTTAGTATAGTGGTCAATGTAGGTGTCAGGTAGGTTTGTGTCAGTGTAGTGGCCAGGTAGGTCAGTGTAGGGGTCAGGTAGGTCAGTGTAGGGGGTCAGGTAGGTCAGTGTAGGTAGGTCAGTGTAGGGGTCAGGTAGGTCAGTGTAGGTATGTCAGTTTAGGGGGCAGGAAGGATAGTGTAATGGTCAGATAGGTCAGTGTAGGTGTCAGGTAGGTTAGTGTAGGGGTCAGGTAGGTTAGTGTAGGGGGCAGGTAGGTCAGTGTAATGGTCAGGTAGGTTAGTGTAGGGGTCAGTGTAGGTAGGTTAGTGTAGGGGTCAGGTAGGTTAGTGTAGGGGGCAGGTAGGTCAGTGTAATGGTCAGGTAGGTTAGTGTAGGTCAGTGTAATGGTCAGGAAGGTCAGTGTAGGTAGGTCAGCGTAGATAGGTCAGTGTAATGGTCAGGAATGTCAGTGTAGGAATCAAGTAGGTCAGAAATACTGTAGTGGAAAGGAGTGCTAAAAGTCCCTGGGTTAGGGGGCGCAAATGACTTACCTTGCCCCGGGTGCTGACAACCCACGCTACGCCCCTGGCTGCTGTATACACTGCCAAGTGATATCTAGGGTCAAACACCAGCAGGATAACATACTAACTGCTAAGACTTTACACAGTCATTTCCTATATCCACAGTAACATTCACTTAAACTTTCCATCTTCTGCATAATCTCTCTTCCTGGCCTTCTCGGCACTCTAAATTCCAAAATGTCAAATGTAAATGTGTAATGCCTATAAACTACTGCACTACTCCAGAGCAGTAGTTTATAGGCTACTCTACTGTACCACCTGTGTCTCTAATCACATCAATAAATACTTTCATGTTAATGATAATTATTTACAATGATTCCCACTCTCATGGTATCATTGCAAGTATAATTACAGAATTTTTTTTTGCTTATCACCTTTACTACCATGGCAGCATATGTGACATCACCCCTCCATGACTGTGGTGTCGACCATCCAACCAGTGGGTCTGCCTCGTCATTGTATATAGGGACTGACTTGAACGTTGGAAAGTGTGTTTGAATTTCAGAAACAGTGTTGATTTCTTGCTCCAAAATGGGAAATGAACTTCCACCTCCCTGCAACAATTGAAAGAAGAAAAAAACAAGTAGCAAGTAGAAACTAAAATTGAAAGCTGTTAAACCATGTAATGTAGCTTTATAACCACAAGAGGGCATTAGAGGAAGCTATAAGAATATCAGTTAGGTTTCTGATGAATGCCAATTCATGTTTTTCACATAAACACATTTATTACCATTAAACAAGGAAACTATCACAGGTGTGTCCATGTAGACCAAAAGGTTAGAGTAGGGCAAACAATATGAAATCACATCTGAGCTTGAACATTCCCAGAACCGCTTAAGCAGTGGAGGCCCGAGTGGGTTGACCACTTTGGAACAGGAATATACATTACAGGTTCCATCCAAATGCATAGAATGAAAACTGAGACTGCTGGTAAAGTAATGACTATTTGTGACTGGCTGTAAAATGTTATTGATTTATAAAGCAAACTTCAGGCAGCAAATCACTGGCTTTGGCATGCATGTCAAACATACAATGCATATCAGATGTGTTGCAAAACCCAAGTGACATAATTTGTTCTGACTGGAGCAATCAGAAATGCCTTAAAGTGTATCTATAGACAACATTTTTTCTTTTGGAATAAGTAGAAAAGGGCCAGAACCTCTGTTTTTTTTTTTTTTTTTACCATCTCTAACCTGTTTTCAGATTTCATACTCTGTCCTAGAGATGTACAGTAACAGGAAATGAGAAGAAATCTCTCTGAAGCAAAAGGGAACTTCATCAGAACTGTCTGTTCTTCCAGTGCCCCATTTAAAGAATTTCCCTCTATCTCCATTCTGGTGACAACTGCAAAATGTTGTTTTCTTGTTCTAGTGAGAATGGTCACCAAAACAGAGAGCTTTAACCACTTGCCTACTGGGCACTTTAACCCCCTTCCTGCCCAGGCCAATTTCCAGCTTTCAGCGTTGTCGCATTTTGAATGACAATTGCGCGGTCATGCAACATTGTACCCAAACAAAATTTGTATCATTTTTTTCACACAATTTGAGCTTTCTTTTCATGGCATTTAATCACCACAGGGTTTTTTCTTTTTTGCAAAATAAACAAATAAAGACCGAAAATGTTGATATAAAAACGTACACTTTTTCAAAGTTTGTTATAACATTTTGAAAACAGGTCGTTTTTCTCCTTCACTGATGTGCGCTGATAAAGCTGCACTGATGGGCACTGATAGGCTGCACTGATAAGCGACACTGATGGGCACTGGTAAGCGGCACTGATAGGCAACACTGATGAGGAGGCACTGATTGGCAGCACTGGTGGGCACACATTAGCAGTACTGGTGGGCCCACATTGGCAGCACTGATAATCAGAACACTGATAAGCAGTGCCCTGCTTATCAGTGTAGATGTTCCTTTTAAAGAAGCTGGTTATCAGCTCTCTTCTCCTCTCCTCATGCATAAGGAAAGGAGTGCCAGCAACTGGCAAGTGGTTAAACAAGAGTTCCAGGTATGGATTTTTTGCATAGTTTAGACCAATAGTTTAGACCAATGTAAATTGTATGTGCCATACCAATGGGAGCCCTGTGGAAGTGGAGCATTACTGTAGAAGTCATTGGTACTACAGTGATAGCTGCTGTTTTCTGAGTCCTATACTGTACAGCTGCCCTTCTGCATAATGAACACAGAGGATCTCACATTCAGCTTGGACATGACTCACAGAACGACTTGTATTTTTCTCAATCGCAGTTACTACCGTGATTTTCGGCTTCCACAGTGATCCCACTAGTATATGTGTACTTACATTGGTCCAAGCCGGATCAGTATAACTACACAAAAAAACCCATACTAGCAATTCAGCTTAAATCTCCTCAGCACAGAACACCTAGAGCTTTTCCATACTATAGCCATAACTTTAAAAAAAAAAAAATGGCTATAGACACACTTTGTGTCAAGAAAAAATAGTCTACTAGGTCTCCAATTATAAACTTCATTACGTGACTGAAAACTGGCAGCCAAGATTATCCATTTTCACTACCAATAATGTAGAAGTTCAGCCAAGAACCAACTAAATCTACTTGCAGCCACATTCTAAGACTAATCTATCTAACCTTGAAAACAAAAATTGCTATACATACCTATTCTGCAGCCGCTCCGATCTAGTCCCATGCGAAGCTGTCAACGGTGACTACTTTGTGAAGGCTTATGCAGAAGAGGCAGCCGACAATGGAAGCCCCATAGTAAATCTATGGGTGACGTCCGTCACTTCTCAGGCATTTCACAGCCGTCGTCCGCTGTCACCTGCACAAAGATTCTCCCCCTGAAGACAAGATCCAGCTGATCGGCTTCAGAAAAGGTATGTATAGCAATTTTTTTTTTTTACAAGGTTAGATAGATTAATCTTAGAATGCGGCTGCCAGTAGATTTAGAGTTAGTTTTTGGTTGAACTTCCATTTTAATACACCATAAACATAATATGCATTCTGCTCTGAACACAGTCCTATGCAGTAAACCAAGTTTATTTGTCATGCTGGGCATACAAGTTGTTATACATAAACATGTATTTATATGTTTGGAGAGGAAAAGGGGCAACTGGGGCAAAATTGAATAATTTACATCTCTCTACTACCCAATCCCAGACTTGTTCTAGGAAAGCAGGGCTGTACTGTAAGAGCTTGTTCACACATTGTGCGGTGAGTGGTGCTTTTCCATACTGGGTGAAAGCCAGTCACTGCTAAGGTACAATTGTTTTCTATGTGCCCTGTTTGCACTGCAATGCAGCCCAGAGAGTAATCTACATTAAAATACAGACATGCTGCATTTTATGGCGGTGCACAGGTAGGTACTTCAGGTCACTGCACAGAAGTACAATGCTATGCTGTGACATGAACAAAGTATCACCTTTTGCACTTCAACTAATATTTGGAAAAAAAGGGATTTTTGTAAAATCTTACCGTAAAATCCTTTTCTCTTAGCTCATTGACAGACGTAGTCCTCGGTGATACAGCACCTTCGGGTTATGTTGCCTCCACAGGAGTAGGACTAGACAGGAAATAAAATGCTCTGGCCACACCCTAGGGGCAGTCCCAGAGGGTATATCCTCTCTCTCTCTGCCTCAGCAAATCAGTTATGTCATAAAAGCAGTCTTTGGAGAATTTAACCCAACCCAACTCAAAAAAACAGAGGGGCGGGTACTACGTCTGTCAATGAGCTAAGAGAAAAGGATTTTACGGTAAGATTTTACAAAAATCCATTTTTCTCTATCGCTCATTGACAGACGTAGTCCTCGGTGATACAGCACCTTCGGGAAGTCCCAGAGCAGTATCACAAATGAGGGGTGGGAAAATGGAAATCAAATCCAAATCTAGAAGGCCCAACCGGTGCCAACTAGAAGTTTACAATGCTCATCCTTAATGATGAAACTCAACAAAAAAATTTTCAAACAGAAAAAAACCCTCGAGGTAGACCACCGGTCTCCTCAAATTGCGGCCTGCAAAACCTTGCGGCCAAATGAGGCATCCGCCGATGCCATCACATCAATTTTATAAAATTTTGTAAAAGTATGTACCGACGACCAGGTGGCCGCTTTACATACCTGGACCACTGACGCCTGATGGCGAAAGGCACAGGAAGTACTGAGCGCTCGAGTGAAGTGCGCCCTAACAGGGAACGGAGGATTCCGACCCTTAATAGAATAAGCCTGTACCACCGTCTGACTGATCCATGTAGATATGGTCGCGGCAGACACAGGCAACCCCCTTCAAGGGCTATCCGTGATCACAAAAAGTGAGTCCGTCTTACGAAAACCACTTTAGGAAGGAAGGATGGATTCGGAAGAAGAACCACCTTATCCCTATGAACCACCAGATCTGGGGAACGACAGGATAATGCGGCCAGTTCTGACACCCTGCGTACAGAAGTAATGGCCATCAAGAAGGCCACCTTCTGGGAATGTAAGCAAGGGAATCTCCCTAATATCTTCAAAGAGAAGTTTCTGAAGAACCGACCACACTAAATTAAGATACCAGGCGGTAAGGGTGCGCGCACTGGCGGAGCCAGATGTCGCACCCCCTGGATGAAATTCCGCACCAAGGAATGATTAGCCAAAGGTTTCTTGAAAGAAGATTGCTAACGCCGAAAACCTGACCCTTGATCGTGCTCAAGGATAGTTTCTGCTCAACCCCTTGTTGCAGACAGACCAAAATTCGGGTCACCGAATAGGTATGTGGGGGAAATCCAATAGATTCACACCATGCAATATAAGACTTCCATGTGCTGGAAGTCGCTTTCCTTGCTTTAACTGGAGGTAGGAATAACTGAAGCTGACACTCCCTTGTCCTTCAGTACCTGGGTCTCAATGGCCAGGCCATTAAGCCAGCGACTGTAAAGCAAGATGGAAGATCGGTCCCTGAGACCGCAAATCCTCCCTGAGAGGAAGTCTCCAAGGAGCGTCCGCGACTAGCCTCGCCAAGTCGGCGTACCAGGCTCGACGAGGTCAATCCGGAATTTCCAGAATAACTGGAATTCCCTCCACCTCTATCCTGCGAAGAAGTTCCCGCAGCAACTTGAGAGGATGGAAGGCATGCCGTAGCTGATACTGCCCCCACGGGGCGATTAGCGTTTCTGCTGCGTCCGCTAGAGGATCGTGGCGTGAGCTACAAACCTCCGCACCTTCCTGTTAGGCCAAGGTGCCAACAGATCCACATCCGGGATGTACCAATCAAGGGACAGCTAGGGAAAAACCTCTGGATGAAGAGGCCATATGCGATTGGATCCGAATCGGGCTGCTCTAGAGCTGCTCGATCCAGTAAATCAGACAAAATCTGATCGCTCTCGGTTCCGATACCCTTATTGGTAATCTGGATACTATCGGAAGAAATGACTTCCCCTGGTTGAGCATCGAAGACTTCCTGGTCCGCTCGCTCAACCGGATCCGATTGTCCAGGGAATCGGAATTCTGATTCCATTAAAAAAGAATCTCCTTCAGGAGAATTCGGGTATGAGACTGGGTATACGGTACTGCCTCTAAGAAGGCCACCATCAGTCCCAGCCAATTGACGGACAGCAACATCCGAATCGTTGACTGAACCTTCTGGAGTTTCCCAGCAAGGAGAAACTCTCTTGCCCAGGATGTATCCAACCTTAGGCCCAGATAGTTCAGTCTCCTGGTGGGAACCAGGGATGATCTTTGGGAAAGCGAAAAAACGCTGATGTCCTGCGATGATGGGGATATAAAGATAGGCATCCTATATGTCTATGGACGCCAGGAAATCTCTTTGATGCAGGGAGGCCACCACTGTACGGATGGACTCTATTTCTTCCCAAGTCCAGATTTGGACGCACCTTGCCCTCTTTCCTGGGCATTGTGAATAGGTTCGAATAGAACCCCTGAAACCGTTCAATGTTAGAAGGGAAGAATCGCACCGGTGGAAGTGATCGAAACTCGATCCTGTGTCCTCCAGAAACCGGTGAAAACACCCCCCCCCCCACCCCAGAGATGGGTAGGGGCGCATCAGGCTATATTCTTCAGGCTTGGCTGAGCCGGACTCTTTGTTTACCCGACCAGCGCCCTTTGAAACCCCTCTAAAGGGGCTTTGGAGGGTTTCGCCTTATCGCCCGCCCTCGCGGAACGAACAACTCTATATGAGCAGAAAAGGAAGGTCCTCGTTAGTTACGAGGTCTTTTTATCCTAACAGTCTGTGGCAAGACAGCAGGTGGTACCGTCTATCCTATAAAGAGGAATTCCTCAAGCGGATAGCACCTAGCCATGCGTTTGGAAATAACAGGGGTTCGTTTCAAAACGACCCCATTTGGGTAAAGGAAAATCCTTCGCCCTTTTGGTAGGCTAACAAGTACCAAAAAGGAATCTCAGTCTCAGCTACCTCTGCCGGTGTAACCTCAAGACTAAAGGTTTCCCGGACGGACACAACTAGTGCATCCACCACTCTTGTGCTATGGCGGAGGCAGAAACATGCTCCTCACTGCTGAGGAGATATTACCTGAGACAACAGCCCCCTAAGAGGGACCTGCAACTGCATTGACCAGCTCCGAATCCGTATCTGAAGTATCTGATAAACAATAGGGGTAGGCGGGGGTCGCTACTTGACCCCCGTCCCTGACAGGCCACCTCCACCCGGGATACCAAAGACTCCAAAACTGCCGATAATGCATTAAAAACAAGTGGGGTACTGGAGGGTCCTGGGGCCACCTTGAGGGGATCAGGTGGGGATACCTATGCGGCAGGGTCAATGATTATACAAGACACTTGCCAGCGACAAAAAATGACAAAGTAAAAAAAAAAAAAAACTTTTTTTTTTTTTTTTTTTGTGTCCCCCAGTCGCAACAGCGCCCCTCAGTGTTACCTGCCTTTTTGGACCCCACAGAGAGAGAGACAGACCCCAAGGCTCATCCCTGATGCACAGAAGTTTTCATCAGCTTGCTCAGTGCTTATCTTGTTACAGACAGGAAGTCTTTGGCCCTATTTCCTGGGTAAAAGAGGCGGCTCCGCCCCTTAACACGCCTGTCGGCTCCTCCCCCTGGCTCCATGAGGTGTTTGAGTCACCTCAAACATGGCCGCCCCCATGCTGGAGACACGAGGCTACACCAAAATGGCGGCCTCGTGTGATCTACCAGACAATGGCGGCGGCCTGCACAGAATAGCGGCATGTCTGCAGAAGGATCTCGGCCTCACAACCCTTCACCCTCATGGTGGTCAGCGTGGTCGGAGGTACCGGACCCTAGCGGGCCGTATGCGGTCCGTGGCCGTCGGGAGGCATCTGCTTAGCTGGAGGAATGATCTGGAATGCAGTATACATGTATAGACATCGCCCTGTGGCTACTGACAGGTAGGATACCTTATACTATCACAGTAAAGTTCTAGTACTGCCACTGACTACAATCATTTTCACATTTTTACAATTAGATTGTCAGCTCCCAAACCAAGCCTCCTGGCTTCTTGTACACAAAAATCACACTCAATTAGGGGGATCTGTGACATGTTGTAGGATAGAGGGGAACCCATCCTTACCATTACAGAGAGGGGCCCGCGTTCACCACAAGACCCGTCAGGGGGAAAGGGGGAACATACTACTCACCATACCGGAACCAGGCGGGCGCCAACTCCTGACAGTACCCCTCTCCACCGAGGTAGGAGGGCTGTCGACCAATACGGGCGCCGTGACTCATGGTCTTTGGCGTTTCAGCGAGACGTTTAACTCGCAGGGTCAGTCCCCGTCCAGTGGGACTATGTCGCGGCCGACCCAGCGCGGAGCTATGGCCTGCACGCGCTCGTAGGCTGAACTGGGGTGACCACTGGATCTCAACATCCCGCCCGTCGCCCAGTTCAGCTTTCTTGCTTGAAGATCTCACAGGAACACTGGAGAAAAAAAGCTGTCTTAAAAAATTATTTTCTAAGAAAAAAATCCTGCCAGGACAGAAGATCCCAGCAAGGTATCTAGGTCCTTACTCCTGACTAGACAGAAAAAAACTGATTTGCTGAGGCAGAGAGAGAGAGGATATACCCTCTGGGACTGCCCCTAGGGTGTGGCCAGAGCATTTTATTTCCTGTCTAGTCCTACTCCTGTGGAGGCAACATAACCCGAAGGTGCTGTATCACCGAGGACTACGTCTGTCAATGAGTGATAGAGAAATGAAATTTGTGTGATGCTCTGAAAAGTGCATTACACTGCCCCCTTACCACAGCCAAAAACTGACAGCTGCCACACAAAAAATCGGAGCATTCCATGTGCAAGCATTGCGAATGGGCCCAAAATAAAAATAAAAAAAAAACATTTGTGACATGATGTTGGAGAGGCAATACTGCATTTACAGTCCTGCAATAACTACCACACAGTTGCACTGTTTTATGGTCATCTACTCATATAAGGACAATGAATAACTTTCTGATGGCCTCCATATTAAATTGATGTAGTGATACTAATCCTATAAGACTGCATCTAGGAGTTAATACATCTGCAGTCTGTAGAAGCACCTGTCTGTCAAAGCTACTAATGATGCATTGAGACACATGACAGTGTTAAGTTAGGTGCATCTATGAACATGCACCTGTATGAAAGGAGAACAACTGTTAAGATATGACACCAGTTCATACCAACCTTTTTGTGTATAGCTATATAGTCAAGCCTAACACCTGTCTCTTGAGTGAAAAAATTTGTCCCATTAAAGCAGTGGTTCAGAAGACCCCAACAGATGGGTGACCTCGGTGGTGATCTGCATGAATCTCCAGGTCCCCCAAATTTTAGAAGAGGACTTGCTTGTTTGAGGCCCTCTGAGCAGGCATCATAGTAGTTCTGAAAACCTGCACAAATAAAATTATGTTTAATACATGTGGTTTACAAGATATAAAAAGTAGTGTGATTATTGTCAAAGCAACAATTCTCTGTTAGTAGTATAAGCTTTTTTCATCTCCATGTGGGACAGCTAAGAAGAGCTAATAGGATTTTGTTATGTGTCCCCAAAAGAGTATTGCACCTGAGGAAATTCTGAATCTAAGTGTTGTTGCATTGGATAGTTTCTAAAATTTTAGCCATGGTCATGGTAAGGCCACACTGCTGATTTAGAAACAGGTCTTTTACAGTCAATAACAGCACAGGAAAATCTGCTGATTAACCTTTCCAGATTATAAAATGATGTGCTCATGCAAAACTAATAGTGTTAAAGCGGAGTTCCAGCCTCAAATACCTTTTTTAACTACAAATATCCCTATAATACTAATCCATCGCCCTTTACAGAACCGCTATTCTCATACTTACAAGGTGTACAGTATTGGATTATAGTCAAGATCTTACTTTTAAGAACGCTGTCTGGGCGCGGCCATCTTGGATGTGGGCATCTGAAGCCGCAGTGTAATCTGCTGTGTCCTTCTTCCTGATTCCAGGGAGTGTTCTGGGAGTTCTTCCTGATTCCAGCCTCCTGGGAGTGATGACAAACAGCTCCCAGGATGCAATGCAAAGGCGGAAGTGATGTCGGTGTCCGTGGCCACAGAGGGGGGAGAAGGAGGAAGTACAATCAGAAATGCCCTGAAAATAAGGTAAGGGACCCCCAAAAAAAAAAATTAAAATGCCCAATTGTTGATCAGCATAGCGAGAACTCCAGGAATCACTAAAGTTGCAAAATAGGCCGGAACTCCACTTTAACCAAGTACATCCTGATGTGTGCACCTTTTTTGCCAGTACATTTTGCAGGGTTTTCTGCATATCTTCCTAGAAGATTTTGGGTCTTTCCCTTATAGGGCATTACTGTCTGGACACTTACTGGCTCCTTGACAACTGATGTTCTAGTGATGTCAAAGTCTTCATATTCAAGACAGGACAGCATAGAAAGGTTCCGGTGTTATTTTTCACTCATTAGGTCATTGACCACCTCCAGTGTGCTTCCTCTAGGCCCAAAGCATCACTCTATGGCAGGCAATACCTTCAAGGGTTCCTCCAAGGAACCTTATCACAGAATTTGATTGACAGCAGCAGAAGCCAAAGGCTCCCACTGCTGCCTCTCTGTCCTGTGAGGCCACTGCTCTCATGCAGAGATCAGGCTCAGGTAAGTATAAAGGGGTGATGGGGGGGGGGGGGTTCCTAGTGCACAGAAGGTTTTTAGGCTTTAGAACCACTTTACGTAATAGAGAAAAATAAAGATAAATACCTGTCAGTGTGAAAGACACATTGTCAAAATCATGATTGTCTGGCTCATTCCATGTTTCAAAGTTCCATGATGAGACATGAGATAATCCATATTTTTCTGTTAAAGAATAGAATCGTATTACAACAGTGCAGTTTTATGAGGGATGTGGTGGTTACAAAAGCATCTCCAAAACTGCAACAGCAATAAAACAAAAAATAATCTGTTCACTGCTTCTAAATAATATTTTATTGGACTGGAGTTAAGCTTTAAATCTATTGGTGACTCCAAGAACAAGATCCAGTTCTTCCCCTCTTACTTAAAATCTCTACAACATAAAAAATCTAATGGCAACTGTGACCCCCTCATAACAACTAAAGTAGGCAAGTGAACCTGAGACAACTTGTGTTTGTCAGAGGATGACTTAAACCAGTGTTTCTCAACCTTTTTTAAGTCAAGTCACCCTTTAAAATTATAGACAACCTCGAGGCACCCCATTCTAAATTGTAAAAAAATATTCTAATAGATTTACACATTGCAGCAACCATCCACACATAGGACACCCAACGTTAGAGGTGATTTATTCTTCCAAAGCAAATAGACTTTTGCACACTGGTACAGACTAGTATTCCAATGTTTCTCTTCTCCCTCAATTTCTCTCCATCAATCAGCTAGTGTCACCCCAGTGCTGAGGGAGAGGGCACAGGAGGGTAGAACAAGGATGCTGTGGAGGCAACAGACTTCCTTCTTATTAATTGATGACGCCATTGGTTAAGATGCCAGTGTCTAAAAAGTCATAGTGGTGCATAATGGAAACCCGTGGCTTTGTGTAACTAAAAGGCAGGCTTTATCCACCAGCTGGCATGTATACAATTTTTGATACATTTTTAGGCATTTTGCCAAGGCACCCCCTAAAGAAACCTCAAGGCACCCATGTATGGGGCACCCTGGTTGAAAAAGGCTGACTTAAACTATCCTCCAGCAGCCACCCCTAACTAAAATGTCCTCTCAGGGCTTCCAACATTTTCTATTTTGCAATGAAGTAGCAATATAGGTCAAAATACATTCTAAATTAAATAAATGATATCTAAAATACAGGCTAAATTTATGAATGTGGCCATTCTCAGGTAGGAATTAGTGAATATGCTATGATATTTGCTAATCGGTTTGGAATTCAGTAATATCCTTACTCGATAAAAAATACTGCCTTAAAAAAAACACAAATATATCTGATCTGGGAGATAAGTTAACTGTATTTTTTTTTTTTAAATGTATAGATGTTTGCCTGTGTTTTGCTCCAGTTATCACACTGAAAGTCTTTTCTATAATGTGCATGTTTATTTTAAAGGATTAATGCCACAAAATACAGCTACAGTATAACTTTTGAAAAAATCTACACCTTGTATCATTTTTTCTTTTTTAAATCTTTATTTTAAAAGAGCAGTAAGAAAATATTGTAAATACAGACATTCCCACATGTATTGCAGAAAACAACCAAAATGAAACATCTATAGGGTTCTATATAGAACAAAAGAAACAAAAAAGGCGAAAAAAGGTACAAAGAGCACCAGTGAGCTATCTACTCAGGCTAATAATCAACGTAGACAAAAGGGAGGGGTCAAGGGGAGGCGGAGAGGGTGACAAAAAAGACATCACAGTGGAGGGTACAAAGTAGAAAGTAGGAGGCAACAAGCCATCCCATCCTCATGGGAGAGAAAAAAAGAGAGAGAAATAGAAAAAAAGAGACAATGTATTAACATAGTACACATAATATAGGTTTGTGTCACATTTCCTGGTCAGCAGGCCTCAATAAAAGCATAAGCAATCCAACAAATCTAAGTAAAGTATCACAATTACAGCATTAATTGGTTATAAAAGTCAGAGGACTGGAAGTCTATCCATAGGGTCCAGCATTTATAGAATGTCGGGTAAGTGTTGGCGCACCAATATCTCCACTCCTCCGCCTCCATAATGTCTTGCACCCTTCGTAGCCATTCTTTAATGGTAGGGGCCAATTTGGATTTCCAACTAATTGGAATAAGGCATTTACCAGCATAGAGGAGGTTAGGCATCAGAGAGCTTTTATAAGACCCTACCGACTTCATGGAATAGCCTAGGTAAAGGATTGTCAGCATTCTGGTCATTTGTCACCTTGACAATAATGTTATGGACTTCAGTCCAGAAAGTCCAGAAAGGCCAGATCATAGGGTGATCCTACCACAAGTGTAAAAATGTACCTTTTTGTCCGCACCCTCTTCAGCAAAGATTGGGTACTGACGGAAATATTCAAGACGGTCTGTCAGGGAACCTTATACCACCTGGACAAGTTCTAGGCGGGCTTTTTTGTGCATGGGCTTTGGGAGAGGCTTCCTTCGTGGACGACACTAATGCATGCCATTCCTCTGCAGTGTACAGCGTATTGTATAATGGGAAACAATCTCCCCAGTTTGGCTTTCTACTTCTTTAGCTAACTGCAGTGAACTTGCATGGCAATTTTCTTCAATCCTTCTTATCAGAAGACACTCCTGTCGAGGTGTTAAATTCCGTGGATGGCCTGGACGTCTCTGTGAGATGGTTGCAGTTCCATGTATGTTAAATTTTTGTATCAGTTTTGCTAATGTATTCTGATTAATAAGTAAAGCTTTGTTGATCTTCTTGTAGCCTTCACCTTTCTTGTGTAAAGAAATAATGTTCTTTCTTAGGCCTTGTGACATTTCTCTTCCATGTGGTGCCATTGCTGACAGCCAAAAATAGGAAGGAGTTTTTTTGTTAAGTAACGCCCTTTTATAATCAACTATCTGCTGGACACCTGTTTAATGAATAATTGGACTCACCTGTTGTTGAATTCTCGTTAATTAGAATTTTGTTATCCAAAATTTAGCTCCTAAGACTTTCTTCGGGGTGTATTCATTTTTGCAAAATGGTCTTTGAATGAATTTGTTAGGAAAAATACTTTTTTGTGTGCTCAAATTAACAAATCGTGGTTGCAATCAATGGCCTGCATTTGTAGGAGTATTTTGTAGCATAGTGTCCCATAGAAAATTTGATTCTGAAAGGAAAGTAAAGGTTTTCTGACAAATCTGTTTGGTTGTACTCATTTATGCTGAGCACTGTAGCTTGGAATCTGGTCAGGGAGTCACTAGATCTCATGCCCTAATGTACTGTTTTGAAAAAGGTAGTTAGCTGGAAATGTTTTCCTGTTATCTCAGCGTGGCATACCCCATTCTTTACCGCGTTCTGCTCCCCCCCTGGACCTAAAGAAGGTCAATTCTTCCCCAGGGGTAAACCAAGGATATCCTCCTAATGGGGAAAGAGGCGAGGGCAGTCGAGAAAGGGAACATTTCCTATTACCTCCATCCCAGATAGTTAGGGTCGCGGTTGAGAGAGGATAGACTGGGGCGGATAGTCCCCTGGAGGCACGGAGAAGCCAAGGGGTGTGAACCAAGTTATGGCCCACCATAGTCTTTTCCAAAGGAACCCAAAGCTTCTCATGAGTGTGCACATTCCAATTAACTATATGCCGTAAAGACATGGCCTGGTAATACAATAAGAGGTCTGGTAGGCCTAGACCTCCACGTGGCTTTAAACGACGCATAAGGTCATATGATAGACATGGAGGCTTCCCATGCCAAGCAAATCTAGTAAATTACTGATGTACTTTAAGGAAAAAAAGCCTTGGGGAGTTGTATAGGGACCATCTGAAAAAGATATTAAAACTTAGGGGGGATCATCATTTTAAGGATGTTTATCCGCCCCAGCCAAGTGGTTTGTACTTTCTCCAATGTGTCCAAGTCGGACCAGACTAAGTGTAATAAGGGGACACAATTAGTCTTACAGAGATCCTTTGGTCTGAAGGCAACTTAATACCTTGGTAGATAAGAGGGGAGTCCTGCCATTTAAAGGGAAACAAATTCTCTAACGTTTGTCTCTCCTATGCGGGTATATCAAAAGGAACAATGACAGATTTCTTAAGGTTAACCTTGAAGTTTGAGAAGTCATGAAAGCACCCAATTTAGTTTAAAAGGTAGGGCAATGTCAATCGAGGGTCGCTCAGGAAGAAAAGAACATCATCCGTAAAAGCGACCTGTTTGTGTTCCATAGGGCCCACCTTCACCCCGGACACTTTAGGGTTCAATCTGATCTGATGTAAAAAGGCTTCCATGACCAAAGCAAATACCAAATCTGAAATGGTTGGGATAAGACCTGGTTCACCCTCACCTGAGCCGTAGGTTTATTATATAATGCCAAGATCCAAGACTGCATTTTGTTCCCCAGACCGAGCCTATGAAGTTATTGGGCCTTGAAGGTCCAATCTATCCGATCAAAGGCTTTCTCGGCATCAGACGAGAGGACAAGGCGTGGAGGCAACCCAATGAAGAAGTGAGATAGCCCTCTGAGACTTATCTCTAACCTCTCGGCCATGGATAAACCACACCTGGTCAGGATGTACCAAGTGACCCAGATGTTCCCTTAGGTGGGAGGCCAAAATCTTTACAAGGATTTTAATATCGAGGTTGAGATGGGGGCGATAATTTTGACAGTGTGCCGGGTCTTTCCCTTCTTTCAGGGTCACAGGTATATGCGCACAGAGAGCTTCTGCGGGAATACAGCCTGTTTTCGTAAAATAATTAAATATGCCGTTATGTGGGTGTGGGGCAGGAGGAGGTCCGAGTAGTGTAGGAAACATTGACAAAGAAACTTATCAGGGCCAGGTCTCTTCTCAGATGGTATGGCTTGGATCGTATACAGAATTTCTACTGGAGAAAGGTTTCTTTCTAGGTCCGACAAAACATCTTGAGGAAGTGACAAGTAGTCAATCCATGCCAGGTACGCATCAATCAAAGCACTATGTTTTAGATTTGGTGTCCGCAGCCTCAGAGTGTAACGTTCATGCGTTTTTGTTAATGGATGGATTTTCAGCTGCAGAATTATCACACTCAGTAGCCTTGTAGAGATACTGTTGAATAAACCTATCCAACTCTCAGGACTTCATCACGGTGTACAGCCTGTTATGTAATATACATATACTCAATCAGATGTTTTAGTGGAGGGATAGAACATATGAGAATGTATAGATGAGAGACAGGTTGTATGTTGATTACTAGGAGTAATATTAGGAGAGTTGCAGGTGATGGTAAAGCAGATAGGTTCTGATGTCTAGTATAGTGCAGATGGTAAGAGGACACAGATGGAGTATACTTAGACAGAGTAACCTAGTGCAAGGATAGTTGAAGGTAGTCCCAAGAGCTAACAGTCTATGCAGATGGTATGGAATAGATAGATAGATAGTCCTGGTAGTTGCAGTAGATGACAGTAGGAGATTGGTTAGTAAGGAATCCCCTGTGGGGTACTTATCACTTAGATAGGTTAGTAGTAACAATGTCCATAGATAGAGAGGTGATCCCGTAGCGAGATACGGATCAGCGGCGAGGTTCCGGCGTCAGTTCAGCAAAGGAAACGAGCGATGAGTGAGAGAATGCCGGCGATTGAAATAGCTGCTCATAGCGGCGCTCGGCAATGATGTCATCCGGTCTTAAAGGTATATGCGTCTCTTGTTACACAAGATGGGACGCAATTAGCAAAGGAGAAATATGGAACAAGGGTACCAGAGGTACCAGAACATTACAGTACCCCCCCCCCTTAAGGCCGGCTCCGGAAGGCCTCTAGAACTGTTTTTTCTGGATATTTCGAGTGGAAATTGCGAATCAGTCTAGGGGCATGTATATCGGAGGTATCCAGCCAGGTGTCATCTTGGGGCCCATAGTTCTTCCATCGTACAAGATACTGGAGTCTTCTTCTATTGAAACGGGAATCCAAAATTTCTTTTATCTCAAATTCTTCTCCACCTTCCACTTGTACAGGAGGTGGAGGTGAGATAGTAGGCCTTATTCCTTGGTTAGGAACATGGGGCTTCAGTAGAGACACATGGAAGACAGGATGTATCTTGAGGTCTGCTGGTAATGTGAGTTGTACTGCAGCTTTTCCAATAAGCTTCTCTATTGGGAAAGGTCCCAGAAATAGAGGTCCAAGTTTTTTACTAGGGATTTTTAATCTCAGATTTTTTGTAGAAAGCCAAACAAGATCCCCAATGTCATATTGGGGAGAGGGTTTCCTACGGAGGTCGTAGTACCTCTTTTGTTGGCTATGAGCATGTGATATGGTATTGTTGAGTAATCCCAGAGAATCCTTTATCTGGGCAAGATAATCAGATGCCACTGGATTACTTGATGGCAAGATACGTGGTGGAAGGAGTGTGGGATGAAACCCGTAATTTAGGTAAAATGGACTTTGTTTAGTAGTGCTATGAGTCGCGTTGTTATAGGCGAATTCCGCCAGCGGGAGGAGATCTGCCCAATCGTCCTGTAGATACGAAGTATAGCAACGCAGATACTGTTCAATGCACTGGTTAACTCTCTCTGTCTGTCCGTTGGTCTGAGGGTGGTATGGAGAAGTAAGTTTACGCTCTATTCGTAGTATCTGACATAGAGCTAGCCAAAACTTTGAGATGAATTGTGAACCACGGTCAGACAGCAATGTTTTTGGAATACCATGTAACTTAAAGACATGTTTCACAAGTAATTCCGCTGTTTGTTTGGACGAAGGTAGTCTTCGGATAGGAGTAAAATGTGCCATCTTGGTCAGATGGTCCACTGATACCAAGATGGTGTTGAATCCTTTGGAAGGTGGTAGTTCCACTATGAAGTCTAAGGATACCACTTCCCACGGAACCTGGGGTATCGGTAAACTACAAAGTAACCCCGATGGTTTTGTGTTGTCGATTTTAGACCTTGCATAGATATCACAAGATGAAACAAACTTTTTTACGGTTGTCTTCATGTCTGGCCACCAAAACTGCCTAGTAAGTAGATTTAAAGTTTTAGTCATACCCATATGTCCTGCCATAGGTACGTCATGCGACAATTCCAAGATTTTGGTTCGCATAGTAGGGGGTATGTATAATTTATCGTTGTAATAGAGGAAGCCTTCTGCGTCAGTAGTTAGTTCCGGTGGAGTTGAGTCCAGTCCTATGCTGTGCAAAATCTCTTCCTTCAGGGAGCGAATGACACCGATAATACGTTCAAGTGGTATTATAGGAACTGAGGGAACCTCGGTAGAATCTTTCTCGGCTAGTCGTGAAAGTGCATCCGCTTTTTTATTTTTGTCTGCGGGCGTATAAGTCACTAAAAAATTAAACCTCAGAAAGAATAACGACCACCGAACCTGTCGGTGGGAAAGAGTTCTATTAGTCTGAAGGTATTGAAGGTTTTTGTGATCAGTATATATCAGGATTGGCAATTGAGTGCCCTCAAGTAGATGTCGCCAATTCTCTAATGCCAGTTTTATGGCTAATAACTCCTTCTCTCCTACTGGGTAGTTCACCTCGGGGCTGCTTAATGACTTTGAGAAGAAAGCAACTGGGTGAAGAGGTGAGGTGTTTGTTGGTCGTTGTGAGAGAACTGCTCCTACTGCCATATTTGACGCATCTACCTCCAAGATGTATTGAAGGGATGGGTCTGGATGGCATAGTATGGGGGCAGTAGTGAAGCTTGATTTCAGCAGACAGAATGCTCCATCTGCTTCTTTTGACCAATTAAATGGTTTCTTCGTGCTTGTGAGTTGTGTGAGAGGTTTCACAATCGCAGAGAAGTTCTTAATGAATTTCCTATAGTAGTTAGAGAATCCTAGGAACCTTTGCAATGCTTTGCGAGTGGTTGGCACAGGCCAATCTAGAATGCAGGATATTTTGCTCATGTCCATCTTGATTCCATTTTTTGATATAATATATCCTAGGAATAGTACTTCTTCTTTATGAAACAAACATTTTTTTGATTTAACATATAAGTTATGTGCAAGTAGTCTTGACAACACAAGTCTCACATGTTTTATGTGCTCAGGTAAGGAATGAGAATAGATGAGTATATCGTCCAAATATACTACAACACAAACGTCAAGCAAGTCTCTGAATATCTCATTTATAAACCGTTGGAAGGCTGCGGGAGCATTACATAGCCCAAATGGCATTACAAGGTACTCAAACAGTCCGTATCTGGTTCTGAATGCCGTCTTTCATTCATCCCCTTTACGGATTTGAATTAAATTGTATGCCCCTTTTAGGTCCAATTTTGAAAAGAGAGAAGCTCCACGCACCTGTTCGATAAGTTCAGGAATAAGAGGTAAAGGATAACGATCCTTTATTGTAATGGCATTTAATTGTCTGAAATCAATGATAGGCCTAAGGCTAGAATCCTTATTGCGGACAAAGAAGAGTCCAGCAGCAGTGGAGGAAGTAGAAGGTCGGATGAATCCTTTTGCCAAGTTCTCATCCAGATACTCCTTAAGATGAGAGAGTTCATCCTGTGAGAGAGGATAAACATGTCCGAAGGGCAACTTGCTATTAGGGAGTAGATCGATACAACAATCATAGTCCCTATGAGGAGGTAGCATTTGAGCGTTTTTTTCAAGGAAAACCTCCGATAAGTCCTGATAACACTTGGGTATAATGTCATCCGGCACTACAGACAGGATCCTATCATATGCGGGGAGATTACACGTCGTTTCACAATAGTGAGAAGAGAACGCTAGCGTTCTTGTTTTCCAATCGATGATTGGTTGATGTATGTGTAACCAGGGAAGTCCCAAAATGATTGGGAAATGTGGTGATGTTAACACATCAAAGGTGGTGGTCTCCACATGAGACTCATCAGCAGTTACAAGGAGTGCCTGTGTCTGACTGGTGATAGGACCAGAGGATAGGGGGGTACCGTTAATAAAACTAACGGAGACAGGTTTGGGTTTTGAAACAATAGGTATTTTATTAAGGGAGACAAAACAAATGTCAATGTAGTTTCCACAAGATCCTGTGTCGATCATAGCCTGGGTGGTGATCCTAGTTTGGTCCCACTGCAATGTTAAATGAACAAAAAGATAAGGATTAGAAAAGGAAGTTGTGAGTCCGCCTAGCAAGACATTTGAACACTCACCCTCTTTTCTGCGGAAAGGGGACAGCCGCTTATCAAATGATTCGGGGATGCGCAGTACATGCAGAGATGTTCGGTCTTCCTTCTGGCATGTTCAGAAAGGGTCAGAGGTGGGCGTATCATTCCTACCTCCATAGGAGTAGGGTCAGCAGGCAACATCCGAGAAGGACTGGAAAATGGTGAGCCCATCTTCTCAGCCTTTCTTTCTCGTAGTCGTCTGTCACTATTGATACTGGTCTGTATCAGTCCCTCCAGAGTGCCAGGTAAATCCGCTCGGGCAAGCTCGTCTTTAACGGTCTCAGATAGGCCGAGTCTAAACTGCGTTCTCAAAGATGTGTCGTTCCACCCTGAATCAGGGGACCATCTTTTAAAATTTGCCACGAAATCTTCAACGGGTCTCCTTCCTTGTTTCAAGGCCCGTAACTGGGTATCAGCGGTACTCTGCTTATTGGGGTCTTCATATAAACTAGCGAGTTGTGCTAGGAATAGAGGGTAAGAATTAAGGAGTGGATCATCCTTTTCAAAGAGAGCATCTGCCCAGGCCCGGGGTTCACCCGTTAAATAGGAGATGATGGTACAAACTTTAATTTGGTCAGTGGTGTAGGTTAGAGGTTTTAACAAAAAAAGTAAACGACATGCGTTTTTAAATTCACGAAATTTGCTCCGATCACCAGAAAACACTAGAGGAGGGTTTATCTTAGGCTCATGGGGCTGAGTAGCAGAAAGCTGTGTGAGACGGCCAACCTGCTGTCTCAAGGTCTGATTTTCGTTTTGTACCTCTGTAAGCACAAGGATCAATGCATCTACTTGCTGTTTTAATTGTAGTACATGAGTGGGTAATTCTGCTGAATCCATATTTTTTTTAAGGCTCGTTCAATCTGTAACGTTCATGCGTTTTTGTTAATGGATGGATTTTCAGCTGCAGAATTATCACACTCAGTAGCCTTGTAGAGATACTGTTGAATAAACCTATCCAACTCTCAGGACTTCATCACGGTGTACAGCCTGTTATGCGATATACATATACTCAATCAGATGTTTTAGTGGAGGGATAGAACATATAGTTACATAGTTACATAGTTACATAGTAGGTGAGGTTGAATAAAGACAATAGTCCATCCAGTTCAACCTGTGTAGGTGTGTGTGGCTGTAATCATCTCACATACCCCTGAATGTTCTGATCCTTGAGATGTAAGTCTAAGAGTCTTTTGAAAGCCACCATACTACCCGCAGAAACCACCTCTTGTGGTAGAGAATTCCACAATCTTGTAGCCCTAACAGTAAAGAACCCCCCACATTGCCTGAGGTTAAAACGCTTCTCCTTTAATCGCATTGTATGCCCTCGAGTCCTCATGCAATCCCTTCGAATGAACAGCTTTTTTTCTAAGCTGGGATCCCCATTTAGATATTTATATATTGCTAGCATGTCCCCCCTCAGACATCTCTTCTCCAGGGAGAATAAATCGAGCGATTGTAGACGCTCTTCATAGTCAAGGTCCTCCAATCCCCTAATTAGTTGCCCTTCTCTGGACTCTCTCCAGCTCCAACACATCCCTCCTGAGGACTGGCGACCAGAACTGGACAGAATACTCCAGATGCGGTCGGACCAGAGTTTTATAAAGTGGAAGGATTATAGTCTTATCTCTGGAATACATCCCTTTCTTTATGCATGCTAATATCCTGCTGGCTTTGGCAGCGGCCGCTTGACATTGCATGCTGTTGCCTAATCTATCATCAACCAAGACTGATATGAGAATGTATAGATGAGAGACAGGTTGTATGGTGATTACTAGGAGTAATATTAGTAGAGTTGCAGGTGATGGTAAAGCAGATAGGTTCTGATGTCTAGTATAGTGCAGATGGTAAGAGGACACAGATGGAGTATACTTAGACAGAGTAACCTAGTGCAAGGATAGTTGAAGGTAGTCCCAAGAGCTAACAGTCTATGCAGATGGTATGGAATAGATAGATAGATAGTCCTGGTAGTTGCAGTAGATGACAGTAGGAGATTGGTTAGTAAGGAATCCCCTGTGGGGTACTTATCACTTAGATAGGTTAGTAGTAACAATGTCCATAGATAGAGAGGTGATCCCGTAGCGAGATACGGATCAGCGGCGAGGTTCCGGCGTCAGTTCAGCAAAGGAAATGTCAGCAGCTCCGACTTCACAGGAGAAGGTGCGGTGAACATGTGGTTTGAACGAGCGATGAGTGAGAGAATGCCGGCGATTGAAATAGCCGCTCATAGCGGCACTCGACAATGATGTCATCCGGTCTTAAAGGTATATGCGTCTCTTGTTACACAAGATGGGACGCAATTAGCAAAGGAGAAATATGGAACAAGGGTACCAGAGGTACCAGAACATTACACAGAGGATTTCAGGTTATAAAGGAAATTATAATATTACCTAAATCGATTAACTATCTGGTATAGATAATGTAGTTTAGTGCCCGAAGCAGAACACACATGTGGGACATATGTGCCAGATGATCTTCTCTTAAAGTGGTTGTAAAGTCAGAAGTTTTTTTTTATCTTAATGCATTCTATGCATTAATATAAAATGCCTTCTGTGTGCAGCAGCCCCCTCAGCCCCTCTAATGCTTACCTGGAGTCCATCTAGATCCAGCGAAGTTGCAGGAGTGTCTTAGCTGCCCGGGACTCCCCTTCCCATTGGCTGAGACCGCAATGTGGTGCCATTAGCTCCCACTGCTGATAAAGTCACCACAAATGTCTAGAGATAAAGTAGGGGTTTCTAGGCTAGTTGGGAGAAGGAAAACAAGAAAACCAATACATAAAAATTGAATTAATTTATTGAAAGTATTAAAACAAGATTAGTATACATACAGGGATCCCAATGAGCCTCATTGGGACCCACAAACCGAATACCATAAGACTTCTCGCACCAACATCAGCTTGAAGCATGTATTGCTCCCATAGGGAAATATTTCTGTGCTGTGGTTTTTAACATATGTTTTGCATATAAGGGATGTTTTATACGTGGTTACATACATCCCTGTATGTATACTAATCTTGTTTTAATACTTTCAATAAATTAATTTAATTTTTATGTATTGGTTTTCTGGTTTTCCTTCTCCCAACTAGCCTAGAAACCCCTACTTTATCTCTAGACATTTGTGGTTATATATACATTGGGGCATGGGCCTTTTTTCACAGTAATTTTTTCCAATGCTGATAAAGTCAGTCAGCCACTGAGGAGAGAAAGGGGGCAGGTCCGGGCCACACCTCCGAGTCTGAATGGACACAAGGAGCTGTGGCTCGGGTGCCCCCACAGCAAGCTGTTTGCTGTGGGGGCACTCAAAATGAGGAAGAGGCCAGGAGCACCCAAGTGGAATTCGAAAAAAGGAGGATCTGGGCTGCTATGTGCAAAACCACTGCACAATGCAGGTAAGTATAGCATGTTTGTAAATTTTACCTAAAAAAAAACAAGACTTTAGTATCACAATAAGGGCTCTCGCTAGCATTCTACTGCACTTATTACCTTGAATATAGAATTTATGAGCCAGGTACCTGAATTTACGCCGGGCATGGGTATCTAAAAGCTGTCTGAACTGTGTCCTCAACTCATCCAATTTTTCACCTAGCCTGGGATCTCCCCCTTGTTTATGCTTAAAGAAAAGTTCAGAAATCTGGGAAAGCAAGTAGGTAAAGTCGGAGTTTGGCTGTTTTTTTAAGCCTGCTGCTTGCGCAATAAGTAACCCTATAGTGACTGCCTTGTGTGTTTCCCAAAGCCCACTCTCAGAGACCTCTCCACTGGAATTATTAGCAAAGTATTGGTGGATGACTTACCTGCTACCGTAACGTCATCTAGGTGGTTTTCAATAAGGCACCATGACCAAAACTGTCGAGATTTGGGTCACAGCTGAAGGGTAATTTCAACCGGAGCATAGTCCAAAAGTGTGATGGAATGAATCATAGCAGCACACATGCTATCAAGGTGAACCTGGTCGATCAGTAGCAGATCGATCCAAGAGTACATCTGGTGGATGGAGGAGACATGGGAAAAGCCTTTCTCATTAGCATGTAGGAATCTCCAACAGTCAACCAGATGCAAATCCTGCAAAGATCCGGCAATGTGTTTCCTTGCAGACACAGTTAAAGTGGATATGCCTGCAGAAGAATCCAATTTAGGGTCCATACACACATTAAAGTCTCCCCCCATAATCACCAAACCTAAAGAGAAGTCCTGTAAAATACTAAGAACATTATCCAGAAAGGTGACCTGAACAAAATTTGGGGCATAAATATTTATGTGTCTTGGGGCTATTATATACAGTACCCTTGACCATAACATATTTGCCCTCAGGATCAACTAGGTGGGCCTCTGGGGCAAAGGGGCAAGACTTGTGGAAAGCTATAGCAACGCCTTTCACCCTCTTAATCAGAGATCGACCGATTATCGGCATAGCCGATATATATCGAGGGCCGATATGGATATATCGGAATCGGCTTTTGATTTTAGGCTGCCTCCCTCTGCCTCCTACAGTGTCTTACCCGCCACTGCCACACTAGAGTTTGTATGGTCGGTTGGGAGAGTCGGGACAAGAAGAATTCTGCTACATCTAGTGAGTGCAGTGCCAGTGAGCAACAGTCTGACACACTTTCTGTATTCTATCTGTTCTGTGATACATTATAACAGTGACCAAACACTCTGACACATGTTCTGTATCTCTCTGTTCTGTAACACAGCCACTGTTGCCATCCCCCCACCCACAGCTGCCCGGTGCCAGCCAGCAACCCAGTCCCACACAGTCCAACCAGCCAGCCAGCCACAGGCCCTGCCTGAGTTCTCCTCCGTCCTGACTGTACCAGCTCTCCAGTCACAGGCCCAGGGCCTGTACTTTCCAGGCCAGCCACCACACAGGGTGCCAGCCAGACAGCCAGCCACCACAGGGTGCCAGCCAGCCAGCCACCCACCCACCACACGATGCCTACCAGCCAGACAGCCACCCACCCACCCACCACAACAGGGTGCCAGCCACCACAGGGTGCCAGCCAGACACCCACCCACCACACGGTGCCTGCCAGTCAGGCAGCCACCCACCACAACAGGGTGCCAGCCAGCCACCCACCCACCACAAGGTGCCTGCCAGCCAGACAGCCACCTACCACAACAGGGTGCCAGCCACCCACCCACCACACGGTGCCTGCCAGACAGACAGTCACCCACCACAACAGGGTGCCAGCCACCACAGGATGCCAGCCAGCCACCCACCCACCACACGGTGCCTGCCAGCCAGACAGTCACCCACCACAACAGGGTGCCAGCCAGCCATTTTGTGTAAGCCAAAATTAGTGTCTGACTCTGACTGACTCTTTCTTGTTTCAATGGAGATGGATGGAAATAGAAAAATTAAAAGTGTGGCCTGGGAGTATTTCTCTTCTCCATCACCAGGAAAATCAGTAGCACTGTGCAAAACATGCAAAAACAATGTGAGCATGGGATCAATAACTGCAAAAATATGTCTAATCTTTGGGCCCATCTAAGAGTTCATCATCTTGAATTGTATCATGCAGGACAGAAAAACTAAAATGAATCACAAGGTGAATCATCCCTATCCCAGGCAACAATAACAGATATGTTTTAGAAAAAAAAACAGGTAGCTAAAATCTGATGGAAGATCACAACTGCTGGACAGAGTAATCACAGAGATGACTGTCACTGATAACCAGCCATTTACAATAGTGTCGGACTCTGGATTTAAGCGGTTGATGTCCATAGTTGAGCCAAGATACACACTGAAGAGTGACAAGTTCGATTGAACTGAAATGCTGCAAAAGATTCACCAAAAGGTCATTGACAAAGTTAAGACTATGCTGAAACCAGAGAATGCTGTCAACTCACTCTCATTCACGACGGACTGCTGGTAAGGACAAACAGAATCTCTAATGAGTCTTACATGCCACTACATTGACAGCGGTTGGACAAGAAGGCATTTGGTGTTGAATACAAAAGTGATGCAAGGATCCCACACTGGGGAGTACATTGAATACAGTAATTGCTTCTAGGCATGCTAGAAGAATGGGGAATCAGCAAAGACCGAGTGATGCTTGTGCTGCGAGACAGTGGAGCGAACATGGTTAAAGGTATGAGACTTGCTGAAGTGTCAGACCTCAGTTGCATGGCACACACCCTCCAACTGGTGGTAAATGATGGTCTGTCACACCAGAAAGCTTTGCGGGACATTATTACCATGCTGAAGAAGTGCGCAGGCCATTTCCACCATTCTGTTCTTGCCAAGCAGCAACCTTGGCCTACCCAAAAACAACCTGATACAGGCTGTTCCAACACGATGGAACTCAACGCTACACATGATACAGAGGATGCTGGAGCAGAAGCGAGTTCTCACTATATATTCTGGTGAATATGGACTTGGAGGACGTTCTTGCCCTACTGCAGATTAGTGGGACATAGTAGGCAACATTATAGAGACGCTCGTACCCATTGAGGAAGTGACACTGGAGGTGAGTCATTACGACTCATCTGTTTCCTCTGTGATCCCATGTGTGAGAGTCCTGAAGATGCTTCTTCAACAGAATGAAGGACCCAACACACGTGGCATCAAAGCATATAGGCAGGCCATGAGGGACAGCCTCACCAAAAGGTTTGAGAAGCATGAGGAGAATAAAACTGTTGTGCTTGCATGTCTTTTGGATCCTCGATACAAGAACCATCCTTTCTCCTCTGATGATGTATTGGCCAAGGCATTTTCCATCAGTCCACTGAGCCTTTCCAATCCACTGTCAATGGAAAGCCAATTGAGGGGGCAGGAGTCTGCTAGGAATGTGATTGGAGTCACTAGGGGGTCCAGAGGCCAATCAGGAGTGAATACGCGCCCCATACGCCCCCCAGTATATAACATAGCCCTGCCAAACATCTAGCACTGTAATACAGAGGCTGTGGAATAGAGTGGAAGCATTTCTGTTACCCCTGCTGCTTGTAAAGCTCCAGTGTCATTTTGCAATTATTAGTGTGAGGAAAGGGATATGCAGTGTAGTTAGGGTACTATAAACCACTATAGTTAGATTCAAAAATCGAGTTTTTGTAGGGATAGCTTTAAGTGTCAGGGTGAACATAGTGTAGTTTAGGGTGACCTGACTCTGCCATGTCAGGGTGACCGTAGTGTAGTTTAATGTGATCTGACTCACCCATGTCAGGGTGACCGTAGTGTAGTTTAATGTGATCTGACTCTGCCATGTCAAGGTAACCGTAGTGTAGTTTAATGTGATCTGACTCTGCCATGTCAGGATGACCGAACTCTGCCATGTCAGGGTGACCCCACTATGCAGATTCTGGGTTAGGGGTATATATATATATATATTTTTTTTTAACTTGGAAAATATATGTATATATATATATTTTTTTTTAACTTGGAAAATATATATATATATATATATATATATATATATATATATATATACACAAACATATATTTATTATATATATACATATTACATATACACATACTGTATACACACACATATATATATATATATATATATATATACACACACACATGGCACTTTTTAGGGGCATTTATTGGGTTTTAGGGCTTCAAAATTGTGTTTTTGATTCCAGAAGTTTGGGTCCCATTGATTTCAATGGGGTTCTGGAATCCGAAACGAATTTTCGGGAAATTCGGGTGTTCTGGTCGAACCGAACTTTTCAAAAGTTCGATCATCCCTAGTGAAGAATGAGCACTTAATGTTAAAAATGTTAATAAATAAAGATTAACGTTTGTGAAGAGATTTGTGTCGATTTTTGTGTTTTTTTGGGTAATTTTTAAATGTGTGAAAATATCGCCAATATCGATATGCGATCGGCATAATATCGGTATCAATATTGGCAACGAAAAAACAATATCGGTCGATCGCTACTCTTAATGGGGGATGTGCTCTGGAAACAGCGGTCAAAGAGGTAAAGCGGAAGCTTAGGTACTGATCCAGACCTAAAATTAGGGCTCTTGCAGCATCAGTAACTGAGAATTCAGAGCACAGGCCTCTTGCCAGACTCTACTCCATTTGAATGGAGAACTAAGACATCTGACATTGTATGAAAGCACTTTAGGATTGGACATACATAAGAGAAACAAATTCTACCAGAGGCAAAATAATAACTGACCAGGAAAAGATCTCAAAATGGATAAAACATGGAAAAGGTACTTGACAAAAACTAGGTGCGGACCACGTAAGCTCTGGAAAACTGGGAGATCGTTCCCACGAAGTCCATTGCCCCACAGGGCAGGTACCCAAAAAAAAAACAGAGCGGGGTAGACCTATAGTGGGAAAGCTTTTAAGCCATACCCAAGCAGGCATCTCCGTCTGGAGTTGTCCGCCGCAAGCTAAAACATAGCGAGTGACAGATTGAACAGCATCCATAATACAAAAATCTCACATAAAACAGTGTATGCAGTCAATAGCCCAAGAGCCACTATAAACAAGAGCTATTGATAATCAGTACTAACAGAAGAACACATATTGTAGCAAGTGGCAACCTGCAGATCAGATAGTCCCAGAAGAACTGCAAACCTATAAGTGATTAACGGAGGAAGCAAACCTCTAAAGCAACTCAAAGATTAAGTCAGTATCAGGATGCGGGCCATTAATTATAACCCAAGAACAACACAGGTTGACCTATGGTCTTTGGGAAGGTATCTCACGTCTTCCCCCTGGCCTTAAGAGATCCTGGGGGATTGCTAAACCTCTTCCGGTTTGGTTCCTGCCAGTCACGTTGTGAGATAAGTTGAGGAGTAGCCCCTCCACATCTCCAATCAGGAGAGTCCACATCAGACAGGGAAAGCGCCTCTAAATCTTCGGTAGGTTGCCTTTGCAGTGAAGTGTTGCCGAAACCCCCTCTTTAGTAGCTGTAAGCCGAAAAGGGAAACCCGAGAGATAAATAGCCCCGACACTCCATTGGGCGTCTAGTAAAGGACGTAGGTTTTTAAGCAGGTCAAGTGTGCGTTGAGATAGGTCAGGGAAAAAGTATAGCTTTGCACCTTCAAATTCCAATTAAGGTCTCTTACGCATTCCCTGCATAATGGCTTCTTTGTCCTGGTAGCGCAACAGTTTACACATTACATCTCGTGGCTTGTTAAAGTTAGGGTTCAGGCCCCCCAGAGCTCTATGAGCATTTTTACTTTCAATAAGAAGCGGGGGAGATTTACCCAGAATCTTAGGGAAAGCAGACAGCAATGTTGGAATCAAGGAGGCTAATTTCACGGATTCAGGCACTCCACAAATCCGCAGGTTTTTCCTGCGATTTTTGTTCTCGTAATCGTCAAGCTGGGAAAGGAGACTTTCAATCCTGTGGTCTTGGTGCTACATTTTAGTTTGTAAAGAGAGAAGTACCGCAGTGGTTTTTGATTGGTGTGTTTCAGGGGTTTCAACCCGTGAGCCCAAATGCTCTAAGTTTTTGAAAATCAGCTTTAAGTTCTTAATTTCCTAATCTTAAGAGTTCCTAATCTAGCTGCTCTTCTCCGCCATAACCAGACCACCCCCACCTTGTATCATTTGAAAGATATCTTTATGCTCCAGTCAAGTGACTTTATCTAGGTGGAGGTGAAGTCATCGGTCAACTGCCTCTTGATGATACTAGGAATGGAGGAAAGTATGCAAGACTGTTGTAGGCTGTTTCAGATTTAATACCCAGATAGCAAGCAATTGAGCTGCAAGTTTGAAAATGACTTGCTAAGCTGTTGATAGACTTGCCAAACTTCACAAGTTTGTTGCACAATTGGAGTAAGTCCGCATTGCTTGACTCCAAATTGACTTTCTTTGCAAACATTCTGCAACTCTGCTGCAAGTTTTGGTTCAGGTATCTTGTACAATAGTAATTCCACCACAAGGGTCACTGTGACTTGCAGAGCTCTTGTTGTAGACTCACCACTGCAACTCTGCTCTTGCTATAGTCCTGCCATGCAAATTGCTACAAATTGGAAAAGTGTAAACTAGAACTTGTGCCTCAAGTACTCTGCAAGTGTACAACTTGCCAGTGAAAATGTGCAGAAAATTAACAAGATTTACTATTCAACACAGCCACAAATTGGTATCCAGTTATTATTGCTATCTGGGTAGAGGGACTACTTTGAATCTTTAATAGGTTGTATTAACAATATAGCAGAAGGACAATAGTTATCTGGAGAATGTGAATGGGTTATTTCCTCATCCAGGACAAGGTTTCCTTGCCTCAAACCCCCCCCCCCCCCCTCCCCCTCTACTTTTTTCCTGAAGAAGTGGAATGTTATCCATGAAATGCGTTTAGCAAATCATAGAAATACCTTCAAATGCAGTACAGAGAATGGAAAGGAAGTGTTAGTTTTCACCAAATATTATTTTATATGTATGGGTTCTAATATGTGGTGGTCCCTTGTACTTCACATTTTAGTGTTTGACTTTTTGATCAATTATGATTGCATAATAAAAATTGTAATTTTAGAGTTTGATTTGTGTAAGTTGTGCCTCAAAAATGCTTTTTTGTATGCATAATAGGACTATCGTAGGGGTGTGGCACATTGTTAAAGCCAGTATACTATAAACTTTTATGAGAGGTAATAAATACCTGTGCTGCACAAACACATGACTTTGCATACATACACTTAACATGAAAAAAAGATATCTGATGTGAAGTTTAAAGCGAAACTAAACTGAAAACAATACTCATTTCATTCCAGAGTTGCGGCTGTTAAATCCATCGCCGCTGACCGTCAACCTCTACTCAGTTATTTCCAAATGCCGAATGGTTCTCAGTGTCTTGATTTGCTGGTAGTGAAATTATGTCATCCTGCGCATGAACATAGGAGTCTGTCATTCCAGCACAGCCCCAGAGTACCTGGAACGCACAATAAACTGCACAAGAGCAGCTCATTGTACATTCATTAAAAGACTGCAAGCGGGCAGGTAAGTGTTTGTTATTGCAGAAGAGACAATGCATGTCTCTTCTGCAATAAAGACTTGCCTGCTCTTAGTTTTTTGTAAGTTACGTCTAGTTCCGACTTAAGTTTGATTTGTGGTATCTAGCATAATGTTTTCTGTTAACCTCTGAAAACTCTAACATTTTATTTTTCTGTTTCCATTCTGTCTTTCATTTTGTTTCTATATCATATATGAATTACTACTTATACAGCACTACTATATACAGTACTTTAATCAATTATTTAACAAATCTTTTAAAGTGTTTGTGCTTAAAAAAGTGTCCATACAACAGTTTTCAAGTAATTTCCAAAAAAGTGCTTAGTGCAAACCTTCTCCTAACATGCATTAGCCCATCCGCGAATACCATCCGTGATCCTCCATCACCACACCAGAGAACCTACCAACTTGCCATGACCACCTAAATTAGGTAATTCATTACACGCTTATATTGCCATAAGGGATTTACCTTCTGGGACCACTGTCAAGCCAGGATGTTCTCCACTTCTCTCACCATTATGCCTCCATGCATATGAGAAGTGACCATTGAAAAAACAAGGAAAGCCTCTATGGTGTAAAAACTTTTTTCATTTTTATTTAAAAACACTCATTAAGACACGTATAAAATGCCCACTCACATAATGCTGTGCTTTCCCCTGCACAAAGGGTAAATTTGCATTGTGTTTTGCAAGATACCAGCTCCACAGGCAACCTGTGTGAGCTGTTCTCTTATACAGGCCTGACTTCTGGGTGTAGATATGTCACTTCCGGGTTCCGAGTTCTCTGGTGTGGTGATGGAGGATCACAGATGGTTTTCACGGATGGACTAATACATGTTTGGAGAAAATATGCACTGTACTATGCACTTTTTTGGGAAATTACTTGGGAAATTGTTGCATGGACACCTTATTAAGCATGGCCACTTTAAGAGATGTGTGATATTTAATGATGGTAGTATATATTAGGTCTGTATAAGTGGTAATTCATATCTGTTTAAACACTTTTTTGGGGTGTTTTTAGTAATCCTAGTGCTGGTAAAATTGTGGTAATATTTCTATACCACACTTCATCAAAAATTAGTGAAGGTTCTCCAGCATCTCATCTTATAGTCCTGCCCAATATACCACAGTGCACAGCCAAAGATGTTGCCCAATAATTACTGCAGAATAGTAATAAAAGGGGCTTGATATGCCATAACCGTTGATGTCAACTATATGTTTTTAAGCCCATACAGAAGTGAGTCTAGAAAATGACTGCCTGGATTAAATTACTGAATGTGAAGTCGATTTTTCAATCCAATCCTAAAAGCAAGGGGCTGGCTCATTTTGCATAACCCTAAATGCTTTGGGAAGAAATGAGATTATTGGGGACAGAAGGAACAAAAACGTTCTGAAAATAGCAACCTTTGTGATTCGGTGTTTACACATATGACTTCTATTTGGCTGAAACAAATGAGCCTGGCTTATTTCCTTTATTAACACGTTTAGCTACCATAAACATACTGCACACTAAACAGAGTCAATACTGTGTCATAGATACAACAATATATTATCAGTATATACACATCCATTATCGCTGCCAGCATGTAGTACCATGTTTTGTTGAGTGTTAGTAATCAGGACACAGAGAAAGCAACTGTTTGTAGAACAATAAGCGTGTTTATTTAGGATTCTAGTAAAACTACCAAGAGAATGTCTTGTTTTGACTGAAAGAATAAAGACTTTACACATGGTGAGCAGGTGTCACTGACGTTTAGCTTTGGGCAGTGAGAGGCAAACACGGACACAGAAAACATCTACCCTGCTGTTTAAGCCAAAAGAGTGAAAAAACTGTCTCGGATGTAGCAACCTCTGGTTACTGCTCAAATTTAAGTGATTGTTAAGCTTTTTTTATTCACATAAAATAGATATATATTTATTCTTAATTAAAATAATAGACATGTTATACTTATGTGCTCTGTGCAATATTATTGCACAGAGCGACCCCAAACCTCCTCTGCTGTGTTCCATCACTGGCAGTTTCTGCTCCTTCTCTTCTGCAAATGCCCCCATAGAACGTTGCTTGCTATGGGGGCACTTATGCAGGTGCGATCGTGCCCCGGACTGTGTGTGACTATAGACACACACAACACATCTTGGCCCTGCCCCCTCTCCCTCCTCATAGCATTAGATGAACAGTATCAGGAGCCAATGGCTCTCACTGCTCTAAGTATAGCTCATGAATGCAGAAGACAGCAGATTAGGGCTGCAGACAGGGACAGCACTGGAGTGAATTGTCATCTGGCATAAAGTTGGTTCAAAATCCTTGAGCAGTTCCAAGTCTGTAAGAATCATCTTCTGTCACACTCATAACAACCACCAACAGACTGCATGAGTCACCCAATCCACTGTCAATGTCACAAATGGGAACTCACACAATGGCTCCCAAAGATGAAGTAACACATTTTTCTGTCAGAGTTCATTGTCACATTTTTTGGCCTGTGTATCCAGGTTTTACCTTCAACAGCATTCTCATTATTGAAGCAAAGAGTGCACAAAATATTAACTTTATGACCTTCCATTTTCTCATCATCATTGTCTTTATTGGCATGCCCATAGTCAATATATACGCTTCAACCATAGTTTCTGCACGAATGGGCACCATTGGTTTCATTGAAACAGACAAAACAGGTAGTGGAAAGTGAAACCTCTTTGGTAACCATGTCTTCACCGCTAGTTTTGGGCAAATGGTTCAGGGAACATCTGAATTTGTAGGGTGTTTGCCCTGCCAGACATTGTAAGGTTGATAGACATTGCATTAAGGTAAAAAAAAAAAAAAAAAAAAAAGTTTGCGTTTGAAACCACTATAATTTACATTTCATTTTTTTTAAAAAGTCCTGGCAAATATTGGTCATGAGCAGGGACAATGGGCAACCGGCCTAAGTTTAGACAAAGCTTATATGCCCTACCAAACAAAAATACTGCATAAACACAATGATGTCAAAGTTATGAATATCCATCCAGTCTCTACTGTTCACCTGTACTGGGGCTGCAAAGCAACCACATTTTTACACTAATGGATAAGAAAACAAGCAGCCTACTTTAAGACAAACTAAAGGAGTCAGAATATGATTCTGCAAAGTTCTGCAAAGTACTTTGCCAGGCGACTTCAGTGCGACTTTGAAGCAACTTAAGGGAATGCCTGTGTAATTTTCTTGTAATGTCGGATCCAAATCACATCAATTAAGATATGGATCTGATTTGGAGGCAACTTCCATTAAAGTCTATGGTCACAAGTCGGATAGAAGGCGCCTTAAAGTTGTACAGGATCCTTTTTTAAAGTCGGGGCAACTTTAGTAATGCTTATTAAGACAGCTCTCATTGACTAAATTGGAATTTCACATGTCACAAAACTTGGGGTCTCACAAGTCGGATCAAGTGTGAACTGAGCCTTAGGGAATAAAAATGTATGAGTTTGATTACAGCTGCAACAATTTCACCGGCTATACCTACTCCGCTATTCTTGTACCCATATATAATCTGGGTATGTTTGGGCATACAGATTTAAAATTGTAATTAAATATTTCCATTTGACTTTGCAGATACATTTATGAAGCACCACAAATGTACCATTATTTTTAATTTTTGTTTAGATGTTCTTAATATACTTACCTATGTACCTTTTTGCTGTTGAGTAGACTAGATGTTGCCATTCTTTCACTTGCACTTTATCTTCAAAATCAGTAAAATATCCAGATGGACTTCCCATAAGCTCGAAGCCTTTAAAATGACAAGCAAGACATTCATTAAAAATCTGTTCACATTTGAAACTTGATTTCAGAAAAAAAAAGCATCTAATAATGGTAAAAGAAATGAGAGAACTAACACTGATAACATATCATATTATCTAAAGATCTTTTATAACATGGAGCAGTGCAAGATAACATCCAAATCTACATACACACATTCACATCAACCAAAGAAAGCATGTGCTCATCATTACAAAGCAGAAAAAGCTTCAAAGGTAAAAAGTCCATCAGCGTTCAAGATACTATGTGTATTTAACCAATCCTGTAGACATCTAAACATACTACAGTATATACTTGGTCTGATTATGCAGTGAAGGAGTTAAGTGTAGTATCCATCAGCAGCTAATGAATATTTATTGATATAAGTTGTCTAAAATGAGGAAAGGAGAAACTCACTTTCATTAGGTTTTTGAACACTGAATATCATAATTTTACTGCCCTATTAAATAAATCCCTATGTGTTCTCTACTTGATCATACATTAAAATAGAACTATGTGGGAATATTTTTTTCTCACCTGGCACCAAGTCATTTTCCATTAGAAGATCCATGAGTTCATCCAGCTTTGTGAAATTATATTGAGGAATCCCATTGACCACGCTAAAGAATGCAAATAAGATAGAATAAATACAATGACATATGCACACAGTAAAAAGAGATACTTACAGAGGTCCGAGATGGTGACCAGACCAGTTATCTAGTGTGGAGCTCTGCCACCTAAACTGATGACCTGGCTGATTCCTAAAGTGTGGACTTCTCCTTTCTCTACCTGCCTCCTCTCCTATCCTCTCTGGCGATTTGTGGAGGGCTAGGGGAAAAACTTTGACTACCGAGAAACGCACAAAAGACCCGAAAGCTCGGACTTTCAGTGCACTGGCAGGACCTGCTGCCTCACTAGACATAAAACATTAAAGTGCAACACAACACGAAGGATATATTAGAAAGTTCATATAAAGTCCATATAGAAGAAATCTCCCACAGAGATACCTAGGAATAAGCCAATGAATAGACCAGTGGATAAAAACCTGTCATTCAGGTGCTAGCGGTGTTCAATCCCATCACCAAGGGCACTCGTGGGTGCTCATCTCATACATATGACCCTGTGACAACGGTATGGTCATAACACACTTTCCCAAAAGGGCAATAATGGAGATAATGGCACCACTGAGTCCTGGACAGGTGCCATTATCTCTATTATTGCCCTGTTAATTTAGGGCTAAATGGAGTAGATAGAATAGAGTGTAATTTAAAGTATACCAAGAGTTTTTTTTAAAATCATTGTACATTTTCTATGTAATATTCAATATAAATGGATAACTTTTGAATTATGGCAATAGTATCACTGGACTGTATTTGAGAATAAGTATACTGTAGGTATGAGTAAATTGGGGTTGAGTCTAACCAGGTTTTTATTGCTTCTTAGTTTTCACATTATATGTAACACCGGTGACCCCGCCAATTTTCTACACTAATTTTGCAAGGCACTTGGAAGATTTTTATTTTCAAATATATCACATTGGGCAACGAAAGGTACATCAGTAAACCAATAAGGTAAAGAAATTGAGGTATGGTATATTTTTACATAGTTGTAACCATGTACACAGTATGTGCCATATCCATGGGATGCCTGTGAAAGCAGAGCGTCACTGTGGAAGTCACTGCTACTACAGTGATCGCTGCTGTCCTCAGGTTCCCATGCCGAGCAGCTGGTTTTCTGCATAATGAACAAAGAGGGGGGGATTTACTAAAACTGGAGGGTGCAAAATAAAGTGCAGCTGTGTGTGGTAGCCAATCAGCTTGTTTGTTTTGACAAAAAAAACTGGAAGCAGACTGGTTTTATTGCAGAGGTGAACCAGATTTTGAACTCTCCGGTTTTAGTAAATCAACTGCAGAGAGTGTCTCTCACTCAGCTTGGGCACCACTCACTTTGCATTTTTCTTAATTGCATTGACTACTACAGGGATTTTCAGATTTCACAGCAATCCCACAGGTATGGTATATGTGTGCTGTAATATGGGGTATTCGATTCAATGTGGCGAGCGTTTTTAAATGAGTCAATGTCAGTCCGAACATGCAGTTTAAGGCAGGGCCATCTTACAGAATGGGCACACTGGGCAGTTGCCCAGGGGCTCCACTTGCCCAGGGGGCCCCACCTGCCAAGCGACCCAGCCCCAGCCAAGCATTAGTCCTGATTCCCGTGTGTATCCTGCCGCCGAACGTAGCAGGTGGCAGGTGCCTATCGGCCCTGCACTTGTCAGGGAAATGGCTGTAGTAGAACTGGCAACATTGCCAGTAATATCAATGGACGCTCCTGGCGCATCCGGCACATCCCTGGCTGCCTTGGCGTGAGAATGGCAAACGTGCATGCGCAAAGACAAATTGGCGCGAACGCATAGCGCGACAGACGTAGCCCTCTGCTGGCCTATAAAAGGTGACCATAGGTTCAGACTCATTGCTGGATTATCTCTCAGCTTCCCTGTGTTCCTGTGCTTCCTGTGTTCTGCTTGGATGTCCGGTTGTGACCTCGGCTTGTTCCTGACTCAGTTTGATCTCCTCCTCCTGGTTTGACCCTTGGCATCCTCTACTGGCCTTGCTTTTGTTACCTACTGTGTATGACCCCCGGCTTGCTCCAAGACTTTGGCTATTCCTGCTGTCTCCTGTGCATGACCTCGGCTTCTTACACAGTTTCCGCTGCCTGCTCCAGTCCCAGGTCTCAGCCAGTTCCTGTCTCCTCTACTAGAGACTTTTCCTTGGCACCAGGTAGCGCGGCTACTCCAGAGCCCTTGAAGACTTCTACTCTGCTGTGGATCCAGTCTGTTCCAGTACACACCTGGATTTTCCCAGGATCTACCTACCCACCTGCGTGCAACTGGTAACTTCAGGCGCCACACCCTCTGTACCACCTCCAGGCGCCACACCCTCTGTACCACCTCCAGGGGTGTGCCGCACTGAGCCACAAGGGGAGCCCTCTCAGCATCTCGGCCTCAGATCAGGTACTTGGGCCATGGAAGGGGAGCCCACAACTGCAAGAATGCCTGTCCACCTCCACGGGAACCGGCACACACAGGACAGTCGAGTCTGACTCCCGTCCGTGTGTGTGTTTGTTCACCGGACCCAGCCGCTGAACTTGGAAGCTGTCATTAGCCTGGGATTGCTGTACCAATAAATATAGCTGTCACGCCTTGGCTGGGAATTGATCTTGTGGTCTGGTGTGTTCTGGATTTTTTCCCTGCTGTCTGAGCCACTGGGTCATTCCTTTGCTGGGCTTGCTTCTCACTATTGTCTACCTTTTGGTATGAGACTCTTGCTCCACCCAGTGGCCAGCTGTAGTCGGTTACCTCATCCCCTGAGCTATATTTATCCTCTTTTACTTCCTGCTAGTGCTTTAGTATAGGTTTAGTTTCCTGTTGACCATTGTTTGGTTTTATCTCCTTTACTGACCTTTGCTATTCTTGACCTTTCTCTTGGTCACCCCTTTAGACTATACGGACTCTGGTTATCGAACTCAGCTGGCTCTTGACCTTTCTTCGAATCACTCCTTTTGGACTATATGGACTTTGGTTATCTACTCAGCACACCTCTGACCTCTCTCCTGGACTTTTCTTCCTTGAAACTCAGCTTCAGACCTATCTCTTCCCAACCGCGAGTCCTTTATGTTTGTTGTTTCTGAGGTTTTGCTTGCCGCACTCACATTTGTGGTCCTGATATTTCGGCTGCAGGACTCCATCTGCTCCTCCACCTGATACCGGGATAACAAGACTATCGGTCAGGAAACCGGAGGGACAGGTGGCGTTCCTGGCGGCCTAACAATAGCCTTATCGATAATTTACATTTTTATTCTCGTGGGTGATTGTGTAGGCAGGGCCCCAGTACACTGCATTGCCCGAGACCCTTTAATGCTCTTAAGATGGCACTGCTTTAAGGGCATGGCAGCTCACTTTTGCTTAAAAAGGAAAAGAAAGTCCACAAACTTGCCCACGCAGGAGTTTCAGTTTCAGTTTTAGACAACAGAACAAGGAATAAAAAAATATACCACGTGAACATTTTTTTAGGATTAGTGTGGACATTTTTCATGAAAATTGTCATTTTCCGCACCACCTTCTTCTACTTTCTCTTCCTCCTCAACAGGAAGAAGAGACGCAGGGTTCAAAATAGCACATCGTTTAAGAGTGAGGTTAGTAGGGCCTTGTTAGAAGGGACACTTCATGCTTAGTCTATCTAGCAGCAGAGAGGCATCTTGTTTGTACCGGATTTACATAGTTACATAGTAGGTGAGGTTGAATAAAGACAATAGTCCATCCAGTTCAACCTGTGTAGGTGTGTGTGGCTGTAATCATCTCACATACCCCTGAATGTTCTGATCCTTGAGATGTAAGTCTAAGAGTCTTTTGAAAGCCACCATACTACCCGCAGAAACCACCTCTTGTGGTAGAGAATTCCACAATCTTGTAGCCCTAACAGTAAAGAAACCCCCACGTTGCCTGAGGTTAAAACGCTTCTCCTCTAATTGCATTGTATGCCCTCGAGTCCTCATGCAATCCCTTCGAATGAACAGCTTTTTTTCTAAGCTGGGATCCCCATTAAGATATTTATAAATTGCTATCATGTCCCCCCTCAGACGTCTCTTCTCCAGGGAGAATAAATCGAGCGATTGTAGACGCTCTTCATAGTCAAGGTCCTCCAATCCCCTAATTAGTTTAGTTGCCCTTCTCTGGACTCTCTCCAGCTCCAACACATCCCTCCTGAGGACTGGCGACCAGAACTGGACAGAATACTCCAGATGCGGTCGGACCAGAGTTTTATAAAGTGGAAGGATTATAGTCTTATCTCTGGAATACATCCCTTTCTTTATGCATGCTAATATTCTGCTGGCTTTGGCAGCTGCCGCTTGACATTGCATGCGGTTGCCTAATCTATCATCAACCAAGACTCCCAGATCCTTCTCCATTTTTGATTCCCCCAAGGGTTCCCCTCCTAACGTGTATTGTGTTTTTATGTTTTTAGTCCCCAAGTGCAAAACCTTACACTTCTCCACGTTAAACCTCATTTGCCATGTCGTTGCCCACTCTGTAATTTTGTCCAGGTCATTCTGTAGGATATCTGCTTCATGCTGTGCAGTTATTGCTCTGGCCAATTTTGTGTCATCTGCAAAAACTGATATCGAACTACTGATCCCGACCTCAATGTTGTTTATGAATAAATTGAACAAGGTTGGTCCCAGGACTGAGCCCTGGGGCACCCCGCTTACTACCTTAGACCAGTCTGAGTATGCGCTGTTTATTACCACTCTTTGGACACGCCCTTTAAGCCAATTCCGTATCCAAGAGCAAACCCTGCTGTCGATACCTGAAGACCTTATTTTATAAATTAAGCGCTTGTGGGGAACTGTATCAAAACGCCTTAGCGAAATCCAAGTACACCACATCCACTGGTCTCCCCCTATCTAGCTCACAGCTCACCTCCTCGTAGAATGTTAATAGATTGGTTTGACAAGAACGCCCATTTGTAAACCCGTGCTGATTACTGCTGATGATGTTGTTGTCTTTAGCAAACTCTACGATATAGTCCCTTATCATCCCCTCCAGAAGTTTACATACTATTGATGTCAAACTGACAGGCCTATAATTTCCCGGGATATGCCTCTGGCCCTTTTTGAATATCGGAATCACGTTAGCTTTCTTCCAATCCCCTGGTACATCTCCTGTCCTAATACTGTCAGCAAAGATCAGGAACAGTGGTCTGAATATAACCTTACTGAGTTCCTTGAGTACTCTCGGATGTACGCCATCCGGGCCTGGTGATTTGTTTGTGTTGAGTTTATCCAGCCTTTCCCTGATTTCACCCTCTGTTAGCCATAGTGGCAAGTCCTGTGTATTACTACTAACCATACAGTCATGGTCAGTGTACCCCTCCGTTTCCTGTGTAAAGACTGACGAGAAAAAAGCATTCAGCACGGTTGCTTTTTCAGTGTCCTCTGTAACCATCCTCCCATCATTGTTAATTATGTGTGCAATATGCTCTGCCCTAGTTTTTTTGCTGTTGATATATTTAAAGAATTTCTTTGTTTTTTTTTTACTATCCTCCGCTATTTGTCTCTCAAAGTTGATTTTAGCCATCTTGATTTCTTGTTTACTTTTCTTATTTGCCTCCTTGTATTGCTCGAAAGTCGATACTGTGCCCTCTGATTTATACTTCTTGAAGGCCAATTTTTTTCCCCTAATAGGTTTTTTGACGCTACGGTTTAACCAGCCAGGTTTGGCTTTGTCTCTTCTAAATGTATTTCCCATAGGAATGCACTGCAAGATGCCTTTGCCCAATATGTTCCTAAAGCATTCCCATTTTTCCTCTGTGGTCAGGGATCCCAGGGTTTGGTCCCAGTTTACCCTTTCCATCAATGAGTACAATTTTGGAAAGTTTGCCCTTCTGAAGTTTAGGGTTCTTATGTTCCCCACTTGCCTTGTTATATTGTTATTTATACTGTGTATAATGTGATCATCCTGTGATCGCTAGAGCCCAGGTTGTCCTGGACTCCTACCTGCGAGATTAGGTCTGGGTCATTAGTGATCAATAGATCCAGAACTGCATTTTCTCTAGTCGGAGAATCCACCAACTGTGACATGTAATTATCCAGTAAGGTTTCCGTGAATAGGCGGGCCTTCTGTGAGTGTGTAGTCCCCTCGTCCCAGTCAATGTCGGGATAATTGAAGTCCCCCAATATGATGACTGATCCCAATTTTGCCACTTTACTCATTAGTGCTAAGAATTCCAGCTCTACCTCCTCCCCTTGGTTAGGTGGCCTATAGCAAATATTTAGAATCTCCAGCACAGGAAGGGGAGTGTAGAATGTCAACGGGGAGTCCAAAACTATGTCACCTACCTTCTGTAAGGTAGGCCACAGCTCGTACAACACCTCATAAGGCAATATTCCATGAGGTTGTCTAGTGAGCCTCGGATGACTACGGGTCTAAAGCAGTTGATAGGTACATGATGGGTTGGTATCTGGGGACATGGCACTTCATGGCAAAGAACTCTCCGAGGGTCTGAAAAAAGAATTGTTGCGCTACATAAAGATGGCCTAGGCTATAAGAGGATTGCCAAGACCCTGAAACTAAGCTGCAGCATGGTGGCCAAGACCATACAGTGGTTTAACAGGACAGGTTCCACTCAGAACAGGCCTCGCCATGGTCGACCAAAGAAGTTGAATGCATGTGCTCAGCGTCAAATCCGGAGTTTGTCTTTGGGAAATAGACTTATGAGTGTTACCAGCATTGCTGCAGAGTAGTGATGAGTTGAACACCCCCCGGTTCAGTTCGCACCAGAATACCGCGAACAGAGGATAACTTTGTTCGAACAAACGAACCCCCGATTGAAGTCTATGGGACTCGAACCTTGAAAATCAAATTGCCTCATTTTGAAGGCTTAAATGCAAGTTATTGCCCCAAAAAAGTGTATGGGGGTCTGAGTCCTAACCTGGGGAACATGTAGCAATGAAAAAAAGTTTTTAAAAACAATCATTTTAAAGGAGCACTGATTTACTGATTTTAATGAGGCTTAAAGGGAAACTATAAAAATAAAAAAATCCTTCAAATATCGTGCCTGGAGGATCCCCTGAATGTGCCTGTAAAGTAGTGTATCTCTATGATGTATGTAGCCTGCTGCAGCAATACTGACATTTCTAAAGCAAAAAATGTCATATAAAAATTTACATACAAATTTCAAATTGCATGTACTTGTCATACGGGTGCAGGAAAATTGGGCCTTGTTTTTTGGTGGTGCCTGAACACCATAACCCCTCGCAGTTACTCTTGCTGGGCGCAGGAATGGGCCCTGCTGCTAAAAAATCCATACAAATTTGAAATCGCATGTACTTGTCATGCAGGTGCCAAAAATTGGGCCTTTGCTGTTGGTGGTGCCTGAACACCATAACCAAGGCCTCGCAGTTACTCTTGCTGGGTGCAGGAATGAGACCTGCTGGTAAGAATTCCATACAAATTTGAAATTGCATGTGCTACACAGGTGCCAATTGGGCCTTTGCTGTTGGGGGTGCCTGAACACCGTAACCAAGGCCTCGTAGTTACTCTTGCTGGGAGCAGGAACGGAATCTGCTGGTAAGAATTCCATACAAATTAGAAATTGCATATGCTATACAAGTGCCAAAAATTGGGCCTTTACCGTTGGTGGTGCCTGAACACCGTAACCAAGGCCTCGCAGTTACTCTTGCTAGCCACTGGAGCCCATCCTGCCTCGTTGGAGTTGTGCGTCCTCCTCATCCTCCCCCTCCTCCTCCTCTATCCTGTCAGGCACCCAGGTACAGTCAGTGATCTCATCATCCCCTCCCTCCTCGTCACTGGAGCAAACTTGGCAATATGCTTCAGCTGTGGCAATATGACTGCTGGTTTCTTGTCCGTCATTTCCACCCCCTCTCTCTGGGCTCATGTTATTCCCTTCATCAACCTGGGAACCAACATCACAGCTTTCAAATTGCTGCACATCCTCCAGGAGCATGTCACTGACACTATGATCGAACAGTTCAGGTGACTCCTCCGTGCATGATGGTGGAGCGACTGAAAGAGTAGCTGTGTAGAACGGGCCCCTTTGGCAGCTGCGGTGGAAGGGAAACTACTGGGATCGTGGGTGTCAGAGGAAGAGGAGGATGAGGACGGCTTATTGATCCACTCCACCAACTCTTCCACATGTTGTTGGATGAATAGCATGGGCAGCACCGGAAATAAAGGATGGGCGTGCCCCGCCTGCAGAGGATGCACTATGTCGACTGTGACCACCACTTTTCACAATGGACACAGAGGCTGCTTGCCCTATTTTCGTGGCCTGTGAGCGTCGGCCTCTCCTTGTCGGTCTTTCGGACATGATGTTGATACAGATCAATATAGGGTATACGAAACAAACCAATAGATACTCAATGACCTGATATGATGTAATTGATAGCCCTATTAATGAGCTGTGGTGGTTATAGATGTACGCAAGTGACCGATTAACAATACTCTCACTGATATCTGATGTAATCTATAATCCTATAGATGGATGATCTGTGATGCTTATAGAATGTTCCACAACCAGTGGCGACTGGTGCTCTAAAAAATTTTTTTGGGGGGGGGGGGGGCGCAGACAGAAAAATGTAATGGGTATTGCTTCGCGGCAAAAAACGCGGCAAAAAATTGCGTGACTTTGAGGTCACACAAGTGTAAAAGGGGCCTTCAGTAATCAAGGTACAGTGCCTTGAAGCAACAATAGATCCCCCAGAACAATAGATCCCACAGCAAAGATAGACCACTTGCCACAAAATACTTCCCCCTTCAGCAACAATAGCACCACCCAAACAACAATAATAGATCTCCCAGTAGCCAGCATCAATAGACCCTACAGCAGAGCACTGGGGGGTGTAGGAGAGCCCTGGGGGGGTGTTGGAGAGCCCTGGGGGGGTGTTGGAGAGCCCTGGGGGGTTTTGGAGAGCCCTGGGGGGTGTTGGAGAGCCCTGGGGGCTGTAGGAGAGCCCTGTGGGCTGTAGGAGAGCACTGGGGGTGTAGGAGAGCACTGGGGCTCCTGCACAACATCCTTGTTTTCTCCTCCCCTGCCCCTCTCCGTCAGCACTGGGGTCACATTAGCTGAGTGAGGGAGAGAAACTGAGAAAAAAGAGACATGCTGGAATACTAGTCAGTACAAGTGTGCAAAGGTGTGTTTGCTTTGGAAGAATAAATCACCTCTAATGTTGGGTCTCCTATGTATATGGATACTGCTGCATTATGTAAAACTATTAGTTTTGCTTTTTACATTTTAAAATATTGTGCCTTTAGATTGAGCATCATTTTAAAAGGTGTCATGACTATAAAAAGTTTGAGAAATATTGGCATAGCACTATTTGCTATTGACATGCACCTGGCTTGAATCTGGGGTTTAAAAAACTCACTGTAACATAAATGCGGTCAAAATAGTAAGCAGGGTCAGCATAGAGCTTTCACCCTGACATCTCAAATTACAGGCCAGTGGTGAGGCACTGCCACTTAACTTGACTGACCAGTTTTCAGTTATACTTCTGTAACCCAAACTTTCAACAGTCATAGCAATTCTTTCCCTCTATGAACACCTGAAATCTCAATTAAAGACCGAGCATTAAGAAAACAATACTATTTACAGAGCTCAAAACCAAATGTTCAAATGTACACGCAATCAAATTAAACATAAGAGTGACTTCATAAAAGTGACTTATTCCAATTCATCCACTGCTTGTTTGCCTTGTTCAGATGGGGTCATATAAAGTTTCAATTTGAAAACGAGAGTATGAAAGCAGATAGTTACTGCTGTGTTCTGTCTTTAGAAAGCCTGTGTCTGTGTTTTGGGCACACCCTGTATTTGATGTTATTTGCAAAGTATTTTATATAAATTTAGAAAGGCTATTTTTTACCAAAGTTTTCCAAAAGGAGATAGAAGGCAGCACCTGCTTCTTCCAGTGGAGTGTGATAGCCTTTCTAGCATAGAAAAGTAGAAGGCCCAACAATGTTCTCTCTGCTACAGTGGGAATTAGGTTTTCTACCAACCAGTGGCAGCTGGTGCTCAAATTTTTTTTTTTTTTGGGGGGGGGGGGGGGGGGCGCAAACAGAAAAAATCTAATAGGCATTGCTTTGTGGCAAAAAACACGGCAAAAAACTGCGTGACTTTGAGGTAACAAAAGTGTGAAAGGGGCCTTCAGTAATCAAAGTATAGTGTGCCCCCCTTCAATGCAGAGTTACTACAGCGTGCCCCCATTCAATGCAGAGTTACTACAGCATGCCCCCATCAGTACAGTGACCAGCATGCCCCCATCAATGCAGTGACCAGCATGTCACCATCAATGCAGTGACCAGCATGTCACCATCAATGCAGTGACCAGCATGTCCCCATCAATGCAGTGACCAGCATGTCACCATCAATGCAGTGACAAGCATGTCCCCATCAATGCAGTGACCAGCATGTCCCCATCAATGCAGTGCCAGTGACCAGCATGTCCCCATAAATGCAGTGCCAGTGACCAGCATGTCCACATCAATGCAGTGACCAGCATGTCCCCATAAATGCAGTGCCAGTGACCAGCATGTCCACATCAATGCAGTGACCAGCATGTCCATCAATGCAGTGACCAGCATGTCCCCATAAATGCAGTGACCAGCATGTCCCCATAAATGCAGTGCCAGTGACCAGCATGTCCCCATCAATGCAGTGACCAGCATGTCCCCATCAATGCAGTGACCAGCATGTCCCCATCAATGCAGTGCCAGTGACCAACATGTCCCCATCAATGCAGTGACCAGCATGTTCCCATCAATGCAGTGACCAGCATGTCCCCACCAATGCAGTGACCAACATGTCCCCATAAATGCAGTGACCAGCATGTCCCCATCAATGCAGTGACCAGCATGTCCCCATCAATGCAGTGACCAGCATGTCCCCATCAATGCAGTGCCAGTGACCAGCATGTCCCCATCAATGCAGTGACCAGCATGTCCCCATAAATGCAGTGACCAGCATGTCCCCATCAATGCAGTGACCAGTATGTCCCCATAAATGCAGTGACCAGCATGTCCCCATCAATGCAGTGACCAGCATGTCCCCATAAATGCAGTGACCAGCATGTCCCCATCAATGCAGTGCCAGTGACCAGCATGTCCCCATCAATGCAGTGACCAGCATGTCCCCATCAATGCAGTGCCAGTGACCAGCATGTCCCCATCAACGCAGTGACCAGCATGTCCCCATCAACGCAGTGACCAGCATGTCCCCATCAATTCAGTGCCAGTGACCAGCATGTCCCCATCAATGCAGTGACCAGCACGTCCCCATAAATGCAGTGACCAGCATATCCCCATAAATGCAGTGACCAGCATGTCCCCATCAATGCAGTGACCAGCATGTCCCCATAAATGCAGTGACCAGCATGTCCCCATAAATACAGTGGATGAGGCGGCTGGCTGGATGTGCCTGCAGGGGAGTCAGCTAGCGGCAGTTCCGGGGAGACTATCGGTGAATTGGGGCCCCGGGGAGGAGAGGTGCCTGGAACCTGTGAGCTGCTCCTCTCAGCACCTTTTCTTTTTAAAGGGGCTCTCTTTCCCACTTGGGTGGCTTTACAGCTGTCCTGGGAAACCTTAGGCTCTGTACTTCCGGGAGGTTTCCCTGGACATTTCTGCAGCACCTGTTACTGTCACTCCAGAACATGGTACAAGGACTGTTTTGGTCACCCCTAGCTTAATTTCCCCAGCACTCTGTTGGATTTCTCATGTTCCTCATGTTCATATTAGTCTTTTGCCCTGCTGTACGTTGGACTTCACCCTGTGCCTCTACGCTGCTCAGGGTAGCACAGAGGAGCGAGTCCATTTCCATACATGTAGAGCATGGGTGTCCAATTTTTTGGCTTCTCTGGGCCACATTGAGTGTAGAGAAACATTTTCAAGCCGCATATATAATATATACTATAGTCAAGGTATATAAGTAATAAAACACTGCCGCGCCTTTCCCGTGCCATTATCGCTCTAATTTAATTTAATCTAACACAACTAGGAGGATGATCAAATGAAATGGAATCAGTATACAGAGGTTTTTCTTATTCTGAGACATTAAAGGAACACTCTAACCACCATGACCACTTCAGTGATTTGAAGTGGTCATTAGGGATGGCCTTGCGGTTCGCCCTGCGGTCGGTTCGCAGCAAACTTTGCTCGTTCGCAGTCCGCCGATTTTGCGAACATATGGCGTTGTTCGCAGCGGCCATATTAGTTTACATTGGGGAGAACTTTGACCCATGACACAGCCATCAGGTGGAACAGGACAGCCAATTGAGACATTTCAGCACATGGACATACCCCCTACCTTATAAATAGACCTGACCTGGCGGTCATTTCACATTCTGCTTTTTGTCAGTGTAGGGAGAGGTTTGCTGTGTGCATCAGGGACAGATTGTCAGTGACACAAATCGCTCTATTAAGGTCCACAAAGTCCTTTTAAGGGCTGGTATTTGGTATAGGTGTACTGTCTCTTTTGTTAGTGTAGGGAGAGGTTTGCTGTGTGCATCAGGGACAGATTATCAGTGACTCAAATCGCTCTGTTAAGGTCCACAAAAGTCCTTTTAAGGACTGGTATTTGGTATAGGTGTACTATTCTTTAGTGTGCAGTGCACTATATAGGGGTGTAATACACTTATAATATACTTTGTAATATAGAAAGCATATTATAGTGGATTTGTATTATGTACTGTGCAGCATTGTGACTGGTGTGGTGAGCGTTTCTGCAGCAATACTACAACTACAAACAGTGACAAAAGCATTTTAAAAAAAGTATTATAACTGTGTGATAGACCAGTGGCCCCCAACAATATTGCCTCTTTTGCTGCGTTAACTCTGCTACACACAGTGACAACAGTTACTGGTCAATTTTTTGTAGAACTGGTGTGATAAACCAGTTGCCCCCCCAATACCACAGATTGAAGTGGGGTGTTATCGGAGTATACTTTTATAAGTGTATTTGTGTCCTGCAACAATATTACCTCTTTTGCTGCGTTAACTCTGCTACACACAGTGCCAAACTTACAGGCCAATTTTTTGTACAACTGGTGTGATAGACCAGTGGCCCCCCAATACCACAGATTGAAGTGGGGTGTTATCTGAGTATACTTTTATAACATATTATTTTAGTCCTGCAAAAATGTGGCCTCTTTGGCTGCATTAACTGTGCCACACACAGTGACAACAGTTACTGGCCAATTCTTTGTAGAACTGGTGTGATAGACCAGTGGCCCCCCAATACCACAGATTGAAGCGGGGTGTTAAATACCTTCTTCCACATATACTGTGCTTCTCTAGAGACTTTTGTCACAGGGTAATTTAAAAAATGACAGGAAGAGGCAGGCCCTTTTGCAGGGGGTGGTAGGGGTAGGGCAGGAGCAGTAGACCGGAGCCAAAGTGTGAAGTTTCAGAAGGTGCTTTCGATTACGTCAAAGGACGCACCAGACTTGGTTGAGTGGCTCACTCAGCCTTCCTCTTGCCTAGCTCATGACAGTGTTTATACAATTACACAATTATAAAAATGAATGAGGCATGGATCTCTAAAGGAATTCAATACATGTGACCAGTAGACCATATTTGATTACAATTCCTCATGACAGGCCACAAATATCCGCCAGACCGCCATCCACCCACAACAATTCATGGTCCTTGTCTTCGGTAAATACAGCGGCATAAAAGGCATTTCATGTCCATTGAATGCCTAATTTTTGGGGCCTTTCGTGGCCGACAATTATTTTTTCTATCAATGCCTATTGTACCTTCAGCCACAGAATACAACGTTCTTAGCTGTCAGAAAAACGCATGTGGGCTAATTTTTGGGGCCTTTAATGGGCGACACTTACTTCTGTATCCTGTGAATGTCTAATGTACCTTCAGCCACAGAATACAACGTTCTTAGTTGTCAGGAAAATGCATGTGGGCTATTTTTCAGATTGGAATTGAAAATCAATGGGTCTGTAATAGGGCTGCGCATCTTCACTTACCTCACGATTCGATGCGATTACGATTATTAGGGTCGCGATTCGATACGATTCGATTCCGCGATGCATCACGATTACTGCCCGTGCCCAGCCCACTGCCCATGCCCAGCCCACTGCCCAACGGTTTTCACTACAACAGTTTCGGATACACTACAGGAGAGGGTCAGAGACTGCAGACACACTACAGGAGAGGGTCAGAGACTGCAGATACACTACAGGAGAGGGTCAGAGATTGCAGATACACTACAGGAGAGGGTCAGAGACTGCAGATATACTACAGGAGAGGGTCAGAGACTGCAGATACACTACAGGAAAAGGTCAGAGACTGCAGATACACTACAGAGAGGGTCGGAGACTGCAGACACACTACAGGAGAGGGTCAGAGACTGCAGATACACTACAGGAGAGGGTCAGAGACTCCAGACACACTACAGGAGAGGGTCAGAGACTGCAGATACACTACAGGAAAGGGTCATAGACTGTAGACACACTACAGGAGAGGGTCAGAGACTGCAGATACACTACAGGAGGGGGTCAGAGACTGCACACATGGTACAAGAGACGGCCAGAAGGTAAGTATGATAGTGTCAGGGAACTTCCCACAAGAGAGCTGGATCTTCCGCCCACACTAATGCAGCGACGCCCAGTGGCCTATTTAAACCAGCCTGCTCCAGCCATTAGTTGCTGGATGATCTTCAGCTTCCTGTTTCCTGCTTCCCGTGTTTCTGTTCCTGTTTACTTGGATTACCTGTTACCGACCCGGCTTGTCTCACCTGTCTTGTCTCTCCTCCTGGCTCCGACCATCGGCTTGTTTACCTACTCTGCTTCAGTCTGCTGTTCCCGTGTATGACCCCCGGCTTGCTCTTACGGACTCCTCTACTGCTTGATGAACTGTGTTTGACCCCTTGGCTTGATCTTGACCTCGCTCTTGTCGCACGCCTTGCTACCTCCTCCAGTCACCTTCAAGGCATCCTGCATCTCAGCACGCACTACGTGTCTACAACAACAGCAGTCACCTCTTCACCGGAGCTTGCCGCAGCTGGCGACCCCTGTTCCTTTGGGCACAGCATTCCCTGTCTCCACCTCCAGGGGTGCCTTGCACTTAGCCACAAGGGAAGCCCTCTCAGCACCTCGGCCTCTGATCAGGTACGTGATAGATAGCTTTTTTATTTTATAGAAAAAAATAATAATACCCTTTAGTATCACTTTAACAAATCATTGCTGAGTCTTTTGGTAGCAACTTAGATAGAATGCAGGTCAACATCAATGAAATGGGGGGGGGGGTAATAGAGCATTTAGATGAAGGCTGACCAGTGATATGGGGGGGGGGGGGTAATAGAGCATTTAGATGAGGGCTGCCCAGTGATTTTTGGGGGGTATACATCCGGTTGACAGACAATAACGAAGCGCTGCATACATCTCCCCCCAGTGAGGCGGGTGACTGGCACTGTGATAGGGCTCGGTAATGTAGCCATGTGACAGTCACCATCACCTCTCATTGGATCAGGCCGGACTCTTCCCTTTTTAAATCGCCTCGTTGCTGTTAATGAATGGAGGGCAGTGTGTGTGAATAGAGCCCCCCTCCCCCCGGCACTCACTTGCTCTGGAGCTGCTCATAGTCCCCCCGTATCTTGCCCAGTTCTATCTGTAGCTTGGCCCTCTCCCGGGCCGTGTCATCCAGGGTCCTGCGGGCATCGGCCAGCTCGGTCTCATAGAGCTCCTTAATGCCGGAGATCTCCCGGCTGCGGACCTCCTCCCGCTCGGTGACCTGCAGTTGTAGCACGCTGTTCTCACTCTCCAGGCTCCGCACCTTGTCTATGTAGACGGCCAGGCGGTCATTGAGCTCCCGCAGATCCTCTTTCTCCTGTAGCCGGGAGATGCGGGTCGGGCTGAGCGGGGTGCTCATGCTGCGGCGGCTGGACTGCCGGGGGTTGCTGGGAGTCGCGGTCGCCATGAGGCTACGGAGAATAGGGAGAAGACGCGGAGCTCTGGTTCAGCGAGGTGACCGGGGTGCCTGTCACGTGACCGACCCGTGTGAGGGCGAGCCGGCCAATCAGATCCGTCCCAGCGGAGACCGGCCACGGAAGCCTCATGACGTCATTAGGTAATCGATTTTGCAGGCACCCCGAATCGATGCAGAATCGCGAAGGGTCGCATCGCGATGCATCGATTCGGCGATTATATTCAGCAGCCCTAGTCTGTAAATGTTCTGCCAAATTGTGGAAGGGGTGCGGACCCATTTTACAGATCCTATATGTATTTACCAGCTGCTGTCAGTTCTGGCTGATTTAGGAAAAATAAAAAATGTTTTGCTCTAAAAAAAAAATAAAACAATTTTAGGGCAACTTTTCCAATAGCAATACTTCTGTTATGACATTGTCCATGTGCTGGGACTATTTGTGCACAGCTAGTAAGTCTTTTGTGGCTGCAAATATGACCTAAAGGTTTTTAAAGTTCGCCTCCCATTAAAGTCTATAGGGCCCGCTGCGAACTTGCGGTTTGCAAACATTTGAGAAAGTTTGCGGCTAACGTTGGCGAACCGCCCCAGCAGATGTTCGTCCATCACTAGTGGTCATGGTGGTAGGAGTCAGAAACACTGCACATGCTGGCACATATGACTTAGGCAGCCAGAAAATGTCATGTCCTTATTCATACATGTATGAAAAAGTACATATTATAACAAAACACAACTACACAACACAACTACACAACTACACAATTTACACATGCTAATGCACATACATTTTCTATTTATTTTGCAAACTGCTGGCGGTTACTGCTGGCGGGTACTGCAGGTGCAGTTACTGCTGGTGGGTACTGCTGGCGGGTACTGCTGGCAGTTACTGCTGGTGGTTACTGCCGGTGGTTACTGCCGGTGGGTACTGCTGGCAGGTAGTGCTGGTGGTTACCGCTGGTGGTTACTGCTAGTGGGTAATGCTGGTGGTTACTGCTGGCGATTACTGCTAATGGTTACTGCTGGTGGGTAGTGTTGGTGGGTACTGCTGGTGGGTACTGCTGGCTGGTAGTGTTGGTGGGTAATGCTGGCGGGTACTGCTGGCGGGTAATGCTGGGCATGCGGGTACTGCTGGAGAAAGCAGCAGCTACAGTAGAGAGCAGAGCCGCTGCTTCCTGCATGGCTCCTGTCACAGGCGGAGTGCATTTCTTATCACTCCACCTGTGACAGACCCGGAACTATACAGGAAGCAGCGGTTCTGTCACTGACTGCAGTCATCCCAAGTCTTCCGCAGCAGCCGGGATATTGCACGGCACTTGCGGGTGTCCGTGAGCCACCGGCCAAAGGCGGGAGACTGTCTGGAGTTCCGCGGCCTGTGGGCCGCATTGCCTGGACATGCCTGATGTAGAGGATCTTCCCACTGGACATGCTCCTTTGCAGGGATCAGTCCTGTAACCAGTCTTTTGCAATGCTGCATCATTCTTACCCACTCCTGTGTGTCTGTGTGCTAATTCCCTGGTGACCGTGCAGCCTTTCAGGACCCACCGGTACCCCCTGCAGGTAACATAGGATCCCTGCTAGGGGTAACTGCAGACACTTGCACTCAGAATTTGGCTATACCCCATTAAGGATGCTGACTGTTGTGCCCTGTTCCCTTTTCACTTCCCCGGAGCAGTTATAATGCAACATTCCGTGCTTCTCTTGCTTCCTGGTGCTTTGCTGGCGATCCCAGTCACAGTGAATCTTGTCCATTATCAGGATCTTACTTTTAAATATGCTGTGGTCACTATGACCTTTGTGGCCTGTGGTCCAGTAGAGTGCCTGATACTTTACCACCAACAGAAGCAGCAGAAGTCTTGACCAGCGTGCAGCAACTTTTTCAAATTTGGACAAAAAATCCACGACACTTTCAGATGGCAGCATGAGCTGCATGAATTTGGTCACTTCCACTACAGCCTCATTGCCATGGTCAACAGCAACCTTTCTGCTTTTTGATGACCCCCATTCATCACAAACTCTGAGCTTTCTGCACAGTTCATCAAAAAGATCTTCCTTGTGTCTCTATTTACCCATGCATGCGTGTCTGGCGAAATTTTCAAACAGGAACATTTCAGAAAGTTAACACATACAGCTTTAATTTGGAGGCCCTGTAGCTTTTCAGTTTTTGTTTGTCATTAAGTAACCTTAATCCAGAGTCCAGATGTAGAGCTAGTAAGTGGGGAGTAAGGTTCAGCAGGCATATTGGAGGCATTAGCGGTAGGGTGACCAGAATTCCAGAACCCAAGGTAAGTAAGTTGACAAATCCGAATTGCAGCCTCATAACATCTAACAAGAATATGCGACCGGACAAAATTACGAGGTTTGTATACCAATGCTAGAGCTGCTAATGTACGAGGAGGATTTTGATTTTGTGAGAATTTCAGAGACTTGGTTTGACAGTTCTCATGATTGGCTGGCAAACATTCAGGGGTATTCCCTTTATCGCAGAGATAGGGAGGGTAAAAAAGGGGATGGATATGCCTGTATATCAAGAATGATGTGCAAGTGAATATGAGGGACAATATCACTAATGGAGCTACGGAGGAGATGGAATCCTTATGGGTAGAGTGTCAAAGAGAGGAAACAGATGAAAGTAATACTGGGTGTATGCTATAGGCCCCCTAACCAAAGGGAGGAGGGGGAGGCGGACATCCTATCACAGCTTGGAATGGCGGCAAGGATGGGAAATGTCATTATAATGGGGGATTTTAGGATAAATGTCAAGAGGGAAGAGTTTGTATGAGGCGCTACCTGTTTGAGCTGTTTCTAAAAAAAGGGGGGGAATGGTACCCCTACACAAACTTTTCAGTTGTGTGTCATTTGCTGGCTGGCAGGGAGGGGCCTCACCCCAGCACAGGGAAAAGTTTAATTGTAACCAGTCTGATCACTCTTCAATGACAGCTCTTGATGTTAAATCTCTGCTAAAGTGGATTGTGGTTTAAAGTGAACGTTTAATGGAGACACCGCACCTCTGAATCCCATTATATGAGACTGAAGCCTGGACTGAATGGATGGTTTTCCCTTTGATTACATAAACCCCCCTCCATCAATGGGGTTATGTTCCAGACCTAATAAACAACATTGGGTGGAGCTACGCACGCCACACGTCACTTCCGGTCTGAGTGGTTCGGAGCCGTGGAACGCGGAAGCGTCCCGGAGTCCTATCTACGGCTGATGCGATCGGTCCGAAGTGTAAGTTTCTCTGCACTTGCTACTGTACATCATATGGATTGCTACGCTATTGGGGTCCCGTATCTTTCTGCTTGAGCACCACAGATTAACACTTCTTGAGGGAGGCAGCTCCCAACATGGTCCGCCGGGCTGAAGGAACCCCTTTATTTTGGATTGGATTTTTTCCTTCTGTGGCTACATATCTACTTCTCTGGCCCAGAAGAGGAATACTGGGTGAGAGTGTTACCAATGGGTTGCTATCTTTGGGCACCTCACTCACAATACATTTTGTGTTTGAACTTCCACTTATTCACCATTATTTATTACACTTGTAGGGTGTGTTTCTAATATAATAAAACATTTTGCATTTTGATATTGATATTCACTATTACTGCATTTTTGCACATTTTTTCACTGGCACTTAATATGTTTGTCAATTTTATAATAATATTTTAAACATACGAGCAGTCACGTATAGTACATTATTTATTTGTCACTGTGCACTTTTGTTTTTTGGGGGGTGTTTGGCAATTCACCTCCTGCACTAAGCACTTTATTCAGTTTCTTTGGGTGCACACACATTTGTGTAGGGGTACCATTCCCCCCCCCCTTTTTTTAGAAACTGCTCAAACAGGTAGCGCCTCATACAAACTCTTCCCTCTTGACATACATCTTGCCCTTGGTTCTCCAGGGGTTGGTTTGTGGCAGCTTACACCTGTATGTAAAAAATCTTTTACACTTAAGATACTCCATAGCGCTGGTCACCTTTGTTGTTTATTTGATTTTAGGATAAAGACTGGGCAGAAGGAACCGCGCATTCTTCTAATGCTCACCATTTCCTAAATGTTTTGCAGGACAATTTCATGGGTTAGATGGTGAACGCACCAACAAGAAACAATGATTTACTAGACCTACTAATAACAAATAATACTGACCTGATCGAGGATGTAGAAATACGGGGCAACTCAGGACCACAGATTCAATTTGTTTCAGTATAAATCACAGAAATAGGATTTCAAAAGAGCCAGCTTCCCTAAACTGCGCTCTTTGCTAGATGATATTAAATGGGATAGAATCTGAGGAACAGAGAATACGGAGGATAATGGGAGTGCTTTAAGAACATACTAAATAAAGGTTTTGGCCAGTGCATTCCAACAGGGAATACATTTAAAAGAGCTCAAATAAACCCTGCGTGGCTAAACTCCAACGTAAAATGCAGATGTAGCACCCTCCTAGATAGGTGCTAGGCAGGGAGAATAGTTTGCTCTGCCTGCTTAACAGGGGAGTAGCAGGCAAAACATAGTCTGCTCCATCTGCTTATCAGGGGAGCCTGATCAGTAGTTAGGCCTGTTACATGTGCACAGGGTGTGATTCATCTGGGCTGAGGGAGTGTCCCCATTGTATCCAATAGGGGGGCCTGTTGGACAGTGGAGGAAACCCAGCCAGTTTGGCACAAACAGTGGTGAATCCTGAGATATGTTATAAAAGCCAAGAGGACATGTGACAGGGTGTCTTTGCGTGGGAAGTCAGGTCCCAGGAGGAGGGTGATAGCTGTCTCTCCTCCTGTCTGTTGTGGAAGGTGGTCACAGGCGGTCGGCCTGGTGAGCCGAGCCAAGAGTCTGGTGCTGAGCCAGGAGGTCCAGGAAGCTGACTAGTGGAGTTGGAGGCAGAGCAACCTTGGGAAAATAGTGTTTGTGAGTACCGGGAAGCTTGCCAGCGGTCTGCCCAGGAAAGGGGACTGCTCCAGTGGAGAGTCAGTGGATAGGTGTCAGCAAAAATGGGGGTGCCAATTTAAAACCCTGAAGAATAGCTCAAACATGATCATATTATCTATCTTACTTCTGTGGCAGGGAGAAGCAGTGGTCTTGCTGCACACTACAGCTAGTTGTCCTCAAGAAAGTGCATAGTTCATAGTTGGAGTATCCCACTCATCCCTTCTCCTATCCCAGTTCTAAATAAAAACACAAAAAAAACAACATCCCCTGAATATTGACTGAGCCAAGCACTTTTAATGCTTTTTATCTGCTATCAGTTGCTAAGGGTAACCCAGGGGAATCCAGAAAGTGCAATTCTCACCAGTCCTGTAGGGGGGCAGTGCTACACATATAAAAACAAAAGAAAAGGCCTTCCAAAATACAAGGCTAAGGGGTCATTGTCAGCATTCCAACATTACAAAGAATGCAAAAAGAAGTGTAAGAGTACAATAAAGGTGGCTAAGATAGAACACGAAAGGCACGTAGCTAGAGAAAGTAAGGAAAAAAAACAAAACAAGATATTCTTTAACCACATGCCGAACATGTACTGTATATATATGTCGGCAGAGTGGCTCTCCCAGGCAAAACCATGTATCGGTACGTCATTTGCCTGGGAGGAGCTAGGGGTCGTCAGCGGGGAAGCTGGCGGGTATGTCAGGCGGCTCCGATTGCTGCCTGACACTCTCGATCGTTTCCCAATAAGAGAAAAGGACGGACAGCTGATGTGAACACAGCCGTCCATCCTTCTGCCTGCAATGATCACAGACACTATGTGATCCTGCTATGTAGGATAGCATGTCTCTGTGATCATTTCAAAAGCCCAACCCCCCCCCCCCCCACAGTTAGAATCACTCCCCTAGGGTCACATTTAACTCCTTGATTACCAACAGTATTATCCCTTCCCTGCCAGTGTCATTATTTTAGTAACAGTGCATATTTTTAGCACTGATTACTGTAGTACTCCCAAAAATGTCAGTTAGGGGTCCGCAATGTCGCAGTCCCGCAAAAAATCGCAGATTGCCTCCATTACTAGTGAAAAAAAAAAAAAACAATAAAAATGACATAAATCTTTCCCGTAGTTAGTAGACGCAATAACTTTTGCGCAAACCTACCAAAATACGCTTATTGCGATTTTTTTTACCAAAAATATGTAGCAGAAAACAAATTGGCCTAAAATGTTAAAAAATTTTGACTTTTAATTTTTTGGGGGGGGGAATGTCATATAGCAGAATGTGAAAAATATTGTTTTTTTTTTTTTCAAAATTGTCGCTTTTTTTTGTTTATAGCGCAAAAGATAAAAATCGCACAGGTGATCAAATACCACCAAAAGAAAGCTCTATTTGTGGGAAAAAAAGGACGACAATTTTATTTGGGTACAATGTTGCACGACCGCGCAATTGTCCGTTAAAATTATGCAGTGCAGAATCGCAAAATAGCGCCCGGTCATTAAGCAGGAAAATCTTGGCCCCCATAAAGGATGATGAAGGGAATTTGGCTATAAAGGACAGAGAGAAGGCAAAGGTTCTGAATAAATTCTTCTCCTCTGTCTTCACAAAAGAAACGGGGGGCTACAGTAACCTAGACCAGCCTTTTTCAACCAGTGTGCCCAGGCACACCGGGGTGCCTTGAGGTTTCTTCAGGGGTGTCTTTGCAAAATGCCTAAAATGTGATTAAAATTGTATACAAACCAGCAGGTGGATCAAGCCTGACTTCCATTACGACTTTCTAGACACTGGAATCCTAACAACCAATGATGTCATCAGTTGATGAGGATGATGCCTCTTGCCTCCACGGCATCCTTGTTTGACCCTTCTGTGCCCCTCTCCCTCTGCACTGGGGTCACATTAGCTGAGAGAATTAAAGGAGAAGAGGAACATAGGAATACTAGTCAGTACCAATGTGCAAAAGTGTATTTTCTTTGAAAGAATAAATCACCACTAACGTTGGGCGTCCTACGTGTGGATGTTGCTGGATTATGTAAAACTATTAGAATAGTTTTTTACATTTTTGAATGGGGTGCCTCAAGACTGCCCATAATTTTAAGGGGTGCCCTGAGACTGTGTATAATTTTAAAGGGTGCCTTGACCAAAAAAAGGTTGAGAAACACTGACCTAGACTGTAATGTTAATGTTAATAACACGTCACAGGAAGCACCCTTATGGTTAAGACAGACTCCGAAAAACTTAACATAAATATGTCACCGGGACCAGATGACTTACACACCCGGGGGTCCTTAAGGAACTCAGCCAGATGATAGCCAGATCATTGCTTCTAATTTTTTTGGACAGTCTACTAACAGGAATGGTAACAGCTGATTGGAGAAAAGCCAACGTGGCACTAATATTTAAAAAAGGGCCAAGATATATCCCTGTGAACTACAGGCCAGTTAGCCTAACATCAATAGTCTGCAAGCTATTGGAGGGGATGATAAGGGACTATATTCAAGATTTTAGGAATGAAAAGGTTTTATTAGTAGTAATCAGCATGGATTCATGAAAAATCTTTCATGCCAGAGCGATCTAGATGAAGGAAGGCCTGTAGATGTGGTGTATCTAGATTTTGTAAAGACATTTGATACAGTTCCCCACAAATGTTTACTGTACAAACTAAGGTACTTAGAGTGGGTACCTGGGTGGAAAACTGGCTTCAGGGGCAAGCCCAAAGGGGAGTGATAAATGGCGAGTATTCAGAATGGTCTGGATCGGTCCTGGGTTTAATTTATTCATAAACGATCTAGAGGATGGGATAAATAGCTCAATCTCAGTATTTGCAGATAATACTAAGCTAAGCAGGACACATACCTTCTACGCAGGATGTGGAAACCTTACAAGAAGACCTGAACAAAATAATGGGGTGGACAACTACATGGCAAATGAGGGTTACTGTTGGAAATTGTAAGGTAGTGCATTTGGGTGCCAAAAATACGGACACAAATTACTCAATAGGGGGATAACCTCTGGGGGAATCTAGAATGGAAAAGGACCTGGGGGTCCTCATAGATGACAAGCTCAGCAATGGCATTCAATGCCAAGCTGCTGCAAGCAAAGCCAACAGAATACTGGCATGTATTAAAAAGGGGATTCACTCCAGAGATAAAAATGATAATTCCCCCACTCTACAACACTCTGGTCTGGCCATATCTTGAGTATGACATCCAGTTCTGGGCGCCGGTCCTCCAGAATCTTTGCGGGAAGCCAGGTCCCAGGAGGAGGATGATGGCTGTTTCTCCTCCTGTTGCTAAGGAAGGTGGTCCAGGCAGTTGGCCTAGGGACCAGGGGATGAGCTGTGCAGTGGAGGATCCAAGTTGACCAAGTGAAGCTGTGGAGCAGGATTCTTCTGGAAAACCAGTGGTCATGAGTACTCAAGATCTGCCCAGGGGTCTGCCTAAGAGAGGGACCACTCCAGAGAGGTCAAGGGGATCAGAGAGCCAGCTAACCCAGGAGCTTGCAGTAAAGGGGGTGCCACGTTGTGAAGCCCTGAAGAATAGGGAGTAAAGAGGGCACCAGGAAGGGCCCTGAAGTGTCTCAGCAGTACAGTCTGCACTACAAGTCAGCTACCTCAGGAAAAAGTACCTTAGGGAGCTTTAAAATACTTTTCACAGTCAAAGGTGAAGCTAAAGTAAGCGGCATAGCCGTGACCAGCATCAGTCAGCGATAATCAGCGTCAGTCAGCAATAACCAGTGTCAATCAGCAATTCTCCATAGTCCCTGACTATCTGTGCATAGTTCAGTAGTTAAAGTATCCCACTCATCCCTTCTCCTATCCAATTTCTCAATAAACTCTAAAAACCAAAGAAACTGGACTGGTTCTTGTCTGAGGTAATCACACTTGGAAACATGCTGAAATGTCCTACTGTTGTTAATGGTACACACATGCTCATCATTGGTTGAACTGGATGGACTGGTGTCTTTTTTCAACCTCACTAACTATGTAACTATATAAAAAGTGTTATTGTTGAACTATTTAAGGATAAAGAATCATTGTTAAATATTTTTGGTCTGCAAACAAAGTCGTGGTAAAAATAAATGTCAACAAGAAGGCCTTTGTGATTCTACTTCAGTTTACCCAAAGCAAGATTTTGATGGCATCAAATTTACAGCATAATACGGATACTGAACTTCTTCCAGAAGCAAAACAATAATGAGAACTGGTCACAACAATATTTGTACAAGAACCTGAAGTTTTAAAATATTAAAATTGTGCAGTCTTCCTTTCAAAAGATTTCTGTTTGCCGTTTTTTTTTTTTTTTTTAACGTTGTATACCTTGTCTAAGCCTGACACTTAAGTTGGAGTGTCAGACGTCATAGGTCACCTGAAGTCTTCAATTTACTGCCAAACCTCACATACAAAATGTACTGTTTGGATACAACATAACCTGTAATTGTCTAAATTTCTCTTAACCACCTAAGTACCAGCATGTTTCACCCCCTTCATTACTAGGCCATTTTGTATACCCTGTCTGAGCATGACACTTCAGTTGGAGTGTCAGATGTCAAAGGTCACCTGAAGTCTTCAATGTACTGCCCAACCTCACATACAGTATATCTGTTTGTATACAACATAACCTTTAATTGTCTAAATTGCTCTTAACCACCTCAGTACCAGCATGTTTCACCCCCTTCATTACCAGGCCATTTTTAAATTTTCAGTACTGCAATACTTTGACAATTACTTGGTCATGAGGCCCAAATTATTATTTATTTATTTTTTTTAGAGAGCTTTTGGTGGTATTTAACCACTTTACCACTAAAGCATTTTGCTGTCTTACGTCTGAGCCACTTTTTGCGATTCGGCCCTGTTTGATTTTAACTGACAATTGCGCGGTCGTGCGACGCCATACCCAAACGAAATTTACGTCCTTTTTTTCCCACAAACAGAGCTTTCTTTTGGTGGTATTTGATCACCTGTGCAATTTTTACTTTTTGCGCTATAAAACAAAAAAAGAGCGTAAATTTTGAAAAAACAACAATATTTTTCAAATTTTTTTATATGAAATTCCCCCCAAAAAAATGTAAAAATCAAATTTTTTTTAAATTTTTGGCCAATTTGTTTTCTGCTACATATGTTTGGTAAAAAAACTCACAATAAGCGTATTTTGATTGGTTTGCGCAAAAGTTATTGCGTTTACTAACAAAGTTAGTCATTTTTGGTGTTTTTTTTTTTTAACGCGTAATGGTGGCGATCTGCGATTTTTTTTGCGGGACTGCGACATTGCGGCGGACAGATCGGACCCTTGACTGACATTTTTGACACTTTTTGGGGTACCAGTGACATTACTGCAGTAATCAGTGCTATATATATGCACTGTTACTGTAAAAATGACACTGGCAGGGAAGGGGTTAATTTTATTGGAGAGGGAGGGGTTAATGTATTCCTGGTGCTTACTGACGTGTGGGGGGGGGGAGGTGACTGTGTGAGCCAGGAACAGATCGGAGTGTTCAGCTATGCTGAACACTCCGATCTGTCACTCCCTGTCACTTGGGAGATCCGCCCGCTTGTGTTTACACAGGCGGGCGGATCTCCACACTAGATCCCTGACGATCGGGGCAGATCGCCGCTGCTCCTCCCCTGGCCCGACTCCCGCTATGACTGAATACAGCGCCGCCCACAAGGGGGAGTGTCTGACGACGTAGGTCTACGTCGTCAGACGATAACGAGCCACTTTGCCGCAGTAGTACTACGGTACTCAGTGGCAAAGTGGTTAAAAAACACATTTTTGTTGTTTCTTTTTACAGGAAAAAAACGTAAAAACAAATGTTTCCTTTACTTTCTGCTTTAAAGCTCAAGGGGAACTAAACTCTCTCAATCAAATCAAATTATTTTCAGGGGTAGACTGACCATTCGGGCACTGTTTGAGGGTCCAGGGTCACTAGGAGGACCCATGAGAGGCTGCACATGTGTCATATAGAAGCAGTATATTTAGGTCTGTCTGAATGATGTGTCAGTCCAAAACCAGGACACATTATTTAGACAGGAATATGGCTCAGAGTTGGGGCCTGGCAGGAGGGTAAAAGGAGCCCAGGATAGGAGCAGATGTGGAGGCAGAACGAGCAGGGGAACTGCCGGCTATGGTGGGAGTCTCAGGTGCAGAAGAGGGGGAGGCGGCATCTGACCTAATGCAGGAAGTAGCTCACCTGTGCAATAGTAGTGGATCAGGTTGGGGTCCCAGGCTGTGATCTTTCCTTGATACATGCAGCTGATGATGGAGCCGGCAGGAAGGTGAGAGAAGTCTCTGGCTGTGTGACATGACTGGACACTATTAGGTGACATGACTGTTCTCTTTTGCCTGGCTGCTATAGTGATTAGATCACAGACATCTTAAAGTTGAAAAACATCCCCCCTCCCTCTCACCCCCATCCCCCCTCACATCCTCTCTCACACCCCCTCTCTCTCTCACCCCTCCTCCCGCTCTCTCAACCCCATCTGTCTCTAACTCCCCCTCTGTCTCTCACCCCTCCCCGTCTCTCACCACCTCTCTCCCTCCCCCTCTGACTCTCACACCTCCTCTCTGTCAACCCCCCCCCCTGTCTTTCACCCCTTCTCCCTCCACAACCCCTCTATATCTTACCTCCTCCCTCTCTCACCCCTCTGTTTCTCACTCTCCCTGTCTCCCTCTCTCTCTTACTTCTCCCTCCCTCTTACCCACCCCCATCTCTCTCACCACCCTTTGTCACTCACACCTCCTCTCTCTCTCACCCCCTCTGTCTCTCTCTCTTCCCTCCCTCTCTCTCTCACCCCGTCTCTCTCTCTTTCATTCTCCCCTCTCCCCCTACCTCTTTCCCCTCCCACGCTCCCCATCTCTCTCTCTTACCTCCTATTCCTTTCTCTCCTCCTTCTCTCTCTCCCTCCCCCCTTCGGTCTCCCTCTCTCTCACACCCACTCTCTCTCTCACCATCTCTGACTCTCACACCTCCTCTCTCTTACCCCCTTCTGTCTCTCACCCCTCTTCCCTCTCTCATCTCTGTCTCTCACCCCCCTCTCTCACTCCTCTGTCTCTCTTTTACCCCCCTCTCTTACCCCTCTCTGTCTCTCACTTCCTCCCTCTGCCTCTTTCACCCCTCCCTCTCTCACTCCTCCCTCCCTCTCACCCACCCCCATCTCTCTCGCCCCCCCCTGTCATTCACACCTGCTCTCCCACCCCCTCTCACCCCTCCCTCCCTCTCACCCAACCCCATCTCTCTCACCCCTCTCTGTCACTCACACCTCCTCTCTCTCTCACCCCCTCTGTCTTTCACCCCTCCTTCTCTCTCTCACTCCTGTCTCTCTCCCCATCTCTCTCCTAATTCTCTATTAGTAATTTCTGGCACACAGACCCACTGCTTTCATAAAATGCCCCTTGTTGTGTAATAAAGATGGCTGCTGCATGGCAGCCACCTTTAAACTTTGAAGTGAAACGAAGCTGAGAACTTCAATGCAGGCTATGGTTTGATAGATATTTAAATGCCCCCTCTATGCAGCTGAGCTGCAATATGTAAGTAGGGCTTTGCGTGGCTGTGGCTTGAATATGGACACACCCTGGTCAAATCCTTTGAAAATATCCTATGGGAAGAAATGCATCAGGATCGTGCCTTTGTAGCCTGATTTGCCTGCTTATTTGCCTGTACCACTGGACTGTTTGTAAGTGCATTTCCCTTATGTAAATACATTTTATTTTTGGGGTTTTACACTATATTTGTTTCCTTTGGTCTACATTTACATGGTCCTGGATGTCTGTGAGCTTTATCCTCCATTCACCCATTTTGGATGTTTTACCCTGCACTTGCCATTGGGACTTTTTTTTAATTTTTCGATTGTTTTTACCATTGATTTGGTTATCTATGCACTATATCACTTATATTGGGAGCTGTCATAGTTCTCTTTAATTTAGCGCTGCACTTTTCTTTATTTATTGTTCATATCAACCTGTTAGTCAGTTGTTTGTGCTAGCAGCTTATACACAATTTTGGTTGGTTAGCGCAGTTTATTCACTTCTTTATTTGAATATGGACACAGGGGGCCCTCTGATCTCCCATTGCCCAGGGGCTCCATGAGTTGTCAGTCTGCCCGTGAATATTTTCTAATCCTAATGCTGATAGCATTAGTAAACAGAAAGAAATTGTTTTGTTTAAATTTTATTTTACATTTCTTCAGTTGTTTCCTGGTTTCTGGTGTAGGCCAAAATGATGTCATGCATTCCAGGAGTCTTCATGGGCATTTTTTTTTCCTTTATCTGGAGGAGGGGATTTCTCAGTTCTGCACACCCTCCGGTCTGCATGTCTGAGCTAAGGGCAAATAGACTCCAGGAAACAAATGCTCCATGATCTATTTTCCCTTACTCAGGAAAGAAAATCAAGGGGGTGTTTTACAAAATTAGGAACAGAGACATGGATGGATGGGCCGGAAGCTTTGAATATTAAAAATGATTTCAATTGTGTTTTTAGTTTGTGGTGGTCAGATACAGTTTAGTTCGGCTCTAAGTGTTTTTTTTTTTTTTTTTTTTAATCAGCACAAATGATGGCACTTCAAATTAAAAGTGTCCCTTGGGCTGATAGATGACATTTTTCCTCCTTTGCCCCAGGGTTAATTTGAGCCTCTGGGCCTGTCAAATGCACTCTTCAAGAGTGCAGACTATTCCATCCCCTCTTCTCCCTTCCTCCATTCGTAGAAGCAATGAAAAGCACTCTATGAATGGAGAACGGGCATATAAATGAAAGGCTTGACTCTTTTAAAGAATGCATTTCATTGCAAATAGCAAATAAAAATGTCTTTATGTAAATGACCTACACCTATGGCAACGCCATTATTCAACTTTGGTCAATGATACACAGTTTGTTTTTATCTACAGACACCCCTTATCTGAATAGGCAGTTTTTTGGTAAAGCTGAACTAACCCTTTAAAGCAGAACTATACTCAACTCCAGCAATGTGACATCCATGAGATCCCTCGAGGGCAGCAGCGTTTTGTATCTGGCTTCTTCCAAGTTTACCATCTTTGGCTATCTCTATTGGCCAGCACAGAATGACATAACTCCCAGGCATGTATAGGAGAGTTCATTCATCTTGACATCTGGGAGATGCCAGGTTTGTACACTGAGCTGCACATGCAAAAGAAGAATGCAAACAGAACTGTAAAATATTATTTAGAAAGGAAAATGCAGAATCAGAAAAAAGAAAAACATCTATACTCACCTATGTGGCTGCAGCATAGATTCGATGCTACAGCTGTCCCCCGCTAGCTCTAAGACTAAGAACAGAGCAATCACATGAAGGCTGATCGATCAGTTCTCAGGCTTTGCTGCGCGAACAGCAGGGACTGTCAATCACAGGCTCTCGCTCTGTCCCTCCAGTGCTCACTGGATCACCAGACTGTGGGGGTAGCAGCTGGCTCAGGTTCCCAGTGGCACCCAGATGAGCTAGCTGCCGGTCAGTCATCTGGGTGGATCTGGACATTAAAGTTGGGATCCTTGCAGAGCCTAGACCAGTTCTCTAAAGGGCTTTAGCCTGCTGTCAGCTGAATCTGGGTAACAGGAGTGCAGAAAAAAAGTTCACTACTGTGACTGATAAGCTTTGGCTATACATCTCCTTTAATTATTTATTAATATAAGTATTTATTGCAGAAGAGGCTTTGAGGGGAATTTAGAAAGACTGGCGTAGACAGAATCTGCAGCAGCTGTGCATAGTAATCAATCAGCTTTTATCTTCAGCTTGCTTAGTTAAAGTGAAACAAAATCCACCAATTTAATGGGTTTCCAAAACAGGTACATTCAAATCATGCCTTGAATAATAATTGTTACAGTTACAAATGTGCTCCTGTTAGCTCTTGCCTGAACTGTCAAGCAATCAAGCAGCTGGTGTCATAGCTGATCATATGTACAGCACTATGGCAACTGCAGATCAAATCAGAGGCTTAGATGGCAGCTTCTTCATTGTAAAGGATAAGAGGATTTAGTTGTATTTTAAGTTTTGAAAAAAAAAAAAATAGAATCTAAATGGTTGCCATGCACAACTGCTCCAGATTCTGGCTGCTAAAGGTTTTAGTCAATTCTAGCAATAGTATGCCTCTTCTGCTAAGAAAAAAAACTTTTCTGACTGCAGTTACACATAGTTACATAGTAGGTGAGGTTGAATAAAGACAATACACCGAATACCCTTGGATATTGGCCAGCCAGTCGTGTGAGGGGTCGAACCAAGTCTCCGTTATTCCCACAATGTCTATGTCATCCTCATGTACTAACATTTCCAACTCATCCATTTTATTAGCTAGGCTCCTGGCATTAGCATATACCCCTCTTAGTTTTACGGAAGTTAAACGTGATTGGTGGTTATGTTTATTCCTGTTTGGTCTGAGGTTTTCCCGCACAGACCTGCCAATTGACGTTATGGACCTACTGTCGCTGCTGACCCTACAACTGCCTTCAGTCCTTTGCTCCCTGCTGACTGACTCTACTTCTGAGCCCTCCCCCTGTCTCCTAGTTTAAAAGCCCCTCCAACTTGGTGGCCATCTTTCTCCCCAAAAGAGCTGTACCGTCCCCATTAAGGTGCAGCCCATCCTTACTAAAGAGCCGGTAGGTGACTGAGAAGTCAGCCCAGTTCTCCTGGAAGCCAAACCCCTCCTTCCTACACCAATTCCTCAGCCACTTGTTAAGTTCCCTAAGCTCCTTCTGCCTCTCCTGTGTGGCTCAAAGTACAGGCAGTATTTCAGAGAAAACCACCTTGGAGGTCCTATTCAAAGTTGTTTGATTAAGAGCTAGAGTTCACCCTTAAGCACCATAATATTCCATGGGACACCACAGGCTCTACTCCATGACCTGCATTTTCAAATCATAAAAAGATTCACTTTAACTACAGTCTGTTATTGGGCAATGTTTAACAGTCTCAGACTCTGACAGACTAAACTTTACCTAGGCATTGTACAGAATATCTAGACATTATGCAGAGCAACAAATACTGCTTAGGCAAAGTATGAAAAAAAGAGTCATTAAAGCATTAAATGTATTTTTCATTTTAATGAGCTACTGTATATACTTTACCTATACCTAGGCATTGTAAAGAATATTTAGGCTTTATGCAGAACAAGTACTATATAGGCAAAGTATGAAAAGAGAGTTGTGAAAAAGCTTTCATTGAAAAGACCTATAAAAAAAAATGAAAGATGAAATCCAGAAGAAAGTACAGGACATTTTTACTGTAAAGTACAAGAGAAAAGGGCCAGTATTGATCTAGTTGTTGCAACAAGTAAGGCTACAATGGCATTTTGAATTTTACCTAACCACTTGACCGCCGGAAGATTTACCCCTCTTTCATGACCAGGCCATTTTTTGAGATAGGGCACTGCGTTACTATAACTGACCATTGCGCCGTAGAGCAACGATGTACCCAAATAAAATGCATGTCCTTTTTTTTCCAAAAAATATAGCTTTCTTTTGGTGGTATTCGATCACCTCCTCGTTTTCTATTTTCTGCCGCTATAAACAAAAAAAGACCATCAATTTTGAAAAAAAAAAAACAGTATTTTTTACTTTTCCCATTAAAAGCTATGCCATTAAAAAATTGAAAAAAATGAAATTTCTTCATAAATTTAGGCCAATATGTATTCTGCTACATATTTTTAGTAAAAAATAAATCCCAATAAGCGTATATTTTTTAGTTTGCGCAAAAGTTATAGTGTTTACAAACTATGGGAATTTCATTTTTTTTATTTTTACTAGTTATGGAGGCAATCAGCGACCTATAGCAGGACTGCGGTATTGCGACAGACATTCTGACACTATTGACATGTTTTGGGGACCAGTGACACATACTTTCATCTGTGCTAAAAAATATGCACTGTCACTGAACTAATGACACTGGTTGGGAAGGGGTTAACATCAGGGGTGATCACAGGGTTAACGGTGTGTCTAACCAGTGTTTTACTACACTGTGTGAGGTGCTTTTACTAGGGGAAGAGATTCAATTCATTAGTTGCAGGGACACAAATTTAATTTCTTTCCTCCTGTCAGAATCACAATTTGCCTTGCTTACATAGGCAGACCGCCGTTATGCCTCTTTGAGTGATGATCAGCGGGTGCTGGTGGACATCGAGGCTCGGCTGTGTAATCATAGCGGGAGCGAGCCCCTGGCAGCGCGCATGCGTGCTCCCTTTCCGCAAGATTGGGATCACATATATACAGTATATATATATATATATATATATATATATATATATATGTGATCCGCCACAGAGGTGCCGCCCTGTAGCAGTAAAACTGCTATAGGGCAGACCTTCAGTGGTTAATAGTCTTTTTCATAGATGAGCACTTTGCAGTTAGGCATGTGTTCTTGCACATACATCTCATGAAACCTCGTCTGCTTCCTGTGGACTGAGCAATAGCAGCTGATTTGAAGAGGAATTTCCTGGTCAGCAACGTCTTCAATTCTGTCCTTTGGATATATAGTGAATTGTCATCTGGCATAAAGTTGATTCAAGATTCTTTGAGCAGTTCCAAGTCAGTAAAAATCATCTTCTGTCACACTCCTAACAACCACCAACAGACTGCATCCATTGTCGATGTCATGAATAGAAACTCGCACAGTGGCTCCCAAAGATGAATTAACACATTTTTCTGTCAGAGTTTATTTTCACATTTTTTGGCCTGTATATCCAGATTTTATCTTCAACAGAATTCTCATTATTGAAGCAAAGAGTGCACAAAATATTAACCTAATGACCCTCCATTTTCTCATCTTCATTGTCTTTTGTCCGGGGCGGGGAAAATGCCTAATTGGGTCCAATTTGGACATTTTCACTTAGGGGTGTACTCACTTTTGTTGCCAGTGGTTTAGACATTAATGGCTGTGTGTTGAGTTATTTTGAGGGGACAGCAAATTTACACTGTTATACAAACTGTACACTCACTACTTTACATTATAGCACAGTGTCATTTCTTGTTGTCACATGAAAAGAGAAAAGAAGTAATAAAATATTTACTGAAATGTGAGGGTTGTACTCACTTTTGTGAGATACTGTAGGTAAGCCTATAATAATGCTTACCTGTAGATACTGTAAATATCTCCTAAATGGTACATATTTACATTATATGCAGTCGGTTATGTCATTGGCGCATATGCTCTGAAGGAACGACCACCATGCCATTCAGATACCTGTGCTGTTAATGACTGCTTCCCTGTGCATGCGCAGGAGTGACGTCATTGCGGCTCCGGCCTGTTACACAGCCGTAGTTGGCGGACCCGGAAGAAAGACAGAGTGAAGATTGACACTGCCTCCAGGGAGGGAGGGCTTTGTTTCCAGGTAAGTTTGTGCTAGTATGGGATGCATACTATCACATTATGCCTTTAACTTGCTTTCGAAAAAATTAAAATAAAAAACAGCCAGCGGTTTACAAAGGACATAGAGGATATGCTGAAAGCAACAAAACTGAATTTTAAAAGGGAACTTCAGTTAAAATTTAAAATTCCACTGTTCCTACACCTCCCACTCCTCTGCCACTAATGCAAACTTTTTTTTTTTTTTAGCAGCCTCCTCTGACAAATCACAGGTCCCCAAATGCTGCGGGATCATTCACACGGTGCAGCACAGCTCGCACATGCACAGTGGGAAGCAGGCTGTGAAGCTGCAAGGAGTCACAGCCGGCTTCCCACAGCAAACATATCGGCACCAGGGTCCTAAAGACTGAGCAGAACTGGCCCAGGTGAAGACAGCGCTAGAATCCTGGAATGGTAAGTGTCTGTTTATTAAAAGTCAGGAGCTCTATTATTTGTCCTCAGTAACGAAATATTTAGAATGGATCCTGCCATGCCAGTAACAGTCTACCATTACACGGTAGTCATTTGTTATGGTGCCTCTTAGTGTTCAATATAGTATAATACATCTCCTTTCTTTCAACAAAAGAATGTAAAGTAAATGTGTAACATGCAAAGTTGTTATGGCATAGCCAGTAACCACAGTCATAGTGAACATGCATTTATTATGTCTCCTTGACCTATCTTCTAAAAGAAATGATGCATGTTATTTGCTGATCGTAGTTTCTTAAACTATGGGTCGGGGTCCATATCGGGCTGCAGTCGTGCTAGTCATGGGTTGCCACATGACTGTATAATAAACATATCCTTGTTTGTCCCAGCATAACATCATTGGTAAGGAACACAGCACACCTTATTTATCTATGTTTAAAAATCATATACTTCTATATTCAGAGATGTAGCCTATAAACAATTTGGGAGTTGTGATATTTCCATGTGATAAAAATGCAGTCATTATTTTTGCCCACATCTCCTCTCAAAAACATTTAAAAAGAAACATTTAAAGTGGTATTAAACCTAAAAGCAAATATTTATTATATTGCAGCTTAGGGATTCTTACATGTGTTGACTGCATTCGTTTTCTTTTTTCTTTTATTTTCACCTGGTAATCTTGGCACCAAGTCTGTTGTTTTTCAAAAGAGCAAGTTCTTCTGTAGATGTAGCAATTACAGGGATGAGATAAACCATTTACAGTGGGTTTTTAACCACGGATGATGGAAAAAAAAAAAAAAACCTACTAATTTGCTAGTATGCATCGCATACTCACCTTAGAACGAAGCCCTCCACTGTACTGTCACTGGTGAGAGGGCTGACATGTTCCCCCTGTCTTTCTTCTGGGTTTGCGTATTTTGGCTAAGTGATTGGTGGATATCTCCTTGGTGGACATCTCCTAAACAGTGCACGTTTAGGAGATATTGATTTTACCTACAGGTAAGCCTTATTATAGGCTTACCTGTATGTAAAAATCCCCAAGCGGGGTTTACAACCACTTTAACAGTGACAGGGGTGCTTGCAATTATCAACTTTTGTTTGTTAACCACTTACCCACTGGGCACCTAAACTCCTTCCTAACCAGACCAATTTTCAGCTTTCAGTGCTCTCATTTTTTGAATGACAATTACTCAGTCATGCAACACTGTACCCATATGAAATGTTCATCCCTTTTTTCACACAAATAGAGCTTTCTTTTGGTGGTATTTAATCAACACTGGGTTTTTTATTTTTTTTGCACTATAAATGAAAAAAGACCTAAAAATGTGGTTAAAAAAAATGCATTTTCTTTGTTTCGGTTTTAAAATTTTGCAAATTCAGTAATTTTTCTTCATAAATTTTGGCCAAAAGTTATACTGCTACATATCGTTGGTAAAAAATAACCTAAATAAGTATATATTATATGGTGTTTGTGAAGGTTATAGAGTCTACAAGCTATGGAGCCAATCATTGAAAATTGATCACACCTGATGTACTGATGGCCTATCTCATTTCTTGAGACACTAACAAGCCAGTAAAGTACAAATACCCCCCAAATTAAGCCTTTTTGCAAAGTAGACATTCTGAGGTATATATTAAGAGGCATAGTGAGTTTTTTGAAGCTGTAATTTTTTTCCCACAATTTTTCACAAAATAGTTTTTTTGTTTTTTTTTCACAAAATTGTCATATAACCAAGTCATTTCTCACACACTGTATAGGCATACTTGCAACTACACCCCAAAATATATTCGGCTACTCCTCCCGAGTATGGCGATACCACATGTGTGAGACTTTTCCACAGCCTTGCCACGTACAGAGGCGCAAAGTAGCAACTCCAGGCGTTTTAGGAGCATAAATTACACATATAATTTCCTGACATCCTATCACACTTTTGAAGTCCCTGGAGCACCAGGACAATGGAAACACCCACAAAGTTACTCCATTTAGAAAAGCAAACACCCCAACACATAATCTAGGAGGCATAATGAGTCTTTTGAACATGTCATTTTTTTCCACAAGTTTTTGGAAAATGTTAAAAGAAAATAAAAACGCTACGTTTTTGGAAAATGTTAAAAGAAAAGAATAACTTTTTTTTTTGTTTTTCACAAAGTTGTCCATTTATGCAATATTTCTAACACATAGCATGTACATAGAAAAAAATTACACCCCAAAATACATTCTCCTACTCCTGATTTTGGCGATACCACATGTGTGACACTTTTACACAGCCTAGCCACATACAGAGCCCCAACATTCAGGGAGCCACATACAGAAGTCCAACATTCAGGGAGCACCATCATTTCCTTTTACACTTCTATTACATTTTTGTGAGGCACTGATAAGCACTGTAGTGGCACTGATGTGGCATAGACATGGCACGGATGAGCACTGATGTGGCATAGACATGGCACGGATGAGCACTGACGTGGCATGGATGTGGCAGGGATAAGCACTGATGTGGCATGGATATGGAACGGATGAGCACCGACATGGCATGATGTGGCACGGATGAACACTGGCGTGGCATGGATGTGGCACAGATGAGCACTGACGTGGCATGGATGTGGCACGGATGAGCACTGACGTGGCATGGATGAGCACTGATGTGGCGTTGATGTGGCACAGATGAGCACTTACGTGGCATTGATGTGGCATGGATGAGCACTGATGTGGCATGGATGAGCACTGACGTGGCATGGATGTGGCATGGATGATCACTGACGTGGCATGGATGTGGCACGGATGAGCACTGATGTGGCAGGGATGAGCACTGATGTGGCATGGATGAGCCACAGATGAGCACTAAGGTGGCATGAGTGGGCACAGATAAGGCATGATTGAGGCACGGATGGCCATGACTGAGCTACAGATGAGGCACAAATTGGCATGATTGAGGCATGGATGGGCATGAATGAGGCACAGATTGGCATGATTGAGGCATAGATGGGCATGATTGAGGCACAGACACAGATTGGCATGATTGATGCTTAGATGGGCATGACTGAGGCAAGGATGGGCATGACTGAGGTATGATTGAGGCATGATTGAGGCATTAATGAGGTACGATTGGGAATGATTGAGGCATGGAGGAAGCAGGTGTGCGCGGTGCTGTAGTCTCTCTCCACTCCTTGCCCGCTGTACCGGTCGCTGTGTACAACATGCGAGGAGAGGAGGGAACTGAACTGGACATGCGCCGGTTTGTTAAAAACTGATTGCTCCATCATTGGACGGAGCCATCACGTGGTAAAGGGCCGCTGTCATTGGCCCTTTACCATGGTCCAGTATGCGCCGGGTCCCGTGGAGGCACGCGGGAAGCACGATTTTGGAGGATGTCATTGTACGCCCTTCCAGGATAAGTGGACCGCGCTGTAGCCGTCATTTGGCTATGGCCCAGTTAGCAAGTTGTTAAAATCACTTGCTGACCAGGCCTTTTTCTGGAACTTGTTGTTTACAAGTAAAAATCTGTATTTTTTGCTAGAAAATTACTTAGACCCTCATTTTTTATGTCAAGTTTTTTGCGCAGCGGTTTTTCAAACGCAGTTTTTTTGGAAAAAAATACAAATTAATGAATTTAAAAAAAAAAAACCATAATACCCCAATTTCTTTTTGTATAACATGATAGATGATGTTACACCAAGTAAATAGATACTTAGCATGTCATGCTTTAAAATTGCATGCACTCGTGGAATGGCGCCAAACTACGGTACTTAAAAATCTCCATAGGCGAGGCTTTAAAAATTACTACAGGCTACCAGCACAGGAATTTGAGCACAGGCACAATTTTCATACTTTTGGCTCTGTATGCCACCAGAGTAAAATAAAAATAAAACAATCCAAATTATTTGAAAGTGTAGACTTTCAGCTTTAATTCAAGGGGTTGAACATAAATATCAAGTACAAATTTTAGGAACTGCAACCATTTTTATACACAGTCCCCCCTTCTCAGGAGCCCAAATGTAATTGGACAAATGAAAATAATCATAAATAAGCTGTTCATTTTTAATATTTTGTTGAGAATCCTTTACTGGTAATGACTGCCTAAAGTCTGAAACCCAACCTTTCTGATGCTTTGCCAGGTTCTAACTGCAGCTGTCTTCAGTTCTTTGTTTGTGGGCCTTTCTGCCTTTAGTTTTGCTTTCAGCAAGTGAAATGCATGCTTAATTGGGTTGAGATCAGGTGATTGACTCGGCCGATGCAGAATATTCCACTTCTTTTCCTTCAAAAGCTCCTGGACTGCTTTTGCAGTGTATTTTGGATCATTGTCCATCTGTGTAATGTGAAGCACAGTCCAATCAACTTTGCTGCATTTGGCTGAATCAGGGCAGACAGTATATCTCTAAAAACTGCAGAATTCATCCAGCTGCTTCTTTCTTCAGTCACATCATCAATAAACACCAATGACCCAGTGCCACTGGAAGCCATGCATGCCCATGCCATCACACTGCCTCCACCATGTTTTACAGATGATGTTGTGTGCTTTGGATCATGAGCCAAGCCTTCTGCACACTTTTTTCTTCCCATCATTCTGGTACAGATTAATCATAGTATAATCCATGCAAATAATGCTTTTCCAGAACTAGATTGTCTTTTTTAGATGTTTTTTTGGCAGTCTAATCTGGCTTTTCTATTCTTCAGGCTTATGAATGTTTTGCGCCTTGTGGTGAACCCTCTGTACTTGCTCACATTAAGTCTTCCCTTGATTGCAGAGTTTGACAATGATACGCCCACCTCCTGGAGATTGACCTTCACTTGTCTGGATGTTGTGAATGGGTTTTTCTTTACTATTGAGAGGATCCTGCTATCATCCACCACTGTTGTCTTCCCTGGACGTCCAAGCCTTTTTATGTTGCGGAGCTCTCCAGTGCATTCTTCTTTCCTCAAAATGTACCAAACTGTTGATTTGGCCACTCCTAATGTTGCTGCTATCTCTCTGATGGATTTGTTTAGTTTTTGAAACCTTACAATGGCCTGTTTCACTTGCATGGACAGCTCCTTTGAACGCATGATGAAGGTTGACAGCAATAGATTCTTAATGCAAATACCACTCTTAGAATCAACTCCAGACCTTTTACCTGCCTAATTGATGAAGAAATAACGAAGGAGTAGCCCACACCTGAACATGAAACTGCTTTTGATTCAATTGTCCAATTACTTTTGGTCCCTTGAAAAAGGGGGGATGGATATTCTTAAGATCTGTAATTCCTAAAACCTTCTTTCTATTTGGATGTGCATACCCAAATTAAACCTGGGGGGGGGGGGGGGTTAAGCACATATTCATTGTAGAACTATAGCTTGACTATGTTTTGGTAAACACCTGAAAAAAACTAAAATTGTGCCTGTGTCCAAATATATATGGACCTAACTGTATGTACACACGGATGTGTGTTTAAGCTTTGGGGTGCACACCCAAATGCAATAGGCTGCACACACCTATGCACTTGTGGTAAGGGGCCAGTAAAGACACGTGTTTGAGTCAAGTTTTTGCCATCCCTCAACTGCTCCCCCTTAATCAGCAACTGCAGAGAATAGGGATGTACAAAGCTTTGCATTGTAAAACATATCCCCTCTGTCAGGCTGAAGGGGACTACAATGCATCCACTGCCAATGCATGTGGTTTTGACATGGCGGTGCAGGTTTAAACAGGAAGTAAGGAGGTGATATAATGCCTCCTCACTACCTGTCAAATGCCCTCTGAAAAGCAATCCACCAAATATTGCTAATGATAGCTAATATACTGTATGTGTAAACTAGCCCATTCAAATCATCCACATAATAGGCTATTACTTTTGAGTTCTCTGTATGATTTATCTACTTTCCTTTGGAACATGACATCCAGAACAATTGAATACTTAACAGCCACCTTGCTTGTTAGCTCTATCTTCCAGTGTAGGAATTTTGCAGTACTCCTTTTTCGGAGGTCTGCTTGAGGGCACAACAGCCTGCATGTTAAAACAAGCCATGTTAGTGTGCAGGCTAGCGTCCGAGGTTAGGGGCTGTGCCTTGTGTTGTTACAATGCAAAGCACTTGTTAGCAGGCCCTGATGCATCCCCAGCTACACCCCATCGGCCGACCCCCCCCCCCCCCCTCTGCTTTGTCTTCCAGCTCAGGACAGGGCACACACACACCTGTAACAGGGGAAAATCCTAGCCATCTTAGGTCACTCACGTTCTCCTGGCCTGAGGCCCACCTTGAAAATTAAGGAATGACCACTAGGGTTGAGCGGACACCTAGATGTCCGTGTTCGACGGGTTCGGCCGAACTTTAAAAAAAAGTCCGGGTCCGTGTCCCGGACTTTTACCGAACTTTTCCCGGACACCGAACCCCATTGAAGTCAATGGGGACCCGAACTTTAAGGCACTAAAATGGCTCTAAAACACCAAAGGAAAGGGCTAGAGTGCTGCAAATGGCAGCAAAACGTAATTAAGAGCATGGCAAGTGCTCTGCAAACAAATGTGGATAGGGAAATAACTTAAAACAACAAAAAAAAACAGAAAAATAAAACAATGTTCTTCTTCATCTCTGAAGGACGAGGCCCATATGGAGTAGGAGGGAGGTTGAGGTGGTGGTGGATGTGGCGGTGACATAGGCGTGCGCACAGGGTGTGCTGGGTGTGCCTGGGCACACCCTAATCACCTAGGGCACATAGCATTGCCAGTGAGGAGATGGGAAAGATCTCCCTGGGACCTGCTCTGCTCTATTTCTCCTTGCCTACAGGTACATGGCCCCGATACATTACTCTCCCTGCTGGCAAACACATGCATGTGTATTTCAACTTTGGGGTGCACACCTTAATGCAATAGGCTGCGCACACCTATGGGCGGTGTAGGTGGAAGCGGCGGTGGAGGAGGACCAGGGCCGGATTAACAGCATCATGGGCTTGGTGCTGAGGATTTTGAAGGGCCTTAAGGGCCGTGCCTTGCCATGCACCCAGAGGAGGAAGGGTGCAGCCATGCATGCCTAATTCAACATGGGATGCTGTCTCTGAAGCCCATAAACACATCCATGCATCGCCAACTGTCCCTCCTTGTCCGGCCTTCACGCTGTGTGGGGAGGTTCTGAGGGTGCTGCCTGGGGAAGCGAGCATAGAAGCCAGACTTCTGTGTTTACAAGTGACAGAAGAGCGGTAACAGTGAATATGGCCAACCCGGGGCCTATATAAAAGGTAGGGGCCTGGAGCTGCAGCTCCAATAGCCCCTACATTAATCTGGCCCTGAGGAGGAGGACGAGGTAGCCAACACTGCTTCTTTTCAAAAATTTTAAATGAGGGTACACCCCAAAAGAGTGAGAAAGAGCAAAAATGGAACAATGGGTGGGTAAGGTCGGTATCCATTGCTATTCTGCATAAGGTACGGAAAAGTCCCGTGGGATCCATGCCTGGTTCATTTTAATGAACGTGAGCTTGTCCACATTGTCTCTGGACAGGCGGCTGCGCTTGTCTGTTATAACGCCCCCAGCCGTGCTAAATACCCGTTCAGATAATACACTGGCTGCAGGGCACGCCAGCACCTCCAAGGCGTAAAGGGCAAGCTCAGGCCATGTGCCCAATTTGGAGACCCAGAAGTTGAAGGGGGCAGACCCGTCATTCACTACATGTAGGCGTGTGCACACATACTGCTCCACCATGTTGGTAAAATGCTGCCTCCTGCTAAGACGTTCCATCTGAGCTGCTGGTGCTGCTGTTTGTTGTGGCGTGCTGACAAAGCTTTTCCACATTTCGGCCATGCTAACCCTGCCTTCTGAGGTGCTGGCGGTGCCCTGGTTGCGTTGGCGACCTCCTCCTCCTCCTCCTCTGCCTTGTGCTTCCACTGTGGCCCCGCTGTCAGATGGGAATGCCAGCAGCATGGCGTCTACCAGCGTGCGCTTGTACTCGCGCATCTTGCGATCGCGCTCCAGTGAGTGAATTAAGGACGGTACGTTGTCCTTGTAACGGGGATCCAGCAGCGTGGCCACCCAGTAATCAGCACAAGTTAGAATGTGGGCAACTCGGCGGTCGTTGTGGAGACACTGCAGCATGTAATCGCTCATGTGTGCCAGGCTGCCCAGAGGCAACGAAAGGCTGTCCTCTGTGGGAGGTGTATCGTCCGTGTCCTCTGTATCCCCCCAGCCACGCACCAGTGATGGCCATGAGCTGGCCTGGGTGCCACCCTGCTGTGAACATGGTTCCATCTCCTCCTCCAGCTCCTCCTCCTCCTCATCCTCCTCATCCTCCAGAACTGTGCCCCTGCTGGACAATTGCGTCCCTGGCGTTTGCGTGTGCAGGAACCCACCCTCGGAGCCCCTTGCGAATGACTGCCCTGAAAGCCTTGGAAATGTTACCTCTTCATCCTCCTCCTCCTCCTCATCCTGTGCCACATCCTCTTCCATCATCGCCCGAATTGTTTTTTCAAGGAGGCATAGAAGTGGGATAGTTAAGCTGAGAACGGCGTCATTGCCACTGGCCATGTTGGTGGAGTACTCAAAACAGCGCAACAAGGCACACAGGTCTCGCATGGAGGCCCAGTTAAATTAAATAGCGGAATAGAAAATATGATCCAAAAAAAGTGTATGTATATCACACGTACACAACCACACTGGGCCCCAATTACTATTGTTTGTACCCCTAAAAGGCTAGATGAGGAGTAGGGGGAGTATGGAACAGGCAGCACCCTCAAACCTTCAGAAGTATGAGATGAACCCCAACAACTTGGAAAGGTGGATCTCTCTCACACGTACCAACACAGACTATCCCCCAATTTAACTGATCCCCAAAGGTTTTTGATTAAATAGCGGAATAGAAAATATGATCCAAAAAAAGTGTATGTATATCACACGTACACAACCACACTAGGCCCCAATTACTATTGTTTGTACCCCTAAAAGGCTAGATGAGGAGTAGGGGGGGTATGGAACAGGCAGCACCCTCAAACCTTCAGAAGTATGAGATGAACCCCAACAACTTGGAAAGGTGGATCTCTCTCACACGTACCAACACAGACTATCCCCCAATTTAACTGATCCCCAAAGGTTTTTGATTAAATAGCGGAATAGAAAATATGATCCAAAAAAAGTGTATGTATATCACACGTACACAACCACACTAGGCCCCAATTACTATTGTTTGTACCCCTAAAAGGCTAGATGAGGAGTAGGGGGGGTATGGAACAGGCAGCACCCTCAAACCTTCAGAAGTATGAGATGAACCCCAACAACTTGGAAAGGTGGATCTCTCTCACACGTACCAACACAGACTATCCCCCAATTTAACTGATCCCCAAAGGTTTTTGATTAAATAGCGGAATAGAAAATATGATCCAAAAAAAGTGTATGTATATCACACGTACACAACCACACTAGGCCCCAATTACTATTGTTTGTACCCCTAAAAGGCTAGGAGTAGGGGGAGTATGGAACAGGCAGCACCCTCAAACCTTCAGAAGTATGAGATGAACCCCAACAACTTGGAAAGGTGGATCTCTCTCACACGTACCAACACAGACTATCCCCCAATTTAACTGATCCCCAAAGGTTTTTGATTAAATAGCGGAATAGAAAATATGATCCAAAAAAAGTGTATGTATATCACACGTACACAACCACACTAGGCCCCAATTACTATTGTTTGTACCCCTAAAAGGCTAGGAGTAGGGGGAATATGGAACAGGCAGCACCCTCAAACCTTCAGAAGTATGAGATGAACCCCAACAACTTGGAAAGGTGGATCTCTCTCACACGTACCAACACAGACTATCCCCCAATTTAACTGATCCCCAAAGGTTTTTGATTAAATAGCGGAATAGAAAATATGATCCAAAAAAAGTGTATGTATATCACACGTACACAACCACACTAGGCCCCAATTACTATTGTTTGTACCCCTAAAAGGCTAGATGAGGAGTAGGGGGAGTATGGAACAGGCAGCACCCTCAAATCTTCAGAAGTATGAGATTGTGTTCACTGTACCCCACAAAGATTGAGTTCACTGCACCCCACAATGATTGTGTTCACTGCACCCCACAAAGATTGTGTTCACTGCACCTCACAAAGATTGTGTTCACTGTACCCCCCAAAGATTGTGTTCACTGCACCCCACAAAGATTCTGTTCACTGTACCCCACAAAGATTGTGTTCACTGCACCCTAAAAGGATGTTGTTCACTGCACCCCACAAAGATTGTGTTCACTGCACCCTAAAAGGATGTTGTTCACTGCACCCCAAAAAGATTGTGTTCACTGTACCCCCCCAAAGATTGTGTTCACTGCACCCCACAAAGATTGTGTTCACTGCACCCCAAAAAGATTGTGTTCACTGCACCCCAAAAAGATTGTGTTCACTGTACCCCCCAAAGATTGTGTTCACTGCACCCCAAAAAGATTGTGTTCACTGTACCCCTCAAAGATTGTGTTCACTGCACCCCACAAAGATTCTGTTCACTGTACCCCACAAAGATTGTGTTCACTGCACCCCAAAAAGATTGTGTTCACTGTACCCCCCCAAAGATTGTGTTCACTGCACCCCACAAAGATTCTGTTCACTGCACCCCACAAAGGATTTTGTTCACTGCACCCCAAAAAGATTGTGTTCACTGCACCCCAAAAAGGATTTTGATCACTGCACCCCAAAAAGGATGTTGTTCACTGCACCCCAAAAATGATTTTGTTCACTCCACCCCAAAAAGATTGTGTTCACTGCACCCCACAAAGATTGTGTTCACTGCACCCCAAAAAGATTGTGTTCACTGTACCCCCCAAAGATTGTGTTCACTGCACCCCACAAAGATTCTGTTCACTGTACCCCACAAAGATTGTGTTCACTGCACCCCAAAAAGATTGTGTTCACTGCACCCCAAAAAGGATGTTGTTCACTGCACCCCAAAAAGGATGTTGTTCACTCCACCCCAAAAAGATTGTGTTCACTGCACCCCACAAAGATTGTGTTCACTGCACCCCAAAAAGATTGTGTTCACTGCACCCCAAAAATGATTTTGTTCACTGCACCCCAAAAAGGATGTTGTTCACTCCACCCCAAAAAGATTGTGTTCACTGCACCCCAAAAAGATTGTGTTCACTGCACCCCACAAAGGATTTTGTTCACTGCACCCCAAAAAGATTGTGTTCACTGCACCCCAAAAAGGATGTTGTTCACTGCACCCCAAAAAGGATTTTGTTCACTGCACCCCAAAAAGATTGTGTTCACTGCACCCCACAAAGGATTTTGTTCACTGCACCCCACAAAGATTGTGTTCACTGCACACCAAAAAGGATTGTGTTCACTGCACCCCAAAAAGATTTTGTTCACTGCACCCCAAAAAGATTGTGTTCACTGCAGCCCAAAAAGATTGTGTTCACTGCAGCCCAAAAAGATTGTGTTCACTGCAGCCCAAAAAGATTGTGTTCACTGCAGCCCAAAAAGATTGTGTTCACTGCAGCTCACACACAGAAAAATGGATGTGGATCACTGACACCTGCCTATCTCCAATCCCACACCACACAGCAATATCGATTGTAGTTTGTAGAACACAGTTTCCCTAAAATTCAGCAGACTCTGTCCCTAACAGGATTGAGAAGAGATCGTAGATCAGGATTGAGTGCAGATTCACCCCACCCCCCACACAGCAATATCGATTGTAGTTTGTAGAAGACACTGACCCTATAATTCAGCAGACTCTATCCCTAAAATGCCTACAACTCGCCCTGCCTAAACACTCCGACCTGTCCCTCAATTCTATCCGGACACAAATGGTTTTTTCCTGCCTATCTTTCCCTAATCAGCAGCCAGCACATTGATGTGTGCTCTGTCCCTTAGCTAAGCAGCAGAATGACGCTGCTGCGGCGGCTGCCTCGAACTTATAAAGACTTGGTCACATGCTTCAGACGGCCAATCACAGCTACTAAGACATTTGCAGGCATGGCTGGGATGGCTTAAGGCACACCAGTTAAACGATTGTTGATTGGCTGTTGAAAGCCTGCCATGAAAAGAGCGCCAAAGCATGCAAAACCCGGAAATAAAACGACCGAACACGGATTTTTACCCGAACATACAGTAAAGTGTCCGTGTCCGTGTTCGGGTAAAAAAAATCCAATTATTCGGTACGAACACGAATAATACAGTCCGTGTTCGCTCAACACTAATGACCACACATACAGCCTTTTAATTATTTTTACTGTTGCAGAAGCATAACGAGCAGTACTGTACATCACAACATTAGCCTCCATTCTTTAAGATCCAACATCAGTAATTCTGCATAGTGTAGATTCAATACTAACACAGGGAAGACGCCAAACTCTTCCATTATCTTTACTATAGGTCCCCCCTAAGTGGTTTCCCCAATCAAGTCTGTTATGGGCCTAACCTGAAGGGTCAACTTCCTAAGCTATAGGCATATATATTAGTATAACACAGGTAGCCTTTTAATATCAGCCTCTGCCCCAGGCCTTCTGGATCTAACTTATATAAGACATACTAGCTCCACCCACTAAACCTACCCAACAGGAATGAAATTACTAAAAAGGGTACTGACCTTGAGGGATCTGGCTGCAGACTGAGCTCCACCCCAGCAGAAAACATGTGACCTTCACTCAGAGATTTTTTGTTTGCCTTTTTTTTTAAATCAACTTTAATGTAACAAACAAGCAATAGACATTTTTCCTGTCTAGAGTGGAGCTCCAGTCAAGAGGGGTCTGGCTGCAGACTGGAGCTCCACTCTCACCAGGAAACATGTCACCTCCACTCAAACTTTTTATATTTCCTGTTGAGAGTGGAGCTCCAGTCTGCAGCCAGATAACTATGTACTGACCCCTGCTTACTCACTGTCTTTTTTCTTTTTTTTTTTTTTACTTTATTATAAATGTCATGAAATGACATAGAATTAATTTCTATGCACAACATGAGAGCTGTGGTGTGATGATCGCCAGTAACCTCAGGTGAGTTGCACAAAAATGCAGCATTTGTCCATTTTTACGCAATGCACTTCAACCCATCTCAAAGCAGTGTCGTGGTATTAACAGCACAACTTAGAAATCTTTTTCTGTGTGACCTGATGTTGAGCCTGCATCGATCTCTGCAGTTCAACACAGCTCAGCTAAACTGGTGTGAACAAGCCCCTAAGTCTTTGGATTCTAGGCAAAAACACAACTCATTTATATACGTTTTCTTATTAGGAGTATTGACAATATAAAGCGCTTTACAAATTCGTACAAGTAACAAATAAGAACAAATAATGTTTGTAATGTGTGTAATAGTCTCATTGTTGCCTTTAGCGAGGCAAATGTTACATTCCCTAATATTTGGTCTTAGGAGAACATTCGAACATGAGAGCATTCACCAGTACAGAAATCAGCCTAACACTATAGGCCATGGGTGTCCAACCTTTTGGCTTCTCTGGGCCACATTAAGTGTAGAGAAATTTTCTCAGGCCGCATATAAATTATATACTATAGTTAAGGTATGTAATAAAATGCCGCTGCGCTCTTCCCGCGCAGCCGTGCCCCCCGCACTAATTTAACACAACTAGAGGATGATCAAATGAAATGGAATCCGTATACAGAGGTTTACTTCTTATGAGAGACAATAAAGGAACACTCTAACCACCATGACCACTTCAGTGATTTGAAGTGGTCATGGTGGTAGGAGTCAGAAACACTGCACATGCTCGCCTCCCCCCCTCCCCTCCGAGGCAGCCTCTGCCTACTGTTAGTTGGAAGCTGCTGTGGCCATGCCCCCGACCTGACTTCCTTCAGTCAGGTTGGGGGCACCGCATTGCCTGCGGTTCCGGGCCGCAGGTTGGACATGCCTGTTGTAGAGCATCTTGTGTCAGTAATGCACACAATTAGTAGAAGGCACTATATGTGGGAAGGAAACCCTTAACAAACTATCTTTAAAATACTGCATCTCCATTGCGCTGTATACTTATTAGCATAAAGCAGCAATGTCACCTACCAGTGTTCACAGCTCTAGGACGTTGTTGGTGGGGATGAGAGTTCCTGCCAATCAGCTGCACATATACACAAGTTGCAAATATGTGTACAGGGCAATGTGAATCCAATCTTCTCCCTCCGGTCTTCTCCCTCTGGTCTTCTTTCTCCAGTCTTTTTCCTCTGATCTTCCCCGACGATGTCTCCCGTGATTATGCCGGCTCCGCTCTTTGAGGCTTCTTCTATAGCCATGGTGTCGTGGCCACCCGGTGACATAACCCGGAGACCCCACCCCTTGTGTCGTCCCCTGATGATGCATAGCGACCCAAGGGGGCGGGTTCTCTGGTGGCCACGCCCCATGGCTATATAAGAAGCCACAAAGAGCAGAGCCGGCATAATCACGGGAGACATCAGAGGAGGAGGACCAGAGGAAGAAGATCAGAGGGAGAAAATCGGAGAAAGAAGACCGGAGAAAGAAGACCAGAGGGAGAAGACCGGAAGGAGAAGATCGGAGGAAGATTTTTAATACAGGACTTCTCAAAACCGTCTCTTGTCATTATTTACACTACACTGCCTTTTTTGGGGTGAATGGGTAGGGGCACAATGTACCCCATATTCACATATTCATTCACGTGGGGGGGGTTCGGGAGGCCCCCTTGTTACAGAGGGTGTCCAGATTCCGATAAGCTCCCTGCCTGCAGACCCCCACAACCACCGCCCAGGGTTGTCAGGAAGAGGCCCTTGTCCTCATCAACATGGGGACAAGGTGTTTTGGGGAGGGGGTTGAGAACCCCCCCTGCTCCAAATTACCCACCCCCCCATGTTGAGGACATATGGCCTGGTATGGTCCAGGAAGGGGTGGGGGCCGCGCGCTCATCCCCTCCCCTTTCCTGACCTGCATGCTCAGATAAGGGTCTGGTATGGATTTTGGGGGGGACCCCGTGCCCTTTTTTTGCATGGGGTTCCCCTCAAAATCCATACCAGACCCGAACGGCCTGGTTTGGAACCTGGGGGGGGGGGCATTCACGCCGTTTTTTTACATTTTGGCGTTCTCCCTCCAGATCCTCAGAGCACAAGTCGCACCACAAGTCGGATCATCCTGATCCGACATGGATGCGACTTCCATTCAAATCAATGGGCTTAAAGCCGTATCAAATAGAGGCAGAAAAATGCTGCTAAAAGCTAACGTAACTAAACATGCATTAACGCCAATGGAAAAAGTTACTAAAAGCATGTTTTTACAGCTGCTTTTTCCTGCCATTGGTAGTAGCTCTGCAGCTTGTTTTTTCTAAAGCCCTGTGTGCATGAGGCCTCACACTTAGATAACTCTAATCAGATCTAATAACTAGAGTTGAGCGGACACCTGGATATCCGTGTTCGGCAGGTTCGGCCGAACTTGAAAAAAAAGTCCGGGTCCGTGTCCCGGACTTTTTCCGAACTTTACCCGGACACCGAACCCCATTGAAGCCAATGGGGACCCGAACTTTCAGGCACTAAAATGGCTCTAAAACACCAATGGAAACAAATGGCAGCAAAACGTAGTTAAGAGCATGGTGAGTGCTCTGCAAACAAATGTGGATGGGGAAAACTTAAAACAACAAAAAAAAAAACAGAAAAATAAAACAATGTTCTTCATCTGTGAAGGACGAGGCCCATATGGAGTAGGAGGGAGGTGGAGGTGGTGGTGGATGTGGCGGTGTCATAGGCGTGTGCACAGGGTGTGCCAGGTGTGCCTGGGCACACCCTAATCACCTAGGGCACATTAGCATTATCGCTCTGTTTGCCAGTGAGGAGATGGGAAAGATCTCCCTCGGACCTGCTCTGCCATAAGAGAAGTGCCACACACTTCTATTTCACTTTGCCAGCAGGGAGAGTAATGTACCGGGGCCATATACATGTAGGCAAACACATGCATGTGTATTTAAACTTTGGGGTGCACACCCTAATGCAATAGGCTGCGCACACCTATGGGCGGTGTAGGTGGAAGCGGCGGTGGAGGAGGACGAGGTAGCCAACACTGCTTTTTTTCAGTCATTTTAAATGAGGGTACACCCCAAAAGAGTGAGAAAGATCAAAAATAGAACAATGGCTGGGTAAGGTCGGTATCCATCTCTATTCTGCACAAGGTACGGAAAAGTCCTGTGGGATCCATGCCTGGTTCATTTTAATGAACGCGAGCTTGTCCACATTGTCTCTGGACAGGCGGCTGCGCTTGTCTGTGATAACGCCCCCAGCCGTGCTAAATACACGTTCAGATAATACACTGGCTGCAGGGCACGCCAGCACCTCCAAGGCATAAAGGGCAAGCTCAGGCCATGTGCCCAATTTGGAGACCCAGAAGTTGAAGGGGGCAGACACCTCATTCACTACATGTAGGCGTGTGCACACATACTGCTCCACCATGTTGCTGAAATGCTGCCTCCTGCTAAGACGTTCCATATGAGCTGCTGGTGCTGCTGTTTGTTGTGGCATGCTGACAAAGCTTTTCCACATTTCAGCCATGCTAACCCTGCCTTCTGAGGAGCTGGCAGTGCCCTGGTTGCGTTGGCGACCTCTTCCTCCTCCTCCTCTGCTTTGGCCTTGTGCTTCCACTGTGGCCCCGCTGTCAGGTGGGAATGCCAGCAGCATTGCGTCTACCAGCGTGCGCTTGTACTCGCGCATCTTGCGATCGCGCTCCTGTGAGTGAATTAAGGACGGTACGTTGTCCTTGTAACGGGGATCCAGCAGCGTGGCCACCCAGTAATCAGCACAAGTTAGAATGTGGGCAACTCGGCGGTCGTTGTGGAGGCACTGCAGCATGTAATCACTCATGTGTGCCAGGCTGCCCAGAGGCAACAAAAGGCTGTCCTCTGTGGGAGGTGTATCGTCTGTGTCCTCTGTATCCCCCCAGCCACGCACCAGTGATGGTCATGAGCTGGCCTGGGTGCCACCCTGCTGTGAACATGGTTCCATCTTCTCCTCCATCTCCTCATCCTCCAGAACTGTGCCCCTGCTGGACAATTGTGTCCCTGGCGTTTGTGGGTGCAGGAACCCACCCTCGGAGCCACTTGCGAATGACTGCCCTGAAAGCCTTGGAAATGTTACCTCTTCATCCTCCTCCTCCTCCTCATCCTGTGCCACATCCTCTTCCATCATCGCCCGAATCGTTTTTTGAAGGAGGCATAGAAGTGGGATAGTTAAGCTGACAACGGCGTCATCGGCACTGGCCATGTTGGTGGAGTACTCAAAACAGCGCAACAAGGCACACAGGTCTCACATGGAGGCCCAGTTATTGGTGGTGAAGTGGTGCTGTTCCGCAGAGCGACTCACGCGTGCGTGCTGCAGCTGAAACTCCACTATGGCCTGCTGCTGCTCGCACAGTCTTTCCAGCATGTGCAAGGTGGAGTTCCACCTTGTGGGCACGTCACATATGAGGCGGTGAGCGGGAAGGCCGAAGTTACGCTGCAGCGCTGACAGGCGAGCAGCAGCAGGGTGAGAACGCCGAAAGTGCGCACAGACGGCCCGCACTTTCTGCAGCAGCTCTGACATATCGGGGTAATTTTTAAGGAACCTCTGCACCACCAAATTCAGCACATGCGCCAGGCAAGGGATGTGCGTCAAACCGGCTAGGCCCAGAGCTGCTATGAGATTTCGCCCGTTATCGCACACCACCAGGCCGGGCTTGAGGCTCGCTGGCAGCAACCACTCATTTGTCTGCTTTTCCATGCTCCTCCACAACTCCTGCGCGGTGTGTGGTTTTTCCCCCAAACAGGCAAGTTTTAAAACTGCCTGCTGTCGTTTACCCCTGGCCGTGCTGAAGTTGGTGGTGAAGGTGTTACGCTGACCGGATGAGGAGGCGGTAGAGGATGAGGAAGCGGAGTAGGAGGAGTTAGGAACAGGAGGCAAACTGAAGCGCCCTGCAATCCTCGGTGGTGGAAGGACATGCGCCAAATTGCTATCCGCCTCAGGCCCATCCGCCACTGCATTTACGCAGTGTGCCATTAGTGAGATATAACGCCCCTGACCGTGCTTACTGGTCCACGTATCGGTAGTTAGGTGGACCTTGGCACAGATGGCGTTGCGCAGTGCACACCTGATTTTTTCCCCCACTTGGTTGTGCAGGGAAGGGATGGCTTGCCTGGAAAAGTAGTGGTGGCTGGGCATGACGTACTGTGGGACAGCCACCGACATAAGGCTTTTAAAACTGTGCGTCTCCACCAGACGGAATGACAGCATTTCAAAGGCCAAGAATTTTGAAATGCTGGCATTCAGGGCCAGGGATCGGGGGTGGGTAGGGGGGTACTTCCTCTTCCTCTCAAGTGTTTGGGAGATGGAAAGCTGAACGCTTCCACGGGACATTGTGGAGATGGTTGGTGACCCAGGTGGTGGTGTTGCTGACAGATCGTCTGTTTGCGGGGTGGCAGGTGCCGGTATCACTAGAGATGTGGCTGGAGCGGCCGAGACTGCAGCAGAAGAGGAAGCAGGATGAGCCAGAGACGTTTCTTGGTTTTGAAGGTGTCTACTCCACTGCAGCTCGTGCTTTGCACTTAGATGCCTGATCATGCAGGTTGTGCTCAGGTTGAGAAGGTTTATGCCTCGCTTCAGGCTCTGATTGCACAGGGTGCAAACCACTCGTGTCCTGTCATCAGCACATTTTCTGAAGAACTTCCACGCTAGAGAACTCCTTTGAGCTGGCTTTGGTGCGCTCATTCCCTTGCTGCGTTGGGCAGTAGCAGGCGTAGTGTCTAGGGCACGGCCGCTCCGCTTCTGCACCCTACTCCCTCTTCTGCTGTGCTGGTGGCTCTGTGCGACCACCGCCTCTTCCTCCAAACTACTCAGGTCACCTGCATGACCTTCATTCCATGTGGGGTCGAGGACCTCATCGTCCTCCACATCATCTTCCACCCAGTCTTCACCCCTGCCCTCCTTGTCGGTCTCCACAATTCTGAATGCCGCAGCAGTTGGCACCTGCGTTTCGTCATCATCGGAGACGTGCTGCGATGGTCCTTCCATGTACTCATCTTGAGAAATAAGTGGTTGGGCATCGCTGCACTCAATCTCTTCCACTTCTGGGGCAGGGCTAGGTGGATGGCTCTGGGAAACCCTGCTGACAGAGTCATCAAAAAGAAGAAGAGACTGCTGCATGACTTGGGGCTCAGACTGCTTGCCTGATTTGCAAGGGGGTGAGGTGAAATACGGTTGGACATTGGCTGCAGGTGCCAACTCTGACCTTTCTGCAGTAGACTGGGTGGGAGACAATGTCAAGGAACTGGAGGCACTGTCAGCAACCCAATCTACTATCGCCTGTACTTCTTCTGGCCTCATCGCTTCTAGAGGCGCATGATGCCCTACCAAATACTGCTGCAGGTTCAGTTGCCTACTCACACTTGAGGAAGGTGTTTCACTTGTGCGTGTAGCTGGCACAGATCGACCACTTCCTCTACTTGTAACAGGAGCTCTACCAGCAGCACCACGACCCAGGCCACGGCCCCTATTTGACGGTCTCCTCATATTTCTGTAATTTATGATCTTGCCCTAGAAAGGTGTTTATTGAATAGTGGAACAAAACAACAACAGTATCGCACGGGTGAATCTCACAGTCAAATATGCAAACTATGCCGCAATTTAATTTTTTTTACCCCAAAAGGGTGTATATTGAATAGCGGAATAGAAAAAAGGATTAAAAAAACGGTGTATCTCACACGTACAAACACAGACTAGGCCCCGATTAAAAATTTTTGTACCCTAAAGGGAGGATGAGGAAGAGGAGTAGGAGGAGTTCGGAACAGGAAGCAAACTGAAGTGCCCTGCAATCCTTGGCGGTGGAAGGAGATGCGCCAAACAAATTTAAAAGGTGTATCTCACACGTACCGATACAGACTATGCCGTAATTAAATTTTTTACACTCCAAAAGGGTGTATATTGAATAGCGGAATAGGAAAAATTTTATAATACGGTGTATCTCACACGTACAAACACAGACTAGGCCCCGATTACAATTTTTTGTACCCTAAAGGCAGGATGAGGAAGAGGAGTAGAAGGAGTTCAGAACAGGAGGCAAACTGAAGCGCCCTGCAATCCTAGGTGGTGGAAGGAGATGTGCCAAACAAATTTAAAAAGGTGTATCTCACATGTACCGATACAGACTATGCCGTAATTTAATTTTTTACACTCAAACAGGGTGTATATTGAATAGCGGAATAGGAAAAATTTTACAAAACGGTGGTGTATCTCACACGTACAAACACAGACTAGGCCCCGATTACAATTTTTTGTACCCTAAAGGCAGGATGAGGATGAGGAGTAGGAGGAGGTCCGAACAGGAGGCAAAATGAAGCACCCTGCAATCCTCGGCGGTATGAGATGCGCCCCAAAAATTGGAAAGGTGTATCTCACGCGTACCGATACAGACTATCCCGCAATTTAATTGTTTTTACCCCAAAGGTGTAGATTGAATAGCGGAATAGAAAATATGGTATCAAAAGGTGTATGTATCTCACACGTACAGACCCAGACTAGGCCCAAATTACTATTTTTTGTACCCCCAAAGGCAGGATGAGGAGTAGGAGGAGTTCGGAACAGGCAGGAGGCAGACTGAAGCACCCTGAAATCCTCGGCGGTTTGAGATGCGCCCCAAAAATTGGAAAGGTGTATCTCACACATACCGATACAGACTATCCCGCAATTTAATTGTTTTTACCCCAAAGGTGTAGATTGAATAGCGGAATAGAAAATATGATATCAAAAGGTGTATGTATCTCACACGTGCAGACCCAGACTAGGCCCAAATTACTATTTTTTGTACCCCCAAAGGCAGGATGAGGAGTAGGAGGAGTTCGGAACAGGCAGGAGGCACACTGAAGCACCCTGCAATCTTCGGCAGTATGAGATGTGCCCCAAAAATTGGAAAGGTGTATCTCACACGTACCGATACAGACTATCCCGCAATTTAATTGTTTTTACCCCAAGGGTGTAGATTGAATAGCAGAATAGAAAATATGATATAAAATTGGTGATTTTTCAATAGCACATGTGAACAGCAGTGTCTTATATCAGTCAGCTCTGCTGCAGGCTATGGAGGAAAAAAAAAAAGAAAATTCCCCTTTTAAGTTTGTAATTTTTAAATAGATTAGTACAGACTATGCCACAATTTAATTTTTTTAACCCAAAAGGGTGTATATTGAATAGTGGAATAGAAAAAAGTGTATACATTTTGAAATCACTCAATAATAGCACATGTGAACACAGCAGTGTATTATCACAGTCAGCAGCACTGAAGGAAAAACGCTGCACACAACTGACTGATAAAAAAGACTTTTTTCTCCCTCCTCCTCAGCGGGCAAAAAGATTGTGTTCACACCACCCCACACACAGCAAAATCGATGTGGACCACTGACCCTGTCTATCTCCAGCCTCGCCCTAAAATGATCGATAAGATCGGTCACTGCTGGCACTGCAAACCCCCCACACAGCAAAATCGATTGTAGAACACTGACCCTGCCTATCTCCAGCCTGGCCCTAAAATGATCGATAAGATCGGTCACTGCCGGCACTGCAAACCCCCCCCCCCACACACAGCAAAATCGATTGTAGAACACTGACCCTGCCTATCTCCAGCCTCGCCCTAAAATGCCCTAATATCTCGCCCTGCCTGCACTCCGACCTGTCCCTGAATTCTTTTCGGACACAATATAATTTTTGACCGTCTGTCCCTAATCAGCAGCCATCACGTATGATGTGTGCTCTGTACTACAGCAGAATGACGCAGCGGCGCTCGGTCTCGAACTTATAAAGACTTGGTCACATGCTTCAGATGGCCAATCACAGCTACTAATACATTTGTAGGCATGGCTGGGATGGCTTAAGGCACACCAGTTAAACGCTTGTTGGTTGGCTGTTGAAAGCCTGCCATTAAAAGCGCGCCAATACATACAAACCCGGAAATAAAATGACCAAACACAAATTTAAAAACCCGAACATACAGTAAAGTTTTCGGGTCCGTGTTCGGGTAACAAAAATCCAATTATTCGGTACGAACACGAATAATACAGTCCGTGTTCGCTCAACACTACTAATAACTCACTCCCCCAGCCCCCAATTCTCTCTCATGACTTTTCTGCTAATTCTTTTTTTTCTATTAAACCATTCAAAATGCAAGTTTTTTTTGTTGTTTATTTATTATTTTTTTGTTGAAATAAAAAGAAGCACAAAAACTTTAAAATGTAAAAATATCTGCAAAGTTTTGTACCAGAAATGCAAATTTAGTGTAATTATAAACAGGACAGATTGTGGAATAAAATATATAATTGTTATCTTCAATAACACAAATTAATGGATACATTTGAAAAAAAAGTGCATTATAACAGTTTTTTAAAATCTTTTTGTCTACAGATTGCACAGAAAATAAATACATTTTGCAAGACAGTATTACTAAAAGAAAGCCTTGTTTGCCCTAAAAAAAAAAGACAATACATGTACAGTATTACGAGGGGCATTGAATTCAAACATGGACTTTTCATTTTACAGTTATAAATGCTAGCATGGTGGTACTACATGCAGTAGTAAGTGGCAAGTGTGTCCTATTACTCATAGGCGGCTTATATGTCACGGGGCAGTCCAGAGACCGTTAATCAAGATGGCAGACATCAGTGTTAGTGTATGCATGGAATAGTGTGGTGAGGTTGTGAACCAAGGTGTAAAACCATTGGATATCTACAGAAGACTTCAAGCACAGTACGGTGATGAGACGTTCAGTTGCAGCAAGACATTTGAAGGGTATAAATATTTCAAAGATGGCCATACGTCCGTTAGTGACGATCCCAGCCGTGGTGGTTCCCAGCCTACAGCAGTCATTCCTGTGAACATTTAATGTGTGTAAGGCCTGATCCTGGATAATCAACACATAGCCTGTCTTGAATTTGCTCAAGAGACAAATCTTTCTGAATATTTCTGATAATGAAGTGAAGCAGGCTGTCCTAGGATGGTTTAGGTGTACTGACAAATCTTTCTATGCCGAAGCTTTCCAGGCATTAAAGTGATTGTAAAGTCTCATTACCTGCCCTATGTAATGGTTTTTCACAGAGCAGCCCAGATCCTCCTCTTCTCGGGTCCCTCTTCGGTTCTCCTGCCCCCCCTACTGTTGATTGCCCCCACTGCAAGCAGCTTGCTATGGGGGTACCCGAGCCAAGCCACAGCTCCATGTGTCCATTCAGACAGGGAGCCATTGTTCGGGCCCCACCCCTTTTCCCATCTCAGTGACTGACTGACTTTGATTGACAGCAGCGGGAGCCAATGGTGCCGCGCTGCTGTCTCAGCCAATGAGGAGGGGAGTACCGGGCAGTTGAGACACTCCTGCAACATCGCTGGATCTAGATGGGGCTCAGGTGCACACAGGTGGTTTTTTTATCTTTAATGCTTAGAATATAAAAACCTTCTGCCTTTACAACCACTTTAAACGCTGGGATAAGTGTATAAATGTTGCAGGGGAGTATGTCGGAAAAAAAAATGCAGATTCCACTTTTTGAAATGTATTCTTTTGTTATATAAACTCAAAAGTCCCAGTTTGACTTGAACTCCCCTCGTACATTGTCATCTTAGGCAATGGCAATAAACAGGCAAATGTAAAAATTGCTCTGGTCCAAAGGGTTATTTGGGGGTGAAATCGAAAGAAGTTATTACTATAGTGTTACATTTTTCTATAAACGTTATATATGGTGTTTGTACTTGAAACTGGTGAAATGGGAGATTTCTTTGGCTGTTCAAAGTCTATAATATTTGGTCTCCTTTTTCCAAAAACATTGTTTACACCTCCCAGTCCAATTATGAAGCTACCTTGAGTTTAGTGTTTAACTATTTAGAGAAAGTGCAACTCCAGTGATAATGGAGTGGAAGCTAAAAATCACAAAACCAGCAACGGTCCTTGGTTTTTAACAAATGTTTCAGACACTTGTCATGTACAGCTTTATAGCTTCTGCAAAATGTAACATTTAAAGTCAGCAAATAGGGCAATTCTGGGTGAAACAACAGTACTTGCTAATAGATGACCTATTGTAACGTTCTGTAAGAAAAGATCCATAAAACTCACTAGTGATCATTAAAGGGGAGATAAAAAAGACAATTGTAAAGTCAATACAGACACATATGTATGTCAATTTTAACAGGAGATAAAACTATTGAACGCCACATTGAATAGAAGAAACAATAGAGGTCTATTTATAAAACATTTTTGGACAAATGCTTTAGGCATTCGCCCAGCTGTAATAAATTCCGACCATATTTTTCTTAATACAGGGATTTCCTATGATAGTCGGCTCCATCTAGTGTCCATAATGAGGTAATTTTCCTGTCTGTGGTATTCCAGAAAAATACTGCATTATGGCCACTGGGTGGAACTGACGAACATAGGAAATCAATGTAGAACTATAGACAAAACTTTTTTCATTTTGATTAAGGGAGGGTTTAAACCCCTGCCACATTTCTGCCATCTGTGCCCCATAGAGGAGATTTATGTTCACTTTCTGTCCCGTAGTCAGAACAGGAAGTGAGAGGAAATCCCTTGGGAATTTTTTTCACTTTTGGTGATAATGGTAAACAGGTCAAATAGAGATCGTAAATCTCTCTACCAGGGGCACAGACAGCAATAAAAGCTAACAGGTGATCTAATCCATCTCCACTCTGTCCGAAACATAACAAAAAAACAAAGTTTTGCCATAAGTTATACTTTAACCGCTTGCCGACCGGCGCACGACTATTTACTGCGGCAGTCAGCCCCCTACAGGCAAACCAACGTAGGGCTACGTCGCTCGCCTACAAACCTCTAGGGGGTGAGCACGCGCCGCCGGAGGCGCGCTCCCGCCCCCGCTCGTTCACTAACATCCCCGCGCGAGTAACCGGGGGGTCCGATGTCTGCTGGTCACTCGCGATCTCCCGCTGGAGAGGGAGAAAGCTAATGTAAACAAAGCCGCCTGTCATTCTCCCTGGTGAAACTGCAGAGATCATACGATCCTGCTATGTAGGATCGTATGTCTCTTTGGTTACATCAAAAGCCACGCCCCCCACAGTTAGAATCACGCCCCTAGGGATACATTTAACCCACTGATCACCAATAAAGTTAACCCCTTCCCTGCCAGTGTAATTTTTACAGTAACGGTGCATATTTATAGCACTGATTACTGTAGTAATGTCACTGGTACCCCCAAAAGTGTCAAAAATGTCAGTCAAGGGTCCAATCTGTCCACCGCAATCCCTAAAGTAAGGGAAATTCACTTAGACTTGTTCTCCTGTGTGAGAATTCACCTGGTTTGCTGTTTCAGGGATTAGTTAAAGGCTCGAAGGGCCTGGTATGGACTTGGGCGTTTATTTTAACATTTTTCTATTGTCTATTTTTTTTTTTTTTTTTTTTTACAGCATTCTTTATTTCTACATTCATCTGTCAGTGGGGAAGCCCTCTGACAGATGATGACTCATGGTTGTTAATAACCAGCTATTTCTTCACACAGAATCCAGATCAGTGGATCTTTTTTTGACCGATCTGATCGTGCTTAAAAGTTGGAATTTGTTAGAAAAGGAATAAACAAAATGAAATTTAACAGATTTCAATGAAATTCGTTACTATTTTATCCGGAGATTCGGATACATTCGAATCTCTGAATAACCAAAAGAAGCTGACTAATTTGTATTCGAACCAAAGCAAATTGCACATGTCTAATAACAAATACTTTTTCTGTGTGAAAGGCACATCACAATAAATGGTAATGCAATCTAGTGATAATTGTACGTTGCAGAAGATCATAGGTTTTGTTCAATCAATAAGAGGCAACATAACTGAAAACACAGTGTCACTCAGTGTAAAAATACTAACTAGGAAGAAAAGGGGAAAAAAGGAAAATATAGAAAAGGAGAGAGAAGAAAAGAGTGGGGGGGAGCACCCAGGAAGGAGACTGACCACTGCAATATGCCACCTATAAACACTGCTCTAAGTAGCAAGGGTCAAAAAAAGGGCTGAAGTTTATTGGAGCCAGATATATCGATCCAGGCAGAACAAAGTTCTACAAACCTAAGATAATGTTCCTGTAAGATCACTGTAACTTCCTCCATCCTCATTATATGATAATGATGATGATAATGATAGGTTCTGCAACCCATTCCCTGACACTGAAAACAGTAGGTGTCTTGCAATGTCTAGGAAGAAGGCTCGGCCTGCTGATAAAAGTAAATGAAGTACAATCTTTTTGGTAGATACCACTGAGCCAGGTAAAGCAGAAAGCAAGGCCACCACCAATGTCTCTGGGAAAGCAATACCTCTGATTTGATAGCACAGTTTGAAAATGGTACTATAACATGATCTGATATGAGAGCAAGACCACCAGATGTAGGCCATAGTGAGAGCTTTCCCACTACATCTCCAACAGTGATCACAAACTGATGAGAGCATCCTATGTAAAACAGCAGGGCATCTGTGTCATCTGGTTAGCAATTTATAGTTTCTTCAGAAAGCAAGTGACCCGGTTTCCTCTTCCAATATCTGTGGTAGTAGGGGTGATGTGGAAACGCATGTAGGAGCAGAATATTCTAGATTTGCGATACCACATAGAGGCAAATTAGAGTCCTACACACACACACACACACACAGGTTCAAAAGGGGTAAATCTCTAGATAGTGATCCATACATGGAGAGGTGTATATAAAAGTGCTCAGGTTGGGAGGTAGTGGAGCCATCCACTTGGGCGAGATAAACTTTGAGAAGGCAGGTCCGTTAAAGGTTTAAGGCCAGAGGGACTAATAGCCTGTTTAATAGATGATGGGACAGAGGAGGACCATTGAAGGAATTGAGCAGTTGCCAGGGTGCCCATTATCTGGGTTAACAGACCAGGGCATGTTGAAAAATTAAGCCATTAAGGGAGTTAGTGATTGCGTAGATGGATGATCCAATCCAGGGGAGAGACTTTAGGGTAAGGGGGGCAAAAAACCCTGTATAGATGCCAAGTGCTTAGATTGTTTTTTTCATAACCAATCAGTAAGACCGCTGTCTGTTGATAAAATTAAAAATGGGGTAAGCCCACACCACCATTCATCATTTGACTAAAATGTCATAAGGCAAGTGAGTAGATGACCTAGGCCAAAGATATTGAAGAAGTGCAGTAACAAAGGAGAAAACCCATTATGTATAGAGACATTCTGCCTATCCAGGAATGTTACCTTGAAGACCAGGAGAACAGTCAATGATTAGTAGAGGCAAGTAGAGGTAGGTAATGAAGTTAAAATAACTTATCCTCATGTGGAAAAGAGGCCTTCAAAAAGTCCTGATCATTGTGAGATAGGGTGATATTAAGACACTATGACTTTGTGACATTCATTTTAAAATTACTGAATTATTAAAATGGCCAAACTGATCAGATTCCAGCAAGGCGTAGGAGAATGCAATCCATGGGTTCTTGGACTCATATAGGAGTAGGTTGACTGCAAAAAGACTCAGTTTATGGGGGATTTCCACCACTAGAATGCCCTGAATTGAGGCGTTCAAATGCAATGTGGTAGTCAAGAGTTTCATGGCCAAGATATAAAAAAGGGCTACAGTGGGCAACCTTGGAGCATGTCATTGGAGATAGACACTGAGTCAGAGAGAAGGTCAATAATTTTAATTCTGGCTCTGGGGGTTAAGTATAAAGCCATCATTTTATGTATAAAAGCTATGAGTAGGTCTATTTGTGCAAGGCTGACTTCAAGGAACTGCTAATACAAGAAGCCAAAGGCCTTTTGGACATCTAAAGATAATCGGTATAACGGAAGCGTGAGCTTATCAGAAAAGTTTATAGGAGAGATAATAGTGTTGACACAAGTTTCCCGGTGAGGAACAAAGCCCACTCGAACTAGGTTAATCAGGGTCAGGATAAAAGGATTTAAACAAGAGGCCAACATTTATAATATCTTCAAATTCACATTCTTTCAGGGATATTGGCCTATAACTCAAGCACTGGGGAGGGTCATTTTGTTTTTTTGGACTTAGGGTAATATGAGTTTCCTAAAAATGTTGAGGAATTGCTTGTAGAAGGCACCTGGAAAGACTGAAAAGCCATCAGGGCCAGGCTTCTTACCCGACACTAACAACTTTATTGTATGAATAATCTCTTCAGTGAAAAATGGTTCCAAAAGAACCTCCAATTAAATAAGGTCCAAACGAGGGAGAGTGGTACGTGTGACATAGTCCTGAAGCTGAGTGGAACTCAAAGAGTTAGAGGGGTCCATGATCCGATTACTATACATTATATAAATCTAAACAACTCTCCTCTTCGCACAGTTGACCAGGTCGTTGAAATGAGAACGATACAGGAACATGATCAGACTACGACTGAGATCCTATGCGAGCCTATGGCTTCCAGAACACAGTGCAAGGTTAAATAGTAATTTATTTTGCTTTATATAGAATGTGTGGCTGGGTAACAGGTAAACTTCCAGTCCATAGAGTGATGTATGCATCAAAGGTCAACTTATTGAAGAGTATGGAACAGATGCTTAAACTTAAAGCAGAGTTCCACCCTAAAAAAAATTTTTTAACAAAAAATACCCCTAGGACAGACATTTAGGGCTAGTGCATTTAAGCAATGATAGCCTCTGAACTGTCCCCTGTTTAACATACCTGTAAGAAGAAAAACTTACCTTAAAAATGTCTTGTCCCGCGCTGCCATCTGTGTTGTGGGGAGCTGAAGCCGGAGCATCCCTCTTCGTGTCCTCTGATGTCGGAGTCCCAGAATGGCCTGCTCGTCGCTTCCGGGGCACGCACGTCATCCCACAGCTGGTTCTGCGCATGCCCGGAAGCTGTTCAGCAGGGAATGACGAGCCTGCACCGAAAGTGACGAGTGATACCGCTGCAGGCGTATTGACTCCTGGGATTGACAATGCTGAGGAGGAGTGACGTCGGGGAGCCGTGGCCACAGAGGGAGGAAGTGGAAGGAAGGAAATTTTATTTTCAGAAAAAATAAGGTAAGTGAAACAAAAAAAAATAACTATCCAATTCTTTTTCAGGTTATTTTATGCTAACAGAAAATGCTAAGTTGAAAAATAGGGTGGAACGCCGCTTTAAGTTATGACAGGGAGATTTGCAAATTCCCAGTCATGTAGTCCACTGGGGGGTCAAAAGTAAGATTAAAATCAACCCCTCAGAATTATTACACCTTCACGAAAGTCCACAAATTTACAAAGGCAGGAGGCAAGCATGGAGGCTTAAGCATGATTCGATATGTAAACATTAGAAAAGATGAACTGTTTATTGTAAATTTTGCATTTAAAGAGTTTAACCACTTGCCGACCACCACAAGTATATTTACTGCGGCAGTCAGCTGCTCCTGGGCAAAGCGACGTAGTACTAAGTCGCTCGCCCAGGAGCCTGTAGGGGGCCAGCGCGCGCCCCCGATCGTTCACAGGCATCCCCGCGCATGTGACCGGCGGCTCCAATGTCCGCCGACAACTTGCGATCTCCTGCAGGAGAGAATGAAAGGCAGACGGCTGATGTAAACACAGCCGTCTGTCATTCTCCCTGATGTAAGTACAGAGGCTATGCGATCCTGCTATGTAGGATCGTATGTCTCTGTGGTTACATCACAAGCCACGCCCCCCCCACAGTTAGAATCACGCCCCTAGGGATACATTTAACCCACCGATCACCAATAAAGTTAACCCCTTCCCTGCCAGCGTCATTTTTACAGTAACAGTGCATTTTTATAGCACTGATTACTGTAGTAATGTCACTGGTACTCCCAAAAGTGTCAAAAATGTCAGTCAGGGGTCCGATCTGCCCGCTGCAATGTCGCAGTTCCGCAAAAAAAAAAAAAATCGTAGATCGCCACCATTACTAGTTAAAAAAAAAACAATAAAAATGACATAAATCTTTCTCGTAAACGCAATAACTTTTATGCAAACCAATCAAAATACGCTTATTGCGATTTTTTTTACCAAAAATATTTAGTAGAAAACAAATTGGCCTAAAATGTTAAAAATTTAGATTTTTACATTTTTTTGAGAATTTCATATAAAAAATGTGAAAAATATTGTTATTTTTTCAAAATTGTCGCTCTTTTTTTATTTATAGCGCAAAAAATAAAAAAATCGCACAGGTGATCAAATACCACCAAAAGAAAGCTCTGTTTGTGGGAAAAAAAGGACGTCAATTTCGTTTGGGTACAGCGTCGCACGACCGCGCAATTGTCCGTTAAATTCACGCAGTGACGAATCGCAAAATAGGGCATGGTCTTTGAGCAGCCAAATCCTCCTGGGCTTAGGTGGTTAAACTTACCCTCGACGTCCACTCATTCCTATACATCAGAGACCTGAAGAGTTGAGTGAAGGCCTAAAGTTACCCCTCTAGACTTACTAGTTGAATTATGGTTCATGTACCACTTAGAGTAATATCTTGTAGGTATAGCTGGAACTGAAGTGGCCTTAAAGTAAGTTTCCAGAACTTGTACGCTTGCTTCCTTTGTGACAGTACCTAAGATTGTTTTTGCAACACATTGAGCCCCCCTAACATTAAGAGATCTAAACTTAAGTCATGGTGGTAGAAACAGGGAAAAGAAAAGCCAATATACAACGTCAGATCTCCAGTCAGGGTTCCACTAATGGAATGGGAAAAGAAAGCAACCGAAATAGAAAAAATATAAAATAAAAAAGACAAAGAACAGACACAGGCATTAAGACAAAAGGGGACAAGGGAATATTAGAGGGAAGGAAGGATAGGCAATAGAGATGGAAAAGATTAGGGAGGGTAAGAGGAAAGAGAGAGAAGGAATAAAGTAGGTGTCAGGAAAGGCTCCCCCACAGTACAGACCAGAGGTGCACACGTATGCGCCGGCCGAGAATGAGTCAAGCAATTGTGCACAGACGTGCGAACACGCGGGCGTGCACCTGTCACCAATACTGGCGCTAAATGGCCTATTTAAAATGGAGGTTCTGCACTGGCTAATTGCTGCTTGGTCTACAGCATTCTGTGAGTGTGTTCCTGATTCCGGTGTTTAAACTCTGATCTTGACTGACTTGCTCCTGACTATTCCTGTCTGCTACCCCTTCTAACCTCTGGCTTGTCCCTGGATTCTTTCTGTCTGCTGCTGCTGTTGATCCATCCTCTGTTGCTGATATTGCTTGTGACCTGACTATCCTGATGTCTGCCATCTATGCCTGAACTGCCCGCCCATTACCGACCCGACTCGTCTGACCCTGCATCCAGCTCTTCCAGCTGCTACAGGCTCTTCAGCCCAGATCATCTTCCTCAGGCTTCTGCTTCCTGCTGTGCATCCACAGTCTGTCGCCAGCCAAGCCCCTATCCAGTCTGCCTGCATCCAGCCGTCCTGCTGTCTCATCTAGCGGCTGCCTCAATCTGCCTGTTGTCAGCTACTCCTTGCTACCTTCCAGTGAACTACCAGCTTACATTACAGACTAATGAACTGTTCATAGGCGCTCTTACCTCGCCGTGCACGAGCAATTACTATCTCACCATCAGTGGCCCTCAAGCTAGAGCTGTATGAGAGGCCTTCCTCTGCATGTCAGGCTCATGACAGTAGAGAATAGGGTATAGCCTATTAAAGTCAAACCATAACCCAACAAGGCCAGGATACCTCCTATTAGGGGAAGAGGTTGGACAATAAGACAGAGCCCACACCAAACCCATGCCTACATAAGGGAGAAAGAACTCAGTAGCTGTTTATAAGAAACTAAAAACATAAAAACAGAAGTACTCCCTTCTTACAAGAAGCAGCTAACCTCCTTAAGTGTGCAGGCAGGGAGGATGGAGGCAATGAGTTAAACTTACCAAAATCAGCAATGAATAAGCACAAGGTGTGAAACGTGTCTGCTGTCCAGTTTGTCTTGGGTTCCTGTCTGATGTTGTACCTTTGATTTGAAGAATAAAACTCAAGTTTCCAAGTTCCTGGGTTTGGAAGTGCCACTTTCTTTTCTACTCACATGGACTTCTCAGGTTGCGGACCTTGGTGAGCACCCATCCCTGCAGGACTGCCACAGTTGCTCGGGATCCATCCGGCTCAGCTGGTTGCTTTCAGAGCGGTGATTTGTGTTTCTTTTTGGTTCATTGTCAAAACCTCACCTGCCGTCCAAGCAGCCCTGGGAACATTTTGTCCCGTCACCGAATGGATCAGGGTGAACACCCTGATCCAGAAGCGCCTTACCTTTCGGACAGGACCACCAGACATGGTACATATCACCTACCTGCCCACATCCCCTAAAACATAGGGATGAGGCACCAGAATTTAGCTTCGACAAATTTGACCAAAACCAGTTATTGTCAAAACCTTACCCAAACCCCAATGATAATAGCACTAGGGAGTAATCAGTCCTCACATGGACTACACCTCTCAGCCTACACCAGCCCACCAGCTCATTCAAGGGAGGGAGCCATGCACATGAAAAAAAAAAAATCAGCTCCCTGGTGCTGCCGGGGGGGTAAGGGAAACATCAGTAACTGGTATGAATTACATTTCAAAAGACGTAATCCAAGAGGTGCGATCTAATCTATCCGGTGCAGTGGTTACACCAGAAGAAAAATGCACAGAAGACATCAGCATAAGTGGCCACTGTGAGGGGTTAGCTCGGTAGCGAGAGGGGGTGACCCCTTGGGGGGGTTCGTTACACAGAGAGATAGCCGAGGAGTAGTTGAAAACAACAGTCTATGGTTTATTCTTGCAATTTCCTTCACACAAGGGCAAGCATCAAAACAGCATAACTCAAAACAAAATAAATCCTGGCCACTGTGGGCGTCTACCTTCACACACAGGAACCTACCTATGGTGTCTGTCCCAACCTACTGCTGGGCAGACAGTGCTGATCCTACAGCAGACAATCAACAGTCCATTTATTTTCTCTTCACACAGAAAATGTCCATTTGTTTTTCTTCACACAGAAAAAGTCCATCACCTCACCTTTAGAAGTCTTTCATTTGACTGCTCTCCTCAGAGCACATCACTTCAGGAGGCAGCAATCAGTAGTCATCCTCTGACTAACTTATAGAGGCCTTAATTGCCTCATCTTGAACAGCTGAAGCCTTTTCAACGTCCTTACACCTTTCTGGCTACCTCTGCAGCCGACACCCTATAGTAATTGGTGAATTTTCTAAACCAGGTGGAAATGTATCTCCTGTCTTTGACAACACCCACAGATTTACCTGACTTCCTGTCACATATCCCCCCCCCCCCTGTTTCAACCCTAGGGTTGGGACACAGGTTGCCAGGCACGCATGGGCCAGGCACTGCTCTTGACTCTCACTGGTAAGCCTCCTAGTATCTTCCCAAGTAATGTTCAGTCCATTCAATTCTTTGTCTGCTTCAGCTGCCAGAGATAAATCCTTCTGAGCAATCTGCTTTGCTTCGTCTATATACACTTGTTTTGGCTGATCCTCTCCATCTTCATATAGCCAATTCTCTGTATCTTCAAGCTTCAGGATGAAACTGTTTCCGTCATCTTCATTGACAGATTTCTCATAAATGCCACACAGCTTGTCCCTCATCTCATATACACATTCTTCAACTGCATTTTTGGCATCATTTTGCTCCTTCTCAAGTTTGTCCTGCATAACCATCTTTCCCTCATTTTCCAAAAACAAGTTCAACGTATCCCGTCCTATCCGCCATGGAGGATAGTGATCAATAGGCAACTCAATTGTGCTAGTCTTAACTTTAATGTCTTCAACAGTCTTGAGCCGCCTCTTTCTGCAATCAATAAATGGTTTCCACAAAGTTTCAAGAACCTCTGCTTCACTTAGCTTTGCTCCAAGTGATGTCTGTACTTTTTCTAGTGGATCTGTTTTGTCTTGATCCACGCTGACTGCTCCCACTACTGTTTCTTTTAAGGTTTGAAGGACTCCTAGAGAGTCCGCATGTATTTTTAAGAAGTCTTCTAATTTGGACAGGGATTCTTGACATCTTTGTTGTAAAAGGGAATGGTTTTCTTTCTTGAGCTTGGCTTGCTCTAAGATGCTGCGCAGAGGGCCTTCAATTTGCGACAACAGGCTGTCATACATTTCTTGAAAATGAGCCCTGTTCATTTTTCCAGAGACATCAATATCATTCATAAAACATTCAATATTTAGAGGCAGATCTTGTTTATAGATTCCATATGCAAGTGCCACTGCAGTAGTTTCATTAATTAGCTGTAGACAGTTTAGCCCAGCGATCTGTGTGGTATCGATTACAGACCTCCTCTCTGCATCAGTGAAGAAGCATGGAACTGCAACAACACAGTCTACTACAGGCTTCTTCAATGCACTTTCTGCTATTGCATTACTTTATCCCTTGTAGCTCCTTTAGTATTTCCTTGATTTGGTTGAATTGCATATCTGCTGAAATATTTGACCGTTCAAGGTCACCTAGTTCCTTTTCTTTATTTAAACTCCACATGTAATGCATCTCAAAATCACGATCAAACTTCCGCCACCTGTCTTTCACCAGTTCCATTTTGGTAATATTCTCGGAAAGGCACTTATAAATCTGCTTCACGTTTTCATCAACCGCCTTAGTTTTCTCCATTAGGTGGTGTTTGCTTTTTTCTCCAAGCTTTATATCACTTGACTTCTTCCTCAGAATTTCAGCCTGAACTGAGAGATCATCACTTTTCTTACACAGCTCCTTTGCTTGCTGAAGTTCGAATGATACATTTTCCAGTGCTTGAAGTTTTTGAAGGAACTGTTTAATCCAGAGGGATGATTCAAACAACATGTCATCAAATTTCTGATGCTCACTCAGGACAGACCCCAAAACACTGATCCTTTTAGAAACTGCATCAGGCAAACTATCCCATCTTTGGGACAGATCCTCTGTTGCCTGTAATTCCTCTCCAAGTTCTTCCAACTGAGTCTTCATCTCTTCTACTGGCTGTTCTAAGACTCGCTTAGACTTTTCTAGCTCATGAACGCTTTTCCCAACATCATCCTTGGAGCTGACCCAATCTTCCATCTCTGTACACAGCTGTTTGTTAACTCTTTCTAGTTCAGCCTTAAATTCTAGAGCTTCCTCCAAGGAGCGAGCCAAGAACAGGGCTTTGTTCTCTTTCTCACGAGCCTCTGCTTCTGCACGGTCACGTTCTTCTGCATATTTTGCAGACACAGTTTTCTCCTCACCAAGCATCTGATCAAACTTCTTTTGCTTCTTCTCCAGGTTGGACACAATCTGACTCTGGTGATCACGATCCACACTCAGTTCATCCAATTCCTACTGAAGTCTTGTCTTGGTCTTCTCAAGCTTGTCATAGGCAGCTGCCTTTTCCTCATAGCGTTGATTAGCAGCTTCAAGGTCTTTCTGCAGTTTCTTTTTCACCTCTTCAATATTTTTTAATGAATTAAAGCTTTCTTCCATTGGCTTTTTCATATCCCCTATCTGAGCTTGCAGTGTTGAGACTTGCTTTGATAGGTTTTTCTTTGCTTCCTCCTCCTCTTTTAATTGTTCCAGGATGCCATTTTCTCATCTTCCATTTGTTTGAGGTTTTTCTACAGCTCAGCCTTTGACATCTCTATTCCTGTAAGAGTTCCTGAGTGTCTTGCAGCTGCGATTCCAAGATAGAAAAATCTTTGACAAATTTGCTAGATTTTCTGTCTGCTTGAGAAAGCAGACTTGTGACATTGTCCAACTCAACCTGCAGTCGGTTTGCCTTCTCTGACAGCTTAGCACACAATCGGTCACCTTCTGATACTTTGACTTGCAATTCCTGAAGCTGTGCCTCTACTTTTTTTTTCTTGTGTTCAGAATCTCCTTTTCCGTGCATAAGAGTCTTCACCTCATTGGCTAGTTTCTGGGAATGAGAATATAATTCTGCCACACAGGCTTCTTTCTTCTTTAGCTCTGCTGGATACATTGGGCTTCAGCTTTCCAACTTTCACAGTCTGTACGTAATTCATCTACCACATTGCTCAAAGTGGTGAGCTCATACGCAGTACTCAGTAATTTAGCCTCTCTCTCACTTGCTAGATGCTCTGCAGCTTTCACCTGCTCATTCAAAGTAGCCAGGTTTGATCCAGCTTCCAGTGAGGTCATATTCTGAATATCAGTCTGTGTCTGCACCTCTTCTACAAGTTTTTGAGACTTGTCCTTCCACTCTTTAACATGCTGCTTGAGCTTTTTTAATTCTGCTTTGTGTTTTTTTTTTCCCTCTCATTTTTCTCCTTGGAGCTGAGAGACAAGGTAGTTTTCACAGAGACATTCTGTTCTTGTACATTTTGCAGGTCTATTTTGGTAGCTTCTAAAGACTGAAGACTTTGTGCCAGCTGATTACGCAACTCAAACATATCACCCATATTTTGCTCCTGCAAAGTCTGAACTTCAATTTCCTTTTCCATGAGGATGGTATCTTTCTCCCTTATAGTCTCTTGACGTTTTTGCAACTCGACAAAAAGAAGAGCAGTGGATTCTTCCCACTGTAACACCTGAGACCTGAGTAGTTCACTCTTTTATTGCTCCATCCTAAGCAACTCCAGGGCTTGTTCCTTCTGCCTAGAGGATTGTTGTAGATTTTGTAAATTTGTCTCCCGAACCTCAATCTCTGCAACATGCAGGACTTCCTTTTCTTCCAGTTGTCTTTTCAAGACATCCAGCTCAGCCATGCACAAAGACTCAGTTTCCTCCAAAATGATGGCCTCCATTTGCTCCTGGTGTCTCTGTTCCAAGCCTACAATGTTCTCTCGGTGAGCTGCCATGCTCTCTTGGTGAGCCTGTTGTTGAGCTGCAAAGCTCCGCTGAAAATCCGCATTTGCCTGCTGTTGAGCTGCATTTGCCTGCTGTTGAGCTGCATTTGATATAATCAGTTGTTTCAGCATCTCTTCCATTATGGGTTTACTTTCCATCTGAGAACACTGCATCTCCATAACTGGTTCATTTGCACCAGTGTTGCTAGGGACAACAGCCTTTTTCCTCAGCAGACTAGGTTCAGGCATGTATGGGGCTCGTTCAGGCGGTAACATCCCTTCCATCCATAAAATTCGGTCTCTCATCTCAGACATCTTTGCTTCTTTCCGGAGCTTTGACCGCCCCATCTTTAGTCACTCCACAACATTTTTTTTTTTAAAGTCCAGCAAAAATTTTGAGAGCACTGTCTCTTTAAAGCAAGTAGCTTTTCTCTCTCTTGCAGGATCTCCTCTCCTGCATACACAGATTGTGCAGTGTCATGCACCAGACAAAGTTCATAACACAGATGAACTTATTTCTTTGCAGGGATCTCCACTTCTGCCCAATGCATTCCTCCACCATATGTGAGGGGTTAGCTCGGTAGGGAGAGGGGGGTGACCCCTTGGGGGGTTCGTTACACAGAGAGATAGCCGAGGAGTAGTTGAAAACAACAGTCTATGGTTTATTCTTGCAATTTCCTTCACACAAGGGCAAGTATCAAAACAGCATAACTCAAAACAAAATAAATCCTGGCCACTTTGGGCGTCTACCTTCACACACAGGAACCTACCTATGGTGTCTGTCCCAACCTACTGCTGGGCAGACAGTGCTGATCCTACAGCAGACAATCAACAGTCCATTTATTTTCTCTTCACACAGAAAATGTCCATTTGTTTTTCTTCACACAGAAAAAGTCCATCACCTCACCTTTAGAAGTCTTTCATCTGACTGCTCTCCTCAGCGCACATCACTTCAGGAGGCAGCAATCAGTAGTCATCCTCTGACTAACTTATAGAGGCCTTAATTGCCTCATCTTGAACAGCTGAAGCCTTTTCAACGTCCTTACACCTTTCTGGCTACCTCTGCAGCCGACACCCTATAGTAATTGGTGAATTTTCTAAACCAGGTGGAAATGTATCTCCTGTCTGTGACAACACCCACAGATTTACCTGACTTCCTGTCACACCACCAAGTAATAAACGATATGTAATGCAACCATACCATAAATAAATGACCAGAACAGTAATATTTAGAACAAAAATTATAGTTATATTGTTATAATTCACCAAAAAAGATATAAGAAGTGTACCGATCATCTGCACAGTCCAGGAGGCAAAGCACAATGAAAGTTGTGATAAAAAGGTTCATCTGCTACTCGATCTATGACCGCATATCCAGAACAACAGTGTGGATAACACAGAGGCAGCAGTAAAAGCCAGAGATGGCACAGGAACTGCTAATGCAGCAAGGAGGTGTTGTCTATGGGTCACAGAGCCCAGAAGAGTAAGTAAATAAAACACTTAGGCATGATACCCAGTAACACAGAGAACTATAAGGAGAGTGTGCTATAAGACCTGCTTGCTACCAGAGAGCTGTTAATAAGAGCAGTGCATCGCCAAAGGCCAAAGTGCTATGCAACCATGGGAACAGCTATGGTGCCAGGGAGAATGTCATTTTACCATTTAGACTTTTGTGTTTTCAGGAAGGGGGTGATGTATGTTGAATATTCAAGGCACATTAATACTGCCTATAGCAATAAAATCCTGCTATAATTACTATGTAGCTTAGGTAAAGATCTTCATCTTCAACATTCAAGTGGCTGGGACTGCAAGAAAAGTTTTTCCATTGCACTGTGAGGATGATGGTACTTGGACATGAAGTTTATATATGGCCCTCATTGGGATTCCCAATGAGTGCCTATTAATCCTGAAGGGTATGAGCAAGCTTCCTGCTGTTTCTCAACTTGTCAGTTTATTGTGTAGCACTCTCCTAGGTAGGTGCTAGTGATAGAGTATAGTTTTGAGCTCTGTCTGCTTATCAGAGGAGCTGCAGGTAAATTTATATTGCTCTCTGCCTATCAGGGAGCAGGCTCTATTAGTGAGGTCTGCTCATTGTGCTCAGTATGCGATTCATTTAGTCTAGAGGGTGTTTCACGCTGGTCCAATAGGGAGGCATGTTGGACAGTGGGAGGAAACCTGACAAATGGGTGCATAGGCTTTTGTTACAGTCTTGGTGATTGGCAGAGGGCAGGTCACATCGGTGCATTCTGGGATACTGTATAAAAGCCAGGAGCACATGTGCTGCAGGGTCTTTGGCTGGAAAGCGGAGTCCTGGAGGGAGAGGGTGGCTGCCTCCTCCTCTGTAGAGGTGTCATGCGGTCGTCCTGAGGACCAGAAGCGCGGTTGAAAGGAGCTAAACCCTGAGGTCCAGGAAAGCTGACAGAGGGGAGACACTGGAGACCCTGGGAGTACAGTATCGTGAGTACAGGGACTCGTGTCAAGGGGCCTGACCTGATGGGGGCCATCCCTGCTTGTAGGATAGTCAGTGGACAGGTGTCAGCAGAGGAAAAGAAAGAGGATACTGGGGAGAGTGTCCTGAAGATAATTGTGTGTTCACCAAGTCGTCTTGGGAAGAAGAGACTTAATTCAAACTCATTGATAGTGGCAGGGTGAATGAACAGTCTGGCTGTGTCAGAAGATAGGAGTCCTCAACATTGTCTAGAGTTAAACTGGAGTATCCTACTTCTTCCTTCTCCTATTGCCTTTTACAATAAACCACAAAACAACCGAATACCCCTGGACTGATCACTGGAGTGAGCTGAACAGAAGAAGGCAGTCCTTATGGGGGCAGTGCTACAATTGATTTACTACTGACAGGTCCCCTTTAACCTCATTCAGCATTTACACATTGTGACCAGTTATCTCTTCATGTACCGCTCAGGCCTGGTGGATAAGCGAAATAAAGGTGGGTTCATTCGCATCTGCTGCTGAGAGTACTGGCAAGGGATGGAGCCTGCCCTGGCTCCTACAATAGCTCAAAAAGGAAAGGGGTGATCACTGATGCTGCACATCTGGGAAAACCTATAGAGGTGAACAGAGTGACAACCTCAGCCTGGACTCTGACCAGACCACGCCCCCATTGTGTTTCGCTCAGCCCCCTGGAGCTTAAGGATGGGGGTAGAGATCACATATGTATGGGGAGTATTTAAGTATCATCAGTAGTCACTTAACTTATGTGAAGGGCTGGCAGGTGTGTGTGATTTCTCATGTCATGCTATTTGCTTAAAAAATAAATCAATTAGCGCACTGAGATCAAATGTGCCACACCCTATGCAATAAAAAGTTATAAGTAAAAAAAATAAATTAATCAAAGCCTATTCTAGTAAAAAAGTGCTTAACCACTTATACTCCCACTTACATCTGTTAAAAAACAAAAACTTTATTCATGTATTAAATAAAAAAAGGAGATTTTTGTTGTATATGTGACTAAAGCATCAATCACAAAAGGTTTTTGTCTCACTAGTGGGTTGAACGAAAAAAATTACTGACAGCTTTGGTCAGAGTCGCTGTACTAACAATCTGCTGTTAGTACAGGGATCTCCCCTGCTATTTTATTGTGTTCTAACAGGACCATTGGCTGAGAGTGCTGAACGGGAGTCAGTTGGCTGCTGGTTTTCCAGCATGCTCGTCTGACAGAAGCCGGCTGTTTGGCTGCATTACACACAGACCAAATGGCGGACATTTTTTAATTTCCAATATTTTTTATTACAATGTTTGCAAAAAACATGCAAAAGGTTGAAATTTGAACATTTGTCAAGAAATAATAAGCGACATAAATATAATCATATCAGGAACAATTATAGGATTCCAGAAAATTATGTATATGAACCCAATTACATAACAACATGTGTCTAATAATAACATCTGAAATCAATAATCACCAACAACATCATATCAGTGTATTAGACGACAACTGGGATCAGGCCATCTGGTCTATATATCAAACTATCCTGTTCAAGTAAAATTCAGAATAACGAAAGAAGAAAAAGAAGAAGAAGAAACGAGAAAAAGAAAAAGTAGAAATAGAAAGAGAGAAAAGAACAAGTCAGATCCTATCCCCCCCCCCCAGGACTGTGACCTATTACAAGTATCTCATGTCACTTAATAATCAGGGAGCCTGAAGATATGCTAGCCATGGGTTCCACACCTTCTTAAACTTAGTCTGGGTATCTTCACAGATACTAGTCAATTTTTCTTTAACCATGATCCAGGAGTATTTATGTTTGACCATCACAATATTTAGCACCAGTGACTTCCATGAACGTGCCATGGTTATTTTAGCTGCTAGGAGGATAAAAAAGATAAGGGTACGCAGATGTCTTGGGATCTCCCCCACGAGGTCAGCAAACAGCGCCATCTAAGCAGCCCTGGGAACATTTTTCCCATCACCGAATGGATCAGGTTGAAAACCCGGTTCCAGAAGCACCGTACCTTCAGACAGGACCACGAGACATGGTACATATCGCCTACCTGCCCACATCCCCTAAAACATAGGGACGAGGCACCAGGATATAGCTTCACCAATTTTGACAGAACCAGATACCAGCGAGACAACACTTTATAATTTGCTTCCACTAAGGAGGTGTTAAGTATTCCCCTGTGCAGCATAGTCAACCATTTTGTCCACTCCTCCTCCTTGATTTTTTCCCCTAGATCCGATTCCCACGCCTGTTGATATGAAAGTTTGTGATTGTGATCATTGAATAGAGCATAAAGTTCCCTTATCCCCCCCCCCCCCCGTAGTTCCGACAATGCAAACACCTGTTCTTTAAAAGAGTTCTAGTGGTTATGTCAACCCCATCTTTCAGTGATGTTCGTAGGAAATGCGTAATTTGATATAGACGATATATCTCCTCAGGAGGCATCTGTAGCCTGTCCCTGAAATAGCTGTGCAGTCTAATCCCCTTATTATCCAGAAAGTGAGCAAGGCTATAAAGACCCTTGTCAGTCCACCAGGTGAACTGGCTAGGCCTTTGGCCCGGAGGGAAATGAGGATTATTCAAGAGAGGAGCCACTGGAGTATGAGGGGATTTTAAATGGTACAATTTACATGCCATGTACCAAAGCCGTAAGGAGTGAGACAGAGATGGACACATAACTGCTTTCTGCTCTCTTGGAGATAGCCATAACAAGAGCTCTAATTGGGTGGCTGGACTAGCCCCTGCCTCCAAGTGTAACCACTCAGGTCTGTAATTCTCATTAAAGATTTGATATAATTGGACTAGTTGTGCCGCCCTATAATAGCGTAAAAAAATGCAGGACTCCCAACCCACCTCTCCACTTGGATCTATATAAAGCGGACCGAGCTACCCAACATCCACCTTTTTGCCAAATAAATTTGAAGATTAAAGATTCTCCCCAACCAGGAAAGATCATAATTCTGGCAGGTTTTCAGGTCACGTTCAGTAGAGTCATAGAAGGGTGGGTAGTTGGCCTGAAACAATGTAGCAATGTCAGATGTCAGTAGCACCCCAAGGTAAGGGAGCGTCTGAAGACCCCATTTAAAAGGAAAAGGATAGTCGTAGTGCATCCAACACTGTGTCAGGAAGATTTATGCAAATGGCAGACATTTTTTATTGAACCAGCCAATGTCACCCAAAATGAAGCCTGTGTGTACTAGGCTTAAATTACAGTATATCCTTATTCTTTAAAATAATTTATACACATCCACAACTTAAAGGCCCTGTTCTATTTTTTTGTGTTTTTCTGCCTTCTTGTAACATACTCTGAGTTCCTGAACCTCTCTCTCACACAAACCCCCCCCCCCCCCCCGCCCGCTTGCTTGGAACGAGAAGAGCATGTTAGTTGCAGGTACAAGCACTGCTCCATCCACACTACAAATCCCATAGTCCATAGTCCCTGGATAACAGCAGAAAAAAAAAAGAATTTGGAGATTTGGAGGAGGCTGAGAGCAACATAAGGTACTTTTTGAAGTTAAGAATACATACTTGAATATACTTTTTTAAACCAGAGTTTAGTGTCAGTTTCATAAAGGTGATAAAAAGGCTAAGGCCTTTTGTATTCGCTAATCCTACCCCAGGACACAAAATTTATTGAAAAGGATAAAGTAATTGAACATGAATTTCTGTACCCCGCCACCTCTTTCTATTGCTCTTTTTCTCTCTAGAAGGGTTAATTTACTTCTGCAGAATAAAATCAATAATTAGTTGATATTTCAGGACACAACCCAATCTTTCACTCTCCATAGACAACACTAAATAGGAATGGATTCAAAGTTCAGTGAAGTTATGAGTATGTCTCAGCATAATTTCATCCTGTGAACAGTTAATAAGCAATCTCATATCGTATATAAGCAAAACAGCCTTGCCATTGCACATTCTTCTGCACTTCTGTCTGTAGTATGGAGCCTGAATTTATGCAGTAAATCAACATTGAATTTTATCTTTATAGTTTTTTTTTACTCATACTTGACACAAAGTTTGTTAGTGTGTCTTACAGAAGCTAAAGACAATTGTAGAACAGGAAAAAAGAGAGCGCTGCTCATTTTTAATGATTTAATGAACTACATATTTCTGTACACCTTTTTCAACAAAGAACATATTTACATAAGGTAAGTTACTTACTCTATTTAGCCATACCAAAGAATAAATATAGTATTAAGAGCTGGTGTTTTTAGTTTATATAATATAGAGTTATACATTCTTAAAAATTATTGTATAAAGGTTAAAAACTATTTAAAAAGCCAGCTGATGCAATGTCTGGTGAAAGCATAAGTAACAATCAAAAACAATTATCCATTTAATGTTTAAAGAAAATCTAGACTTAACATGTCGCAGAGCAAATCAGGAGCAAAATTAAGGCAGTTTAAAAAGGGACATATAATGTTTTTATAGTTTGTAGGTAGAAAGTGAAGTAAAAACAGGTATTGATATTTCAATGTGTGCTTCACTGCCTAAACATCTATTTTAAAGTATATTTATAAAAGTGTTGATGTGTGAAAATCTAGTTTCTGTGTATTGCTTGTTAATATACATACAGACAGGTGAAAAATGATTTACACTCTATGAAAGTTTCAACATATTTGAATATGGAAACATATTCTTTATTTACTCATTGCCTACAGATAAAGGTGATATACTTGAATAGGAGCAAATAGAAAATAATTGTCTTTCCAATCATTTACTTAACAAAAATCTCAGTAGATGTAATGGTGTACTGTGGAAACAGTAAGTACAACCTTGGTTTTGAAAAAAATATGATTTGGCACCACAGAATTCAGTGAATAGTAGTGTAGTGATAAACCAGTTGCAGTGTTTAAGTAAGCTAAATGCAAAACTACAATAAGTGTAAATATACACTGCGACAGATATCTATTCAACCATCAATCAAAATGCAAAATTAGAAAAAGCAACACAAAAAAAATCACACACGCGTAAAAAAAAGTCCCGTGGTGCTATGATGAATAAAGTGCTCATCTGTTAGGATAGGTGCTCCACTTGTTTTTAGATCAGGTGCCCCGGATGTTAACCACCTATCACTAGTGTGGTCGATTACGCTTGTTAGGGAATCCTCCCCTAGATGGTGTCTCTATTGGCAAGTTCTTCAAAGAATAGATCCTCAGATCATCCTTTTTTTTTTTCTTGTTGCTTTTTCTTATTCTGCATTTTGATTGATGGTTGAATAGATATCTGGCGCGGTGTATATTTACACTTACAACCTTGGCATTAAAAGCTGGTATTGCCCCCATTAGCAGAAATTACTTTTTGTGGGGGTTTTGTATAACTGCCCACCAGTCTCTGACAGTGAAATCTTTTACCACTTTTCCATGCAAAATTCTTTCAATTGCAAGATGTCTGTGGGTTTACTCGCATGATCTGCTCCTTTTCAAAACCTCCTACAAATTTTCAAATTAATTGCATTAGGGCTTTGACTAGGGCAGTCCATAACCCTTTATTTTATCTATTATTTTTTCTTTTTGAACCATTCCATGTATAAAGACTCAATTTTGATTTAACTTCAACTTTTGGACAGATTGCCTCACATTCTCATCCAGCACATTTTCATATAGAATGTATAGTTGACTCTATGACCGAGCTGTCCAGGCTCCAAAGATGGGGAACTATTACTTCCACTGACACCAATAATGGAGCACTGATCCGCCCACTGACAACCAACGATAGGGCACTATTCCTACCACTGATAGCAATGATGGGGCACTATTCCCCCCACTGACACCAATGATGGGGCACTATTTCTTCCACTGACACCAACCATGGGACACTATTCCTCCCATTGATACCAATGATGGGGCACTATTACTCCCCCTAATACCAATCATGGGGCATTGTTTAATCCCACTGATGCCAGGACATTTTCTTCTGCCACTGCCACAGACTGACCCCCCTAAAGTTTAAAGGACAGTAAACTGGCCCTTTATTTAGAAAGTTTGGAGACCCCTGATTAAGATTATGTCAATTAATATACCAGGTCAATATATATATTCAAGTAAATTATCAGATATGTTCAGATATGATGTAGATATTCCGACTTTACACATATCGCACTATGGTGATATCGCTGTCAAGATCATATAACAAAGATTTTTAAGAAAAATAAAAGCATTTTTTTTAAATATTTGTCATGCGATATTCACATAGATATCACTGTTATGTGTTGAGAAAGCAGACTGCATTGTATGAAAAACGCTATGAAATGGGAAGCCATTTCTCCATTAGCCAAGACTGTGTTGATATACAGGATTCTATATTAAAATTAGTAAGGATGAAAGACCTGAGCAGTGGTGCTTTGGGGGCGTAGGGGCCACCATCCATGCCCCCATCCATGCATCCGGCCCCCTAATCTACATGCGGGGTGACGGACGCATGGAGTTCAATGGGGTTTTTTTTTTCTGAAGCACCTGATTAGAGCCAGAGGTTTCAGAAAAGGGTGGGTCTGGGGCGCAGAGCACTTCGCCCTAGCCCACACATTTGTGTGACAATAGTGAATGAAAATTCGCTATTGTCGCATGGATCCCCCCTCCTGGCCAATCAGGAAACGGGTCTTGGACTGAAAAGGCGAAACCCATGCCATTGGCCAAGGAGGAGGAGGTGGGAGGACTTGAGGAGACGCAGTGAGACGCGGGGGACTGAGGAGAAGCCGCCGCTGCAAATCGGATAAGTGCACTGGTCACTCTGCATTAAAGGAGGCACGCTGCTCACTCTGCCTTGAAGAGGGCACGCTGGTCACTCTGCATTGTAGGGGGCACGCTGGGCACTCTGCATTGAAGGGGGCACGCTGGTCTCTCTGCATTGAAGAGGGCACGCTGGTCTCTCTGCATTGAAGGGGGCACGTTGGTCACTCTGCATTGAAGGGGGCACGCTGGTCACTCTGCATTGAAGGGGGCACGCTGCTCTCTCTGCATTGAAGGGGGCACGTTGGTCACTCTGCATTGAAGGGGGCACGCTGGTCTCTCTGCATTGAAGGGCGCACGCTGGTCTCTCTGCATTGAAGGGCGCATGATGGTCACTCTGCATTGAATGGGGCACACTGGTCACTCTGCATTGAAGGGGGCACGATTGTCTCTCTGCATTGAAGGGGGCACACTGGTCACTCTGCATTGAAGGGAGCACACTGATCTCTCTGCATTGAAGGGGGCACGCTGGTCACTCTGCATTGAAGGGGGCACACTGATCTCTCTGCATTGAAGGGGGCACGCTGGTCACTCTGCATTGAAGGGGCACGCTGGTCTCTCTGCATTGAAGGGGGACACGATGGTCTCTCTGCATTGAAGGGGGCACGATGGTCTCTCTGCATTGAAGGGAGCATGATGGTCTCTCTGCATTTATGGGGGCACGCTGGTCACTCTGCATTGATGGGGACACACTGATCACTTGTCACTCTGCATTGATGGGGGCACACTGGTCTCTCTGCATTGAAGGGCGCATGATTGTCACTCTGCATTGAATGGGGCATGCTGGTCACTCTGCATTGAAGGGGCACGCTGGTCTCTCTGCATTGAAGGGGACACACTGGTCACTCTGCATTGAAGGGAGCACGCTGGTCTCTCTGCATTGAAGGGCGCATGATGGTCACTCTGCATTGAATGGGGCACACTGGTCACTCTGCATTGAAGGGGGCACACTGGTCACTCTGCATTGAAGGGAGCAAACTGGTCACTCTGCATTGAAGAGGGCACGCTGGTCACTCTGCATTGTAGGGGGCACGCTGGGCACTCTGCATTGAAGGGGGCACGCTGGTCTCTCTGCATTGAAGAGGGCACGCTGGTCTCTCTGCATTGAAGGGGGCACGCTGGTCACTCTGCATTGAAGGGGGCACACTGATCTCTCTGCATTGAAGGGGGCACGCTGGTCACTCTGCATTGAAGGGGCACGCTGGTCTCTCTGCATTGAAGGGGGCACGATGGTCTCTCTGCATTGAAGGGAGCATGATGGTCTCTCTGCATTTATGGGGGCACGCTGGTCACTCTGCATTGATGGGGACACACTGATCACTTGTCACTCTGCATTGATGGGGGCACACTGGTCTCTCTGCATTGAAGGGCGCATGATTGTCACTCTGCATTGAATGGGGCATGCTGGTCACTCTGCATTGAAGGGGCACGCTGGTCTCTCTGCATTGAAGGGGACACACTGGTCACTCTGCATTGAAGGGAGCACGCTGGTCTCTCTGCATTGAAGGGCGCATGATGGTCACTCTGCATTGAATGGGGCACACTGGTCACTCTGCATTGAAGGGCGCATGATGGTCACTCTGCATTGAATGGGGCACACTGGTCACTCTGCATTGAAGAGGGCACGCTGGTCACTCTGCATTGTAGGGGGCACGCTGGGCACTCTGCATTGAAGGGGGCACGCTGGTCTCTCTGCATTGAAGAGGGCACGCTGGTCTCTCTGCATTGAAGGGGGCACGCTGGTCACTCTGCATTGAAGGGGGCACACTGATCTCTCTGCATTGAAGGGGGCACGCTGGTCACTCTGCATTGAAGGGGCACGCTGGTCTCTCTGCATTGAAGGGGGACACGATGGTCTCTCTGCATTGAAGGGGGCACGATGGTCTCTCTGCATTGAAGGGAGCATGATGGTCTCTCTGCATTTATGGGGGCACGCTGGTCACTCTGCATTGATGGGGACACACTGATCACTTGTCACTCTGCATTGATGGGGGCACACTGGTCTCTCTGCATTGAAGGGCGCATGATTGTCACTCTGCATTGAATGGGGCACACTGGTCACTCTGCATTGAAGGGGGCACGATTGTCTCTCTGCATTGAAGGGGGCACACTGGTCACTCTGCATTGAAGGGAGCACGCTGATCTCTCTGCATTGAAGGGGGCACGCTGGTCACTCTGCATTGAAGGGGGCACACTGATCTCTCTGCATTGAAGGGGGCACGCTGGTCACTCTGCATTGAAGGGGCACGCTGGTCTCTCTGCATTGAAGGGGGTACGATGGTCTCTCTGCATTGAAGGGGGCACGATAGTCTCTCTGCATTGAAGGGAGCATGATGGTCTCTCTGCATTTATGGGGGCACGCTGGTCACTCTGCATTGATAGGGACACACTGATCACTGGTCACTCTGCTTTGATGGGGGCACACTGGTCTCTCTGCATTGAAGGGGGCACGCTGCTCTCTCTGCATTGAAGGGGGCACGTTGGTCACTCTGCATTGAAGGGGGCACGCTGGTCTCTCTGCATTGAAGGGCGCACGCTGGTCTCTCTGCATTGAAGGGCGCATGATGGTCACTCTGCATTGAATGGGGCACACTGGTCACTCTGCATTGAAGGGGTCACGATTGTCTCTCTGCATTGAAGGGGGCACACTGGTCACTCTGCATTGAAGGGAGCACACTGATCTCTCTGCATTGAAGGGGGCACGCTGGTCACTCTGCATTGAAGGGGGCACACTGATCTCTCTGCATTGAAGGGGGCACGCTGGTCACTCTGCATTGAAGGGGCACGCTGGTCTCTCTGCATTGAAGGGGGACACGATGGTCTCTCTGCATTGAAGGGGGCACGATGGTCTCTCTGCATTGAAGGGAGCATGATGGTCTCTCTGCATTTATGGGGGCACGCTGGTCACTCTGCATTGATGGGGACACACTGATCACTTGTCACTCTGCATTGATGGGGGCACACTGGTCTCTCTGCATTGAAGGGCGCATGATTGTCACTCTGCATTGAATGGGGCATGCTGGTCACTCTGCATTGAAGGGGCACGCTGGTCTCTCTGCATTGAAGGGGACACACTGGTCACTCTGCATTGAAGGGAGCACGCTGGTCTCTCTGCATTGAAGGGCGCATGATGGTCACTCTGCATTGAATGGGGCACACTGGTCACTCTGCATTGAAGGGGGCACACTGGTCACTCTGCATTGAAGGGAGCAAACTGATCTCTCTGCATTGAAGGGGGCACGCTGGTCACTCTGCATTGAAGGGGGCACACTGATCTCTCTGCATTGAAGGGGGCACGCTGGTCACTCTGCATTGAAGGGGCACGCTGGTCTCTCTGCATTGAAGGGGGACACGATGGTCTCTCTGCATTGAAGGGGGCACGATGGTCTCTCTGCATTGAAGGGAGCATGATGGTCTCTCTGCATTTATGGGGGCACGCTGGTCACTCTGCATTGATGGGGACACACTGATCACTTGTCACTCTGCATTGATGGGGGCACACTGGTCTCTCTGCATTGAAGGGCGCATGATTGTCACTCTGCATTGAATGGGGCACACTGGTCACTCTGCATTGAAGGGGGCACGATTGTCTCTCTGCATTGAAGGGGGCACACTGGTCACTCTGCATTGAAGGGAGCACGCTGATCTCTCTGCATTGAAGGGGGCACGCTGGTCACTCTGCATTGAAGGGGGCACACTGATCTCTCTGCATTGAAGGGGCACGCTGGTCTCTCTGCATTGAAGGGGGACACGATGGTCTCTCTGCATTGAAGGGGGCACGATGGTCTCTCTGCATTGAAGGGAGCATGATGGTCTCTCTGCATTTATGGGGGCACGCTGGTCACTCTGCATTGATGGGGACACACTGATCACTTGTCACTCTGCATTGATGGGGGCACACTGGTCTCTCTGCATTGAAGGGCGCATGATTGTCACTCTGCATTGAATGGGGCATGCTGGTCACTCTGCATTGAAGGGGCACGCTGGTCTCTCTGCATTGAAGGGGACACACTGGTCACTCTGCATTGAAGGGAGCACGCTGGTCTCTCTGCATTGAAGGGCGCATGATGGTCACTCTGCATTGAATGGGGCACACTGGTCACTCTGCATTGAAGGGGGCACACTGGTCACTCTGCATTGAAGGGAGCAAACTGATCTCTCTGCATTGAAGGGGGCACGCTGGTCACTCTGCATTGAAGGGGGCACACTGATCTCTCTGCATTGAAGGGGGCACGCTGGTCACTCTGCATTGAAGGGGCACGCTGGTCTCTCTGCATTGAAGGGGGACACGATGGTCTCTCTGCATTGAAGGGGGCACGATGGTCTCTCTGCATTGAAGGGAGCATGATGGTCTCTCTGCATTTATGGGGGCACGCTGGTCACTCTGCATTGATGGGGACACACTGATCACTTGTCACTCTGCATTGATGGGGGCACACTGGTCTCTCTGCATTGAAGGGCGCATGATTGTTACTCTGCATTGAATGGGGCACACTGGTCACTCTGCATTGAAGGGGGCACGATTGTCTCTCTGCATTGAAGGGGGCACACTGGTCACTCTGCATTGAAGGGAGCACGCTGATCTCTCTGCATTGAAGGGGGCACGCTGGTCACTCTGCATTGAAGGGGGCACACTGATCTCTCTGCATTGAAGGGGCACGCTGGTCTCTCTGCATTGAAGGGGGACACGATGGTCTCTCTGCATTGAAGGGGGCACGATGGTCTCTCTGCATTGAAGGGAGCATGATGGTCTCTCTGCATTTATGGGGGCACGCTGGTCACTCTGCATTGATGGGGACACACTGATCACTTGTCACTCTGCATTGATGGGGGCACACTGGTCTCTCTGCATTGAAGGGCGCATGATTGTCACTCTGCATTGAATGGGGCATGCTGGTCACTCTGCATTGAAGGGGCACGCTGGTCTCTCTGCATTGAAGGGGACACACTGGTCACTCTGCATTGAAGGGAGCACGCTGGTCTCTCTGCATTGAAGGGCGCATGATGGTCACTCTGCATTGAATGGGGCACACTGGTCACTCTGCATTGAAGGGGGCACACTGGTCACTCTGCATTGAAGGGAGCAAACTGATCTCTCTGCATTGAAGGGGGCACGCTGGTCACTCTGCATTGAAGGGGGCACACTGATCTCTCTGCATTGAAGGGGCACGCTGGTCACTCTGCATTGAAGGGGCACGCTGGTCTCTCTGCATTGAAGGGGGACACGATGGTCTCTCTGCATTGAAGGGGGCACGATGGTCTCTCTGCATTGAAGGGAGCATGATGGTCTCTCTGCATTTATGGGGGCACGCTGGTCACTCTGCATTGATGGGGACACACTGATCACTTGTCACTCTGCATTGATGGGGGCACACTGGTCTCTCTGCATTGAAGGGCGCATGATTGTCACTCTGCATTGAAGGGAGCACACTGATCTCTCTGCATTGAAGGGGGCACGCTGGTCACTCTGCATTGAAGGGGGCAGACTGATCTCTCTGCATTGAAGGGGGCACGCTGGTCACTCTGCATTGAAGGGGCACGCTGGTCTCTCTGCATTGAAGGGAGCACGCTGGTCTCTCTGCATTGAAGGGCGCATGATGGTCACTCTGCATTGAATGGGGCACACTGGTCACTCTGCATTGAAGAGGGCACGATTGTCTCTCTGCATTGAAGGGGGCACACTGGTCACTCTGCATTGAAGGGAGCACACTGATCTCTCTGCATTGAAGGGGGCACGCTGGTCACTCTGCATTGAAGGGGGCACACTGATCTCTCTGCATTGAAGGGGGCACGCTGGTCACTCTGCATTGAAGGGGCACGCTGGTCTCTCTGCATTGAAGGGGGCACGATGGTCTCTCTGCATTGAAGGGGGCACGATGGTCTCTCTGCATTGAAGGGAGCATGGTGGTCTCTCTGCATTTATGGGGGCACGCTGGTCACTCTGCATTGATGGGGACACACTGATCACTGGTCACTCTGCATTGATGGGGGCACACTGGTCACTCTGCATTGAAGGGGACACACTGGTCACTCTGCATTGAAGGGGACACACTATACCTTGATTACTGAAGGCCCCTTTCACACTTTTGTGACCTCAAAGTCACGCAATTTTTTACCGTGTTTTTTGCCGCAAAGCAATGCCTATTACATTTTTCTCTTTGCGCCCCCCCCCCCCAAAAAAAATTTTGAGCACCAGACGCCACTGGGCCTAAATAAGCATTTATAAGGGCAATGGTGTAACCCATACACCCATGGTGTATGGGTATGTCATTTGGATTGCGGTCTGTGACATGATGGAATGATGTATTACCTTGAGAACTCTTTTAACCATTTCAGTACAGGACACTTTCACCCACTTCCTGCCCAGGCAAATTTCCAGCTTTCAGCCCTGTCACACTTTGAATGGCAATTGCGCGGTCATGCAACACTGTACACAAATTTCATTTTTATGATTTTATTTTTCACACAAATAGAGCTTTTTTTTTTGGTGGTTACTCACCACTGGGTTTTTTTTTATTTTTTGCTAAATAAACGGTAAAAAAAAATGAAAATGGAAAGAAAAATGTGTTTTTTCTACGGTTATAACATTTTGAAAATAAATAACCTTTCTTCATTAATTTAGGCCAACATATATACTTCTATATTTCTTTGGTGAGGAAAAAACAAACGTATATTTTATTTAGTCAGTAGGATAGTTATCGAGTCCACAAACTAGAAAAAAGAGGGGCTGTGAATTGATTAGCCCTGTCTGTATCATGTGATCACTGTGACCAATCACAATACACAATTAATGGCATGAATGAAAGCCATCTATTGTGTAAAATTATCATGTGATCAGCTGTGATTGGCCACAGCGATCACATGATACTGGCAATGGCCCGGTACACTGATCTGTCGGGTGGCAGGTCGCGTGAGGTGTTATCCTGGGAGGACATCGTATGACGTCCACCCAGAATGGGAGAGCTCCTGTCCAGCCGTCATTTCTCTATAGGCCGGGTGGGAAGCAGTTAATGCTCCTACATTTTATTAGTATTACAGAAGATTGACTGTGTTTGTCTCTGTCAGTGCAAGTCTATTGGAAAGATCTATAAAGGACATTAAAAAATCTACATGTAAAAAAATATTAATCAATATATGAAAAGCACAAGCATGTAAAATGTACACTGCCTTATTTAATCAGCATATGTGAATCAATTAAAAATGTGTATTTACTAAAAAACACTATACTTTCCCTGTAGAGAATAACATATATCCTTAATCTGAATTTAAAAAATTATACCATATTTTGTATAACCTAAAGTTGTATAATCTATTTAATAAGAGAGTGATCTAAAAACATTTTCTATAGTTTCTAATAGTAAAGTTGATTAGATCAATAAATCATTAAACATAGCCTTAGATCATTAAATATAACCTATTAACAGTATTGCTTTTATAGCAAAGAGGAGTATGTAGAGTGTAGATGCTGACCTCCTACACCAAATAACCTGAATCATTTGTTGTCTGGACTCCACTGTGTTACACCATTGTTGTGATATGTGGAGTAAAAGGGACAGCCACAAAGACGACTTTATTATTTTTTTTTGTCATATGTGTATGCCTGTCACAACCATGCTTTTCTGAATGTCAATGTGCAGTTTTAATGAAATGGTATTTCCTACACTAATTTATAATATGAATATTGAGCTGCAAACTGAATGTTGCAGTTGAGAGTAAGTCCTGGACAATATAAGGTCAAATGCAAGCTCCAAAGTGGTAGTCAGGAACCACATTTTTTTCTTTATTCTTTGTTATTCCTTTTGATATAAGCTGATCGCAAAAAATCTAATTTCCAACGAATATCTATGAAATAATTTGACTGTGTCATTTATATATGAGCAATTTCTACCTTAATGTCCGTTATTTATTTGCCAGCACTGCATATACCAAAATTACACAGTAACAGCCAAAGACCTGGTGAAAGTTATAGTAAGAACATTAAGTTTCAGTTACCTCTACCACTTCGCACAGTGCCCACACCCTGAAAGTTTACAAGAGTAGTATTTCAGTCAGAACTATAAGCAGATTAATGAATAACTATTGTTTGTCATTTCTTGAGTGCTTCTGCCTCTTTAATTGGCAAGTCATCTGAAATATGACACATTTTCTTTTTAAGTACCGTTCCTATCTGTAACCTGTTTTTTCAATTACATTTAAATCAACCACTACACAAGATTTGAAATGTAAAGCCATCCTAGCAGTGGTGGTGCCTGTATTTAATTCCAATTTTAATCTGCATTGTGTGTTTCACATGCAGCAATTCTGAAAACTATTTTTTTATGAAACATTGGAAGACAGCAGCATTCCTGAAAACAAATTCAATGTAGAGCCCTCAGAATGGCCTGCAATGTCCTATCATATGGCCTCATGCTCATACTCCCTGTAACCCTAACATCAACCTTGCCTTATGTAAGCTGACACAGCCCTGCACCACCTCCCTGCTCTCTCCTTGTTTTTTTCACCTCATTAAATTGCTCTAATGGAGCTTCTTGGTATATTGAAGCTTTTGACCTTGTGACAGTGCTCCAGCATGCGTGGCCAATTGCAATGCCCAAACACTGTCACATGGGTGGTATGGCGACTTCACACACATGGGCAAGCTCTGACACTATCCATCACTGGATGGAATCCTGAAGAAGGTAAGCAGTGAGAGGGCGTGGAACGTGAATAGGCAGGCGATACTGTCGCTTTAAAATTGTGCTTGCATACTCTCCTTTCTTCTGTTGGGGTCCCCTGGGTTAATGGCCAAGCCTACTGCACCAGAAGGTACTGACCCTACTGCACCAGAAGGTACTGACGCTAAAGCCCCAACACTGGTCTCTCTTGCTTTATGAAATAGCGTTGCTTTGTAAAAGGTTGCCCCCAATAAAATCACAAACTAAAGATTTTCCTATTTTCATGGTACTATTCCTAAACAACTGTTCTTTTATTGTTCATTACATAAAGGTGTGTACATCCAATTTGCTAGATATAGAGAGCCACACATTTAAAACACCAAATGAGGATGGGGGGGGGGGTGGGGGGTGTCTATATAGCAGACCTGTGTACAAGTAGATCTAACCAAAAAAAACTAAAAATTGTCCCTTCATATTTTTAGTCACCTGGAAAACAACTACTTGAAAATTTTGACATCTAATATACAACATGAAGGCTATTTTTATTGCTGGCCCTTAAGTAACTAACCTTTTTGCTGTTTATCCTATTAATGAAACTACATTAGCCACTTTTAGAGCAAATAAACTGTATGTACACATGTGGGTAAACTGCAATGCAAAATGGATTGGCGTACAGACATTCATTTGTATTTTAAACCAAATAGTGTGCAAAAAATAAAATATATGGGGAGTTCAACAAGAGAGGAGAGTCAGGACCGGAAACCATATTAGATGGAAGTCATCTGTATAAGTGTTATATGCCAATCTGTAAAAATATAGGTATTGTTGTCTGATGAGTCCTGGTCTGCTGGGGAGAGGTGTTTGAGCGCTGGAGCACTTTTTATTCACAGTGGAGAGATTACATTTTTGGATAAGAGTTTATATAAAACTGCTGCAGGATGGACTAATCTTGATTGGAGAACTTTTTATTCATGGCGGAAAGACTGAACTTTATTGAGAAGAGTTTATTTAGAATTGTTGCAGGGTGGACTAATCTTCATTGGTCATAGACCTGGTCACTTGGGCTTTCACAGTGGGTTTTTTTTAATATAAAACATTTTATGTTTGCAGCACCTTTCCTATTGTTATATTGTGTTAAATATTAATTTGTATTAGTGGCTGTATGCAGCACCTGTGGCCCCTCAGACATCGGAAAGCTACGGGGATTTTACCAATGAGGACTTGTCATCATGTAATTGTTTATTGCGTAGTGTTAAAAAATATGGGTCCTATGTTCTATGTTTAGTGTTAAAAAATATGGGCCCTATGTTCTATGTATAAAGAGACACTATCACCTTGCCCATTCAGGACAAAGTGACATTGTATTTGCAAGGGAGACCCCTAACTCAGTAATACTTACCTTGTCAGCACTTTCCTGCCTATCCTTTCTCTGTCCAGCCGCCAGTAAAATGTGTCAGGTGGTGCTGAATGTTAGGGAAGCAGTGAAGCAACCCCTCTGTCATGTCAACTTTCATAACTTCTAAAGTACTTTAATAAAATAGATAACGTGTTGCAATTACTAAAATTAAGGTAAAAAAAATAAAAATAAAAATAAGCACAGAGGGTGCCAGTGCTAACCTCTTCTTCAGAAAAACTGTCTGGCAGTTATTCTGACTTTCTGGCCTCCATATGTTCAGAGTTACTGAAACATATAGGCAGATCCATATGGACTTTTGTCTTTCTGTGAGTTTCCTGATTTGCATACTTGTTCCTGGTCAGTGATTTAGAAAGTACTGAAGTCAAAGGTCAGAATAACAAGCATGCAAAAAGTATCTTCAGAAGGTGAGGGTCAGCAGGACAGTCCCATATTTCTTCCTTGACAGGCTTTACTTTAAAAAACAGCTGAAATATTTTTCATTTAAAAAAGAAATTGTGTGTTTTGAACAGAAATTACAAGCAGTATCAAGAGTAAAAATAACATGCAAAGTGCACTAACCAATAGCAACCAGCTATTTTTATTTTATTTTTTTTCAAAACAGCTAGTTTTTACTTCACTGGAGATGGAACACTGAAACATAAATTCCAACTGTGGCTACAGACTTGCACATTGCTTTGTCTTACTGAATGAGCCTTAAAAAGGGCACTTTGATGATTTTTATACAGCTGTGCAAAGGCCATCCTGAATCTACAATACTCAATTTATTGATAATGTCACACAAAAAAAAAATGCCTTATAAATTGCTGCATGAAAAAGACCATATTTTGCAGAGGCCATTTTGGGTAGCAAGTGTGTTCACAAAAGCCAAATGAATGCCTTAACATTAAATTAACATCTAATTACTCCTCCAAAAGTTCAGTTAACCCAAAATTACACCTGCCATTATAAACAAAGTCTCTGTAATAGTTGAACTAAAAGTCCCAGTAGACCTTTGTCAGCATGTCCTACAAGCTGGAAAGAACAGGCTGCCTAAGGCTACTATAGCTTAAATCTTATCAAATAACCATCTACAAAAACATATGACATTCTCACATTATATTGAGATGGAGTTATTTTTAATGACCTACTATTAATGGAATACTGCAACAAGTATTTTGCTGCCAATCCTCTTTAGATAAGTTTGTTTCATAAATTGCAATTTATGTACGCACCCACGCACAGCTAAAATAATCTTTTCATACTGTGAGAGGAAGAAACTGTACTGTATACATGTCACAAGCCTTACTGTACTTTATATTATGTCACCATTGACCTGCAGACAAAGCAATGTCTGCTACATCTATCCCCTTGTTATTTCAAAATACTCAAATGACTTGTTCCCAAAAACTTGTGAACATCTGCTCTATCATAAACCATAAGTTAGCACTCCTTAAACCTAGTAACAAAAAGCGATAAAAATAAAATCTCCAAGCCTTTAAAAATGTATTAATCAATTTTTGAAAATAATAATTGCACATACAATAATCTTGATTGCACATAAAATATTAATGAGCATAGATCAGATATGTATTTTTAAGTCAAACATTTTTCAGGCCTGCCATACATCTAGAAAAGGCAATAGCTGACCTAAAACAAAAAAAAAAAAAAAAGTTTTTTGATTCTCATGGTGATCCAGTGGCTTCAAAATTAGATGGCCTGGAACCTCTATAAGATTATATAAGAATTCTTACTTTACACTAGTTCTCTGCATACCTCTTCCAGGTCAGTCATATACACATGATGTTAAAATACAATCAATAAGCATTGTGGACAGGATAATTATTTACTTTTCCGATAACATTATATAACCTACTAGACATTAAGCCGGTTAAATTAACGGGCGCTAGAACATATGTGGTCAAACATTTGGAAAAACAGACTTGTTCCAGTAAGGTGTACTTTGCTACTAAAGTCAGTTTGCTTATAAATGTCCCTTTAATAGCGTGTCTATGTTCTGCGTTTTTTTTTTTTTTTTTTACAGTAATGCACTTACAGTGGTAGATTTCAATCAGGCAATGTCCCTTTAACAGCGTTTCTACAGTCGCAGATTTGCTTTGCTGAGTGTGACAGGTTTTTTCCTCTGTTTAAATGATCCTTTTCCTGAAAGCAACATCTTTTTTCCTTTAAAAATTAATCATGGCTCTATTCGCTTTTTTCACCACAATAATTACAGTCAAAGGGTTTGCCAAGTATAAGTTTCCTCATGCAATTCCAAGTATAAGCTTCCTCATACAATGTCCTTTTAACCCTCCTCTTATGTTAGAATTCCGTTACTATCCATGATGTTTAGGGTCGGTTTTGACCCGTGTTTTAAATCAGCCATAAAATACCCTCTGAATAATTATTTATCATCAAATTTGTTTCTTACCTCTTGGTTACCTTGTTAGGCTTCTTTATCCTTGAAAAGATTGGTTTTAATATTTTTGGTGTGACCCCTTAGACCTTTCTTTTGATAGCATACCTCTCATTTTCAAATTTAAAAAATGGTAAAATAAAGTCAGCAACTCTGAAATGTATTTGTCCTATGTTTCTTCACTTTATTTAGAGAAGCAGACAAGCAGGAAAAGAGATAGGCCCCTCCCTAACTACAGCTCACAGGGTTGAGAGGGGATTGGCTGTCAGTGTTACTAAGCAGAGAGAGTGTTTATGATTTCAGTTTTGGCACTTATTAGTGTCCTAAAATGCTATATTATAACTGGGTCAGAATTGACCCTAACACCATGAACGTCTTAATTTTCACCACAGTATTTTATAATTTAGTGAAAAGGATTATTTTTCTATTACATTGTTTAAATAGAGGTTCCTGACAAAGTAAAAAAATCTTGATGCAATAAACAAATTTATGTGATACTTATAAACATTCGAAACCTGAAAACGGGTCGGTTGTGACCCTAACATAAGAGGAGGGTTAATATCTTTAAGTCTCTCCCTCATCAGCCTCCTTATCCGACCTGTCACGCACTGTGCACTGCGTCCCTGTTGCTCTAGCAATCTAGCATTCCAATTTAGTGTCCCCATCGGAGTGCCTCCTTACATCAGTGTCCCCATCGGAGTGCCTCCTTACATTAGTGTCCCCATCTGAGTGCTCCTTACATTAGTGTCCCCATCTGAGTGCTCCTTACATCAGTGTCCCCATCGGAGTGCCTCCTTACATTAGTGTCCCCATCAGAGTGCCTCCTTACATTAGTGTCCCCATCAGAGTGCCTCCTTACATTAGTGTCCCCATCGGAGTGCCTACTTACATTAGTGTCCCCATCAGAGTGCCTCCTTACATCATTGTCCCCATTGGAGTGCCTCCTTACATTAGTGTCCCCATCGGAGTGCCTCCTTACATTAGTGTCCCCATCAGAGTGCCTCCTTACATCATTGTCCCCATCGGAGTGCCTCCTTACATTAGTGTCCCCATCGGAGTGCCTCCTTACATCAGTGTCCCTTTATGTGTCCGGGTCAGAGTTTCCCTGTATGAGCCCTGGTTAAAGTGCCCCTGGTCAGAGTCCCCCTTTAATAATGCGGTCAGAGTCCCCCTTAATAATGCGGTCAGAGTCCCCCTTAATAATGCCGTCGGAGTCCCCCTTAATAATGCCGTCGGAGTCCCCCTTAATAATGTGGCCGGAGTCCCCCTTTAATAATGCTGTCGGAGTCCCCCTTTAATAATGCCATCGGAGTCCCCTTTAATGTGCCCCGATAAGAGCTGTGTTTGTGTTCTCTAATCAGACAATATTCCCATATATTATATATATATATATATATATAAATAATATACACAGTACAAAATGTCAGCTTCACAAAGTAATGAGACGCCTCCTACTCTCTCTCTCTCTCTCTCTACTTATCTGCTATGTAACCCCAATGGTGTACACACTTCAGACTACAGACTTCTACTGTCTGATTGGTAAGTGGGAGTGATTTATGCAAATCACCCACAGAACTGCAGAGCTGATCACATACTGAAGTGCCATGCTGTATTTATTCTTTTATAATATATATATTGTGCAGAATGAAATGTAAAGTCTTTAATATATATGTGCATTATGAAGTACATTGAATACAACATTTAAATGGCTTTTATTATTCATGACAGAATTCATCACTGTAATGTGAAAAGGTAGTTGTTATGGGCTGGCAGCAGTGACTGCCAGCGACTCAGATGCAATCCACAGTTTGGGAAGTCCCGCCCTAACATGAAGTAGGGTAGGGCGAAGTCTCTGTGCTCCCAACGGCACATGCGCATTAGCGCAATCCCACGGACAGGACGCAGAGACACTTGGATTTTATTATTATAGATGACCATTTTGGCACAGATGGAATAGTGATAATAAGCACACAAATATTTAGTTACTAAAAGCAAGCCGTGCTCTTAAAAACTTGCTACATTATTGAAAAAGGCTGATTATGTCAAAGATAAATATTTAGGCCTCGTTCACAAAGGGCGAATACATCCGTGCCCCATGTAGGATCGTGCATGTCCGGGACACGCAGGTGTTGCATTCATCCCTGTGTTGGCAGTCCCATTCATGTCTATATATGACATCTGTATGGGTGTGGGTGCGTGTCACAAAACTCTCCTTGGGTGTGTTTAGGGCCATGTGTCTCCATAGACAAAAATGGTACTGTCGCCACATGTATGCAAGCAACACCTGCATTGGTAAGCACAACCCTGATCAGTAAAGATATGCATGCCTAGAAAAAAATAAAACTACTATTATAATCTAAGAAAATAGTGCGCTAAATCACATACCTGTACCTCATTGGCTTCAAGTGGTTGTACCGGAGCGATACCCCTGTACTGTTTTTTAGAGCCGACAGTCAGCTTTCTTCTAACAACTGATGAGACTAAGTACTAAGAGGGCACTCCCCGTCCCCTCCTGACGCCTTCCGCAGCTTGCCTGGGCTCTCCCGTCCCACTGGGAGACCTGAGCCACCACCTGGCACGTCTGTCGGCTGGCCAGAGACCCGAACAAAGCCAGAATCAGCTTTCATCAGGTCTCGGATGTGGTAACCCGGAAGCGAAGTCACAATGTCACTTTTGAATGTGCAATACAAGAATCGTGTTTATTGGAAGAGTTTATCCTCATGCACATGAAGGTCATCATACGTTGCCCAGAACTGGCCACGCTGTCACCGATTAGTGATCACAGGATGGACCCAGTATTGTCGATCGATCCCTCGCTTCCTCCTCTGCCTCTAGCATCAGAAGTGCAACTGATGCACAAAATAGAAATCTGCATTTGTTGGCCATTTTAAAGACAAAAAGCAGGAGAGCACACAGTAACACAGCCTCACACAGACACCAAACACCACCACAAAATCCTGAAGTCCCCTTTTTATGCAAATGTAAAAAACACACTGCTTTTCATTGGTCACCTAAACTCGTATGACTACACAAAAACGCCTGTAATAAACACCTGTAAAACGCTGATAAAATAGCAACGCCTAGATGTAAACGTAGCCTAAAGGGACAGCAAACGTATAAGTAAGTGTATGCCTGCAAATGTAAACAGAATTTAAACCACACATGTGAGGTATCGCCGCGATCATTAGAGCAAGAGCAATAATTCTAGCACAAGACCTCCTCTGTATCTCCAAACACGGTGGTTAAAAAATGTAAAGCTTCGCCTAGGGATATTTTTAAGTACAGTAGTTTTTTGCCATTCCACGAGTGTGCACAAATTTAAAGCGTGACATGTTAAGTATCTATTTACTCGGCGTAACATCATCTTTCACAGTATACAAAAAAATTGGGCTAACTTTACTGTTTTTTTTTTTTTTTTTATTAATTGAAGTGTATTTTTTCCAAAAAAAATTTGCAATTGAAAGACTGCTGCACAAATACAGTGTGACATAAAATATTGCAATATAGCAAAAAATACAGATTTGTACCAGCCATTTTATTTATTATAAGTTACAAATGTCAGAAATAGGCCTGGTCTTCAAGTGGTTAAAAGTGCTGCAGTGCAGTTCAGTAAATCAAAATAAGTATTGAACACATCACCATTTTTCTAGATAAATACATTTCTAAAGGGTGCTATTAACATGAAATTTTCACTTTATGTCGGTAACAACCCATGCAACACCTTTTACTTGTCCATCCAAAGAGAACCAAAGGAGCCGCCATATTAGTATATCGTTAAAAAATGGCTTTATTTAAAATAGACAGGTACTTACAGGATCAAAAGGAACACAGGCATAAATAAGAGCTAAATGCTGAGATACCCTTCCCGGTAAACATGTGACATCACTGGCTAGGCCCCTCCCAAACATGTTTCGCCACCAATCAAGGGTGTGGTGTATACTCAAAAAACTGAGTAAAAATTTAATGAAAAGCTGATGACTTTAATTTAAGAGTCATTCAGCCAGGGCTCAGCACCTGCAAAGGAGCTCATACACCATACTCAAGTAGAGGGGTTGTATGGCTATGGTTGGTGAAACAGAAGCAGCTGTGCTAAGCTTTGTGTTCCATTTCAGAAATTACACGGACAAAAAAAATAACTGCCCCTTATGTCTATGCATTGTACTTTTACTATGAAAACAGAGCTATATATGGCAGTGGCTGAATTGTAAATACAGAATTAATTGTTAGAAATGTTTAATTAAACAAAGTTTGTTTAGCCTATAGTTGGTTCCTGTCCAAAGCCTTGTGTTATGAACAGCTTAATAAAGATTTTTTGATATCATGCATACCTATACACACTTTGCCCATTAAAATACCTGTCCATCATAATTAACACCCCTCAAAGGGTCATTGTTTGTGTAGGGGGTCAAGTGCCCATATGATGCTTAAACAATAACTAAACGGTGGTAACAACAAAGCATATGAGGCCCAACAGTAAACATAGAACAAGTGTTTATTTCCTAAATTCTTAGCTACAATAACAATGACAATGTGATTATCTTGTGATGTTTACAGGTAACCTAAGCTAGTTCGTAAAAGCATTCTCTGTCTTCAAAAGGACCAGCCCACAAATTAGTAAATATTAAAGCTCATATTCGGCATCACGTCTGAGGAAAGAAGAACTGGACAGAAAGAACACTGGTAAGACAATTTTATAATGTGTGACGATAGCAGCAAGTTGTGCTAGAAGCAGCTAACAGTCAGGTTATGTGATAATCCTCGGTCCTTACTATAACTGTATCATCTTGTATAACAATGTTATCAAAAGACCTCACAAATAATATATAGAATTGTACCATTTAGAGAAAGAAAGGGGAATTCCAGTGTATACCTTATTGCAGGGTTTTTCAATCAGCGTTCCGTGGAATCCTAGGGTTCCTCTAGAGGTTGCTAGGGGTTCCTTGACAATAAGCAACTTTTGCCTCTCAAACAAGTTCCAGTGACACCATTGATCAGCTATCAGTTAAGTGGGCGTTCTTCCCAATGTCCACAACTGAAGGAGCATTATTCCCAGTGACATCACACTAATATATCAAGAGTTGTAGATATAGTAATTTTTAGCAGGGGTTCCCTGACATTAAAATGTTAATTCAAGGGTTCCTCTGTGTTGAAACGGTTAAGAAAGGCTGCCTTATTGTTTTCAAACAATTCAGAAGTGGCAAACTTGCTTTTTTATAACAGATATGTTAAAACAGACCTGGCAGAAAATTCAAGGTCTACTAAATAAATCAGAGCCTCCTCTTTCTGTAGAAATGTGTTATATATTTTAGAAAAAGTTAAATACTTATGTAGCACTGTCCCTGTAGGGCCTTCTGCATGATGACTTATTGGGCCTCCTCTGACAGTTCACATATTCATCCTTACTCCCAATGGCTCGTTGCTCAATAAACAGTCCAGGGGTATTGGTTTTTAGTATTTATTTTGGAACATGGATGGGAGAAGGGAATAGTGGGATACTCCAACTGGAACTATGTACATTGGATAAGGACAACTCCCTTGGCCTCACCAGGTTGCTTGTGGAAGCAGTCACACTGCTTAAACCATACTGCCACATGTATGGAAAGGGTTAAGTCTCCTTGCTCTCTGTCATGGTCTTACCTTCTTGCTGTTCTCCTTCGTTTGACATGTGCTGGCGGCCATCTTGGTTTCTGGGTTTCTTGTAGCCTCCCACCCTGCGGCTCCTCCTTCTCACTGGGAGGAGCTGGATGCCTAGCTCATATATATAGGAGGTCTGTGGCTTCAGTTCCCTGCTTGGTCCTCCTGTGTTCACATGCTACTAAGACTGCTGCTACTTCTGGTTCCTGTCCCTGGCTTCGTCTGACTACCCTGTTGGTTCCTGATCCTGGCTTCGTCTGACTACCCTGTTGGTTCCTGATCCTGGCTTCGTCTGACTACCCTGTTGGTTCCTGATCCTGGCTTCGTCTGACTACCCTGCTGGTTCCTGACCCCTGGCTTCGCAAAGACTCTGCATCGGTTTCGCCATCCGTTTGGACTTTTGCTTTATAGCTTGTTTTTCAATAAAGCTGTCTTATTTTCACTTATCTGTTGTTGTACGTCTGGTTCATGGTTCCGTGACATTAGGACCAAGCCATGAATTCTGACGGTACAGGGCCATCCTCGCTACCCACGCTGGTTGCCAGACTTGATCAGCAGGATCACCTGTTGGGTCGGTTCGCCGTGGCGTTGCAAACCCTGCTTGAACGCACGGTACCACAGGCCACGAATTCTGACGGTACAGGGCCATCCTCACTACCCACGCTGGTTGCCAGACTTGATCAGCAGGATCACCTGTTGGGTCAGTTCGCCGTGGCGTTGCAAACCCTGCTTGAACGCACGGTTCATTTCGCTCCCGTTGCCGATGGGTCGGTTGTCGCTCCTGGGTCCGCTCCTACTGCCGCTCCGGTTGTTGCGCCAGAGTCTACCCCGACACCTGTTGTTGCGCCCGCGGTGTTTCGGGGTATGTCCGGTTCTGCCCCCCTTCCACAGCGCTTTGGGGGAGAGCCAACTCAGTGCCGAGGTTTCCTTAACCAGGTGGGCATTTATTTCGAGTTGCTGCCACATGCCTTTCCTACTGAGAGATCAAAGGTGGGCTTCTTAATCTCGCTGCTCTCGGACAAGGCCTTGGCCTGGGCCAGCCCTTTATGGGAGAACAACAATCCGGTGGTTGCCGAGTTTTCCGGTTTTGTTGCTTCTCTTCGGAAGGTATTCGATGTGCCGGCTCGTGCTGCCTCTGCTGCGAAGCTCCTTATGTCCATCAGACAGGGTTCATGATCCGTAGCTGAATACGCCATTGAGTTTCGTACCCTGGCAGCAGAGGTGGGCTGGAATAATGAGGCTCTGGTCGCTGCTTTCTCTCATGGTCTCTCGGATGCCTTGAAGGATGAGGTTGCAGCTAAGGACCTACCAGTGGAGCTCGAGTCTCTTATTTCTTTCCTGATTTTGATTGACACCAGACTCAGGGAGAGACCTTCCTTTAAGGAGAGTCTGCGGAGGCCTCCTAACAGATTGGCGCCTACCTTTGTTGTCCCACCCATGCCTCCCTCTCCTCCCACGCCTCCTGGGGATGACTTGTCTGGGGGTGAACCCATGCAGCTGGGGTTTGCTCGCCTGTCCGAGGGGGAGAGGGTACTCCGGAGACCGTGTATGGTTGTCCACCCGCAACCTCAACCTTCGAGTGCCCACTCCCAAGCTGGCGCCTCGCTTTGTTGGTCCCTTCCGAGTGCTTCGCAGGGTAAACCCGGTAGCCTATGCCCTTGCGCTTCCTCCTGGCATGCGGATCTCCAACGTGTTTCATGTCTCCCTGTTGAAGCCTCTGGTGTGTAATCGTTTCACTTCCTCGGTTCCTCGGCCTCGTCCGGTCCGAGTGGGCAATCGTGAGGAGTATGAGGTGAGCAATATCCTGGACTCACGCCTGGTCCGCGGTCGGGTGCAGTTTTTGGTTCATTGGCGTGGTTATGGTCCAGAGGAGCGTTCCTGGGTTCCCTCCGCAGATGTCCATGCTCCTGCCTTGCTCCGAGCCTTCCACGCACGCTTCCCTCAGAAACCGTTCTTTACTCCGCGGAGGAGGGGCCCTTGAGGGGGAGGTACTGTCATGGTCTTACCTTCTTGCTGTTCTCCTTCGTTTGACATGTGCTGGCGGCCATCTTGGTTTCTGGGTTTCTTGTAGCCTCCCACCCTGCGGCTCCTCCTTCTCACTGGGAGGAGCTGGATGCCTAGCTCATATATATAGGAGGTCTGTGGCTTCAGTTCCCTGCTTGGTCCTCCTGTGTTCACATGCTACTAAGACTGCTGCTACTTCTGGTTCCTGTCCCTGGCTTCGTCTGACTACCCTGTTGGTTCCTGATCCTGGCTTCGTCTGACTACCCTGTTGGTTCCTGATCCTGGCTTCGTCTGACTACCCTGTTGGTTCCTGATCCTGGCTTCGTCTGACTACCCTGCTGGTTCCTGACCCCTGGCTTCGCAAAGACTCTGCATCGGTTTCGCCATCCGTTTGGACTTTTGCTTTATAGCTTGTTTTTCAATAAAGCTGTCTTATTTTCACTTATCTGTTGTTGTACGTCTGGTTCATGGTTCCGTGACACTCTCATTCTGCAGTGATAGACTTGGTGATCTACATTCTCTTCAGCATATTCTCTAGCATCCTCTTTACTGACACCCATCCACTGACTCTTCTAGCTGCAGGGGTGGCCCACTCAGGTCAGGCCCCTTGACACAGATCAGTACTCACTGTACCGCAGAATCAGATCCTCCAGTGTCTCCCCTCGTAGTCAGGTCCACAGGACCTCTGGGTGCAGTTCCTCTCTAGCTCTTTAGGCCCTCATGTTGACTACCTGAGGCCACATGGCACCTCTACAAAGTAGGAGGCTCTGGGAATCCGCTATCATTTATATAGCATTTATACAGTATCCCAGCATGCACTGAGGCACTTTCCTTGGCCAAATCACCAGGGCTGTATTAAACGCTGTGCACTCATTCATCGGGTTTCCTCCCACTGTCCAATATGCCTCCCTTTTGAACCAGTGTGAAACACTCTGCAGACAGACTGAGTTGCACCTGGACACATTGAGCAGACCTCACTAGCAGATACTGCTCTCTGGTAGACAGAGAACAGTATAGATTTATCTGCAATCCCTCTGGTAAGCAGACAGGATTCAAAAACTATACTCTCTCTCTAGCACCTATCTAGGAGGGTGCTACACTTACCTGACATCCTTCTATCTGCATCACTTAGGTGGGGGTGATGTCAAACATCTTCTGGTGAGATCCTGGGGCTGGGTTATTTTCTGGCTAAAATTGGGATACTGATCATTCCTTAAGAATCTCTCAAGAAGGTTAGTGACATTGTGTCCCAGTATGCTGAAGGGGGGGGGGGGGGGGGATGATCAGTATATGATATGACCTTTTAAAAATCTTCTATCATTAAATCCACTATCATTTGTATTCCAGTGAGTTAACGGCTAGGCCCCTTTGGCCTCTTGCACAGGAAGGGTCCAATCAGGTCCAACTGTCAGTTGCAGATTTATTCATCCCTATGGATCAGCAGGTGTAAATGGACTTGTGTCTGTTTACACCCACATACCACCCACTGTCCGGAAAAAAACCCGGAAGGGGTTCTGTCCTCCTCTATCTAGGCAGATCAGATCAGAGGGCATTGGGGTCATAAAAGGACAGTGGAGTCCGTTACTCCTGGTGACCCATTGAGCAGAGCGGGCTCTGTCAGTGTCTGCTCTGCATAAACTGAGCGGACATGGATGTGACATCTGCCCGCTCTGCTCAACAAGGGATCAGTGGACAGATCACCTGCTGATTTCAGTCCTTCCAGTGTTAAAGGGGCCTTAGATGCAGTATGCCAATTTCACCTGCTCAGTTCTGTTATACATTCTGTGATAGATTATCTTTTTTTTTTTTAACCAGGTAAAGGTTTCTTGAGATGTCACACATTTGTACAACCAGACAATAAAAGTACATGTAGTTCACATCAGATATCAATTCAGCATACCAGTATTGTAGTTCATGTCACGGGAATGCTTTAAGCTCCCTTTAGAGCCGTATCTAGGGCCATGCACAACCGGGACACTAGGGCCACCATAACAAAGCAGGTAGACAAGCATTAAACATTTGGAAAGCAAGGGCATGCAAATTTCAGCCATAACATTACCAGCTAAATTAAGCATATCCATTTTTGTGATATATTTTACAACAATAACCTGTCCATTACTAAATCAGCTAGGGCCAAACCAGAAAAAGCCAACAAACTTCCCTATATCTTCTCAAATTTGGAAACGTTTCTTCAATGCTGATATATCAGCTTTTCTAACCTCAATGTTGTGCCGATCTGTGCAAGCCACATTTGAGGCGAAGGGGGAGTACTGGAAGTCCAATGAAGTAAAATAAGCCTGCAAGCCTGAAACAATGCTCTTGATGCTGCCTCTTTAACCACTTCAGCCCCGGAAGGTTTTACCCCCTTAATGACCAGGTAATTTATTGTGATTCGGCACTGTGTTGCTTTAACTAAGAATTGCACGGTCATGGGACGCTGTGCCCAAATACAATTGATGTCCTTTTTCCCACAAATAGAGCTTTTTTTTGGTGGTATTTGATCACCTCTGCAGTTTTTAGATTTTGCACTATAAACAAAAAAAAGAGCGATGATTTTGAAAAAAAATATATATATATTTTTTACTTTCTGCTATAAAACATTCCCAATAAAAAAATGTAAAAAATCTATTTTTCTTTATCAGTTTAGGCCAATTTGTATTTGGCTACATATATATGGTACATAGGTGATAAGAAGATAAAAATCAATATCCTATGCAGAAGCATGAATGAACATGACTTGTGTGCATACAAAATATAAATCGAAACAGTCCAGATATTAAACAGTCTCTGTAATGAATGAAGGAGAGGTGATGATAGGCCTCCTCAATGTGGGATTTTGTCGGCAAACAAATACAAATATGTATAAAAAACATATTTGTATTTGTTTGCCGACAAAATCCCACATTGAGGAGGCTAATCCTTTTACTCTTATATATGACTAGGGATGGTGGCAAACCATACCAACCTCAATCTGTAAAGTTTTTAGAGGTGATGATAGGAAGCCGCTCCCACTGTAGAGTAATAATCCACCACCGTGATATAAATGACCGGGGTACTCTTACCAGCTGAGGTGAACCTTCAAATTAATGAGAGGTCAATTAGGCATAAATAGCAGGGGTCAGCTTAGCAGATAACCGATCATCAGCCTCCATGAACTCTTAAACCGGAATGGATGTAAACTTTATCGGATGCGGAACATCCCCAGCTCCTCTACAACTACCTCATGAAAAAATGAAGGGGGATACGATAGTGTAATACGTCCAAAACCAATTTATTGATAAAGGATAGACAGGTACTCACATAATGTTTAAATGAAAACAGCATGGAATTTCCAAAATGGCTGCGGTGGAAGAGTGCTTACGTGCGTCATACGTGACTGACGCGTTTAGTCATCATAGACATAGTAGAGTTCATCGTATTAACCACAGCATTCCAATAGCGATGAAGCTTCCGGCACTTCCATAGCAAGTGTATTATGTCCCCTACCTCCCTGTTACATCTAGCGCATATGGGGTCAAGGCGTACGCCTATGGAATTTAGCCTGAGTGGGGTACGATGGACTCTTAATAGAATGTATAATTGTGACAGTCTCTGTAAGACGTTAAGAGAGCCCCCCAGTACGGCCTCCAGAGCCTCCTCCCATTGGTCTCCCGGGATATTGCCTATGTCCCTCTCCCACACATACATTATCTTAATTTAAAATAAAAAAAATGTATGCTTAGATAGGTAAAGTGTATCCAAGACCAAGATCAAAAATGTCATATACTGCAGGTTACCCATTCTTAGAGGTGGGAACTGTATTCGTTTAGGTTTCAAGTAATTGTTTCTTTATTTTCATTTGGTGATCCTGCCAGTAATACACTTCCTGTCTGCAGGGTGACAACACTAGTAAAAGTGTAATGACTGCAGACCATCCCCTCTCATCTCCAAAACTTAGGGTAATGTATTCTCTAGACCATAGTGAACTGTTTTAAAACAGTAGATTATAACAGGAGTCTTCTGACCAGTAACATCTTAAATTTTCTATTAGTTGTATTATTGTTGTAACCAGGAAAATGTGTGCTAGGTAGGGATGATCGAACGGTTCGGGTCCACGATAGGTTCGGCCCGAACATTGGGTGTTCGAGGTTCGGCCGAATTTAGAACTTTTTGCCCAAAAAGTTCGGAATTCGGCAACCAGAACCGCCCAAAATGCAATGCTTCAGGAAATGGGCTTTAAAAGCCCGTGATTGGACCAGAACCATTAGCAAAAGCCAATTGAGGGGGCAGGAGAATGCTAGGAATGTGATTGGAGTGACTAGGGGGTCCCTAGACCAATCATTAGTGAATACGCCCCCCAGTATATAAGATCGCCCCCGCCATATTCCCAGCATTGTTATACTGGACATGGAAGAGAGTGGAAGCAGTTCTGTTAATTTTACTTTAAAAGTGTCATTTAGCTATTTTTAGTGTGAGGAAAGGGATATCTAGTGTAGTTAGAGTGCTCCTTTACACTTAAGTTAGCTTCAAAAATTTAGTTTCTGTAGGGAAAGTGTTAAGTGTCAGGGGACCGTAGTGTAGTGTAGGGTTAACTGACAGTGACTGCTATGGCAGGGTGACAAAACCCTTCCATAGCAGGGTGACCGCTATAGAGAAATGATCATTTCTCTGAGTTGCTTCGGGACAGGTATGTGGCTTCTCACCAGCAAGCATTTTTTATGCTGCAGGGGCTGCCACTGCCAGTGTTTTTTTGAGGACATGTTTGATGTCAGACATGACATCTGAACATGTGTATAGGGGGTATATATAGACATATATGTCTGAATATATACCCCTAGACATATATAGGTGTGATAGTAGCAGAAATAAATGCTTGCGCTAATGAAATCATTTACAGTAATATATTTCTGCTACTATCACACCTATATATGTCTAGGGGTATATATTCAGACATATATGCCTATATATACCCCCTATACACATGTTCAGATGTTTTGCCTGCCTCAAAAGAACCCCAAAAAATGCCAAAAAAACGCTAGCGTCAAAAAAAAAAAATGCCCAGGTGTGTTTTTGCTGGCATTTTTTGGGGGGTTTTGGAGGCAGGCAAAACATCAGAACTTGTGCACAGTACCACTATACACAAGTTCAGATGTTTTTCCTGACTGCAAAGAACCCAAAAAAATGCCTGCTATTAAACCGGCAAGGTGTTACAGCAGAGAAGCCATATTCCTGTGCTTAAAGTTTTCTAATACAAACGATCTTTTTTTTTTATGGTTCTGGACATGCTACAGAGCTGAAACTTCACAGGTACACCTTTTAGACCCCCCCCCCCCAGACACAAAATCACACAAAAAAAAGTTCTTAAAAATTGTCATTTTTGATAAAAAAGCCAATGATTGAAAAATTATAAAAAAAAAAATAAAAAAAATAAAAAGAGATTTTTTGATTTTTACTTTGGATTTAGTATCTGGGGGGTCTAAAAAGTGTACATGTGAAGTTTCAGCTCTGTAGCATGTCCAGAACCCCCCAAAAATTAGCATTTTCTTATAATTTTTATTAGAACAGGTATACGGCTTCTCTACGGCGCTTTTTCTTGCATTTATCGGGCATTTTTGGAGGCAGGCATGACTTTTTTTGGATTTAGTGTCTGGGGGGTCTAAAAAGTGTACCTGTGAAGTTTCAGCTCTGTAGCATGTCCAGAACCAGAAAAAAGATCATTTTTCAGTAGAGCAGGGATGGTGGGACCCCTCTTTTACACTTATATGATCTTTTTTTGGGGTTCTGGACATGCTACAGAGCTGAAACTTCACAGGTACACCTTTTAGACCCCCCAGACACAAAATCACACAAAAAAAGTTCTTAAAAATTGTCATTTTTGATAAAAAAGCCAATGATTGAAAAATTATAAAAAAAAAATAAAAAAGAGATTTTTTTATTTTTACTTTGGATTTCAGATCTGGGGGGTCTAAAAAGTGTACATGTGAAGTTTCAGCTCTGTAGAATGTCCAGAACCATAAAAAAAAAAGATCGTTTGTATTAGAAAACTTTAAGCACAGGAATATGGCTTCTCTGCTGTAACACCTTGCCGGTTTAATAGAAGGCATTTTTTTGGGTTCTTTGCAGTCAGGAAAAACATCTGAACTTGTGTATAGTGGTACTGTGCACAAGTTCTGATGTTTTGCCTGCCTCCAAAACCCCCCAAAAAATGCCAGCAAAAACACACCTGGGCATTTTTTTTTTTGACGCTAGCGTTTTTTTTGGCATTTTTTGGGGTTCTTTTGAGGCAGGCAAAACATCTGAACATGTGTATAGGGGGTATATATAGGCATATATGTCTGAATATATACCCCTAGACATATATAGGTGTGATAGTAGCAGAAATATATTACTGTAAATGATTTCATTAGCGCAAGCATTTATTTCTGCTACTATCACACCTATATATGTCTAGGGGTATATATTCAGACATATATGTCTATATATACCCCCTATACACATGTTCAGATGTTTTGCCTGCCTCAAAAGAACCCCAAAAAATGCCAAAAAAAACGCTAGCTTCAAAAAAAAAATGCCCAGGTGTGTTTTTGCTGGCATTTTTTGGGGGGTTTTGGAGGCAGGCAAAACATCAGAACTTGTGCACAGTACCACTATACACAAGTTCAGATGTTTTTCCTGACTGCAAAGAACCCAAAAAAATGCCTGCTATTAAACCGGCAAGGTGTTACAGCAGAGAAGCCATTTCCTGTGCTTAAAGTTTTCTAATACAAACAATCTTTTTTTTTATGGTTCTGGACATGCTACAGAGCTGAAACTTCACATGTACACTTTTTAGACCCCCCAGATCTGAAATCCAAAGTAAAAATAAAAAAATCTCTTTTTTTTTTTTTTTTTTATAATTTTTCAATCATTGGCTTTTTTATCAAAAATGACAATTTTTAAGAACTTTTTTTTGTGTGATTTTGTGTCTGGGGGGTCTAAAAGGTGTACCTGTGAAGTTTCAGCTCTGTAGCATGTCCAGAACCAGAAAAAAAGATCATATAGGTGTTAAAGTTAAAGGAGGCTCCCGAACCACATCCCTGTTCTACTGAAAAATTATCTCTTTTTTTTCATGGTTCTGGACATGCTACAGAGCTGAAACTTCACATGCACACCTTTTAGACCCCCCAGATACTAAATCCAAAAATCTCTTTTTTTTTTTTTTTAATTTTTCAATAATTGGCTTTTTTATCAAAAATGACAATTTTTAAGAACTTTTTTTGTGTGATTAATAGTTAATGGGGCATGACCCAGAACCCTAGGCACTTTTTAGGGGCATTTATTGGGTTTTGGGGCTTCAAAATGGTGTTTTTTGATTACCAAAGTTCGGGTCCCATTGATTTCAATGGGGTTCTGAAATCCGAACCGAACTTTCGTGAAGTTCGGGTGTTCTGGTCGAACCGAACTTTTCAAAAGTTCGATCATCCCTAGTGCTAGGAAGATTGAAGGTTTTGTGCAGTGCACAGTGTGCTGCATGTATACAATAATGGAGCAACCGTTCCAGGAAGGATACCACTGCGACAGATGTGAGCGGGTTGCCCTTCTGGAAGCTCACATTAGAGATCTGGAGGAGCAAATTGCAACACTGGGCAGAACTGACAACCTTGAAAGGGGTCCTCTGCTCGCTGAGCAGGTGGCTAGTGGGGTTAATGGGGAGGGTGGAGGGTTAAGTCAAGATTATCATGTAGGAAGATGGGTTAATACAGTCAGAGGGAGTGGTAGGAGCTCACAGAAAAGGAAGGCCAGCCCTGGGTTTGAGCACTCTAACAGATTTTCCATGTTGGGTGAAGATGTGGGGAAGGTATTGCTGAATCTTGGCTTCATTCTTCACTGGGCTAATAATATTCCTGGCTATGCACTCTTTCAGAAAGACAGGGTAAAATGGAGGGGTGGTGGTGTCTGTCTCTATGTGAGAAGTGAGCTCAAAGTGAGTGTGAAAGAGGACCTAGTGAATGGAAGGTGTGATGAGTTGGAAGCAGTAAGGGTGGAAATGTACATGGGTGTGCGTAATACAAAGATTATCATAGGAGTTTGTTATAGACCTCCCAGTATTAATGAGGAGGTGGAGACTCAGATCCTGACACAGATAGAAAGGGCTGTAAGGGCTGGGATAGTGATAATAATGGGTGATTTTAACTACCCAGACATTGACTGGAGTAATGGCACTGCTTGAACAGTTAAACTGCAAAAATGTATAAACCTATTGCAAGACAATTTTATGGTACAGTTTATTGAGGCCCCCACTAGAAATGATGCTCTGTTGGACCTGGTAATCTCAAACTATGCAGAGCTTATTAATAATGTTCATATAAAAGAACATCCGGGTTAAAGTGACCAGAATATCATTTCATTTAATGTTAGCTGTAAGCAAAAAACGCTTACAGGAAATACAAAAACACTTAACTTTAAGAAAGCAAATTTTCAAATGATGAGGGCTGCTCTCCAGGATTTAGACTGGGTGGGAATATTGGCATTGATGAGCACAGAACAGAAATGGAAAATTTTCAAAATGACTTTATGCAAACTCACTGCAAAGTATATTCTCATGGGTAATACGTTTAAAAGGCTAAAAAATAAAACCTATGTGGCTCATGGCCAAAGTTAAAAAAGTAAATAATACTTTAAATAAAATAAAATTGTATTATTTAAAGTAAATAATATATAAAAAATAGGAAAAGAGCTTTTAAAAAATATAAAAATGAAGGAACACTATCATTGTTGAATTGTTATAAAGAATATAACAGAATATGTGAAAAAAAGGAAAATCGAGGATGCAAAAATTCAAAATGAATGAAAGATTGCAAAAGATAGTACGACAAACCCCAAAAAATTATTCAAATATACGAATAATAAAAAGGTTACGTCTGAGCATGTAGGCCCTTTACAAAATAATCAGGAGTGGGTGACTGGGGACAAAGAGAAGGCAAATTTATTAAATACAGTAAAACCTTGGATTGCGAGCATAATTTGTTCCGGAAACATGCGTGTAATCCAAAGCACTCTTATATCAAAGCGAATTTTCCCATAAGAAATAATGGAAACTCAGATGATCCGTTCCACAACCATTTATTCATAAGTCTTTCAGTTTATAGTCTATATACAAAGATTATAGCAATGTGATAGGTTGTGTCATAATAAAATGTCCATCCACAAATGGCAGCCTCCACAAGGGGAATAGAAGCAAAATCCAGCAGGAGCTACAGAGTATAAAAGAGAAGAGAGGCGCCTCTAAGTGTAGCAGTATGGGGACATTTAATTAAGGTACAACATTTAGCAACTCACATGGTTGATGATTAAAGAGGCACATCTAAGTATGCAGGCATCCGGGGTAAAGCTGTCCACATAGACCATCTTCTGAACCACTGGCTCTCACCGATGTCAGTCTGCAATTGTGATTGGGAAGACTACCCTGCAGTAGAGTGATCTGAAAGCGAGACTTTGAATAGCTCTTGGAGCGCAGCGTGGAAGGGTGTGATGAAGATGGCAGTGCGGAGGATGGTCTATGTGGAAAGCTTTACCCCGGATGCCGGCATACTTAGATGTGCCTGTTTTAATCATCAACCATGTGAGCTGCTAAATATTAAACCTTCATTAAATGTAACAATATTGCTACACTTAGAGGTGCCTCTCTTCTCTTTTATACCCAGTTGTGAGATGACGCTACTTGTATATCAAGACATTGCTTGTATATCAAGTCATTTTAAAAATTAGCTTGTCTTGCAAAGTGCTCTCAAACCAAGTTACTCTCAAACCAAGGTTTTACTGTACTTTGTAAAGCTCTGTGTATACAAAGGAGCAGGAGGTAGCTCATGACCATAATGAGGATGGTATTGACACAGCCCCAAATGATCCACAATGGCTCAAAGTGATATGGTCCAGAAATATTTAGACAGAATAAGGGTGGATAAAGCGCCTGGACCAGATGGCATCCATCCACGCATCCTAAAAGAATTGAGTGCTGTAATTTCAAAGCCTTTGTTTTTTAATTTTTAGGGACTCGTTAAGGACTGGAATAGTACCACTGGATTGGCGTAGGGCCAATGTGGTGCCTATATTTAAAAAGGGATCAAAGTCTTTGCCAAGTAACTATAGACCTGTTAGTTTAACTTCTATAGTCGGGAAGATACTAGATAGTTTAATAAAAGACCACATAGATGAGTTCTTGCTGGAAAAAAATATTTTAAGCAACAGACAGCATGGATTCATGAAAGACAGAAGTTGATAAACGAACCTGATTTCTTTTTATGAGGAGGTAAGTAAAACCTTGGACAGAGGGGTGGTTGTGCATGTAGTATACATGGATTTTGCAAAAGCGTTTAACACAGTTCCCCACACATGGCTAATGTGTAAGGTAAAGTCTACAGGCTTGGAAGGATCAGTTTGTAAATGGATAGAAAACTGGGTAAAAGATAGAATTCAGAGAGTAGTGGTTAATGATTCTTACTCTGAATGGTATAAGGTTATCAGTGGTGTACCCCAAAGTTCAGTGTTGAGACCCTTACTTTTTAATATCTTTACGTATAAATGATATAGGGTTTGGGATTAAAAGTACTATTTTAGTCTTTGCAGATGACACCAAGCTTTGCAGTGGAATAACTTCCTTACAGGATGTCTCCAACTTACAAGCTGACCTCAATGCACTGTTTCATTGGTCAACTATGTGGCAAATTAGGTTTAATGTTGATAAATGTAAAGTTATGCACTTGGGGGCTAAGAATATGCATGCAGCATACATACTAGGGGGAGTAGAACTGGGGGAACCCATAGCAGATAAGGATCTGTGTGTTCTGGTAGAGCCTAAGCTTAATAATAGCATGCAATGCCAAGCTGAGGTTTCCAAAACAAGCAAAGTCCTTTCTTGTATTAAGAGTGGCATGGACTCCAGAGAGAGAGATATAAATTCTGCCCCTGTACAAATCAATAGTAAGACATCATCTGGAATATGCAGTTCAGTTTTGGGCACCAGTTCTTAAAAAGGATATCGGGGAACTGGAGAAAGTGCAGAGAAGGGCAACCAAACTGATAAGAGGCATGGAGGAGCTCAGCTATGAGGAAAGATTAGAGGAACTGAATTTATTCTCTCTTGAGAAGAGGAGATTAAGGGGGAATATGATCAACATATATTAATACATAAGGGGTCCATATAGTGAATTAGTGTTGAGTTATTCACTTTAAGGTCAACACAGAGGACAAGGGGGCACTCTTTATGTCTATGGGAAAACAGATTTCATCTCCAAATACAGAAAGGTTTCTTCACCGTAAGAGCTGTGAAAATGTGGAATAGACTCCCTTCAGGTTCTGGCTAGCTCACTAGATTGCTTTAAAAAAAAAAAAGGCCTGGATTCTTTCCTGGGTGCACATAATATAAATGGGTACTAATATTTATAGGTAAAGTTGATCCAGGGAATATCCGATTAACTCTTGGGGGATCAGGAAGGAATTTTTTTCCCCTGCTGTAGTAAATTGGATCATGCTTTGCTGGGGTTTTATTTGCCTTCCTCCGGATCAACTGCGGGTATAGGATTGTGCATATGGGATTGTATGGTTGGGTTTTCTTTACTGTTTTTTGTTTTTGATTGGTTGAGCCAGGTTGCCTTGTGTCTTTTTTCAACCTGACTAACTATGATAAAGAGTGCAGAAGAGGGCATAGAACATTGCCAATTCACAATAATTTTTTTTGCATTTGTCAAAGTGATATAATAAAATTAACTCAATGGTAGAAAAGACCAAAAGGGGCAAAAAAAAAGAAAGAAATTAATTGTTAGGGTTTACTTACACTTTAACCACTTAACATCCAGAGAAGTGTTTTTATTTTTTTTGCACACATGTAAAATCTGCGTTTTTTCCTTGATAATTACCTAAAACTCTAATTCTACTATATATTTGCTGAATGCAAAGGGTCTGTTGAGTAAAATGGTAGCAGCTTAAGCTGTTTATGTCACACATTATTCATGTAACTGGATCACCAGGTAAAAGGTAATAATCTAAAAAAACAAATGCAGCCATCACATGTAAGAATTGATAAGCTGCAATTCAGAAAAATATGTTTGTTTTGGGGTTTAATACTGCTTTAAGACCCAAATACACCTTTCCAAACTTTTACTTAACTATACATCTTTGCAGTGGTAAATGTGGTCTGTTTAGTTATTTATAACTTTTCTCAAAAATGTATCTCAAATTAAACTGAACAGGATTCCTCAAAATATCACCTTGATTATAACTAAACAGATGAACTCTGTAGCTGCTGCTTCATTCAATGCATTCCAGCAATGCAGTATATTACACACTATCAGCATGATTCAGCAAACACCTTTACCTTTCACCGTATAAACATTATACATTATAATGTTTATATTCTAAGAAAACAAACATCAACATTTTAAGTTGAATAATTTATGAAACACTTTAAATGAATAAAGTTTACAGTAATATTAAATCAGTTAAGGCAATCCAAAGCAGCAGAAGACACTTTGCTTTTAGACTAAGTAGATTTGGTTATAGTGCTTTTCCAGCCCCCTAGAAGCTGAAGATTTTAAAAATATGGCAAAAATATTTTTGAAATGACATTAGCATGTTAAAAAAAAACAAATGTAAAGGGTCCTCTGCAGTTGATTGGGTTCTCTGCTCTTTGTCTTAACTCGGTGAATAAGCTTAGGCCCTCTAACACAGCAGGCTGAATGAAAAAGGCTACACAAACTTTTAAGAACACGAGCTTACAGTAGATACCTTTAACTCAGCTGTGAATTAGTACCAGGAAATAGACACATGACTGTTTCGTCGTAAATGAGCTCAATGTATTGGTATGGGTTAGAGTAAATGGTGATATAAACAAAAATGAGCAGATAGAGGGTATATTTAGAAACAGTCTTCTAGACAGTATAATAACTATGCAAAAGAATCTCAGAATAGAGTTCTGTAGCACTAGACTGAAAACAAATCATTAGTCAGCAAAGTCAGCAGAAAATAGTACTTAGAAAAAATAACTGTAGTGTGGATAAAAATACTATAGCTGATTAAGGCCTGTTTCACACATATATTCATTTCATCAGTTCAGTCACATTTTTTGTCATAATTTTTTTTCAGTCAACATCAGTTTTGCATCAGTTTTTCATCCGTTGTCATCAGTTTTCATCCTTTGTCATCCATTTTTCATCCGTTTTTTGTCCGATCCATTTTTTTAAAAAATAGGGATTTCATCCGTTCAAAAAAACGGATGTTGACGGAAGCAGGTGAAAACGGATGTAAAATGAATGATCATCCGTTGTCATCCATTTTTCCATAGGAATGCAGTGAGGTCCATTTTTCATCCGTCAAAGAGTTGGATAAAAAATAATGGACGAACGGTCTGTATGTGTGAAAAGGGCCTTAGAGTGCACTCTAGAAGAATTTCAAGGATATGGTGCAATGTCCCCTGAGAGGTACTTCCTAATATAAGCAATAGGCAAAGGTCTTTGTGGAGCACCTATGGGAGTTCAGTCCTCAGCCCTAGAATTGGGCCCATGAGTACAATCCCAGTAAAACCGGCATGAAGTGAGGTAAGGCTAATAGATAAGTGTATAATCACTTTCCAAAGGGCTCTGTCTCTCTAGCAGCAGGTGGTAAATCATTGTAGTGGAAGTTCACCAGTCCCAGCAACATCGCAGCTCACAATCCAGTCTCATACAGCGATTAATCTTCCCTCCGCTTTGCACCCAGGTAACTCCAGTCATGAGCACACTAGGAATAAGCACTCCAGACCCTGTTCAGGCTGCCGATATGCAGTAAGCAATGGCACACACTCAACAGCGATGTGCACTCTCCAGTCTTCTTCAGAGGAAGTTATTCTCTGTACAGCTTGGGAAAATGTAGGTCCTTCCCCTTTCAGCAATTTCACTCAGTGGAATGTAGTTCAAAAACTCCTGACTCCCACAGTAGAATCTCCCCTCTAGACTACAGTTCAAACTGATCAGTGCTTCCTGAATCAGTCAGTTAATATCTTCCTGCTCCCTCCTCTCTCTGGAAACAGCCATTAACCAGTTCAGCTAATCAGGGTGGGAGCACCTGGCTACACACCACCTCCAGAAATCATTGGCTCCCAAAAAATGGGCAGAGTTGAATGATATATAATGCCCGTAACTTTAGATTAACTAAAATGAACAGCTAAATGCATGAAAAAAGATTCACATAGCATAGGAATTTGAGAAGGGAACCTCTCACCATTTGTTATAAGGAGTGAGGTTATCTTGTCCATAAACCACCTATCATGGAATGGCACATCTAGATATGCCAGGGGGTGAGACACCTTCCACTAAATCTGTAGTGGGAAGGGTTGCTGCTTCATGAATCCTTGGAGTGGTGAAAATTACTTCCTCAGAAATTTCACCTAAGGTGTTATAAGTCAGTCTTTTAGGGGGCCGAATTGTTTGTTTTTCTCTTTGTTCTTTCGGCTCAGATGGCTCTTTCCCAATCGGTTCCTCTTCTGATTCATTGGATGGTGAAGGAGTCTCTGTTCTTTGCAATCAAGAAAGCTGGAGGGTACTATCACCTGATTGCAGGTCCTGCACTCTTACTTTCAGATCAAAGTTTCTCTCATTTCACTGGCCCTGGGTGTCAAAGGCTACCTGAGCCTTCTCACACACTGTCTTCCCATTCTTCCTCAAACAATCAAAAAACCCCTTATAGAAGGTCACAGAGGTCCAGTCTGCAGACGTGCTGAAGGTCAGGCCAACCACCAGCTAGGCTTTCTTTCCGAACATGAGCATATACAGACAGTACCTGATGGCATCTTTCTCAGTGCTGTTTTAAGCATGCGCCGTGGCTGAAATGTGTCTACTCCAATGTTGCTTCTTTTCATCAGTAAAGCATCCTGAGCATGTTTAATAGAGTGTAGTTGAAATGTTCTGGCTGTGGGTCTCCTTGTGGGGTGGTATAGGGTTGTTCTGGACTTTTAGAAGCCCAGTAGGTCAAACAGTTTCTTGACAAGTCTACTTTCAAAGTCTCTTCCTTGATCGGAATGAATGCACTGAGATAGGCTATAATGGGCATACCAGGTGAAATGATCGGTCACCACCAGGACATTTCCCGGTCTACTCAAATCAGGTTCCAAACACAGAAAGTCAATGCACACTAATTCCATCATTCCCTGACCTTGGAGATGGCCCATGGCAGCTCTGGTGGGTAAAGTCTCCTTTGTATACATCCTATGCAGGAGTGACAATATCCTTCAATATCAGCCTGCATACAGGGCCAGTAGAAGCAACCTCTCACTAGTTTAAACATTCTTTCAGGGCCTAAATAACCATGGCCAACGTGCAAAGCAGTCTCTCTATGCTGTTCTGGCACAAACAGTCACCACTTATCTTAAAGATCATCCAAGGGGCCTCTTTGGTAGAACTATAATCAATCCCATTCCTTGTAAATCAGGTGCACTTCTTTGGGACAGTTTCTCAGCAGCAAATCTGGACTTTGGCCCTTCGGGGCTTTTTTTGTCAAACTGCAAAGAGGGTCAACCATCTGACCTTTCTTCAAATCCCTCTTTGAAAGTTTGGGCAAGCCTTCATTCCTAACTTGGGAAAGGTCATGGTAGTATATAGGGACTTGGTGGGGTGGAGTTTTAAGACGCTAGAGAAGGTAGACTGGATTTGTGGCAAGTTTGCTGGATAGTTTATGCCATTTTAACCTGTATACTGTAAAATGTGAGTGCAATTTTAAATAAATGCTGTGGGTTTTTAAATGATACACAATGGCAGAATCTATGTGGCTCTGTATTGATGTTATAGAAAAACAGATTGGCATTATCAAGCTCCTAAAGGGACAGCCATCCAGAATTTGCCATTGGGCGATTGGAATACATGTCAAAACTGAGGGGCATCTGATATAATTCCCCAGAGTGGGGGCAGCGTATTTAGACCTATATTGCACCTATAGGTCACAGCTTTAAGGTGAGAGCACAACCACTAACACTGACTTGGTGTATACACACACTGTGAAGAGTATTGGTTACAGTGTTTTAGATATTTATTACAACATGCATTAGAAAGTGAAATTTATTTATAATTATTTAAAGTGGAAAGAAAGCACGAGCACTTATTTGAAGACTGCATTATTGACTTTATTGATTCATTGAACATTTTTGAAGATTGATAACACCCAGTTTGATTTAAAGAATTTATTGTATTATGAAATTATGAAATTATTTATTGGATTGAAGCACCTTATAATCAAGAATATTTGATTTTAACACTCTGATGATTGATTGTACCTCATTTTAGTTGTTTATATATTTTTGAAAATCACGAGAATAAGGAATTGAGAGAATACAACACAATATTTATTTATCACATATTTAATCACAGCAAATATTTATTTATTTATTTATTTTTACACTTCTGAAAGCGCGCCACACACCCCCATACTTAGATTTACCTACTGGGTTCTGGTACCAGTCTAGTGGTGCAGCAGTCGGAAGGGATCAAAACCACCCCCCTTGATAGCGCAGGAACCACCCACACACATACAAATGCATTAGAAAGTGCTCAATGAACAGCCCGAGAACAATGTGGGGAGGAGGACACCATGCTTCATTGTGAAAGTGATCGCCGGCTATACAGCCACCGGATCACTTTCAAAGTTTCACTTTCCAGCTGGGAGCTGGCTAAGAAAAGCCAGCACAAGCCATCAGCTTATGCTTAAGAGACAAAAACAAACAACGCTTCAACCCACTGGACTCTTATCACAAGGTAAGAATCCACACCGGTGCCTTGCTCTTAGCCTCTGCAAGCGGTTCTGATTCCAAATGGTTAGATAATAGCCAGCAGCACGGTAAACTGCAGTCAAAAAATGCTTTATTGAAGATTAAAAAAAAGGAATACATCCAGCTAATAGAGACGATGACACATTTCAGCCAACAAGGTTCTTACTTATAACTACCATCTCTACCAGCTGGATTTTATCCCCCATTTTTGTCTTCCATAAAGCATTTTCTGACTGCAGTTTACCATGCTGTCAGCTTTTATCTAGCTATTTGGAATCAGTGTATGCTTTAATGATTCACTCTTTGGACGTACTACATATTCTGAGAAAAAAAAACAAAATCAAATATTGTTCAAATATCGTTCAGTGGCTGGACAGTAAGTGGAAGTTGTTTAAATAAGTCACATTGTAGGAGTGAGATTTAACTACAAATAAACATTAAAGTGCATTATTTCAAAGACAATTGCCATACATATTGTAGTGGATGAACACTTTATAAACAGCTTGGTTAGGCTGTAATAAAAGAGAGAGAGAGAGAGAGAGACAAGGCAAATTTTACTCCAAAAATTAGAGTTTATTATTTCAGAGAAAATAGTTACACATATTGTGCAGTGGCTGTAGACTATGTAAGTTAGGTCGGAATGCAAGAGGGAGAAATGAGGCAGGTTTTATACTGAAAGAAACATTAGAGCCTATAGTTTTAGAGGCAATAGCCATACATATTGTAAATTGGTTGGACAGTATGTATGCAGCTTGGTCAGGCTGCAATATAAGGGAGAGACACACGGCAGATTTTATTCTGAAATCAAAATTGGGGTGCATTATTTCAGAAGACAATAGCCCAAATATTGTACAGTGAATGGACAGTATGTAAACATCTTGGTTAGGCCAAAATATAACAGGGAGCTATGAGTAGTGTGTAAACAGCTTACACAATTTAAGGTGGAGAGACAAGGCAGGTTTTATTCTAAAATACACATTAGAGTGTTATTATTTCAGAGACAATAGCCAAACGTGTTATACAGTGGCTTAAGAATATGTAGGAAGTTTTGTTAGGCAGCAATATAAGAAGGAGGGACAAGGCAGGTTTTATCTTAAATTATCTTAAAATAAATACTTTATGTGAGAGAAACAATAGACACAAATATTTTTGAGAGCAAGAGCATTGGAATAGGTTGAAAACATGGAGACACATAGCATGGTTTACCCTTTGACAAAGATTAGATACTTTGCGGTAGAGCTCCTGAAACAATATATGTGGCACTTTTACAGTGCCAGAACACAGGAATAGGCCACAAGCTTTAAGATGTAAAGCGGGATAGTAATTGTGGAGGGCCAGCAAAGGTGGCAAGAGCTGGTAATGGTGGCAGACCAGCAGAGGTAGCAAGAGTTTGTAACAGTGGCAGTTCAGTAAAGGTGGCAGAAGCTGGTAATGGTAGAAGGGACCATTTTAGCCGGAAGCATCCGCTGCAGTGGTTTTAAAGTCATTGTTAATCCAGGACTAGTACATATTTATGAAATTGAGCTGGTACACCGTGTCAGGGGACAGGCAGATAATTCTCTCCAACAAATCATCTGCTGCACTGATGGCCCTGTAAGAAAACACACTAGCTTCCAGGAAAGCCAGAAATTCCAGCACATACTGTACTTTGCCAGCTCACGAAGTGGTCCAGCCGGCACACTCAATAGTCCATGGGCTCCAGACTTTGAAGAGTGTTCACATTAGGCCTAGACTCTAAGCTGTTTATAATCATTTAGTTCAGACACTACTGTGGTTGAAAAAATATCCTAAAAGTGTCACTTGATTGGATGGGGCCATTCCAGTGCCACATCCTAATTTTCACCATCAAACTCACAGATTTATTTGATTTTGATAGTGATTGAAGGATCGATGGCACATTGAGCATGAGACTGCCACTATCAGGAAAAAGGGCCAAGAGATTCTTACACAGTACCTCCTCTAAGTGGTGCATTTTTTGCTCCCTCTGGGATGGTAGCATTAGACCTGCCATTTTCCCCTTGTATCATGGATCTGAATGGGCCATTACCAAATATTAGTACGTGTTGTTCATGGCCTAAATCCTGGGATTATTGCATAGGCATTTCAGAAAAAAAAAAAAAATCCCATTCACTATAAAACTGCCTGCAGCAAAAAAACAAAAGTCTTTGGTGTCATCAAGGCCAGCAGTGTCCACAACTATCTCATCCCATAAAAGTGCAACTCCTGAGTTTTGGGAGGAATGAAACATTCCCCTGGAAGCCATCCTCCTTTCCTCCTCCTTCCTTCTGCTGTCTAAACTCAACCCTCCTACTACTCTTCATACTTCTCCACTTTCTGCTGACTCTACTTCACAGGGAGAGAGGAAGTAAGCAAGGGCCAGGCAAATGCTTGCAGGGTTTGACTAAAGTGGTTGCACACTCTTCTGGCCTGATGTAGGTCATCCTGAAAGCCAGGGTACCTAACCAGACACCATTAAGTTGAGGGCATGTGCCAGGCAAGGTTAATGTGTAAACACTAACTATAAAACAAAAAAAGGGGGCACACAACCTTGTGCATTACCTTTTAAAAAAGAAAAAATACTCACAAGAGCCAAAGGCCAATGACATCAAAGTGTACCCAGGTCCCAAATAGACAAATGAAAAAGGCTGCGAGTGCTCAGTTTGGCCTGGACCTCATTCTCGTTATCTGGCAGACAAGCCAACAAATTTCGAAGGCTAGACCCTCTTACTCAAGCTTGAATCTCTGTCTGTCTACCTCATGGTCTAATAGGAATATGACATAAGGCGGTGATCAGAGGGGAGTTAATTTCCCAAGGTACTAGATTGAAAAGACAGAGACAACAAGAAGTAGTGGACCTCCTGGACAGGATTCAGTCTTTGATACTGAAACATAAGCGGAACCTCATTCAGACAGATGCTTTGGAATTGAGATCCCTCAGGGCAACATTAGCACAATGTTTGGACCGTAGGGCTCGGGATAGACTTTGGTTTTGGGCCCATAAACATTACGAACATGGTAATAAAGCCAGTAGGCTTTTGACTCGCATGCTAAAGAAGCAAGTTGAGGCCCACCATGTACATTCCCTGGACACCCCGGACGGGAAGGTGATCAGCTCCCCCCAAATAGCGAAGATGTTTCAATCATATTATGAAAAGCTGTATCACCTCCCCAACCCGAGTGGAGAGGACAGAAGGGCCAATATCCGGACCTATATACGGGAATCAGGTTTACCTCAGTTTCCGACACAAGTATTGACAGACTTAGAAACCCTGATTGAGGTTAAAGAAGTGGAAAGAGTGGTAGCCCTCCTACCTTCTGGGAAAAGCCCAGGACCGGATGGTTTTACAAACCAATACTATAAAATCCTGTTCCCCGTCCTGGGCCCCCAGTTATGTGCATATTTTAATACAATTACAAAAGAAGCTCCATTACCCTCAGAGGCCTTAATGGCCCATATAGTAGTAATACCTAAACCAGGGAAGGACCCCCTCCATTATTCTAATTACCGACCCATCTCGCTCCTCAATAGGGATGCCAAGATCATGGCTAAGATACTGGCTCTACGGCTGCAGGAACATGTGGCTGATCTGGTCCATCCGGACCAGGCTGGCTTCATGCCCAATCATGAAGCCAGAGACAATACCATCTGGGCCTTACATGTATTACACTGGCTGCAACATGGCCCTTCCAGAACCCCAAGCCTCATTCTGTCGTTAGATGCCGAAAAGGCCTTCGACAGAGTCGATTGGATTTACCTGTCGGAGGTACTTGAGGCTCTAGGCCTAGGGACCCGGATGTTGGGTTGGATTTTGGCATTCTATACGGCCCCGGGAGCCAGAGTCAGGGTGAATGGACTCCTTTCAGATAATTTTGATATCTGTAATGGCACAAGACAGGGTTGTCCCCTGTCCCCTTTACTTTTCGCCCTGACTCTGGAACCATTTCTGAGAAAGCTTAGAGCCACATCAGATATTACTGGAACTATAGTGGGTCAGGTCGAACATAAATTATCAGCCTATGCCGACGACCTCTTACTTTATATCACTCGCCCCCAGCTTTCACTACCGGTTTTAGTTCGTAAAATACGTTTATTTGGAGAGATCTCTAATTTTAAAATAAATTCCGATAAATCTGAGGCTCTTCCTGTTCATATACCTCATGAACAGGTGCAGTGGCGTAGCGTGGGGGGTGCAGGGGGGGGCGGCCGCACCGGGCGCAACATCTGGGGGGGGCGCATCCGCTCCGCACATGAAGTGCTCACACTCTGCCTGTCATAGGCTGCCGCCGCCCGCTCGCACTCGCAGCTCTCTGCCACTGGCCAGGCTGGCTCACTCACTGACTCTCACTGGCTGTGTGCAGCTCGGCTCCCGATTCGAGCCCACTGTGGAGGGGGGGGGTTTGGAGAGACAGCCCCTGCTGCACGCCTGGCTTATCTGGGAGGGGGAGGGACTAAGGTGCAGCGGCCGCCCAGCGCAGCACTGAGCGCGGGATGGGAGAGGAGAGAGAACCACCGTCCACCAGGCCAGGCAGCTCAGCTGAGGCAGAAGCAGAAGAAGAGAGAGGAGAGAGCCGACGTCAGACGGTGCTGCAGGACGAGGAAAAACCTAAGAGGAGAGGAGAAAACCTAGCCTGCTGTGATCGGGTCCGGGACAGGTGAAAAAAAAGGTAGGAGTCAGGACTCAGGACTGGATTGGAGTAGTACTGGGCTGGCTGTGCCTGTGCTAGTAGTGACTGACTGACTAAGACTGACTGAGTGTGTGAGAAGAACACTGAAAAGATTGTGGAGATTTTGTATTTTGGAGCCATATGATTATGTAGCGCAGCTGGCGCTACCCATAGAGGATCCTCAGAGGGGATCTATTTTATGGGTAACCTGGCCTGCTGTAAGGGGGGAGATCTAAATGGGGGATGGGACCTCACCTCACCCTGGCCTGCTGTAAGGGGGGATCTATATGGGGGACATGATCCCCCATATAGATCCCCCCCTTACAGCAGGCCAGGCCGCCAGGGTGAGGTTAGGTCACTCTGGGGTCCCCCATATAGATCGCCCCCTACAGCAGGCCAGGGTCCGGACCTCACCTCACCCTGGCCTGCTGTAAGGGGGGGGGGGTCTATATGGAGGACCTCACCTCACCCTGTCCTGCTGTAAGGGGGGGATCTATATGGGGACCTGCCCTGGCCTGCTCTGAAGGGGGATCTATAGGGACCCTGCTCTAAAGGGGATCTATGCCATAGATCCCCCCTTTAGAGCAAGATCCCCATAGATCCCCTTTAGAGGAGGCCAGGGTCCCCATAGATCCCCTTTAGAGCAGGACAGGGTCCCCATATATCCCCCTTTAGAGCAGGGTCCCCATAGATTCCCCACTTTAGAGAAATGTCCCCATAGATTATATGGGGACCATTCTCTAAAGGGGGATCTATGGGGACCCTGCTCTAAAAGGTGATCTATGGGGACCCTTCTCTAAAGGAGGTTCTATGGGGGACCCTGCTCTAAAAGGTGATCTATGGGGACCCTTCTCTAAAGGAGGTTCTATGGGGGACCCTGCTCTAAAGGGGGATCTATGGGGACCCTGGCCTGCTCTATAGGGGGATCTATGGAGGACCCTGCTCTAAAGTAGGATCTTTGGGGACCCTGCTGTAAAGGGGGATCTATAAGGACCCTGCTCTAAAGGGGGATCTATGGGGCCCTGCTCTAAATGGGATCTATGGTATACATTGATAATTGTTAATTAAAAATGTTTTAATACCGCTTAAATGTTTGTTTACATTTATTTATAAAAGTGTGTGTATATATTCATATATATATATATATATATATATATATATATACATATACACACACACACACATACGCACATGTGTTTGAGGTGCACACCCTAATGCCATAGGCCTATGCACTCTGTCTGACTCTGACATAACAGTTCGCTCAGTCAGTTTAGCAGCGAGTGAGCAGAGTCAGCAGTCTGGCGCTGTCACAGATTTCGCTAAAATTTCGCTATTGTCACACGGATCCTCCTCCTAGCCAATCAGGAAGCGTGATCAGCTTCCTCATTGGCTGAAAGGCGAATGCATGCAATTGGCCGAGCTGCCGAGCAGGAGGCGGGAGGACTCGAGAAGACGCAGGGAACTGAGGAGAAGCCGCCGCTGCAGGTAAGTCTCTCTGCATTGAAAGGGGGCACGCTGGTCATTCCGCATTGAAAGGGGGCACGCTGGTCTCTCTGCATTGAAAGGGGGCACGCTGGTCTCTCTGCATTGAAAGTGGGCACACTGGTCATTCTGCATTGAAAGGGGGCACGCTGGTCATTCTGCATTGAAAGGGGGCACGCTGGTCATTCCGCATTGAAAGGGGGCACGCTGGTCATTCCGCATTGAAAGGGGGCATGCTGGTCATTCCACAATGAAAGTGGGCACGCTGGTCATTTTCCATTGAAAGGGGCACGCTGGTCATTCAAACTTGTATTTAGATGCATTTTACTTTAATTACATCAGTATTTTCATAACAAACAATACATGTGCTTAGGGGGTAAGTGTTTCTTTAACTAATCCAGTGGAAGAGACTCGAGTGCTAAAATCCACTTGTTAGTGGGGGCAAATTACTTGCCTTGCCCCGGGTGCTGACAACCCACGCTACGCCACTGAACAGGTGGACTCTCTACGTCAATCCTTTGGATTTAAATGGAGAGTGAACTCTCTACTGTACCTAGGAGTTTACATTTCTTCAGACCAAAAGGTTCTTTAGGATTGCAACTATAAAGACTTACTGAATTGCATTACTTTAGACTTAGACGCTTAGACATCCAGCCTTTTGACTTGGTTTGGACGGGTTAATGTTATTAAAATGAACATCCTACCCAGATTAATATATATACTTAAAGTTCCTATCCAATTACCAAACATTTTCTTTAAACAGCTCCATCAGACCTTTTTGAAATTTGTTTGGCAAGGTAAACATCCACGACTAGCCTATGATACATTGAGGAGACAAAAAAGGGAGGGAGGAATAGGTCTACCTGATATAGCTGTATATTACAAGGCCATGGCCCTAGTCCGATTATTGAATTGGACACACGATACCACCACTAAACCCTGGGTAATTTTGGAAAAGACCCTGGCAGGTCGAAAATTAGCAGGTGCCCTATGGATACCGAAAGAAGACTGGGGGCTTTCAGAATGGTCCTCCCCAATTACACGAGCAACTCTAAACATCTAGGATGGTCTTAACGCAAAGGGATGCTTCTCCCCAGGAGTGTCACCATTAGCTCCATTGGGGGGGATTCCTCTGGTTTCGACTGGGGGAAGACATCCGTTTTTTTCGTTCTTGGGGTAAAGATGGAAAGACATATTGTGGTAAATTTGCACCTGAAGGAAACCTAGTCTCATTAACCGCCTTATATACATGATTTGGGTATTTTCCGATGTCGGCTTGGCGATACAGACACATTAAAGATTTTATAAGTAGATTCTCTACACCCCTTCGTCCGATTACCCAACTCTATCCTTTGGAGTTATGGGTGGTTAGACCTCCAGAAATGCGACATTTGTTGTCCCATATGTATGACTTGATACTTGATTCATTTACAGGTAGGACTCCTACCTATATTAGAGAATGGAGAAAAGAATTAGGAGTAGAACTCTCTACCCCGCAGATAACTAAAATTATGCAGCTGGCCCATGTCTCATCCATAAGCACCAGGATTCAGGAGTCCTCATATAAACTTCTGTCCCGTTGGTATAGGACTCCCTCAAGTCTGGCAAAGATTTATCCTTCAGTAGATCCACATTGTTGGAGAGGATGCGGCCAGGTGGGCTCGTTCCTCCATATTTGGTGGGATTGCCCACTCATTCAACCCTATTGGAACGCAGTTCAGGCATGGATACAGAAAATGACAGTAATCCCACCTGACTGCACTCCCCTTCAATATCTTTTCCATGACACCCATCTTTCTGTGAAAAGATATAAACGGAGTGTTATCCATTCCTATTGAATGCGGCCAAATGTCTGATTCCCAGACATTGGAAGCAATCAACTATTCTGACTTTAGTAGAATGGAAACGGGAGGTTAATAGGATCATGGAGGCAGAGAGGAGAGTCCTGACTTTACAAGGCCAACAATCCCTCTTTTAGGGTATTTGGAAAGGATGGATATACTACTCACAAGAAATTTTAGACATACAATTAGACTGAAAAAGGTTTTTGAGTGGGGGAAATGTTAACATCATTGCCCATACGTCCTACTTATGAGTACAGACTCCGGGAAGCATATGAGCAAGGCCCCTTTTTTTTCTCTCTCTCTCTAATGTTAGTATCTAGACACATAGAAATTAAGCTTAAAGGGGATTACCCCAGAACGGTTGATAGATAATATTAGTAATGTTTAAATAATAAATGTATAAAACTGATCGTAGGCTCTTATTGCTACCATTTATTCTCCTGTGGACCTCCCTAGTTGTAGGGGGGTTTTTTTTCTTGTTTTTTTTTCATGACAACTTCTAGGAATTTCCCCCTTAATGATTGATAAGTACTGTTATAACGAGGGAATAAAAATGTTCCCCCTTTTTTTTTTTTCTTCAAATCACAGAGAAGGAACACAGGAATTTTCCCCCCTAATGGGTCCCTTATAAGAAGGGACTCTCCTTTTGTTAATTTTTTGTTTTTACTTCACTTATCACATTGTTGAAACACAGAGGGGTTTTTTTTTTTTTTTTTTTCCCCCCAGGAGTTATCAATGTTGGCAAAATTCGGAGTGATATAAATTTATAGAGGTACAATGTAATTTAATTCTGCTTTTTTTTTGTTCTTTTTTGTTCTTTGTTTCTTATGACTTTATGTACTGTGACAATTAATAAAAACATATAAATAATAGGCATATGGCCAATATAGCTCAGTTGTAAACCACTCCTCCTTACCGGGGTGAGGGATTGACCTAGTGTGTATTATCCATTAAATGATATTATTGAGCCCTCTGCATACTTAGCATTTAATACAATAAAATATATCTTAAAAAACTCAATCATACAGTCCACTTAAATGAATGTTTCACCTCAGGTATGCAGCCCTCTTAAAACTGGGGACATCTCTATAATGAACAAAAAAAAAACAAAACAAAGAGGATGCACAATCTTGTGCATTACCTTTAAAAAGTTTATTGAAAATACTATAAGTGAATGCCATAAACATACTCACCAGGGCCAAAAGGCCAAAGTCATCAAAGGGTAAATAGACCACAAGCAGACATTTGAATTGGTACTTTATGACAACAGTAGAGGTCTTTTCACAAAGACACTTAAAAGCTGATGCATTTACGCTTTAGCTGTAAACTTTAAATGTCAAAAAAGTGTCCATCAGGTTGATGCCATTGTTACACATGACAACTGCCTGACACAAGATGGGGTGACATCAGCTCTCAGCCAGGCCCTAGAGAGCCGATACATCTCTGGTCCAGTTTGGTGCCTCTCACCCAGGCATACCAACTGCAAAACAGAATGGCAGCATTTAGTCTGAACTATTGTATAAGCTCGGAGAAGCTTTGCAGCACCGGTTGTTCTGTGTAATCCGAGGATGGGGCCATTGGAGAGAAGAGGGAAGGAGTGACTGTGCTGTCACCTACACCAAGGTAGACAGGAGCAGCACTGCCACCTCCAGCTGTGTGCCCAGTACTGCATCCTTCCCAGCTACCAGCAAATTGACCTAGTGGACAGAGAAGGATTTGTAGTGTTCCTGCCCATGATTGCTGTACCACATGTCTGTGGTCAGTTGGATCCTGTCACTGACAGAGTAGTCCAGTGTCCCAGACACATTACTTTCCACACGCTGGTAGGGGGCAGAGACGGCCTTCAGTGGTAAATAATGGTGGCTGGATATCTGACACTGAGTTGTAGCACAGAACATAAACTTGCTGAATGGGGCCAACTCCACAAGCTGAAATGGAAGCAGCTGCAAAGCCACCAGTTTTGCCAAGCTGGCATTGAGATGCTGTGCTTGGGGGTAAATAGAGGACATTTCGTTTATTCCACTCCAGCAGCTGTGGAAGAGACACATGCCTTGTAAAAGATGGTGCTGGAAAAGAAGGGTGGGTGTTACAGACTTATGGTGAGGTTCAAACCTATGTATGATCTTACATGCCATCCCTCCTCCCCACTTCATGTGGCATAAGGTAAGCCTCTGAAACCCATTGGAGACGCTCCTTCCTATCACTAAAGTGGAAAGTCAGGAACAAGCAGGAGGAGCAGTGCAGGCTTTTTGCTTCTGTCCAGTATAATTGAAGTTCTGCTCCCACTTGTTGTGTAGTACAAAAGCTAAACAGCATCTAAAGTTGCTATTGACACACTCAAAATAGAAAAGGATTGTAGGTTCTCTGCACTGTGAAAACAGGGGAGGCACGCAATACTATTTAGCCCACACACTCACAATAATTCACTGTAATTTGTAGAGCAGCAACTCACTCTCTCTACAAACACACTATCAGCTCTCCCTATATACTTTAACACACACTAACAAATGGCTGTTGGGAATCCAGCCATTTATAGTGAGTCGGTTGGCACACTGCAAAGCCCCTATTACTGGCTTTTCAAAGCCACCTGACCCAAGCTGTATGATGTATTGTTCTCTCATGGAACTTCATGGTTATGTACTTGGTTACAGCCATGCGTCCAGCACCATCTTGACTGGTAAGAGTAATTTCTGCAGTCATTTTCCTATCAGCATTCGCCTTTATGCACGAGTGGGTGGGGAGAAGCCAAATTGTACAAATGTAAGGTATAAAGTATGTATATTTACAGATTACATAGTTACATAGTTTGTGAGGTTGAAAAAAGACATCAGTCCATCCAGTTAAAACTATGATGTGTGTGTGTGTTTGATATTAACCGTACATTGTATACCCCTTTATGTTGTGGTCTTTAAGGTGCCCACCTAATAGTTTTTTTAAACTATCGGTGCTCCCCACTGATACCACTGCTTGTGGAAGAGAATTCCATATCCTTACCGCTCTGACAGTAAAGAAGCCCTTACGTATTTTAAAGTTAAACCGTTTTTCCTCTAGTTTTAGTGAGTGGCCACGTGTCTTATTGTAGTCCCTTTCTCTGCAAAAGTTTGTTCCTTATGCTATGGTCATCACCAGTACAGTATTTGTACATTGATATCATATCCCCTCTCAAGCGTCTCTTTTCCAGAGAGAATAAGTTCAATGCTTGTAGTCTTTCCTCATAGCTGATATCCTCCATTCCCCTAATTATCTTTGTTGCCCTTCTCTGGATTCTTAAAAGTTCTAGCACATCCTTTCTGAGGACCGGTGCCCAGAACTGGACGGCATACTCCAGATGTGGCCAGACCAGAGTCTTGTAAAGTGGGAGAATAAGCTCTTTATTTCTGGAGCAAATCCCCTTTTTTATGCATAGCAGTATTCTGTTGGCTTTGCTACAGTGGCTTGGCATTGCATGACACTGCCAAGCCTGTTGTCCACTAGGACCCCCAGGTCCTTTTCCATCTTAGATTCACCCAGAGGTTACCCCCCCCCCACCTATCAAGTAGCTTGCCTTCAGTGTTTCTGACACCCAAGTGCATTACCTTGCATTTATCAACATTAAACCTCATCTGCCATGTAGTTGCCCACCCCATTATTTTGTTCAGGTCTGCTTGTAAGGTTTCCACATCCTGCATAGAAGATATTGGCCTGCTTAGTTTAGTATCATCTACAAATACAGAGATTGTGCTAGATATCCCCTCCTCTAGATCGTTTATGAATAAATTAAACAGGATTGGTCCCAGGACAGATCCTTGGGGGACCCCAATTTCCACACCCATCCAGTCGGAGTACTCCCCATTTATCACCACCCTGTGGACTCACCCCTGGAGCCAGTTCTCTATCCTGGTACTCACTCTATGTTCTATACCTATGTACCTTAGTTTGTACAGTAAGCTTTTGTGGGGAACTGTGACAAATGCCTTTGCAAAGTCCAGATACACCACATCCACAGGCCTTCCTTTATCTAGATGGCAACTCACTTCATCATAGAAGGTTAATAGATTGGTCTGGCAAGAATGATTTTTCATGAATCCATGCTGATTACTAACAATACCGTTTTCATTACTATAGTCTTGTATATAGTCCCTTAACATCCCCTCTATAATCTTGCAGACTACTGATGTTAGGCTGACCGGCCTATAGTTACCCGGGATAGATCTCCGCCCCTTTTTAAATATTGGTACCACGTTGGCTTTCTTCCAATCAGCTGGCACCATATTCGTCTATAGACTATCCGTAAAGATCAAGAATAATGGTCTGGCTATCACCTGGCTGAGTTCTTTAAGAACCCTCAGGTGTAAGCCATCTGGCCCGGTGATTTATTTATGTTAAGTTTCTCTAGTTTGGTTCTAAGCTTATGTCCTGTTAACCATAGGGGGTACTTCCTGAGGTGTATTATTTAATTTATCATTACAAGCTGGGTTAATGTAGCCCCCCAATTCTTTTGTGAAGACTGAAGAGAAGAAATGATTTAACACTTTCGCCTTCTCTCTGTCCTCTGTGGCCAGATTCCCTTTGTCGTCTTTTATGGGGCCAATGTGTTCTGGCCTCGCTTTCTTACCATTTATATACTTAAAAATTACTGTAAACTTACCTGCCAGACAAACCACTCCAGCGACATGATGGCTTAAATTTCCCTGTTCACTCTGTTGCTGCTGCTTATTTGATTGACAGGCCTTCTTCTGGGTTTGGTGTCTTTGGCCATCTTAATTAACTGATCGAGCATGATGCAAGTCTTGTGCATGCACGGGGGAGTTATTTCATACTGCCACCAAGGCAAGCTGAGAATGTACACTGTGCTGTGCGACTCAGTATTCATTTATTAGAAACATTGCTGGCAGGAAGAAGAGGCACTACCAGACTTACCAGAGACTCTTCTGCAATAAAGTCCTCCATGCAACCATATTTTAAAAACTTGATTTTAGTTCCACTTTAGCGGAAGGCCTAGTAACATGATCTGTTAAAGTCATGTGACCGGCCCTCTTCCAATAACAAAATTCTCTGTGCTGCGTGAAGCAGAACTTTGCGAGGTACCACAGGCTCAATGTCAAAGCATGCATTTTACGAATGGTCTGCAAAATGCAGGATGCAGTAACAAGACTGAAGAGTATAATAGACAGCGGATAGCAATATCTGTTTTCCATTTTAAATTAAATCCATATAGAGTTGTTCCACTCTTCAAGTGACACTAAACACTGGATTAAAAAAAAAAACTATTCATATATGTATTCTTAATTCAAAAAGGTTCCTTCTATTGCTCTCAGTCTCTTCCTGTTCATTCTCCATTGTTTCACTGTATGTAGGAAAGTTGCAACTCTCTCTTGCTCACTCCCCAGATGGACTAGGGACTATGAAATGTGTACTGTGCATAAATCAGTTCACATGACTGCAACTATTTGGCAGTGGATGTCTATAGATTATTTTTGGAGAATCAGGATATCATATAGTGTCACTTTAACTACAAAGTTCATCCCAAACATCATATTATTAGAGGGTCTAATGGAAATTGTAGACTTTTTCACTGTGTTTTTAACTCTATCTAATTTTAAAGAAGAGTTGTGCAAAGCAATGGGTTTAGAAAATAATGTTCAATCACAGTTTACAAAATAACCTCATAATTTAAAACTGGATTTATGACTATGTAGTCTTTTTTGTGTGCCTACCTTTTTTTTGCTAGAATACGAAAAAAAAAAAAATTTGCAACTTTATTGTATCCATACTATCTGAATGACTAAATATAATAAGAAAGCATTTATGAAGATCTGATTTGGAAAATGTGAAACATTTGTTACATTGAAGGACTATACAGAGGAATCTGTGTGATCATGATTTTTGAATGTCTAATCAGTTAATAATACATGCAATTTGTATGCAATCAGATTCTGCTTCTAGCTGCAATTTGTGAAAGAAACATCAGAAGGTTTTCACAAAAAATAAGAACATAAAGGAAATGTCTTTTCTGATGATGTAATCACCACTGAAATCACATAATTTTAGTAAGTTTTGCTAAGATAGATACGTTGCTAAAAACATAGACTGATAAACTGATATTTTTCAGTCATATTGACTGACTTACAAACACTGCAGGAAAAGAAAAATGTACTATAATGGAACTTTTGCACACAATAACCAAAGAGATTAACCAAATAAAAAAACATTAATAAATTAAACTAGAATGACATAATAGGCAGTGGCTATAGGTTTCCCCAGCCCAAGAAGCCTACTACTACTTGTGATATTTGAATATGACTTACCTACTGGCTTAAAGTGTATCTGATGCAATATATTTTATATATACAGTATCTCATAAAAGTGAATACACCCCTCACATTTTCTGAAAATATTTTATTATATAATTTCTTGTGACAACACTGAAGAAATTACACTTTGCTACAATATAAAGTAGTGAGTGTACAGCTTGTATATCAGTGTAAATTTGCTGTCCCCTCAAAATAACTCAACACACAGCCATTATTGTCTAAACCGCAGGCAACAAAAGTAAGTACACCCCCAGGTGAAAATGTCCAAATTGGCCCCAAAGTGTCAATATTTTGTGTGGCCATCATTTTACAGCACTGCCTTAACCCTATTTGGCATGGAGTTCACCAGAACTCCATCAGGACTGCCTGATGACGCTGTATAGCGAAATGCATTGTGGTCCTTACTATTCCCAGAAGTTTTGAGAGCTGGAAATACACCCAACAGTGATTCTGGGGTGCAGCAGGTGCGGTAGACTTACGTCTTTCCCCCGGCGACTATGTTCCCACTGGGATGCCGGGGGGGGGGGGGGGTGCTGTCTCTCCTCCGTGTCTTCTTGCCTTGCAGAGTGGTCCATCTTCAATACTTCCCCTCTGGTTTTGTCCTTGAGAGCTGGTCCTTGATGGTACCTTACCCCTAGTTCTCGGTTCCAAATGTTATTGTTTTTGGTTGTAATCATCATTTATCTTGTTACTACTACTACTAAGTCTGGAGTACTCCTCCCCCCTCTTCCCCCTCATGTGTCCCCTCCCTCCCTTATATACTTCATCTCAGGATGGATGTTCATTCTACAATGCAATGTTTTCTATTCTTTTTTCACTGTCTGTGTTATTTGAAATATTTCAATAAAAAATATTATTAAAAAAAAGAAGTTTTGAGAGCCAGCGACGTCACCTCCGCCCAGGGCATTGGAACGCATGCCGTCCGCTGCCACGCTACAAGGGCTGCACAGAGGAATTGTCATTGTGTAAAGGAGGACACAACCGCACCTCTTTAACCCCTTGCTATAGCAACGAGCGCTCTCCACCCTGTGCCAGGGGGGCACTACCAAATGTAAGCAGCCAATTTTACAGTTTTTATTTATTCATTTATATAAACAGTATTACACTATTTTTGGCTTCATATTGTCTTCCTGCATATCGGCTTGAGATCTGCAAATGTTTGAGCATAAGGAGTAGTGAGGAGAAGGAGGAGTTTTTTATTGTATTATTTCCCAATTCCATGGTTAAATGAGAAGTGGAGGAGTTTTGATGGAGGATTGATCCACCCTATATGAATAGGATCAAAAGCGTTTGAGGTCTGTGTGACCTGGTGGAATCTGGTAAGCGGCATTGATTACCATTAGTCACAAGGTGGAGCACCTCAACAGAAAATACTGTTTTTCACATCACTGCACAAACTTTTAATCACCTTCACTGATATACTTATTTATTCAAATATTGTATCCATTGTATTTTTATTAACATATTGAATTTAAGAATTTTTCAGCATATTTATTTAATATATTTATTATACATTGAATTTGGATATTTTTTAGCATCCACATAAGTTTTGCACAAACTGGGGTATTTTAACAGTGGAAGGAATATATATGCACCTTCCATGGTATATATTCACTGAACAACACATTTAATTGAATTTGTTTCTTACACATTTATAGAGTACTTAAAATATATTTATACCTATGTAATCACACATCATAAATTATTGTGTGAAAAAATACACATCAATCTTACAACATCATTCCTTTAAGGAACAGTTCACAATTAAAATTCACCTTTACCAGTGCCTACTTCACTTTCCCTATCCAAGATACTTGTGTTCCACACAATTAAAGGAGCAGCAAGTAAAAATGTAAGTAAAAGAATCAGGCGCCTTAACCTATAAACAGATATTTCCAATGGAGTTCACCAAAGCTTCACAGGTTGCCACTGGAGTCCTCTTCCACTCCTCCATGACGACATCACGGAGCTGGTGGATGTTATAGGCCTTGCGCTCCTCTACCTTCCATTTGAGGATGCCCCACAGATGCTTAATAGGGTTTAGGTGTGGAGAAATGCTTGGTCAGTCCATCACCTTTACCCTCAGCTTCTTTAGAAAGGCAGTGGTCATCTTGGAGGTATGTTTGGGGATGTTATCATGTTGGAATATTACCCTGCGGCCCAGGCTCGGAAGGGAAGGGATCATGCTCTGCTTCAGTATGTCGCAGTACATGTTGGCATTCATGGTTTCCTCAAACTGTAGCTCCCCAGTGCTGGACCATGACACTCCCACCACCATGCTAAACTGTAGGCAAGACACACTTGTCTTTGTACTTCTCACCTGGTTTCCGCCACGCACGCTTGACACCATCTGAACCAAATAAGTTTATCTTGGTCTCATTAGACCACAGGACATGGTTCCAGTAATCTATGACCTTAGTCTGCTTGTCTTCAGCAAACTGTTTGCAGGCTTTCTTGTACATCATCTTTAGAAGAGGCTTCCTTCTGGGATGACAGCCATGCAGACCAATTTGATGCAGTGTGCAGTGTATGGTCTGAGCATTGACAGGCTGACCCCCCACCCCTTCAACCTCTGCAGCAATGCTGGAAGCACTCATATGTCTATTTCCCAAAGACAATCTCTGGATATGATGCTGAGCACATGCACTCAACTTCTTTGGTCGACCATGGCAAGGCCTGTTCTGAGTGGAACCTATTCTATTAAACCGCTGTATGGTCTTGGCCACCGTGCTACAGCTCAGTTTCAGGGTCTTGGCAATCTTCTTACAGCCTAGGTCATCTTTATGTAGAGCAACAATTATTTTTTTCAGATCCTCAGGGGGTTCTTTGCCATGAGGTGCCATGCTGAACTTCCAGTGACCAGTATGACAGAGTGAGAGTGATAACACCAAATTTAACACACCTGAGACCTTGTAAAATTAACAAGTCGCATGACGCCGGGGAGGGAAAATGGCTAATTGGGCCCAATTTGGACATGTTCACTTAGGGGTGTACTCACTTTTGTTGCCAGCAGTTTAGACATTAATGGCTGTGTGTTGAGTTATTTTGAGGGGCCAGCAAATTTACACTGTTATACAAGCTATACACTCACTACTTTACATTGTAGCAAAATGTAATTTCTTCAGTGTTGTCACATGAAAAAATATAATAAAATATTTTAAAAAATGTGAGGGGTGTACTCACTTTTGTGAGATATTGTATATATATATATATATATATATTATTATTATTTCAGGTTCTTATATAGCGCTGTCAATTTACGCAGCGCTTTACATATACATTGCACATTCACATCAGTCCCTACCCTCAAATAGATTACAATCTAAGGTCCCTAACTCACATTCATACATACATAGTAGGGCCAATTTTTATACAGGATCCAATTAACCTACCAGCATGTCTTTGGAGTGTGGGAGGAAACCAGAGTACCCGGAGGAAACCCACGCAGGCACAGGGAGAACATGCAAACTCCAGGCAGGTAGTGTCGTGGTTAGGATTCGAACAGGCGACCCTCTTGCTGCTAGGTGAAAGTGCTAACCACTACACCACTGTGCCGCCCATATATATATATATATATATATATATATATATATATATATATATATATATATATATATAGACAGGTGCTAGGTAAAAGCATTTGTTTTGCTCCATATGCTTATCAGTCAGGAGAGCCTGATCTTTAGTTAGGCCTACTCACTGTCCTCAGTGTGTATTCATCTGGTCTGAGGGAGTGTCCCCACTGCATCCAATAGGGAGGACTATTGGACAGTGGAGGAAACCTGGTCAATGATACACAGGCTTTTGTGGAGGGCCTAATGGGAGGGCACCACCGCAGTGCATCCTGGGATTGACCATAAAAGCCGAGAGCACACGAGGCAGGGTGTCTTTTGGCAGGAAGTCAGGTCCCAGGAGGAGGGTGATGGCTGTCTCTCCTCTGGTCAGAGAGGAAGGTGGTCACAGGCAGTCGGCCTAGTGAGCCAGGTGTGGAGCTGAGCCAGAGAAGTCCTGAGGAAACTGACAGTGGAGCTATATGAAGGCAGAGCTACCTGGGAAAAATAGTGTCCGTGAGGGGGCTTGCCAGGGGTCTGCCCAGGAAGGGGACCACTCCAGTGAGGTCAGTGGACAGAAGGTCAGCACACACAGTAAGCAAGAAAGGGGGTGCCAAGTTAGACCCTGAAGAGCAATATACCGCATAGTTCGCCTTTCAACATTTCACCTCAGTGGCAGGGTGAAGCAGCGGCCTTGCCGCATTCAATACAAATACAGTTCCTCAAGATTGTGCTTAGTTTTCAAGTTGGAGTATCCCACCCATCCCTGCTCCCATCCTAGTTCAAATAAAATACAAAAAAACAAATTCCCTGGACTGTTTACTGAGTCAAGGACTTACAGTGCTAAGAATTTACAAGTTGTTGCTAAGGATAACCCAGGTGATTCCTTTCTCAGCAGCAGAAGGGTTAGAACATTTAGCTAGAACAGATGGGACTGTGACAACTTATGGTTGTGATCATGGACACTCTGTGCTGCCTGCACATTGGATGGCTATGTGCTCTGAGCACACTTATGCAGGCTAAAGCTGACCAAGAAAGCACTAGGATTGTGGATCTAGAAAAGCACAGAAGAGTAGTCAGCTAGGTGTTGCCCTACAGACAGGCAGAGCATTTAATACTAGTAAGAAACACATACAGCAGGGCGCACTTAGAAACAGGAGTACAGATGTATCGCTAAGCTTACAGAGGAGCACAGGGGTAAAGATTTACACGAGGAACATGGAGATGCACAGGGGCCCCAGGGAATCCAGGTACACATGATACATGAGGAGTCTAGGACTGGAGGGATACCTATGGGTACTGTCTGAGAAGAACCCAACCTGCTAACGCATATAGCGAAGGTGAGGGTCCTTGGAAGAGCTGAGGTGCCACCTTGTCCTCTCCAGAGCTCCTGAATGTGGAGATGGGTTGTGCAGCAGATGATTCCCAAATTGCAATTCTCTGACTCACTTAGGCAGCTACTGGGAACTAAGGGCTGATAAGCAGGTAAGAATCCCTTGCAGCGCTGAGGGGTAGGGATCACAGGTCAGTAGCAGGGTTGCCAACCATCAGTAATCCGCAGAGATGTATAAGGTACTAGAGACCAAGACTTGAGTAAAAGTACAAGTGCTCTATCAAAAAGTGACTTGAGTAGAAGTGCTCTATCAAAATGTGACTTGAGTAGAAGTACTAAAGTATTCAACATTTTTTGTACTTAAGTATTGCAAGTAGTTTATTTAAAATTTTACTACTCAAGTACTGAAAGTACAAGTATTGTGTTATGTAGTTTTCAATGCAGCGTGCCCCCTTTCAATACAGAGTGCCCACAGCGTGCCCCCTTAAATGCAGAGTGACCACAGCGTGCCCCCTTTTAATGCAAAGTGCCCACAGCGTGCCCCCAATTAATGCAGAGTGCCCACAGCATGCCCCCTTTCAATACAGAGTGCCCACAGCATGCCCCCTTTCAATGCAGAGTGCCCACAGCGTGACCCCTTTCAATGCAGAGTGCCCACAGCGTGCCGAGAGACCAGCACGCGCACGTACCTGATGCGGTGGTGGCAGGGTCTCCTCAATCCTCCGCGTCTCCCTCCTCCTCCTCCTTGGCCAATGGCAATTGTTCGCCTTTCAGCCAATCAGGAAACGGGTCTCGGACACGCTTCCTGATTGGCCAGGAGGAGGATCAGGAGGAGGATCCGTTTAACAATAGCGAATAATCATTCGCTATTGTCACACAATAGGTGGGTTCCGGGCACACTGCTCTGCGCCCCCCGGGTCCACCCTCAGCACAGCCCTGTCACAGTAACGAGTAACGAATGCAGCACATAAAAAAAATATCTGAGTAAAAGTATTAAACTCATTGAAAATATGTACTTAAGTAAAAGTGGAAGTAGGAGAAAAAACTATACTGTAGTAAATACAGATACCGCCTTTTAGTACTTAAGTACAGTAGTGAAGGAGAGGCGTGGCCGGATGTGAGCGAGGCTAGACGTGTCTGCCCGGAGCTCCCTGGATTATCCTGAATATCTCCGTTTTCGGTGGGCGGGCGACCCCCCTTTTTCACCCTGGTCGGTGGGTGAACCTCCGGGTGTGCTGGCGATGCCATCCTCGACCCCTAAATCGCAGCGGAAGCCGCCTACGGACCAGCGCCAGACCCGCTCTGCTAAGAGCTCGGGCTCCGCCTCCGCCATTTTGGCGCCGCCGTCCACCGCGAGGTGCTGTGGCGCTTGTGCAGGCATGGAGGATCGTCAGGCTGCGGATGTGCGGAGTCCCGGAGCGTCCCCACATACTGCTCCGGCTCCGGATACCGACCAGAGGGCGATTACCACACCGATCCTGGAGGCTATAGACGCATGCAAAGCGGCGCTCATGGTCAGGATTGATCATCTGGCATCGGAATGTACTCTCATCCGCCATGACCTTGACAAGATCAGGGGTCGCCTCACTACAGCGGAGGATAGGATCTCTGAGGTGGAAGACTGTTCTCATGCCCACTCTGCCCAATTATCGGAACTACAGGGCATAGTGAAGTCCCTGCAACACCGCGCTGATGATGCAGAAGACCGTCAGAGGAGGAATAACGTAAGAGTGGTGGGGCTCCCTGAAGGGGTGGAGGGGAAGAAGCCTGCTCCTTTTGCTGAACAATTCTTTAAACAGCTGCTCTCCCTGGAGGATTTACCCCCTACTTATGTGGTTGAAAGGGCTCATCGGGTCCCGGCCGGGGCCAGGCCGCCGGGAGCCCCCCCACGGCCATTCCTGGTTAAGTTCCTCAACTACAGGGATCGTGACATGCTCCTCTCGGAGGCGCGGAAACATCCTGAGCTGCGCTTTGAAAATGCCCGTGTGATGTTGTTTCCTGATTTTTCTGCGGAGACCCAGCGGAAGAGGCGATCGTTTACTGAGGTCAGGAAACGCTTGCGAGCCAAAGAGATCACCTACAGCATGCAGTACCCTAGCAGGCTCCGGGTTCAACATAATGGCTCGGTCAAATTCTTTGATTTTCCGCAGGAGGTGTCGGAGTGGTTGGATGGCCTGCGTTAACATCCTTATTGCTCTGTCTGGCTGCTATGATTCTGGTTTCCTACGTGGCTTCTATATGCTATCCTGAGACTCCTGGCCCTATTTGTGCGACTGTCGCTGCATACCTCCTGAGTCCTTACCCTTGTTTGTCTTTCCCTATTTTTTATTTTTTTTTTGGGGTTCAGATCCTGTTTTTTCTTTTTTTTTTTTTTTTTCTAACTGGATGCTGGCACACCGTCCCCCTTATGTGCCCTGGGTTGCCTGCGACGGTGGGGTTGTTCTGCTTGGACGGCCCACTGCACTGATCGCCATCCGCCTGGTCCAGGGGCTCCATGTGGGACAGTGACTGTCATCTAACTTGCCGAACTGTTGTTCACACTGGAGGACCATTGCACTTGTTGTTTTTTTGGGTTGTTCGGGATTCAAGCCACGTACCGGACTGTTTTTTCTGCTGTTTTGTTTTTTTTTCTTGTTTTATTTCTTGTTTTTGGGGTTTTTGGTATGATGGCACGGGTTATGTTACACCAGCACCTGAACTTAAATGCTCATTTATGTCTAGAGGTCATTATCAGTATTTGCTATATTTTTCTGCAGTGCCCCCTAGGGTTCTTATTGCATTGGGCCTCGCCTCGGGTCCCACACCCATTTTTTCTCTATGCTCATGGCTGACAATGTTAGGTTCCTCTCCTGGAATGTGAGAGGTTTAAATAATAAGTTCAAGAGGGCCAGGGTCTTTCAGTACCTGAAATTGATTAAACCACATATCCTCCTCCTGCAGGAGACCCACTTGGACGGTAATATGATTCTTGCTCTTAGGAGACCGTGGATCCAGAGGGCGCTGCATGCCACCTATTCCACCTATGCCAGGGGGGTCTCCATCCTCATAAGTAAATCTTTGCCCTGCACGATCCAAAGGGTGATCTCCGATCCAGGGGGCAGATATGTGGCGGTACTACTAGATGTTTACTCGGTCACAATGCTGCTGGTGGCGATCTATGTGCCTCCTCCTTTTGGGATACAATTATTGTATGATTTGATGGACAAATTGATCGATTATTCTCATCTTCCGGTGTTGTATATGGGTGACTTCAATGCCATCCTGGATAGTACGATGGATTCTTCCAACCCCAACCGCTCTGCCTCGGTGGACCTGTCCGGGTGGGCGTCCGCGGTGGGTGTACTTGAGCTTTGGAGGTGGAAGAATCCTATGTTGCGGGAGTACTCCTATCTCTCCACGACGCACAAGTCGTCTTCCCGAATTGACTTGGCGTTTGGGAATGCCTGCTTTCAATCCCTCTTGGTCGGAGCGGAGTACCTATCGGGGGGGGTGTCTGATCATAACCCGTTGCTCTTGACAGTGAACCTCCAATTGGGGGCTAGAGTGCGGGGTTGGCGCCTGGCGGCTGGCTGGCTCCAACAAGATCAGGTCGCCTCCCACCTGGGTGATTCGATCCGATCATACTGGGAAGAGAATGAGGATTCCGCGGACCGGCGGATGGTCTGGGATGCATTCAAGGCAGTGGCGCGGGGGGAATGTGTTTCAGCCATTAAGACGGCCAGGAAGGATCATAATAGCGAGGTCAGGGAGCTTCAGGAGGCGGAGAGACTACGGGCGAGGGAACATGCGGACTCGCCATCTGATGCCAGCTACGTTGCGTTGCTGGAGGCGAGACGCCTTCTCTCCCTGCATGTCTCCGATCTTGCTCATACTGCGATCAACCGGACCCGGGAGTCGGTTTTCGCTCAAGGGGATAAAAATGGTAAATTATTGGCGATGCTGGTGGCCGACCAGAGGACCCCTGTTAACATCCCGCTGATCAGGAATAGGGATGGGGTTGTGCAGACTGATCCCCGAGACATACTGGCTACATTCCATGACTACTTTGAGACCCTGTATGCCCCGTTGCGGGATGTTGACCCCTCGGTGGCTGATGGGCTGCTGGGGAGTGTTGCCCTTCCAACTTTGACATCTGAGGATAGCGCCATGTTAGATGCACCGATTACGTCCGCGGAGGTGGAAAAGGCCATTGCGGCATTCCCGCCACATAAGGCTCCAGGCCCTGACGGCTTCCCTGCAGACTTTTATAAACAGTTCTCTGAACAGTTAGCACCCAGACTGAGTTCTTTACTACAACATTGCTTGGAGAGCGAGTCTCTCCCTCCCTCTATGCTTGAGGCATATATGGTTCTGTTGCCTAAGCCTGGTAAGGATCCTATGGACTGTTCCTCCTACCGACCCATAGCTCTACTGAACATGGATCTCAAGATCTTGACGAAAGTCCTGGCCACCAGACTGGCGGGAGTACTTCCTTCCCTGATCGACCCTGACCAAACGGGCTTTATGCCCGGTAAGTCGGTTGACATGAATATCAGACGTCTGTTCACTCACCTTCAGATCCCAGGGGGGGACTCAGGCTCACGGGTGGTGGTCTCTATCGATTTTGAAAAGGCCTTCGACTCGGTCGACTGGTCCTTTATGCTTAAGACTTTGGAACTTATGGGCTTTGGGACTAAATTCCGGACGTGGATTAGGCTTTTGTACACCGGTCCTAAAACGGCTATCCGTCTGGGATTTCTTACGTCTCCCTACTTCCAGGTGGGCCGGGGAACGAGACAGGGGTGCCCCCTGTCACCGTTCCTGTTCGCCCTCACGCTGGAACCTATAGCTATAGCGTTGCGCAGCTCCCCGGCCGTCAGTGCCATCGGAGTGGGCTCCATTAAAGAATGCCTTGCCCTATACGCAGACGACATGTTATTATTCCTGGACGATCCGGGCCCCTCTCTTCGAGTGGCCCTGGCTGTGTTGGATGACTTTGGCAAGTGCTCTGGCCTTCGGGTCAATTGGGGGAAGTCCGCTATCCTGTCTGTGGATGATGGTGCCCGCTCCGCTGCGGCTGGGGACCTGCCCCTCTGCTGGGTTGATAGCTTTACCTACCTGGGGGTCAAAGTGACAAGTAGCCCTCAGGACTATTACCATCTTAACCTCCTACCCTTGTTGTCTAGACTACAGCAACATGTACAGTCTTGGAAGAAGCTCCCGCTGTCCCTCTTGGGTCGTATTAGTGTCCTTAAAATGAAATTTTTGCCAGTTGTATTGTACTTTCTCCGTAATTCCCCCTTATGGGTTCCCATGTCATTTTACAAAAAACTGGACAGTATCATCAGTTCCTTCCTTTGGTCACCGGGGGCTCCCAGGATTGGCCTACGGGCCCTCAGGGAGCCCTGGGGCAGTGGTGGTCTGGCACTCCCTGACTGGCGTAGGTATTACCTGGCGGGTCAGATGGTGTTTGCAAGACGATGGCTGCGGGCGGATGAAGGGGATTCGGCCACGATCCTGGAGGCAGCTCATCTGGGCTCATTTGAGACTCTCCGGTTGGCCCTGTTTAGGGGACTTGGCTCGGATCTCCTGTTAACGTTGACCATGAAAGCCACGGTGAGAGCTTGGGCGCAGTCATTGCGCTTGACCTGTCCTAGCTATGTTGGCTTCTCTCCGTCTACCCCCCTGTGGATGAATCCTACCCTCCCCCACTTCCATAAGTTTCTTGACCCGGTGGTATGGGCGGTGAAAGGGGTTAAGACCTTGGGGGACATTACAGCGGCGGGGGATCTTCTTCCTTTTGACCGTTTGAAAGAAAACTTTGACCTGCCCAATCATTATTACTTTAGATATCTCCAACTGCGACATGCTTTCCGAAGCCAGTTTGCCACGTCTCACGTGGAAATGTGCCGTTCGGATCTTGAGTGTGTGTTAACTTGTGACACCTCGTTCAAGATCCTTTCGACTGTGTATAAGGATATGTTTAGACTGACCCCCCCTAGCATTGCTAAATGTAGAGACAGATGGACGTTGGAGGTGCCCGACCTGCAAGGTGACGACTGGGATGAGGTCTGGACTGAACCCTTTAAATATCTGGTGTCCGCTAGGGACCGGCTCATACAATTCAAATTCCTGCACCGGATCTATTACACTCCGGCCCGCCTGGCCAGGATTTATCCGACCTCGTCCGCTGAATGCTGGCGTTGTTCTACTTCTCCGGCAGACGCGACCCACGTCTTTTGGGACTGCAGCCAGATCCAGATGTTTTGGAGGGCTGTGACTGACTGTATTAACGAGGTGTTGCTGACCCCGATTCCACTGACCTCGAGGGTCTGTCTCTTGGGTTTGGTGGAGGAGGTGGTCCCTTCGGTGGCCCACAGAGCGTTGCTCAGTATACTGCTGTTTTATGCCAGGAAGGCGATCCTGCTCCATTGGAAGAAGGAGGCTCCTCCCTCGCTTTCTTTCTGGAGGGGCTTCGTCAATGCTGGCTTACCGCTCTATAAGGCGACATACATATCTAGGGGTTGTCCCAAAAAATTTGAAAAGGTCTGGAGGGCGTGGGTTGACTCATCTTCATCAATTGGTTAACTCTGCACTTTTTGGGGGAGGAGGCTTGACGCTGGCCCTGCGTCCTGTTATCATGTTATGCCATTTGCATGTTGATTTGCTGGATTTATGTACTTTATTTTATATTGCTGCCTAGCCTGAACTATACTGCATGACAGCTGTGTTTTGGGTGTGCACTGAGGGGGGTTTGATTGGGTGCTACTGAGGGGTGCTCTTCTCTCTGGGTCGGAGCCGGCCCGCGTTTGTTTCTGGCGTGGGCCGGTGCTGACCCTGCTGGCCTCGGTCATCCGGGATGATGTTGGGGTGCTGGTGTCTGTTTTGGGGGGGGGGGGTTTCTGGGGTTAGGTAGATGTTTTTGTTTGATGTCTGCCTTGTCTTATTGTAACCGTTGTTACTGTTTTCTTTTTGTATGTTCTTGAAAACTGAATAAAAATAATTTTCCAAAAAAAAAAAAAAGTACAGTAGTGAAGTAGTTCTACTTCGTTACTATACATCTCTGGCAATCTGTTACTTTTTACAACTGTCAGTAAATATCAGGGGCTGATAGCTTGTCATGCTGTGTTGACATTTTAAAGAGGTTGTACACCGAGATTTTTCTTTTTTCTCTTCTTTAAATCCTGAAAGAGAAACCCATAATGAGCTAGTATGCATCGCATACTAGCTCATTATGAAATACTTACCTTAGAACGAGCCCCCGCCATGCCGTCCGCTTACCTGTATGACGGGCGACATGTATAGTCGCCCGTCTTCCGGGATCGCGGCATCCGGCCATCTGATTGGCCGGAGCCGCGGTGACGTCACTCCCGCGCACGCGCGCGGGGGCCGACGGTCACGGCACGGGGCTCTGAAGGAACGGCACGATCTGCCGTTCCTTCAGAGCGCATGCGCCAGTGACGTCACTGGCTGCATTAAAGGTAAATATCTCCTAAACGGTGCATGTTTAGGAGATATTTACAGTACCTATAGGTAAGCCTTAATATAGGCTTACCTATAGGTACAACTTCCTGAGGAGGGTTTACTTCCTCTTTAAGTGTAAATCAGGCAAATTACTTGTTATGGGTATTGTCCGTGTTTCCATATTGTGTTTTTACTGTTTAAATATGGATTGTTTTAATTGTCAATAAGAGTTCTGACATTTTTCAGTTTGTCAGTAAAAAATGTGCTCCATTAATTACAGTATTTCCATGTTTTATCAGTAAAAAATGTGGTGGGAGGTTGGCAACCCTAGTCAGGAGGTACTTCAGCTAAAGCCAACAGTTGTGCACACAAACACACAGACACTGGGAAAGGGTAGTAGTGCACAGAGACACACAGGACTATGAGAAGTGAACAATACAAAGACAAACAGGAAATATTAGTTACAGGCAGTGCACTGGGACAAAGATCAGGAAACAAACAAGGAATACACAAGAAGATCCTGAAGCAGACCTCATAAGTGATGCTGACAAAGGTAATCTTAAACTCACAGGGGACCATGGATGTGCAGGATGGCTTTAAGCTGGCAAAGGCACACAAAGGCAACAGGGGTACTAGGATACTGGAATGCTCAGAAGACACAACAAGTGCAAGGATACAGTTTGCAAGCAGGATTACACAGAAAGTTACTGGCGATGTTGGAATAGGCTGGGAGACATTAAAAGTATAGAGATCACAGTGGAAGGCTGCCAGGGTTCGGATCTGAACATGTGACCTCTGTGGTGTCTGGCTGTAGCTCTTCTCACTGTGCCATCTCACTGTGCCATCTCACTGTGCCCTCTGAAATGCTGGACAGCTCCCTGTCTGATCTCTAAGGAAAGTCATGCTTTGTCTCTGGTTTCTGCTGAAATTGAATTCTCTGCTCCTCATTTGAACTTCCCCATTTTAAGCTATTTCTCTGCATTTCCCTTTTGCTAGATTATTGTGCTCACTCATGCTCCTTTGCATAACTGCAGCTGTTCTTATCCCCATTCGTCATCGAACTTTGGCTTGTTCTTTGACTACGCTTTGGCTTGACCCCAAGCTGCAACCACTTGTTACCGACCTTTGGCTTGTTTCTGCTTCAACCCTACCTTCTATATCTGCCACTGATGCCTGGCTTGCTGACCTCCTGGTGAAGCAATCCTGAGGACCACAACCTGGTACCAACATGCAGCAAAACCCATCTCCACCATCAGCAGCTCTGGTTAATACCAGTTAGTGCTTAGACACTGCACCTCGGGTGAGCCCGCGTCATCCACCAGGGTGTCCTGCTTCTGTACTTATCTTGCTGGTTGGTGGGAGCCTCTCTACTGCTATAGCTACTAGTCTCCGAGCATGACCCCTGATCGTGGCAAAGACAATGGGGGAAGTTTGCAGTCACTAGGGACAAGGGGGGTCTGATACATGGACACTAGGAATCTCAGGGTCACAAGGTATCAGTGAGTTTATGCAAGAGCATTACAAGCTGTGGACTGTATGCAATTAATTTTGAAATTTTAGCAATAAACTTGGTGACACAACAACTTTACTACCTAGTTGTTGTGGCCTATGGATTGTGTTCAATTTCATATTAGTGTTGCTAGTCATATGCAGCCACTTTCTGTCAATATGTATACATTGCAAGTATTCCAAAGTCATTATTTGTATAGAAGCTGACGGGTGCTTACAATGGTCAGATTTTATTAATTTATATAAAACTTTTATCCCAATTGGAAAAAAACTGTTGCTGTAACTGTCCTGTAAGTTTTAGCTGCACTATCCTCTCCCCAAATTGCCAAATGCTGCTTTCCAAAGTTTTGCTCCTCCATTCAGAGTGGAGACACCCTAAAGTCGGCCATACATGGAACGGACTTAGGCCAGTTCAACAGGGAGATTCAATCTATCTATGGGCAGGCTGATTGAACCCAAGTTGATCCACCAATTTACTTGGGTACAACCAGCCTGTTGGATTTTTGTTATTGCGATTACTGCCGGTGGCTATAACTGGTAGCAGTAATCATTATGTTCTGCCTGCTAAAGCAAAGGCTTAAAAAGGTACATCTGGCAGGTATTTCAGACCCCTGCCAAATGCTTAACAACTGCCAACTTCAAGAGTGGCTTGGTACAAAAAAAACTTGCTTTTAGGGAATCATGCTGCTTTCCTCTAATTAACTGGACATTGACTTACATTGCTTGTAATGAGAGACTGTTCCTAGCGTGGGCAGAGCATTGTTCAAGCATGGGCACTGAAAGCAAAAGTAGGCACGGATATACACTGCTCAAAGAGATTAAAGGAACACTTTGAACACACATCAGAGCTCAATGGGGAAAAATATCATGCAGGATATCTATACTGATATGGACGGGATAGTGTGTTAGGAGTGGAAGAATTCCACATCATTTGATGGAAATTCAATTTTTCAACCTACAGAAGGCTGAATTCAAAGATACCCTAAAAATCAAAGTGAAAAAATGATGTAGCAATCTAGTCCATTTTGCTAAAATGTAATTGCAGTAATTTAAAATGGCACTCTGTAGTTTGTATGGCCCCCACATGCTTGTATGCATGCCTGACAACGTGGGGCATACTCCTAATGAGATGACGGATGGTATTTCCCCCCAGATCTGGACCAGGGCATCACTGAGCTCCTGAACAGACTGAGGTGCTACCTGGTGGCGTCAGATGGACCAAAACATAATGTCACAGAGGTGTTCAATTGGATTTAGGTCAGACGAATGTGAGGGCCATTTAATGGATTTCAATTCCTTCATCCTCCAGGAACTGGCTGCATACTCTCGCCACATGAGGCCGGGCAATGTCTTGCACCAGGAGGAACCCAGGACCCACTGCACCAGTGTAGGATCTGACAATGGGTCCAAGGATTTCATCCTGATACCTAATGGCAGTCAGGATGCCATTGTCTAGCATGTAGAGGTCTGTATGTCCCTCCATGGATATGCCTCCCCGGACCATCACTGACCCGCCACCAATCTGGTCATGCTAAACAATGTTACAGGCAGCATAACATTCTCCACGGCTTCTTCAGACCCTTTCACGTCTGTCAAATATGCTCAGGGAAAACCTGCTCTTATCTGTGAAAAGCACAGGGTGCCAGTGGTGGACCTTCCAATTCTGAGGTTCAATGGCAAATGTCAATTGAGCGCCACAGTGCCGGGCAGTGAGCACAGGGCCCACTAAAGAATGTTGGGCCCTCAGGCCACCCTCATGAAGTAAGTTTCTGATTGTTTTCTCAGAGATATTCACACCAGTGGCCTGCTAGAGGTCATTTTGTAGGGCTCTGGCAGTGCTCATTCTGCTCCTCCTTGCACAAAGGAGCAGATACCAGTCCTGCTGATGGGTTAAGGACCTTCTACGGCCCTGTCCAGCTCTCCTGGAATCTCCTCCATGCTCTTGAGACTGTGCTGGGAGACGCAGTAAACCTTTTTGGCATTGGCACGTATTGATGTGCCATCCTGGAGGAGTTGGACTGCCTGTGCAACCTCTATAGGGTTCAGTTATTGCCTCATGCTACCAGTAGTGACACTGACCAGAAAAGATGAGTAGGGAAAAAATTGAATTGCCTCCATCTGTAAAACCATTCCTGTTTTGGAGGTCATCTCATTGTTGCCCATCTAGTGCATCTGATAATTTCAATAACACCAAAGCAGCTGAAACGGATTAACAACTAGTGATGGGCTTAATGTTCCAGTCGAACATAAGTTCAACTCGAACATCGGGTGTTCGTGTGTTCGCCGAACACATGAACAAATGGGCTGCTCGGTGGGAAGTTCACCCGCCGATGAGCGCCCCATAATGCACTGCGCAATTGCAGTGCATTAAGTGCTTATGGTTGACCAAAGCATGCACCTGACCTGTATGCTTCGGCCAATCACAGTACAATGTCCAGTCAGAGCCATGATTGGCCAAAGGCAAGGTGCCTTTAGCCAATCATGGCTCAGGGGCTAAGTCCAAGCCCCACACTATATAAGGCTGCTTATACGGCAGCCGCGTGTAGTGTGTTAGGAGTGGAGATTAGGCAGGGTAGTTAATGGATTGTGCTTTGATGTTTAATTCAGTCAGTCTAGTGTAGTGCTGTGCTGATTCATCTTGTATAACACAGTGTACTGCAGTCAGTTTAGTGTAGTACTGTGCTTATTCTTGTGTAACACAGGGTAGTGCAGTCAGTGTAGTGCTGTGCTGTGATTTTTGCGTAACATAGTGTAGTGGGGCCACTGAAATATTGGTGTATACAACACGTCTATGTCACCTCACTGATCCCATTTTTTTTCATTGATATTCTTTTTACAATTTTTTCTTTTTTTGTTTGCAGCATCAGGTTCTGTTGCTGCAATATTAGTACTCCCCCTTCTGTGTCGCAGTTGCTATTACTTCTGCATCAGCAGGGATTTTTTTTTGTGGCACAGCAGTACTAATTTTATTTAGGGCATAATTGCTGTCCCTCCTTTTGTGTCGTAGGTGCTATTCCTTCTGTGTCAGCAGTGGGTTTTTATTTTTTTAATTTTTTTTTCGTGGCACAGCAGGACTAATAATATTTAGAGCATAATTGCTGTCCCCTCTACTACATCGCAGGTGCTATTACTTCTGCGTCAGCAGTGATTTTTTTTGTAGCGCAGCGGCACTAATTTTATTTAGGGCATAATTGCTGTCCCCCCTTTTGTGTCATAGGTGCTATTCCTTCTGGGTCAGCAGTGGGTTGTTTTATTTTTTAATTTTTTTCATGGCACAGCAGGACTAATAATATTTAGGGTATAATTGCTGTCCCGCCTTCTGCATCGCAGGTGCTATTCCTTCTGCATCAGAAGGGTTTTTTTTTTGTGGCGCAGCAGGCACTCATTTTATTTAGGGCATAATTGCTGCCCCCCCTTTTGCCTCGTAGATGCTATTCTTTCTGCATCAGCAGGTTTTTTTTTTTTTTTCTTTTGGCTTTATTACGTTTTTCTTTATTAAAAAAAAAACTATAATAAAATGGTATAGTGCACCAAGTACAAAAGTATTGCAACCAAGCACCATATTCCCTTCCCACACTCTATAATAAAAAGTTATAAAAACTCCCTCAAAAACCCCATCATGTCCGGTACTGGCCGTGTTATTGAGCCCCAACATGCAGAAGAGTTGGTGGAGTGGATAACTAAGCCATCCTCATGCTCCTCATCCTCTGTCACCCAGGCTCATACTAGTTTGCCTTCCACCGCAGCTGCCAAAGCAGCCTATTGCACAGGCTCCTTGTCCACAGCTACTCCTTCCCTAGCCTCACTATCATGCACAGGGTAGTAACCTAAATTATTATTTCATAGTGTCAGTTATATGATCCTGGGGGATATGCATCAATTTGAATGCTCCGATGCTGGTTCCCAAGTTGAGGAGGGGAATAACGTGAGAATAGAGAGAGGGGGTGACAATGACAGACAAGAAACTAGCAGTCATGTTCCCCTAGGTGCAGCATACTGCCAAGTTTGATCCAGTGACGAGGAGGGAGGGGATGATGAGGTTACTGACTGTACTTGGTGCCTGAGAGAACAAAGGAGGAAAGTGAGGTGGGTGAGGCACAACTCTAATGAGGCTGGATGTGCTCCAGGGGCCTGGCTTAAGGGCAGCCCCCCTATTGCATCCCACCACAGAGCTCCACAGGTGCAGGGCGCTGCTAACTCCCTGCTGACTTCCAACCACAGCATTGCTGTTTGCACTCTCTGTCTGAAGCAGATCAAGCTTGGCCAGAACACCAGCCGCTTGGGCACCACATGCTTGACAAGACATATGACGACCAACCATGCAGTTCGTTGGCAACAGCACCTGAAAGACCCACATCATAATTAATTGCAGACTTCTCCTTGCTCCTCATCTGGGATCTCTACCCCTACTATACCTCAAGTCCTCTCAAAAACCTGAACTGAGATGGATGAAGTTACAAGCGCAAAGTTGCGGAGCTCATCCTGCCTTCGCAGAGGGAGCAGAGGATGAAACATCTTGAGGACGCCTTGAAGAAAATTTTGTGTAACACCTTTCCAGACACTGAGAGGTTACCATTTCCTGGACAACGTGTTTCTGAGGCTTAGTTCGGACAAAGGAGGAGCAGTGGAAAAGGCGGCCAGCTGACCGAGGCCTAATTTTTCTGCACCTGTATCACAGGTGCATGTGATTTACATTTTTGTTTCTAATTTTTAACAGGGCTCGTTCCTGTGCTCAGCAAGAGTGACTGTGAGGGGTTACAGTGTTCAGGCATCACCAACATCCAAGGACCAATTTTTCTGCACCTGAATGACAAGTACATGTAATTTAATTTTTTTTTCTAATTTTTAACAGCAGGGCCCTGTGCCCAGCAAGAGTAACTGTGAGGGGATACAGTGTTCAGGCACCACTAGGGATGGGTGAATGGTTTGGGCCGAGCATAAGTTTGGCCTAAACATCGCCCAGGCAAGTACTCGCCTAACACCTGAACTTTCTCTGCACTTAGCGGGATGTTCGCCTGCCTAGTGCACAGTCAATAGGTTGTTAATGCTTTCCTGCTGAGAGCTGAATAAAAAAAAATAATTGTAAAAAGAAAATGTAGATTTAAAAAAATTGGTAAAAACCGCTTGGGGGACTGTAAAGGATCAACTGGCACCCTGACTGGGTACCTCCGTTGATGGATGCTCCTAGTGCTTCCCAAAGGCTCCACGCACTCCACCAAACACCATAACCACTTCAGACCCCACGAACCGCCGCAACTTGGTTGGGGTCTCGCCATCTCGTACCCACCCTGGACCTACAACAAGGCTCCAGGTTCCAGTGGGTGAACCTCTCTTTCCACAGAGAGTGCAGCAGGAACAGGAACAAGCTCTAACAAGAGCTTAGGGATGATTCAAGGGAGTATGAAGAGCATAGCAATCCCTTGTAGCAGATTCACCCAATAGGAGACAGGATTCTAGATTGAGGGTGAAGTAGAACTCTTTATTAAAACGGTCACACAGAATTTACTTACAGCATGGACCTTCCCCTCCTGATCATATTACCACACACAGGTCAGAGGTTGCCTAAATACATTATCCTATGCAGATGAAATTGTATACAGGAATAGAATTAACCTGAACTAATTATCTAGCCATCTGGACAGAACAAATGGGAGGTCATTGGAACAGGAAGATTTAGAACAATACACATTATCTCAATACACAAACAATAGGGCAAGCCTGTCTCACATTGAAGGACATGGAACAGAAGCCAATGTGATTAGCTCTTTCAATGGACATGTTCAGAATCGAACAGCTGACAAATATTACTGACCCACTTGAAGCAATTCAAACCATTAAGTATCAGTCTTTCACTCCTATTGACGGTGAATACCGTCACAGGGAACCCCTTTTTTTTATCTTGACATGGGGTTCCCCTTAAAATCCATACCATTCAGTGAAGCTCCTACGCATTTTTTTTTTTTATCTTTATTGCTGGGAGCCAGCAATACGCGAGCAAGTTTAAATTACATTTTTTCCATTAGAAATGTAAGTTTTGCTGCAGCAAGATCAATACATCATACAAATGTGTCACTTTACAGGTAGACTAAGGGGACTCCCCAGGCATGATATTTAAAGGAATTTTTCATTTTTATTGTTTCACTTTAAAACATCATTAAAATCCCTGCTCCTATAAAAACGATTGTTTTAAAAACATTTTTTTTGCATTGATGCATATCCCCCCAGAGCAGTATCTGGGTCCCCATACACTTTTTATGGCAATAACTTGCATATAAGCCTTTAAAATGAGGACTTTTGATTTTTCATGTTCGTGTCCCATTGACTTTAATAGAGTGCGAATGTTGGCTTGAACTTTTCCCCTGTTCGAGATGTTCTGGTGCGAACCGAACAGGGGGGTGTTTGGCCCATCACTATTAACAACCCCCTTTTCTACCTAACTGACCAGATTAATATCCAAGGAGTTTAATTGACTTGATGTCATACTCTGATTAAAAAAGTTCCTTTCATTTTTTTGAGCAGTGGATAAGTGAATACAAAGTACTTGTGACATGAGTATTTGCTTACAAGCTTGAAATGTTATAAACTATTCGACTTATATTTTCAGAACTCAACGATCCAAGCAAAATAAACATGAAAGATGAAACTGAAGGAAACCATCTAGATGAACACTCACAACATGTTCAAATACAACTGGAAAGGAAGGTCGACAAGGGTGTGAATATTGGGAAGAGTTTGAAAGCGAAGCTAAGAAAGAAATGTACCTGTTCTGCCAAAGGGGCCAAGAAGACATTTACAAGTTTTCTCCCTGTAATTCGATGGCTTCCAAAATACAACTTCAAAGAAAACACATGGGGAGATGTGATGTCGGGGCTTATAATTGGCATTATCTTAGTGCCTCAAGCCATAGCATATTCCTTGTTAGCAGGTCTAAAACCAATATACAGCTTATACACATCATTCTTTGCCAATTTAATATATTTCTTAATGGGGACTTCTAGACACGTGTCTGTGGGCATTTTTAGCCTAATTAGCCTAATGGTTGGCCAAGTTGTGGATCGAGAAGTGCAGCTGGCAGGATTTGACCTGGATGATGATGTGGTCTATGGAATGGAAGGCATAAATGGCAGTGACATCATAAACGTAACATCAGTCAACATTAGTTTGGGCCTAATGGACATTGAATGCGGAAAGGAATGCTACGCTATTAGTGTGGCAGCTGTTTTAACTTTCATGGCGGGGATCTATCAGGTAAAGTTCTACAAGTTTATGCAAATAGGTACAATAGTAAACACTAAGTTATTATGCTTGAAAAGTACAAAGTTTACATTTTGGTTCCAGATAAAAATCTACAACTGCTAATATGTAATCATACATAGGAGGCAGAGATCTAATGCCCGAGGATGTCTGCAGATACTGTTGGCTACCTGCTGTCAGGGGTAAATGAGGGTAAGTTTGGACAGGTTAGAATACCTGTTCAAACTGCAATACATGCTCCCTGATAACCAAGTACTGAAAGCTTGCCCTTCTCTCTCCACTCAAATTAACTTCTGTATATCTCAAGAGTGCAAGTTTATGGAACCCCAAGCTTGGCTATGAGGATATATCGGAGCTTGAGAGCAGTCATATCATGAACAAACACAGTACTGTAGGCACTTGGGCTCCACCGTGTAAGATTGGTGTCTAACCTATTAGGGTAAAGGCACAAAAATGAACTCCAATTAAGTCCAGTTTTTCAGAAGATCAGACATCGACTAGACTGGGATTTGTTCCTGGTGATAGTTTGCCCTCATCTATGGGTATTCTGCTTGCTTTTTCCTATTTCAGATGAGGGCTTAAAATTCATCAAGCAAGAAATAACTTGCATCAGAATTTGCTACATTCTTTTACAGATCAGTGAGAGAGAATAGGAATACTGCACTGGTTTTGGCAAAGCAGTATGAGAAATTGTGTCTACATCAAAGAGTTTAGGATGCAAATTTTTCACAGCATAGTCACCATGATTGGAAGAATAAAGATTGACAGAGATATTGCTTTATTAGGGAAGCAGATAGTGAATACGATACAAAAAAATTAAAAAAAGCAAGAAAGCACGGCAAAGGGGCAGCTAAGGCAATACTAGAACGCTAATTACCAGAAACATTCAGGGACTTTATAAAGTAGTCCAATCAAATGAAAATTTAAGCAACGTTAACACTCTTGCTAAGATGAACAATATAAATAGGGCTTCAGTAACTTTTTTTTTGAGAAAATGCTTAGCCAGACACCAACTATGCTGGTCACTTGACCACCTGAGCACTTAATTAAGCCAATTCTGCTGTAGGATTAGCTAACCTGAACTTTGGTTGGCATTGTGTCACGACTAGTCTGGGAGGCCCAGAGCTGCTGATGTTCTCTCTAGTAGGAAAGGGCTGGGTGAAAAAAGGACACAGTGGGTGGGAGTGCAATATTGAGGATGACAGCAGAGAAAAGAAATCAAGCAGGTCGGCCATGGCTGGTAGGAGGAGCTACCAGCTGTATAGAGTGCTGTATAGAGCTTCCTGAAAACAGAAAGCTGTGATATCGTCCACATGTGATACTGAGCCTCCATGATTGAAAGAACTGAAATTAATGAAGGAAAGGAGTAGGCCAAGGACATTGAGGCTGGGGAGGAAGAAAATAGATGATCGTGGAAATTCTCCAGCGAGGAAATTAGGCAGGCTCTGACATGCTGCAGCATCCAATGCACACTGTGAGAGGCCTACTTTGTACAGTGAATTCAGAGTAAGCAATTTAGCAATTTCCATACAAAAATAGACAGCATAGAGCGCCAAAATAAGTGCAACACGTATGGTAAGTTTTTTTTTTAGATAAAACGCATATATCAACTCACTTGGTAAAAACAAGTCAGGGCATATCTCATGGTGGACTTTTAGTGATGCCAGTACACAGTTGCGGCCACCAGCTGGGTGGACAGACATGGGAAGCTGAACCCGAAAGTGATGGAATCATGGTGGAACCCACGGAGGGTGCAGGACCCGAAATGACGCCACACATTGGAGGACCACACTAGAGGGCATGGCTTTGTGTGTTGAAGCTTCAATGCTCCTTTCAGTAATTAGGTTTTTCAGGGCTCTTCATTACAGCACACCTGGGAGAGTGTTAATGGATGTGTCAAAGACTTTATTTTGGACAATTATGCTTTTCTCCAATAAAAAAAAAAAAAAAAAAAAAAAAAGGACATCCAAGGGGCGCTGGGACTTTGATACGAGTGTGAACAAGGTAGTGAGAGGGCAAGAAACATTTAAAGAGCTGGCTCAGGTTAGGCTGCTCACAACAGGCAAGGCTACCCTACTGTGGATACCCAGCAGGTTACCAGGAAAAGATGTGTATATATGGAAGTAGCGCCAGACAATATGCATGTATGTATCCATGATGTTTTACGATTGTTAGGCTTATGATTTTAACAGCCACAATTATTTATTCATTATAATATGTTTTATTGTAGCCTTGATAAAGAGGGAGTTCATTAGACCCCTGAAACTCATTGGCTGTATTTAACACAACATCAATAAATTTATTTTAACTTTTTTCTTTTGGCCTAGCTCTCCTTCCATATATGCACAATAATGCTTTTCTATAATCCCAGTAATTTTAGTGATTTATAACCTTTGGCACCCCCCCCCCTTTTTTTCAATTATGAAATTACAATTATGCATGTTTGAGTGATTACTATCTTGATGTTGTATAATTTGACTTTTGTGCGGTTTTATTATTTTTGCTAATTTCAGCAAAGGATACTGTACAATTGTGCTACATTGAAGATAAAGCTGAAGTTCAACTCTTAGGGCTCTTTCACACGGTCCGCAGGTAGGCGGATCCGTGCTGCTCAGCGGGGATCGATCCGCCGATCCCCGCTGAGCCGGCAGATGACAGCTCCGTCTCTGCTTGCAGTGCGGAGAGGGAGGTGTAACAGCTCCCGCTGCTCTCTATGGGGGATCGGATGAGAGCGGACCGCTCTCAGGCGGATCTGATCGGATCGCTCGTTTTAAAGAGCACTTAGTATAGACCCAATTTAAAAGGTATTCAGTAGCGTTTGGTTCGGTTCGCACCAGAACTCCCAAACATGTATAAAAGCTTGGACCCGAGCAGCAAACTCTTTTAAAGTCTATGGGACCCAAACTTGAAAAATCAAAAGTCCCCATTTTGAAGGCTTATATACAAGTTGTTGGATAAAAAGGAAAAGGGGGACATGTTTGAATGCAAAAAAAAAAACAAAATGTAAAAGATAGTTTTTAAAGGAGCAGTGGTTTTCAAAGATGCCTAATGTGAAACAGTAAAAATGAAAAATTCCTTTAAATATAGTGGCAGGGGGTCTGCCTGTAAAATAAAGAAAAAAAAAAGATTTTTAATTGCCGGAAACTCAACACCATTGCCGGCAATACAAAAATGTTAAAAAATTTTAAAGGGAACCCCAAATTACAAAAAAAAAAAAAAGGCTTGGGTCCCCCCCAATATCAATACTAGACCTTTATCCAAGCATGCAGCCTGGCAGGCCAGGAAATTGAGGACAAGCAAGTGCCCCCCCATGTGAATGAGTATGGTGTACATAGTACCCTTACCCATTCACCAAAAAAGTGTCAGTCGGCAGTTAGCCTTCATCGCAGGTGGAGCTTTTTTTTTTTCTTTTTTCGAGTCCGACGCTGGCAGCGAGTATCGTGATGGACGATGGATCTACATTGGGGAACATTTTTTTTATTTTTAATAAAGAAATTGTCAAAAACTGTGTGATTGTTTTTATTTCTTTTTGACACTTTTCTTGGTGAATGAGCATGGGGTACATGCGGTCACTCGCGATCGTCGGGTGGAGAGGGAGAAAGGCAGGCGGCTAATGTAAACAAAGCTGCCTGTTACTCTCCCCTGTGTAAAAGCACTGATCACTCGGTCCTGCTATGTAGGACCGTTGATCTGTGCTGTTACACACAAAGCCACATCCAATCACAGTAAGAAACATGCCCCTAGGGACACACTTAACCCCTCCCTCTCCAATAAAGTTAACCCCTTCCATCCCAGTGTCATTTTTACAGTAAGGGCACTTTCACACGGCCGCTCCGTGTGTCCGCAAATCATCCTATTTTTTTGCGGATGATTTGCGGACATAATGTCTATGTCTATGTCTATGGCATTGCGGATGTCAGCGGAATACCATCCGCTGACATCCGATTTACCTCCTTTCAGTTCTGTTCCGTTTTTTGGAACGGAACAGAACCCTATTTTTCCTCCGTTCAAAAAACAGAAAGGAAGGAAAATCGGATGTCAGCGGTGTCATCCGCTGACATCTGCAATCCCCATAGAATTACATTATGTCCGCATATCATCCGCAAACGGATGGGATGATATGCGGACATACGGAGCGGATGACACAAATGTCATCCGCTCCGTGAAAAAAAAAAAAAAAAAAAAAAGTCCCGCAGCGGAGCTTTCACACAGAGCGGCCGTGTGAAAGAGCCCTAACAGTGCATATGTATAGCACTGATTACTGTAGTAATGTCACTGGTACCCCCAAAAGTTTCAGTCAAGGGTCCGATCTGTCCGCCGCAATGTCGCAGTACCGCAAAAAAAAAAAAAAAAAAAAACGCAGATCGCCGACATTACCCGTTAAAAAAAAAAAACAATAAAAATGACAAAAATCTTTCCCTTAGTTAGTAAACGCAATAACTTTTGCGCAAACCAATCAAAATACGCTTTTTGCAATTTCTTTTACCAAACATATGTAGCAGAAAACAAATTGGCCTAAAATGTTAAAAAATTTTGATTTTTACATTTTTTTTGGGGGGGGGGGGGGAATTTCATATTAAAAAAATGGAGAAAAAATATTGTTATTTTTGCAAAATTGTCGCTCTTTTTTTGTTTATAGCACATGATCAAAAAATCGCACAGGTAATCAAATACCACCAAAAGAAAGCTCTGTTTGTGGTAAAAAAAGGACGTCAATTTCATTTGGGTACAGCTGATAAGCGCCCTGCCCATAGACCCCCGCAACCACAGCCCAGGGTTGTGGGGAAGAGGACCTTGTCCCCATCAACAAGCACCCCCCCCCCCCATGTTGAGGGCATGTGGCCTGGTATGGTTCAGGAGGGGGGGCACTTGCTCATCCCCCCCCATTCCTGGCCTGCCAGGCTGCATGCTTGGATAAGGGTCTGGTATAGATTTTGGCAGGGACCCCACACCGTTTTTGTTTTAAATGTTGGGGTGGGGTTCCCCTTAAAATCCATACCACAGCCATAGCCCAGGGTTGTGGGGGAAGAGGCCCTCGTCCCCATCAACATGCAAACCTTTGCCCAATCAGGGCTTAGAATGCACTCTGCATTGTGGGGCTTGCAAATTTGTGTGTTCATCAAACAGGCGATGTCCAGGCCGAACGCCCAACACTAGTATTTAGGTATTATCCTGGTCTTTTATGTCCTTTAAATGTTCTATCTTCACAAGGGCACACCTATCAATTGTTTACTATGAGCCCTATTCACACTTGAATGCAGCTGTTTGGTGAGGTTATCCATGGCTGCATTACTTCTTGAGATTCTACATACCATAGCTGACATTTCAATAAAATTAGAAATAAAAAGTAAACTGTGCTAAAACAAATAGTTGACACTATATAAATCATGTGTAATAATAATAATCCTCTGCACTCAAAGGCCCAAGGCACATGGTGTTCTCATTCTTGGGTACTTCCCTGTTTTCCCTCTCCTTTTCTATACATTTTTTTTTTTCATTCTTTTCAGTCTTATCTCTTCTTCCACTGCCTTTCACATGGATTCTTTCCTCATTTTTATTCTCTTTACATAAACACATATAGGCATTTTTCTAAAACTCAAGTCTAAGGCTGCTTTCAGACTGATATGGTGCGGTGTGGACTATGCTTTCCCATAGAGCTTTATTAGGTCCTGCAGTTTTGGTGTGCTTTCTGAAAGGGCACCAAAGATGAAGCATGGAGGAGTTTTGATGAGATTTCAGAAAGTGCACCAAAACTGTGGGAGATAACAGAACTCTATGAGAAAGCGCAGCTAACCCATGGGTACACTGCAGTTTGAAAGCAGATTAGGCCCCTTGCCAACTGCCCCACGCACATTTACTATGGAGTGGCGGCTACTCTGCTCAGAATCACGTACAGGCACATGATTCTGCACTTCTGGGTCTGATTGATTGGACACAGTGAGAGCCAATTAGCGGGTCCATCAGACCCAATGTCCGCCGGGACACACTGATCATTGCCGAGAGAGGCAGAATGGCGGTCTGCCTATGTAAACAAGGCAGATCGCTGATCTGTTAGTAGGGAAGATAGAGATTCTGTGTTTATTCCCACAGTTAGCAAGCACTCCATAGGAACACAATTAAACCTTTGATCGCCTCTGATGTTAACCCCTTCCTTGCTGGTGTCTTTAGTATATGGACAGTGCTTATTTTTTTAGCACTGATCACTGTATTAGTGTCACTGGTCCCCAAAAAAGTGTCAAAAGTGTCTCTTAGTGTCAGATTTGTCTACCATAATGTCGCAGCCCCACTATAAGTCGCTGATCGATGCCATTACTAGTTAAAAATAAATACAAAATAAAAATTCCATAAAAATATCCCATAGTTTGTAAAAGCTATAACTTTTGCCCACACCAATCAATATATGCTTATTGGGATTTTTTTTACCAAAAACATGTAGTAGAATACATATTCGCCTAATTTTTTACATTTTTTTATTGGATGTGTTTATTACAGAAAGTAAAAAATATTGTTTTTTTTTTTTGTTTCTAGCGCAAAAAATAAAATACCATGATGATCAAATACCACCAAAAGAAAGTTCTATTTGTGGGAAAAAAGGACATGGACATTTTTATTTGGGTACAGCATTGCACGACCACACGATTGTCAGCTAACGTAATGCAGGGCCATATCGCAAAAATAGTCTGGTCAGGAAGGAGGTAAAACCTTCAGGACCTGAAGTGGTTAAAACAAAACTTCACCCTAAAGAGAAGTTCCTCTTTATGTCCTATTCCCACCCCCCTTCACCACATTTGGGACATAAATTTTTTTCTAGGGGAGCAGGTACCTAGCTTTGATAGGTAATCCAAGTGGAAGTTGCGCTCCCCCCCCCCCCCCTTTGCCCACAGCCCTTTGGGACGTGTCACAGGTCCTTGAAGGCTGTGGGACCATTCACAAAGCACAGCATGGCTCGTGCATGCACAGTGGAAAGCTGTCTGTGAAGCCGCAAGGAGTCATAGCCGGCTTCCCACAGTAGCCATGCCAGCACTGGAGACCCAAAGACTGGTGAAGAACCAGCACAGGTGAGGACAGCGCTGGATCCCTGGACAGGTAGGAGTCCTTTTATTAAAAGTCAGCAGTTCCAGTATTTGTAGCTGTTCACTTTTAAGTTTTTTTTTTCTAGGGTGAAGATCCTCTTTAATACAATGGCATAACATTAGCAGATTTTGAATAGGTATGATGGTAAGAGTTTTTTGGGCTAGAAGGTCCAATAAGATAAGGGCATAGGCTATAAGCCCAAGTCTCATGCAAGTGTAATGAATTTATATCATCTTAATGTGTACACTTATCTTGAATACTAGATCTGAATTACTTATATTTAAATCATAATTTATAAGTACAATAAACCTGCATTGTTTCAGAAGACAGTTTAGTTCTGAAAATGTTATACGGATAAGTAAATAATGTGGCTATACATGGATTAAAATTCAGCCGGTTCTGCAGGGACAGGCTGTTATTTGATCCATGTATAGGCAGGCTGGTTGTGCAGATGTTGATCTACCAGTTCCAGTCATGATGGGGCGATCCTTGACAGGGACTTCCTTTTTGTGGATTTTCGGCAGGTGGGGGAATACAGGGGTGACTGTATTGTTCACCATCAAATATATGGCAGTTTATGGCTAAGTATCTCCATTTCCTGTCCCACTTTAGGCAGATGTGAAAGCTTATGTTTAAACTCTGGAGTGGGATCAGATTTTAAAGGATGGTAAATATCCGCATCATTTAGCTGATGAAGAACTTCCTGATTGCAATCCTTAATGCTACCACAGTGCCCCTTTATCCAGGATACCAATATCAGAGCACTTCCTTAAAGCGTAACTCCACTTTTGTTGAGAAAAAAAAACATTCCCCCCCTGGGTGACCCATGTAAATGACAAAGATTTTAACATACTTTGTTGCAATTAACAGCTGTGCACCTGCAAGGCTCTAATGAGGAAAGCTGCTGGGCCTGCATCCCTTTAGACATGATTTCCTTTTTAACCACTTTAATCACTTAAGCCCCGGAGGATTTGGCTGCTAAAAGACCAGGGGTTTTTTTGCGATTTTTTACTGCGTGACTTTAACGGACAATTGCGCGGTCGTGCGACGCTGTACCTAAACGAATTTGACGTCCTTTTTTTCCCACAAACAGAGCTTTCTTTTGGTGGTATTTGATCACCTGTGCGATTTTTTGATCATGCGCTATAAACAAAAAAAGAGCGTCAATTTTGCAAAAATAACAATATTTTTCACATTTTTTATATGAAATTCCCCCCAAAAAAATTTAAAAATCAAAATTTTTTAACATTTTCGGCCAATTTGTTTTATGCTACATATGTTTGGTAAAAAAAAAAAAAATCGCAAAAAGCGTATTTTGATTGGTTTGCGCAAAAGTTATCGCGTTTACTAACAAAGGGAAAGATTTTTGTCATTTTTGTTTTTTTTTTTTTTAACGCGTAATGGCGGCGATCTGCGATTTTTTTTCGGTACTGCGACATTGCGGCGGACAGATCGGACCCTTGACTGACATTTTTGACACTTTTGGGGGTACCAGTGACATTACTGCAGTAATCAGTGCTATATATATGCACTGTTACTGCAAAAATGACACTGGCAGGGAAGGGGTTAACTTTATTGGACAGGGAGGGGTTAAGTGTGTCCTAGGGGCGTGCTTCTAACTGTGCAGGGACATTGCTATTGGTGTAAAAACAAAGATCAACGGTTCTACATAGTAGAACCGTCTGATCTTCATTTTTACACAGGGAGAATAACGGGCGGCTTGTTTACATAAGCCGCTCCGCCTTTCTCCCTTCACAGGAGCGATCGTAGTGTGACCGGCGGACATCGAGTCCGCTGGTCACACGCACTGACTTGTCTGTGAACGAGCCGCGGAGGGCTCGCGCCCGCCCGCAATTGGCTCGCAAGTCAGTGACAGGCGAGTGACGTATCCATATGTCACTCTGCCTGGCCGGGGCTGACCGCCGCAGTATATAGTCCTGCGGCGGTCGGCAACCGGTTAACACTAGCCACTGTGCTGCTACTGCGGCACAGTGGCTCGTTATCGTCTAGCGACGTAGACCTACGTCGCTAGACTCCTCCCCTGTAGGCGGCGCTCCCGCTGTTTTCATTCACAGCGGGAGTCGGGCCAGGGGAGGAGCGGTGGCGATCGCCGCTGCTCTGCCCCGATCGTCGGGGAATCCAGTTTGGAGATCCGCCCACCTGTGTAAACAGAGCGGGAGGATCTCCTAAGTGACAGGGAGTGACAGATCGGAGTGTTCAGCATAGCTGAACATCCGATCTGTCCCTGGCTCACTCAGTCACCTCCCCCCCCACATGTTAGTAAGCACCACCAGGCATACATTAACCCCTTCCTCTCCAATAAAATTAACCCCTTCCCTGCCAGTGTCATTTTTACAGTAACAGTGCATATTTATAGCACTGATTACTGCAGTAATGTCACTGGTACCCCCAAAAGTGTCAAAAATGTCAGTCAAGGGTCCGATCTGTCCGCCGCAATGTCGCAGTCCCGCAAAAAAAAAAAAAAAAATCGCAGATCGCCGCCATTACTCGTTAAAAAAAAAAACACCAAAAATGACATAAATCTTTCCCTTAGTTAGTAAACGCAATAACTTTTGCGCAAACCAATCAAAATACGCTTATTGCGATTTTTTTTTACCAAACATGGGTAGCAGAAAACAAATTGGCTAAAAATTTTAATAAAAATTGTTTTTTACATCTTTTTTGGGGGGAATTTCATATAAAAAAATGTTAAAAATATTGTTATTTTTTCAAAATAAACGCTCTTTTTTTGTTTATAGCGCAAAAAGTAAAAATCGCACAGGTGATCAAATAACACCAAAAGAAAGCTCTGTTTGTGGGAAAAAAAGGACGTAAATTTCGTTTTGGGTACGGCGTCGCATGACCGCGCAATTGTCAGTTAAAGTCGCACATCGCCGAATCGCAAAAAGTGGCCTGGACGTAAGACAGCAAAATCCTCCGGTGGTAAAGTGGTTAAAGTAGCTCACCAAAAAGTAAATTGTTGTTGCAGGGGATGCCTGAAATCTGACTTGTATCTTAGTGCAGACTTCTGGGAAAAACAGTGAGCCAATCACACAAGCAGGAAATTATGTTTCTGGTTGTGGTCAGTATACATTCTGTGTACAGAACACCTCCAGGTAGCCATATTGCATTGCATTTTTAGAATATTACAGACCTGCAGATTGAAAGGGAAAGGTAATTTTTAGTAACATTCAATTACAATATGTGTCACAATTGTATAAGCTATATTATTTTTTCTTTAGTTGCAATTTCTTTCCCCGTGAAAGTGGAGTTACGCTTTAATTTTTGAACCCTAACCGTTCATACTCCTTCAGATTGGATTTAAGAGGGTCTTGCACTAAGGTAGGCCATACAAGTAACCAAATTTCTTTCCTTCAACCATGGATTGAATCCCTCCTGCAGTGCTAGTGTGTTCTGCCAGCAGGAAGCGCAGGGAGCCTTCCCCACCAAGAGAATACAATGATTACTGATGGGTGGGTAAAGCCACCAGTAACGGTCGCACAAAAAAGACACAACAGGCTGCTTCTAATGAAGTTGATTAATGGATCGACTTCAGTGCAATCAGCCTGCCCAAAGATTAATCAAAATTTTGCCGGGTCCTATTGAACCAGCCAAATTTCAATCCATCTATGATTGGCTTAAGGTTAGCACTATCCCTGGGTTTGGTAAGCTCAGATGCAACAATGTTTTGAAAAGCCTCAACCAGAGTTTCACTTGTAATGGATAGGAATACCTATCTTCTTTGTAAAATCTATCAATTGTTACACTAGGGTTAATTTACAGAAACTGGCGCACACACAATCTGACAATCTGGTGCAGCTGTGCATAGTAACCAATTAGCTTCTAACTTCAGCTTGTTCAATTAAAGTGTAACTCCACTTTTGCTGCGAAAAAAAAAAAAACATTCCCCTCTGGGTGTTCTATTTACATTGCAAGGATTTTAACAACCTTAGTTGCAGATTCCTACCTTTTGTTATTCTGAAGAAATCCCTGTGTGTTTGTCTGTGCCTCTGTGCTGAGTGGGTCTAATCAGAGTGGTTTCATAATTATCAATCAGCTGTGCAGATGCAGAGCACTAATGAGGAATTCTGCTGGGCCTGCATCCCTTTAAACCTGTTCCTATTGGGAGTATCTCACCAAAAATTACATTTTTGTTGCAGGGGAAGCCAGAAATCTGACTTGTATCTTAGGCAGACTTCTGGAACAATCAGTAAGCCAATCACACAAGCAGGAAATTATGTTTCTGGGGTGTGGTCAGTACACATTCGGTGTTCAGAACAACTCTAGGTAGCCATATTGCATTGCATTTTCAGAAAAGTTCAGCGGCTCCAGATTGAAAAGGAAAGGTAATTTTTAATAACATTCAATTACAACATGATTTGTGTCACAATTGCATATGCTACATTGTTTTTTTTATTTGATATTTTTTTTCCCTACAAAAGTGGAGTTAGGGCTCTTTCACACGGGCGGTCCGATCAGATCCGCCTGTCAGTTTTTTAGGCGGATCTGATCGGATCCTCCATGCAGCTCTATGAGGCAGCGGGTGTCAGCGGAGACACCTCCGCTGACACCCGCTGCCATCCGCATCCGATCCTGTGCTGAAATCTGGACGGATGGAAACCCTATTTTTCCATCCGTTCAGTAATCGGAGCGGAGCGGATCTGATGAGAGCGGACAAGCGGTCCGCTCTCCTCCGATCCCCCATAGAGGGCAGCGGGTGCTGAGACACCTCCCTCTCCGCTCTGCAAGCGGAGACGGAGCTGTCATCCGCCCGGCTCAGCGGGGATCGCGGATTGATCCCCGCTGAGCAACACGGATCCGCCTGCGGAGGCGGACCGTGTGAAAGAAGCCTTAACCTTTAGGGCTCTTTCACACGGGCGTTCCGTATGTCCGTTTTTCATCCCATCCGTTTGCGGATGAAAAACGGACATAATGTATCTCTATGTAAATACGGATGTCATCAGATGATCATCCTCTGACATCCGTTTTTTGTCAGTTCAGTTCAGTTCAGTTTTTTTGAACGGAGGAGAACCCTATTTTTTCTTCCTTTCAAAAAAGGGAACTGAAGCAAAAACGGATGTCAGTGGTGTCATCCGCAGACATCCGTATTTACATAGACATGCATTATGTCAGTTTTTCATCCGCAAACGGACGGGATAAAAAACGGACATACGGACCGGATGACACAAGTGTCATCCGTGTCCATTACAAAAAAAAAAAAAGGACCTGATCGGGCAAAAAAAAAGGAACGCCCGTGTGAAAGAGCCCTTAGGCCCCTTTCACACATACAGTCCGTTCAGTTCATCAGTTCAGTCACGTCAAATGTATCAGTTTTTCATCCATTTTTCATCCGTTTTTCGTCAGTTGTCATCCGTTTTTTGTCAGTTGTTATCCGTTTTTCATCAGTTGTTATCCATTTTTCATCCGTTGTCGTCCGTTTTTCATCCGTTGTCATCAGTTGTCATTAGTTGACATCCGTTTTTCATCCGTTGTCATCCGTTTTTCGTCCGATCCGTTTTTTTGACGGATGAAAAATAGGGCATTCATCCGTTCAAAAAAACGGACATTGACGGAAGTGGATGAAAACGGATGTTAACTGATGATCATCAGTTGTCATCCGTTTTTACATAGAGATGCATTGATGTCCGTTTTTCATCCGTCAACGGATGGATGAAAAACAGACAAACGGACAGCATGTGTGAAAGGGGCCTTAGGGCCCTTTCACACATACCGTCCGTTCAGTTCATCATTTCAGTCACGTCAAATGTATCAGTTTTTCATCCGTTTTTCATCCGTTTTTCGTCAGTTGTTATCCATTTTTCATCAGTTGTTATCCGTTTTTCATCAGTTGTTGTCCGTTTTTCATCCGTTGCCGTCCGTTTTTCATCCGTTGTCATCAGTTGACATCAGTTTTTCATCCGTTGTCAACCGTTGTCATCAGTTGACATCCGTTTTTCATCCGTTTTTCGTCCGATCCGTTTTTTTGACAGATGAAAAATAGGGCATTCATCCGTTCAAAAAAACGGACATTGACGGAAGTGGATGAAAACGGATGTTAACTGATGATCCTCAGTTGTCATCCGTTTTTACATAGAGATGCATTGATGTCCGTTTTTCATCCGTCAACGGATGGATGAAAAACGGACAAACGGACAGCATGTGTGAAAGGGGCCTCCGTGTGTCCGCAAAGCATCTCATCTGTTTGCGGATGATTTGCGGACATAATGTAAGTGAATGGCACTGCGGATGCCAGCGGAATACCATCCGCTGACATCCGATTTTCCTCCTTTCAGTTCTGTTCCGTTTATACGAATGGAACAGAACCCCATTTTTTCTTCCGTGTAAAAAACGGAAAGGAAGGAAAATCGGATGTCAGCGGTGTCATCCGCTGACATCCGCAGTGCCATATACTTACATTATGTCCGCATATCATCCGCAAACGAATAGGATGATATGCGGGCACACGGAGCGGATGACAGAAATGTCATCCGCTCCGTGGGAGAAAAAAAAAAAAAAAAGTCCCGCAGCGGACCTTTCACACGGAGCGGCCGTGTGAAAGGACCCTTAAGCTTTGGCAATAAGACCTAGTAGATGATTGGTTATTATGCACAGCTGCACTAGATTTTGCATGCACCAGTTTTAGTAAATCCTCCCCACTGATTGTGCCTCGCTAGACTCAGACTGTAACCTTTCCAGGGTAGAACTAGCCACCAGATCATGATTGAACAAAAAATAGTTAATCTCCTCAGAGACCTGGGGAATCCTGGCCAGGCTCAGCTGCAGTATAATCTCCATAATGTTTTCTTAACTTCTTCAGATCCGCGCTATAGCCGAAGTACGGCTACAGCGCGGACTCGAATTTCCTGGGAGGCCGTCTTTAAACGGCCTCCCAGAAACAGGCTCCCCGCGCTCTCCCGCGAACGCGCATCGGGGAAAATCTGTGTTGGCCGTGTCCCTTGGACACAGCCAATCACAGATCGTGGTGAATGGCCAATCACAGCGGCCATTTACCACGTGATCGGGCCGTGCAATGAGAGATGATCTCATATGTAAACATATGAGATCATCTCTCATCGCCAGCTCTCTTCCTCACACGGAGACTGCAGTGTGAGGAAGGAGCAGAGCCCGAACACCGGTAAGAGAACACACAGGAATGTAATCAGGGCACTGATCACCAGTGCCCTGATTACAGAAGAGGGGAAATAATGCCACAACTGCCCACAGTGCCCCCCATCAGTGCCCACAGTCAGTGCCCATAGTGCTGCCAGTCAGTGCCCATCAGTGCCTGCTCATCTGGCACTGATGGGCACTGACTTGCAGCACTATGGGCACTGAGTGTGGGCACTGATGGTGCTGCCCATCAGTGCTGATCAGTGCCACCCGTCAGTATCCATCAGTGCCACCCATCAGTGTCACCCATCAGTGCCCATCAGTGCCGCCTCTCAGTGCCCATCAGTGCCGTCTCTCAGTGCCCATCAGTGCCATCCGTCAGTGCCGCCTCTCAGTGCCCAGCAGTGCCACCTCTCAGTGCCCAGCAGTGCCAACTATCAGTGCCCAGCAGTGCCAACTATCAGTGCCCAGCAGTGCCACCTCTTAGTGCTCATCAGTGCCGTCCATCAGTGCCGCCTCTCAGTGCCCAGCAGTGCCACCTCTCAGTGCCCAGCAGTGCCATCTCTCAGTGCCCAGAAGTGCCGCCTCTCGGTGCCCAGAAGTGCCGTCTCTCAGTGCCCATCAGTGCCGTCCGTCAGTGCTGCCTCTCAGTGCCCAGCAGTGCCACCTCTCAGTGCCCAGCAGTGCCACCTCTTAGTGCCCAGCAGTGCCATCTCTCAGTGCCCAGCAGTGCCACCTCTCAGTGCTCATCAGTGCCGCCTATCAGTGCGCATCAGTGCCGCCTATCAGTGCGGCATATTAGTACCTCCTCATCAGTGCCACCTCATCAGTGCCCATAAGTGCCACCTCATCAGTGCCCATAAGTGCCACCTCATCAGTGCCCATCAGTACAGCCTATCAGTGCCCATCAGTGCCGCCTCATCAGCGCACATCAGTGAAGGAGAAAAATGTATTTATTTTCAAAATTTACTCACAGAAAATAATAAAAACTTTTTTTTTTTCAAAATTTTCTGTCTTTTTTCTTTTTTTTTGTAAGAAATAAAAAAGCCAGAGGTGATTAAATACCACCAAAAGAAAGCTCTATTTGTGTGAAAAAAATGATAAAAATGTCATATGTGTACAGTGTAGCATGACCGCACAATTTTCATTCAAAGCGTGACAGCGCTGAAAGCTGAAAATTGGCCTGGATAGGAAGGGGGTGTAAGTGCCCAGTAGGCAAGTGGTTAATAGTATAATACATACAAATCTATTCACATCTAGAGGGTGGAGAAAGCATCAAAATGAAAGGTAGGAGCAAAAGATAAACCTCTGGATAGTAAAGAGGTCTGGTCAGAGGACAATATGACTTGAGATAAAATAAAGACATTTTTAAGCTAGTCCTTCTGAATCCTGACACAATGAGGGTATCTTCTCAGTATCATCTTTGTTTTGGCGTCTCCCTCTCCTTGTTTCTAACAACAAACTCTATTAAGGTCAAGCGTGACGTCTAAAGCAACAAAAATCAATGCAAGCGCAATAAAGGTGTTAGACATGAAAAATACATTAGTTTAGATTGATTTAAAAATAGGTCAGAGGGACTAGAAGGTAACAGCTCAAAGAAAAACAAAAAAAAAACCCATTAACCTCACTTTATGGGAGTTTTTTTTACTACTTTTTATGATAGTGAATGGCAATGAAATGTATTTATGTATAGATTGTGGATAAAACAGAATCATTCATCTGAATTCAACTGAGAAAAGATATCAGTTATGCTAGCCAATCACAGACTGTAAATATAATACATTACAACTGCTGAGCAGGCAATTTTCGTGTGCTATCAAGCTTACTAGTTATAAGCAATGCCCAGCTTTTCTTTGACATTAATAGTCCATAGCTCGCAACTGTCCCTATTTTGAGTGACTGTCCCTGATTTGGAAGAAAGTCCCTCTTTCCTCCTTATTTGTCCCTCATCGTGGTTTGAGCTACAGTATCTCACAAAAGTAAGTACACCCCTCACATTTTTGTAAATCTTTTATTATATCTTTTCCTGTGACAACACTGAAGAAATGACACTGCTACAATGTAAAGTAGTGAGTGTACAGCTTGTATAACAGTGTAAACTTGCTGTCCCCTCAAAATAACTCAACACACCATTAATGTCTAAACCGCTGGCAACAAAAGTGAGTACACCCCTAAGTGGAAATGTCCAAATTGGGCCCAAAGTGTCAATAGTTTGTGTGGGCACCATTATTTTCCAGCACTGCCTTAACCTTCTCGGGCATGGAGTTTACCAGAGCTTCACAGGTTACCACTGCAGTCCTCTTCCACTCCTCCATGACCACATCACGGAGCTGGTGGATGTTAGAGACCTTGCGCTCCTCCACCTTCCATTTGAGGATGCCCCACAGATGCTCAATAGGGTTTAAGTCAGGAGACATGTTTGGCCAGTCCATCACCTTTACCCTCATCTTCTTTAGCAAGGCAGTGGTCGTCCTGGAGGTGTGTTTGTGGTTTTTATTATGTTGGAATACTGCCCTGCGGCCCAGTTTCTGAAGGGAGGGGATCATGCTCTGCTTCGGTATGTCACAGTACATGTTGGCATTCATGGTTCCCTCAATGAACTGTAGCTCCCCAGTGCTGGCAGCACTCATGCAGCTCCAGACCATGACACTCCCACCACAATGCTTGACTGTAGGCAAGACACCCATGTCTTTGTGCTCCTCACCTGGTTGCTGCCACACACACTTGATACCATCTGAACCAAATAAGTTTATATTGGTCTCATCAGACCACAGGACATGGTTCCGGTAATCCATGTCCTTAGTTTGCTTGTCTTCAGCAAACTGTTTGCAGGCTTTCTTGTTCATCATCTTTAGAAGAGGCTTCCTTCTGGGGCGACAGCCATGCAGAACAATTTGATGCAGTGTGCGGCCACTGCGGCGTATGGTCTGAGCACTGACAGACTGACCCCCCCCCCTTCAACCTCTGCAACAATGCTGGCAGCACTGAAACGTCTATTTCCCAAAGACAACCTCTGGATATGACGCTGGGCACGCCAACTTCTTTGGTTGACCATGGCAAGGCCTGTTCTGAGTGGAACATGTCCTATTAAACCACTATATGGTCTTGGCCACCGTGCTGCAGCTCAGTTTCAGGGTCTTAGCAATCTTCTTATAGCCTAGGCCATCTTTATGTAGACAAAGTGTCATTTCTTCAGTGTTGTCACATGAAAAGGTATAATAAAAGATTTACAAAAATGTGAGGGGTGTACTCACTTTTGTGAGATACTGTATATATATATATATATATATATATATATATATATATACACACATACATACACACACACACACACACACACACACAGTATCGGTTTATAAACATCCACATTTTAAAAATGACCAAAGAACGTTATAGTGACCCTTCGAATGAGTCTAAGGGATACACTACCTATATATAATATTCCAATAAGCAATTAAAAATGATGAACATACTGTGTCATGTTATATATTTTAAGATTTAGCAAGTTTGTTTGTAACATTTATCTGGTTTTACTATTTTTACAGCTTCTCATGGGGATATTTCGACTGGGTTTTCTTTCCATATACTTGTCAGATTCAATGTTGGATGGATTTGCAACAGGTGCCTCACTGACAATTTTAACAGCACAAGTGAAATATCTCATTGGAGTAAAAATCCCACGCAGTCCAGGTATAGGGATGTTAGTAACAACATGGGTTAACATATTTAGAAATATTCATCATACAAATTTTTGTGATGTGATCACAAGTGCCATATGTATAGCAGCATTAGTGGCTGCCAAAGAGCTTGGGGATCGTTACAAAGACAAAATAAAGGTCCCCCTGCCAACTGAACTAGTTGTCATTGTAGTTGCCACACTTGTATCACACTACTGCAATCTCAATGAACTCTATGGCTCAAGTGTTTCAGGCGTAATCCCAACCGGATTTATACCACCAAAAGTACCTGACTTAAGTCTAGTGAGCAAAATAGCAGTGGATGCTATTCCTCTTGCAGTTGTTAGTTTTGCATTTACAATATCTCTGTCTGAAATGTTTGCCAAGAAGTATTCATATACAGTGGAAGCTAACCAGGAGATGTTTGCCATTGGCTTCTGTAATATAATCCCATCATTTTTCCACTGCTTTGCCACCAGTGCAGCTCTTGCGAAGACCCTTGTAAAGACTTCAACAGGATGCAAAACACAAGTTTCCAGTGTTATTAGTGCCATTGTGGTTCTGTTGGTTTTGCTTTTCTTTGCCCCGTTATTTTACTCACTACAAAAGTGTGTCTTGGCCTGTATAATAATTGTCAGCTTGCGTGGTGCCCTCAGAAAATTTAGAGATTTACCAGCTCTATGGAAAATAAGCAAAACAGATGGAGTTATCTGGATTGTCACCGTGGCTGCTTCAGCTCTAATCAGTACAGAAATGGGCCTCATGGTAGGGGTGATCTTTTCAATGTTATGTGTTGTTGTTCGCACTCAGTTACCCCACACAGCAACACTCAGCCATATACAGGACACTGTTTTTTATGAAGATGGAAATAAATATGAGAATCTTTCACCCATACCCAAAATTAAACTATTCCGCTTTGAAGCTCCCCTCTACTATGCAAACAAAAGCTACTTTCTCCGGTCTGTGTACAAAATGGCTGGTATGGATCCTGGTCTTGAAATAATCAGAAGGAAGAAAATAGAAAAGAAGCAAAAGAAACGAAAACAGGTAGCAGAGGGAAAAAGCATGGATAACAATGACGGCAATGATATTCATATACAGCTTGTAAATCACAATAGTGACTTGAAAACAATTATTCTTGATTGCTCCTCAATAAGCTTTTTAGACACATCTGGCATCAATGCACTAAAAGGATTGCTGAAGGATTACAAAGAAGTACAGATCGATGTTCTACTGGCTTGCTGCAACACTTCTGTCATTGATGCCCTTAGCAGAGGAAGTTACTTTGGGAAACAAAACAAGGACATTCATAAGATGCTCTTTCACAGCATGCATGATGCTGTTCAGTTTGCAACCGAGAAAGAGTTGACTATAACGGACTCTACTGTGTAAATGCTAAAAAACATTTCTAACTGCTTTGGTGTCAAAGTATTGACTTAAAAGTATTGGCAGTGAGATGGCTCAAAACAGCTCAGTCTAAAAAAGAATAATTAAAAAAATTGCACTCTGGTTCTACAGCGCCTTAACAGGGGCTCCCCACAGGAAGCCGTTTCTTGGGCAATGAGGATCTTGGAAAACCTTAGGTCTCTGCTAGCTCTCACTGTGTTTCTGCCATATAAAAGGTAAAACAACACATTCATTTTAAGGTGACCCATCAGCACAGGGTCACATGAATGTAAAACATATCTTTAAAAAGAAGCCTGTCATACTTACCTTCCCAACTGTCCAGTCAAATACCTGAGCTTCACTGCTCAGGTATTTGACAGCTCCAGAGTGCACTGAGTAGCAAAGTACTGGCTTTTCACCATGGGGGGCCACTGTAAAGGTAAGTGTATGTAGTCATCTTTTGCAGGTATAGTTACATACACTTTGCTGACTTCACCTGTAAAGCTTATTTATATTTATATCAGTAATAACAAATTTCCTTTTAATTTCTATATGTTCAGAAAGTGAGTGGAATCTCCCCATCAAAGACACGGGAGCCTCTAAGGCTAAGTTCACATGTAGGCGTTTTGGGGCGTTTTTGGGGAGTTTTTCTGCTCTAGGATCAGCTCAAAAAAAGCCCAACAAGACAAATCTTATTCATTTCAATGGCCCCTGTTCACATCTGAGTGTTTTGACGTTTTAAGCAAAACGCCCAACGCTCAAAAAAGTACATGAGCTTCTTTTTGGGAAGATTACAGGCGTTTTTATTTTTTTCCATTGGTTACTAGTCAACCTAAAAACGCCTGCACAAAAACGCCTGTAAAACACCTGAAAAAAGCCCATAAAAAACGCCTGTAAATAGAAATGCCAAGCTGTGAACGTAGCCTAAAGTCTTTTTAGGCCTCATGTACACTGACTGGACAGTCAAAAAAAGCCAGTAACATTAGTTGTAGAAAGCTGTAGCTGTAGAATGAGTTTTCTAGCATTTTTTGGCATTTTTTAGCAAAACTATACTCCCATAAAAGCTTATGACTCAAAAACGCCGATGAAAGCTGTATAGAACGCGTTTTTCAGCTTTTATCAGAGTTAGAGTGTTTTTACAGCTGAAAAATTCCTCCTAAAATCCTCTAGTTCTAAATTTTTTTCCAGCCAGAAAACGCCCCTGCCAAAAACTGCTGATAACAGCCTATGTGTACATGGACACATAGGACAACATGCTGAGTTTATTGGCTGCAGAAAAAAAATGTCTGATGCCAAAAACAGCCACTGTAAAAATGTGCAATGTGCATGAGGCCTCCTGTGTAGAGCAGGGAAAGATCAGAATCTCCTGGCAGGTTTTTATGGCTGTATATGCCACTACAGTCCACTCCCTTTGTGCTTGGTCACTACTAGGATAGGAAAGAAAGTAAGGGAAAATCCTCCAACTGGGACAGGGACAAAAATAAATATGCAACACGATCCTCTCTCACTCTTTTCATATTTTAAGAAAGATGTGGCTGGGATTCTACTTTAAAGTTGTTCTCCAATTGTGTTACACTAAACTTTAGAAAAAGGTGTGTTACAACAAAATGTAAAATACTATAAGTAAACCAATCTAGCACTTTCTGTTGATTTCGATTTTGGAATGTAATGTTCTTTCAAAAGTTACTGACAAGTTGTCATTAAAGTGCTGTAAATAAAGAGATATTTTTAAACATGCTGTGCGACAAAATTAGCGCAAATATTTTTGTTGTTTTTTTTTCCAGCAGATAAAAAGGATAATTTTAAAATTGCACCATATATGAGAAATATATTAACACAAGAGTATTGAAATTATACAGAAATTTAGCCAAGATGTAGAGATTCAGGGCAGGTTTACCAGGTAATAATTTAGTGAAATCTGAAGGTTTAAAATGACTGAAAAGAACATTTGGGATTACACCAACATGCTATAGCTTTCATTTTATTTTAAGTAATGGGTTTAGATCTGCTTTAAGGAGAACTCTGGTCACGGCAAAAATCCTGCACCCTGGTACTGAAATATATGAATTAAATCCTAGTAGGTTTATATCTGGATTAGGCTACCAATTGCAATTGTTTGCTAACACACCAGTTCAGGTGATCCCCAGGTTACAAACAAGATAGGGACTGTAGGTTTTTTTCTTAAGTCGAATTTGTTTGTCAGTCGGAACGGGTACATTTTTTAAGTTTAGCTCCAGCCAAAAGAATAATGAAGTGTTTAGGATAGCATAGGGAAGGGTTAACACCCCTGTACCATTTGTTTTGCTGTCTGTACCCCGGTTCAGAAGATTTCTCCTCACTTCCTATTGTCTCCCTCCGTTTGTAAGTAGGAGTCGTTTGTAAGTCGCATGTTTGTAACCCGGGGACCGCCTGTACAAGGCTACTTCATTTAAAAAAACAAAAGTGACAGTTATTCCAATGAGATTATGACATTTCAGTTACATGGCTGAAAATAAAGATCTTTATCCTTTGAGGATGTATCTAAAATCCAAATACAGAAAAAGTAAATAGATTTTCTTTTAAAGGATTCCTTTAAATTATTTACCACAGAATTTTGTACATTTATTTTTGTACACAGAGAATAATTTATACTGTGAATAAAATGGACACACAGATTTACTCATGTGTATTTTATGCTTATCCTCTGCTTAGATTTGTTTGGGCAGTCAGTTCCTTTATACTGCAAGCAAGTGTTATGTACATTTTGGATGTATTTTATACTGTCTGACTTGCAGAATGTAGGTCACATTTACAAAAACTCAGCATGCAAAACTTTCTTTTACTGCCTTTCAATGTATCCAATTCAAAGGAACATGGATTTTGATGAGTACATGCTTCTGGAGAACACACAGAAATACAAGTATGTACAGTTTACTATTAAAAGTGATACTACAGGCTTTTCTGTTAAATAAAAAAGAGGTGTATACTCACCTGCTCTGTGCAACAATATTGTACAGAATTGTCCCTTACCTCCTCTTCTTGCTGTCTCCCACCAACGCTATCAGATTTTTCCTTTTCCTAGTGCCTCCTTAGCAAGCCATGTGCTCCTGATCTGGGCTGTGTGTGTCCATAGACGCTAACCAGCTGATCAGGAGAGGCGGCGGGGGCTGGGATCTGACAGGAAGACCGCGAGTGTGAGGTTGATCAGGAGTGAAGGCCGGGTCCGGGACCTGACAGGGAGACTGTGAGTGTGAGGCTGATTGGGAGAGTAAGCTGGGGCCTGGGGGTGTATAGTCAAACCAGGAGAGGCAGCAGACATAGGACTGTAGAGAGACAGACTGACTGAGCAAGGCTGAAGGAGCAGACAAACTGTATGTATGTATGTATGTATGTATGTATGTATGTATGTATGTATAGGGGCGGCCGAGCAGGAGGAGCAGGGCAGCCGCACAAGGAACTCAGACAGTAGGCTGTGTGATTGTGTGCAACAAAGTTTTTTTTGCTGGGAGCACTTTTAGTACCTGGGAATGTTGAAAGTACCTTGAGTAACAGAGTACCTGGGAATACCTTAGTACCTGGGAGTAACAAAGTAACTGGGAGTACCATTAGTAGCCTTTAATACCTGGGAGTAACAGAGTGACTGGGAGTACCTTTAGTACCTGGAAGTACCTTTAATACCTGGGAGTACCCTTAGTATCTGGGTGTACTTTTAGTAACTGAGAGCACCTTTAGTACCTGGAGTAATAGTGTACCTGGGGTACCGTAAGTACCTGGATGTACTTTAGTGCCTGAGAGTACTGGGAGTATCAGAGTAACTGGGGGTACCTTTAGTACCTGGGAGTACCTTTAGTACCTGGGAGTAACAGAGTGACACAGGGTTCTAAGAGTGACGTAGGGTACTGAAAGTGACACAGGGTGCTGAGAGTGATGCAGGGTGCTGAGAGTGGCACAGAGTGCTGAGGGTGACACGGGGTGCTCAGAGTGATGCAGAGTGCTGAGAGTGACACAGGGTACTGGGAGTGTCGCAGGGTGCTGGGAGTGTCGCAGGGTGCTGGGAGTGTCGCAGGGTGCTGGGAGTGTCGCAGGGTACTGAGAGTGTCGCAGGCTGCTGAGAGGAACTTGGAGTAGCTGTAGAGCAAGGAGAGCTTGGAGTAGTATGGAGTACCAATAGCAACTCTTTCCTTATAACCCCCACTAGTATAGAAGGCAAAATGTCCAACAGGATTGGTGATGCCACTCAATGCACATCCTGCTCCTTGTATGCGTTCCTTGATGAGCCAATCGAGGGCAAATACTGCTGTGCGAGATGTAAGTGAGTTGTTTCTCTGGAAGCCCAGATCCTGGATCTAAAAAACATGGTGGCAACACTGAGAAGCATCGGCAACCTGGAAAGGAGCTTGAAATTACCCAGCAGGTGCTGGCAGGGGCCAGTGTAGAGGAGGGTGGAGATATGGAGGCACAGGAGCAAGAGGTAGGTAGCTGGGTGACATTTAGAAGGTGGGGTAGAGGGAAAGGTGCTAGGGAGGCAGGCCTGAGTTGGTACACCCCAACAAATATGCCAAGTTGCATGATGCTGGGGATATCAGCTTAGGGGTGGTAGTGCTGGAGCAGGCGCCTTCCCCTAGCTGCCAGGGGACAAACTGCTCTGGTAAGGAGGGGGCCACGGATACAGGAAAGGTTATACATGTACTGGTAGTAGGGGACTCCATTATTAGGAGGAAAGAGAGGGCAATCTGTCACAAAGACCGTGGTCGCCGAACAGTATGTTGTTTATTGGGCGCTCTGATTTGGCACATTGCGGATAGGATGGACAGATTATTGGGTGGGGCTGGTGAGGACCCGGTTGTCATGGTACACATTGGCACCAATGACAAGGTAAGAGGAAGGTGGAGAGTCCTAAAAAATGGATTTCAGGGACTTAGAGAATAGTTTGAAGAGAAGGACCTCCAAGGTGGTTTTCTCAGAAAAAAATATGTGTGCCTCGAGCCACACCAGAGAGGCAAAAGGAGCTTAGGGAACAAAACAAGTGGCTGAGGAACTGATGTAAGAAGAAGGGGTTCAGGTTCCTGGAGAACTGGGCTGACTTTTCAGTTGGTTACCGGTACTTTAGTAAGGACGGGCTGCAACTTAATGGGGAGGATGCAGCTCTACTGGGAAGAAAGACGGCCACAAAGTTTAAGGGGCTTTTAAGATAGGTAATGAGGGGGGGGGTTTAGAGGAAGCGACAGCTGGCAGTGAGAAAAGGACTGAGGGTAATAGTAAAGTCAGTAGGGATAATACAGCCATAACATCTAATGCCGGGGTAAATGAGTAGATAGATTAAAAACAAAACCCTGACAAAACATAAGGAGAAATTAATATGCTCTCATACAACACTGAGAGGTGTATACAAAAATGCCAGGAGCCTAGCTAACAAAATAGAGGAACTGAAGCAACTATTACAGGAGGTTGCCGTAGAGTTTGTGGGAATAACAGAAACTTGGTTTGACAGCTCACATGACTGGAAAATATATAGTGGTATTCCTTATATCGGAAAGAGAGTGAAAGTAGAAGAAGGGGAGGGGTGTGTCTATATATCAAAAATTATGTAAGGGTGGTAGAGAGGAGTGACATTGTGAAAGGGGACAAAGGGGCAGGTGGAATCCATGTGGGTAGAACTTAAAAAAGAAGAAGTAAATGAGAAATTAATAGTGGGGGTATTTTACAGGCCCCCAAACCTGAAGGAGGAGGGGGAGCTGGACCTGATATCACAGATAGAATTGGCAGCAAGGCAGGGAAATGTCATCATAAAGGGGGGACTTCAATTATCCCAATATTGACTGGGCAGAAGGGACAGCTCATTCAGTAAAGGCCCACCATTTAAGGAATGTCTTACAGAACAACTTCATGTCTCAATTGTTGGATTCTCCAACTAGAAAGAATGCATTGCTAGATTTATTAATTATGAACGATCCAAGTCTGATCTCAGATGTGGCAATATGGGACAACTTGGGATCTAGCGATCACAGGATGATCACATTTAGCATAAATCATAGGAAAAGGAGGCACGAGGGTAGCACAAGAACTCTAACTTTTAAAACTAGCAAACTTTTCTGAACCGTACTCAATACTACAAGACATCAGTTGGGACCAAATTCTAGAAACATTGAACAAGGAAGAAAAATGGGTATGCTTTAGAAACATTTTAAACACAGGTATCACACAGTGCATTCCAATAGGCAATAAAATATAGAAGAGCGAAGGTTAAACCTGGGTGGCTAAACCCGAAGGTAAAAAGTCTTATTAAAAGAGAAAAAAATGGCCTTTAAAAAAAATAAAGCGGAGGGGGCATTGTCTGCCTTTCAAAACTACAAGGAATGCAATAAGTGTAAGAGCGAAATAAGGGTGGCTATAAAAAGACTACAAAAGACACTCAGTCAGGTTATAGCTAGACCATGATTCCTAATCTTTGTAGACAGCATATTGACAGGAATTGTACCAGCTGATTGGAGAAGAGCCAATGTGGTTCCAATATTCAAAAAAGGGCAGAGACATATTCCTGGAAACTATAGGCCAGACAGCCTAACATCAATAGTAGGTAAATTATTGGAGGGGATGATAAGAGACTATATCCAAGAATTTGCTGATGAAAACAGTATCATTAGTAGTAATCAGTAGGGATGGACAGAACACCTCCCTCGCACCAGAACATCTCGAAACGGGAAAAAGTTCCAGCGAACATGCAAACTTTAATAAAGTCTATAGAACATGAATATGAAAAATCAAGTCATTTTAAAGGCTTATTATATGCAAGTTATCGCCATAACTTGCATATAATAAGCCTTTAAAATGACTTGATTTTTCATATTCATGTTCTATAGACTTTATTAAAGTTTGCATGTTCGCTGGAACTTTTTCCCGTTTCGATAGCAATACAGATAAAAAAAAAATGAAAAATCAGCGTAGGGTCCCCATAGGGATCCAAACTAGACCCTTATCTGAGCATGCAGCGCCCCCCCCCCCCCTCCTCCTGAACCATACCAGGCCACATGCCATCAACATGGTGTGGTGGGTGCTTTTGGTTACACGACATCAGAAGGGGCGGTGCCACTGGGTGACATAGCCGGGTGGCCCCTTTCCTTGCCTATATAAGAACTGTCAAAGAACAGATCGGGCAGACGGCTGGACGCCTCCCAAGTAACAGAAGAATTTTTTTTTTTTTTTGGGTCTTGCAGGCGTCGTGATTGACGATGAATTTACATTGAGGGAAACTATTTTTTTATTTTTTAATAAAGGACTTGTCAAAAACAGTTTCCTGTGGTTCTTACTTTTTGACACTTTTTTGGTGAATGGGCAGGGGTACTATGTACCCGATACCTATTCACACGGGGGGGGGGCAGGATCTGGAGCCCCCCCAGATTCAGAAAAGCCCCCCCACAGACCCCAACAATCACAGCCCAGGGTTATTGGGAAGAGGCTCTTGTCCCTATCAACATGGGGACAAGGTGCTTTGAGGAGCACCCCAAAGCGACCTCCCCATGTTGAGGACAAGCAGCCTGGTATGGTTCAGGAGGGGGGGGGGGAAATCGCTCATCCGCCCCCTTTCCTGGCCTGCCAGGCTGCATGCTTGGACAAGGCTCTGGTATGAATTTTGGCGTGAAGTTCATCTTCAAATCCATACAAAGACCCAAAAAGCCTGGTATAGTTTTTGGGGGGGACCCCATACCATTTTTTTCCTAATTATTTCACGGGTTTCCCCTTAAAAGCCATACCGGACCCAAATGGTCCCCCCAAGCTGTTTTTTTACCCCATTTTTTTTAATTTACATTTTTTTTTTACTTTTTTTTTTCAAATTTAGCTCTCAGCAGGGAAGCCTTAATAACCTATTGACTTTGCGCTTGGCGGGCGAACATCCCGCTAAGTAGCGAGAAAGTTCAGGTGTTAGACAAGTAGTTGAATAGGAGGATGTTCAGGCCAAACTTATGCTCGGCCCAAACTGTTCGCCCACCCCTAGTAGTGCCTGAACACTGTAACCACTCACAGTTACTCTTGCTGGGCGCAGGAACAGGCCCTGCCGTTAAAAATTAGGTGTAGAAAAATTGGGCCTCGGGTGTTGGTGGTGCCGTAAACCGAAAACATTGTTGGAAGCTAGCATAATCAAGATTCAGGAATAGGATATGCAGCATAGGCAGTCTTCAAGGGATCCCAGATGCCTAGCAAATTCAATCAGTTACATCAGCATCAGGGGCTTGATAGCTGCAGTTGATCCAGAACTGATTCATTTTGATAAACGTTAGCCAGTCAATGGATTCTGCAGACAGGCGCACTGTTATCCGTCAAAAAACCTCCAGGAGCGCTGAATGTTTGTTTAGAAAGCACACTGGAAGCAGGACAGGCCAGTAACTTGATTGCATATTGAGCAAGTTCTGGCCAGTGGTTCATCCTTATGACCCAATAACCCAGTGGATGCTCAGTTGGAACGATTTCAAAGTCTAGATAATCCTGCACCATATGATGCAGACGCTGCCAATAGTTGCTTAAACCTAACAGCCCTGGGCACTGAGGACTAAAGAATTGTTTAACCACTTCCATACCGAGTCATGTAATATGACGTCGGCAAAGTGGTTGTAAGGATCCGGGCCGCCGTCGTATGACGTCGCCCGGATCTCCCCTCTACTGCACGCCCCCGGGGGCGCGCAGAGCGGCGATCGGGGGTGAGGCTCGTCCCTCGGACATAGCCCATCCCTGATCAAGGTAAACAGCCAATAGAAATTGGCTGTTTACCATGTGATCGGCTGTGTCAATCACAGCCGATCACATGAGCGGCTCCAGCACGAGCCGCTCATTCTCTCTGCAATGCGCGCCCCCGGGGGCGCCCAGAGCAGCGATCGGGGACGAGGCTCGTCCCTCGGACAGAGTCGATCCCCGATCTAGGTAAAGAGCCAATGAAATTGGCTCTTTACCACGTGACCGGCTGTGTCCAATCACAGCCGGTCACAAATGTATACAGAGAACACGGTAACTAGCTGTCACCGTGTTCTCCTCACACACTGATCCTGTGTGAGGAAGAGAGTGTGGTAACAGCTAGTTACCGATTACAGTGCATGCTAAACACACTGATTGCCCCCCCCCAATAAAGAGCACCTGTCACTAGCCCATCAAAGTACCCGAGTACCTGTCACCAGCCCATCAGGTACTCAGATGACAGGTACTCGGGTACTCTGATGGGCTGGTGACAGGTATTCGGGTACTCTGATGACAGGTACTCGGGTACTCTCATGACAGGTACTCGGGTACTCTGATGACAGGTACGTAGGTACTCTGATGACGGGTACTCGGGTACTCTGATGACGGGTACTGGGGTACTCTGATGACGGGTACTCGGGTACTCTGATGACGGGTACTCGGGTACTCTGATGACAGGTACTCGGGTACTCTGATGACAGGTACTCGGGTACTTTGAGTACCTGTCAATGGAGTACCCGTCATCAGAGTACCTGAGTACCTGTCACCTACCCATCAGAGTACCCGAGTACCTTCCACCAGCTCATCAGAGTACCTGACGCCTGAAGTACCCGAGTACTTGCCGCCTGCTCATCAGTACCCATCACTACTCATCAGTACTCATCAGTACCTATCACGTATCAGTACTGATCATCAGTACCCATCAGTACAGTATCACCTATCAGTATCAGTACTACTCATCAGTACCTATCACCTGCCTGTCACCTGCCCATCAGAGTACCCGAGTACCTGTCACCTGCCTATCGGAGTACCCGAGTACCTGCCACCTGCTCATCAGTACCAGAGTACCTGTCACCTGCCCAACAAAGTACCCGAGTACCTGTCACCCTTCATACAGCCACCATGTCCAAGTCCAAAAAGGTTTATATACGTCCTCCGTTTAAACCTAAATACCAGTGTTATGGCAGCAGATAGCTGCAATAACCCTGGTATTTTTTTAAACGGTGGACGGTTGGCTTTCCGATAAGGGTGGTCCCAGCGGCGGATTCGCGTGGGATCACCCTTCCGGGATGGCGGGAGAGGCGCCCCCACCCCTCCCGCCGCGTTCCGGTCCTTTTCCCCGCTTACCGGACCCGCCGGCAGCGGGGAAAACGATCCGGTCCCAGATCCTCACAGACAGGATGTCGAGTGAGGGCAAGCTTGCCCTCACTTGACTCTATGGTCTTGGAGGACCGGAGCTACGGAAAATGTTGTTGCCTAGCAACCGGTTTAAAGGTCCTTTTTTTTTTTTTTCATTTTATATAATAATTTTTTTTTTTTCTATTTTTTTAGTGTACTTGTGAGATCTGAGGACTTTTTGACCCCAGATCTCACAAAAAAGAGGTCCTGTCGTGCCTATTTCTATTACGAGGAATGTTTACATTCCTTTTAATAGAAATAAAAATGATCAATTTTTTTTTAAACGGTGTAAAAATAAAAAATAATAAATAAAATAAATAGTAAAAAAAAAAAAAAATTAAAGCGCCCTGTGCCCGTGAGCTCGCGCGCAGAAGCGAACGCATACAGAAACCCCGCTCACATATGTAAACTGTGTTCAAACTACACATGTGAGGTATCGCCGCGATCGTTAGAGCAAGGGGAATAATTTGAGCCCTAGACCTCCTCTGTAACTCAAAGATGGCAACCTGTAGAAATTTTTAAATTGTCGCCTATGGGGATTTTTAAGTACCAAAGTTTGTCTCCATTCCGTGAGCGTGCGCAATTTTGAAACATGACATGTTGGGTATCTATTTACTCAGCGTAACATTATCTTTCACATTATGGGAAAAAATTGGGCTAACTTTACTGGTTTCTTATTTTTTAATTTAAAAAAAGTGAATTTTTTCCAAAAAAATTGCGTTTGGAAGACCACTGCGTAAATACGGTGTGATAAAAAATATTGCAATAATCTCCATTTTATTCTCTAGGGTCTCTGCTAAAAAAAAATATATAATGTTTGGGGGTTCTAAGCAGTTTTCTAGCAAAACAACTGATTTTAGCTTGTAAACACCAAATGTCAAAAATAGGCCTAGGCAAGTGGCTAGGATGCATGATGATGCTCCTTGGATGTTAGGCCCCTCTATATGGCTAGGCTGTGAAAAAGTCTCACACATGTGGTATTGCCATACTCAGGAGGAGTGGCAGAATGTATTTTGCGGTGTAATTTTTGCTATTTGCATGCTATGTGTTAGAAATATCCTATAAATTGACAACTTTGTGTAAAAAAAAAAAGGTTTTCATTTGTTTCCCACATTTTCCAAAAACTTGTGGAAAAAAATGACACGTTCAAACGACCCATAATGCCTCATAGAATATACGTTGGAGTGTTTGCTTTCCAAAATGGGGTCATTTTGTGGACTTTTCCATTGTATTGGTGCTCTAGGGCCTTGAAAAGTGTGATAGGTAGTAAGAAAGTTTTATGTGTATTTATGCTCCTAGAACGCCTGAAGGTGCTTCTTGGACGTGGAGTCTCTTTTTGTGGCCAGGCTGTGTAAAAGTCTCACACATGTTGTATCACCATACTCGGAAGGAGTAGCAGAATGTATTTTTGGGTGTAATTTTTGCTGTGTACATGCTATGTGTTAGAAATAGCTTATAAATTGACAACTTTGTGGGAAAAAAAAGAAAAAAAAATGTTTTCTTAATTTTCCCAAGAATTGTGGGAAAAAATTACAACTTCAAAAAACCCACCATGCCTCTTACTAAATACCTTGGACTGTCTACTTTACAAAAAGGGGTCATTTGGGCGGTATTTGTACTGTCCTGACATTTCAGGGCCTCAAGAAAGGAGATAGGCAGTCAGTACATCTGGTGTGATCAATTTTCAGTAATTGGTACCATAGCTTCTAGACTCAATAACTTTCACACAGACTAAATAATATACACTAATTTGGGTTAATTTTACCAGAGACATGTAGCAGTATACATTTTGGCCCAAATGTATGAAGAAAAATTAATTTTTTGCAAAATTTTATAATTGAAACTAAAAAAAGTGTTTTTTTTTCCAAATTTTTGCTCTTTTTTTGCATATATCACGAAAAAAAAAAACCCTAGTTGTGATCAAATACCACCAAAAGAAAGCTCTATTTGTGTGAAAAAAATGATAAAAATTTTGTTTGGTTACAGTGTAGCATGACTGAGCAATTGTCATTCAAAGTGTGAGAGTGCTGAAAGCTGAAAATTGGTCTGGGCAGGAAGGGTGTCTAACTGCTCTGTATGGAAGCGGTTAAAGACATCAGGCAGCCGGCTGCCTTCGCCACCACTCTTCCTTTAAACGAACGAAACCTCAGAAACACGTTGTCCAGGAAATTGTAACCACCCAGTGTCTGGAAAGGTGTCCCACAAGTTTTCTTCAAGGCGTCCTCAAGAGGTTTCATCCTCTGCTCCCTCTGCAAAGGCAGGATGAACTCTGCAATTTTACCCCTGTAATGAGGATCATGAAGGGTTGCCAACCAGTAATGATCCCTCTGCTTGATACCACAAATCCTCAGGTCCTTTCACAGGCTTTGTAGAATCAGGGAGCCAATGCAGCATTCATTTGAGGAGGCATGAGATTCTGAGTCCTCTGGGTCACTGGGACATTCTCAGGAACTACCTCTCCCCAGGCATGTACAAATCCTGGGGTTTCTAGGGAATGAAAACCATCCCTTGAAGACTGCTGTATGTTATGCTCTACATCCATGCTGCCACAATCCTCCTCCTCTTCCTGTGTGCTTTGCGGCCCCTACATAAAGAGGGCCTTATGAGGAAAGGAAGTCCTTCTCCTAGTCCCGCTGTTCTGCCTCATGTGCCCTTTCCATGATTCCACGAAGCGTGTGCTCAAGCAGGAAAACTAGAGGGATAGTGTCACTAATGCATGTATTCCCACGGCTCACTATCCTTGTGGCCTTCTCAAATGGTTATAGGACAGTGCATGCATCCTTTGTCAGCAGCCATTGGTGTGGTGAAAAGAAGCCAAGCTCCCCTGAGCCTGTCCTTGTGCCGAGGTGCAATGAGGCCATTGGTGGTCAGGTTAAATTCCCATTGAATGTCAGCCAGCTGAGCACTGGCATTGTATGACTGCCGGAAATGGCCACAGAATTTTCTGGCCTGCCTCAGAAGATGTTGTAAGCCAGGGTACCTGTTCAAGAAATGTGGCACCACCAAATTTAGGACATGTGCCAAGCATGGAACATGTGTCAAGTGTCCCTGTCGGAGGGTGAAGAGAAGGTTGGTGCCATTGTTGCATACAACCATTCCTGGCTCAAGCTGCCATGGTGTCAAACACCTCTGAGCCTGCCCCTTCAGAGCTGACCGAACTTCTAGCCTGGCGTGGCTCCTGTCCCCTAGACAGACCAGCTGAAGCACCGCATGGCATCTTTTAGCTTGACTGCTTGCATAGCCCCTTGAAAGCTTAGGAGCACTTTTTTTGGTTTAGAGGACAATTCAGCAGAAGAGGCCATAAAAGGAAGAAGAAGAGGAGGGGGTGGAGCAGACAGATGTGGCAGAATCACCACCAGCTTTTTGGAGACGTGGTGGCGAAACAAGCTCCAGCACTGAACCCTGTCCAGCATCCTTCCCAGCTGCCAGCAGAGTTACCCAGTGCGCTTTGAAAGAAATGTAACATCCCTGACCATGCCTGCTGGACCACGATTCAACAATAATGTGAACCTTGCTGCTGTCCGCTCTGTCCAACGAGGCCAAAACATTGCCTTTCACATGATGGTACAGAGCTAGAATGGCTTTACATGAAAATACATTTCTTTTTGGAACCTGCCACTGTGGTATAGCACATTACGCAAAAACAAGAAAGTGGGCAGAGTCTACAAGATGAAAAGGCAGCAGTTGTAGTACTAGCAATTTGGCCAAGCTAGCATTTAGACACTGAGCATGTGGATGGCTGGCACAGTATTTTTTTTTTGGTTCAGCAACTGGGGTAGCGAAATTTGCCTGGTGAAAACAACAGGTGGTGTACGGCTAGCAGATTGGATGCAAGTACCTGTGGTAGAGATTCCAGATGAGGAGTAAGGAGAAGTCTGCATTTTATCAAGATGTCGGTATTTCAGGTGCTATTGCCAACAGACAGCATGGCAGGTCGTCATATGTCTCGTCAAGCATGTGGTGCCCAAGCGGCTGGTGTTCTGGCCATGCTTGATCTGCTTAAGACAGAGATTGCAAACAGCAACGCTGTGGTCTACTGCATATGTGTTTAAAAAAGCCCACACCAATGAACTTTTGGAAGTCAGCGGTGAGTTAGCTGCGCCTTGCACTTGTGGAGCTCTGTGGTGTGATGCAATTGGGTGGCTGCCCTTAAGCCGACCCCTGGAGGACATCCTGCCTCCCCCTCCTCACTTTCTTCCTCTGTTCTCTCAGGCACCCAAGTACAGTCAGTGACCTCATCATCTCCTCCCTCCTCATCACTGGAGCAAACTTGGCAGTATGCTGCAGCTGGGGGAACGTGACTGCAAGTTTCTTGTCAGTCATTGGCACCCCCCTCTCTCTAGGCTCACGTTACTCCCTTCCTCTACCTGGGAACCAACATCGGAGCATTCAAAATTGTTGTTCATCCTTAAGCAGCATGTAACTGACACTATGATCAAATAATTAAGGTGACTCCTCCGTGCATGATGGTGGGGCTATTGAAGGAGAAGCTGTGGACAAGGAGCCTGTGCAATAGGCCACTTTGGCAGCTGCGGTGGAAGGCAAACTAATATGAGCCTGGGTGACAGAGGATGAGGAGGATGAGGATGGCTTAGTTATCGACTCCACCAACTCTTATGCATGTTGTGGCTCAATAACACGGCCAGCACCAGAAAAAAAGGACAAGCGTGCCCCGCCTGCAAGGGATGCATCATGTCTGCGACCACCACTTTTCACTGTGGACACAGAGGCTGCTTACCCTAGTGACCTGTGAGCATCTGCCTCTCCTTGTTGGCCTTTCGGACATGATGGGGATTTTTTGGGGGGATTTTTATAACTTTTTATTATAGGAGTGTGGGAGTGACAATACTTTTGTGCTTGGTGCACTATAAACCGTTTTTTGTTTTTTTTTTTTTCTTTTTTAATAAAGAACAAATTAAAAAAGCAAAAAAACAAAAGAAAAAGGAAACCACTGCTGACACAGAGGATAAATGCCTGCAATGCAGAATGCAGGAACAGCAGTTATGCCCCAAATATTTTTCAACTTGAATATAAAGCCCATCCCTAGTAATCAGCATAGGTTTAAGAAGGGTTGTTCCTGCCAGACCAATCTTTTAACATTCTACGAGGAAGTGAGCTGCCATCTAGATATGGAGAGGCCTGTGGATGCGGTAGATCTGGATTTTGCAAAAGCATTCAATACAGTTCCCCATAAATGCTTAATCTACAAGCTGAGGTCTGCAGGCACGGACCATAAAGTTTGTTCTTGAATAGAAAACGGGGTACAGGGGTGCGTCCAAAAAGCAGTGATAAATAAATCGTACTCAGGACTGGTTTGGAGTAGTAAGTGGGGTACCCCAGGGCTCTTGTCTTGCGACCAATTATGTTTAATTTATTTATCAATGATAGAGTATGGGATACGGAGCTCAACCTAAGTTTTTGGGGAGGGCACAAAAATATGCAGGGCAATAACTTCACATCAGGATATAGAAAGTTTACAGAAAGACCTGAACAAAATAATGGAGTGGGCAACTACATGGCAAATGAGATTTAATGTGGAGAAATGTAAGGTAATGCACATGGGGCTAAAAACATAAAATGCAAACTATTCACTAGGGGGAGAACCTCTGGAGGAATCAAGGATGGAAAAACATTTGGGGGTCCTAGTAGAAGACAGACTGAGCAATAGCATGCAATGTCAAGTTGCAGCTACCAAAGTCCACAGAATATTAACATGCATATAAAAAGGGGATATGTACTCCAGAGATAAAACTATAAAACTCTTGTTATGCCACATCTGAACTATTCTGTCCAGTTCTGGTCACCAGTCCTCAGAAGGGATGTGTTGGAGCTGGAGAGAGTCCAATGAAATGAATAAAGGGATCGGAGGACCTCAATTACAAGGAACAACTACAAGCACTAAATTTATTCTTGCTGGAGAAGAGACACTTGAGAGGGGACATGATAGCGATCTACAAATATCTCAATGGTGATCCCAGCGTAAGAAAAAAAACAATTTAGTCTCAGGGAGTGTAAGAGGACACGGGGCCACACAATGAGAATGGAGGAGAAGCGGTTTAACCTTAAGCTGCACAGGGGGTTTTTCCCTGTCAGGGAGATAAGGATGTGGAACTCTCTTCCCCAATTGGTGGTGACAGCGGGGAGTATCAATATTTTTAAAAGACTCTTGGATTTGAATCCTAAAGAAAAAAACATACAGGGATATGGGAAATAATTATCAACACTGACACGTACACCTACACAGGTTGAACTGGATGGACTATTGTCTTTATTCAAATTACCAACTATGTAACTATAATAATAAATGAGATCAAATTCTAGAAATATTGAACACTGAGGAAAAATGGGAGAGCTTAATAAATAAGGGCAGTAGCCAGTGTATTCCACTGGACAACAAATATAAGAGAGCCAAGGTTAAACCTGGGTGGCATAAAAAGACATATAAAAGAGAAATAATATGGCCTTTAAAAAATATAAGGCCGAGGGGTCATTGTCAGCATCTCAACGCTATAAGGAATGCAATAGGAAATGGAAGAATGCAATAAGGTCAGCTAAAATAGAATATAGTGTCTCACATAGCGGAGGAGAGTAAAAAAAAATACCACCAAAATTTTTAAACGTGGTGGGGGCGTGGCTAGCATGTGAAGCAGAGCGGATGTACTTTGCTGGAGCTCCGATCCTGCTCCCCGCTTTCAGCCAACTTCCAGCCCTCGTTCTGCTCTCCGGTGACCCCCACCAGCTTCCCCGGCTGCTCGAGCTTCTCCTCCACCGCGCGGCATGGATTAGATGGGTCCTCCCAAGACCCGATCCAAGCAGCCAGGCCCGAGTGCTCTCTGCCCCTCTTCTTCAGCCGCCATCATGTCCATGAGGCCTCCTGTCTCAGTGATGTATGCCAGGACCCAGATTACCGCTAAGTCAGCAATAGCTGGTTCCCCCTCCAGTGCGGAGATTCTAGCTGCAATTACAGCTTGCAAAGAGACAGTGACGGCCAAGATTGATTTTTTGGCGACAGATATCAGCTTCATCCGTCAGGATCCGAACAAGTTTCGGTCCCGGGTCTCAGAAGTGGAGGACAGGGTCTTTACAGTGGAGGACATAGTCTAGTCAGACTCCAGGGATCTAAAGGCCCTACAACTGCGGGTAAAGGCACTCCAGGAGCGGGCAACTGACACCAAAAATTGCTTAAGCAGGAACAACATCTGGATACTCCTTCTAGATTGTAAGCTCTAATGAGCAGGGCCGTCTGATTCCTCCTGTATTGAATTGTACTGTAACTGTATTGTCTTCCCCCACACTGTAAAGCACTGCGCAAACTGTTGGCGCTATATAAATCCTGTATAATAATAATAATACTCGGCCTGCCCGAAAGGGCTGAGGGCACTAGACCTACGGAGTTCACGAAACGGCTCCTTACCACTTTCTTTTGCCTAGACAACATGCCACCCATCTTTGTGGTTGAGATGGCCCACAGGGTCCCACCAATTCCTTCAAAACTTGGGGCCCTTTTCTGCTGCGCCGACTTAATTATAGAGACAGCAATCACATCCTGGCGGCTCGTCCTGCCTTGCCTGAGATAAAGTATGAAAATGCCAAGTTATTCTTTTTCCAAGATTACTCTCAAGAGGTACAAAAAGTCACAAGTCCTTTACAGAGGTGCGGCGGAGGCTCTGGGAAAAAGGCAACTGTTTCGGCCTCTTATACCCCAGCAGACTGAGAATCACTGATGGCGACCAAACCCAGTTCTTCAACACTCCTGAGGCTGCTTCCGCATGGCTGGGCACCCCTAAGGCCCCTTCCCTTTTTCCATGACGCCGTGAGCCTTTTCCCCCACTGCAGATGTCAGCTACAGTTGTGTTCAAAATTATTCAACCCCCAATGCTGTAAAGGGTTTTAGGGAATTTAGTGTACATTTGTAATTGTATTCAGAATGAAATCCTACAAGGACTTCTTAAAGAACCATATGCAACTAAAATGACATCAATTGGTTTTGTAATACAGTAGTAAATGTTTCTTTTGTGAATTCTTCATTGACACAATTATTCAACCCCTTAAAGACTACCACTCTGAAGAACAGAGGTTCATTTAAGTGTTTTCAATCAGGTATTGAAAATTCCTGTGGATGTCAGGGAGCAGCAAAAAAGCCTAATAAGCACCAATTAGGCAGCTTTAAAATGACTGTGATACTCAGCTCCTTCTAGACATTTACTGGTGTGGTTACAAACATGGTGAAGTCAAGAGAATGGTCCAGGAAGACAAGAGAAGAGGTGATTACTCTTCACAGGAAGGGCAATGGCTATAAGAAGATTGCAAAGATGTTAAACATACCAAGAGACACCATAGGAAGCATCATTGGCAAATTCAAGGCAAAGGGCACTGTTGAAACGCTACCTGGTCGTGGCAGAAAGAAGATGCTGACTTCAACTGCTGTGCGCTACCTGAAGCGTAGAGTGGAGAAAAGTCCCCGTGTGACTGCTGAGGAACTGAGAAAAGATATGTCAGATGTGGGTACTGAAGTTTCTGCTCAGACAATACGGCGCACACTCCGTAATGAAGGCCTCCATGCCAGAACTCTCAGGCGCACCCCCCTTGCTGTCTCCAAAGAATAAGAAGAGTCGACTGCAGTATGCCAAAAGTCATGTGGACAAACCACAGAGGTTTTCTGTGGACTGATGAAACAAAATTAGAACTGTTTGGGCCCATGGATAAACGCTATGTTTGGAGGAGGAAGAACAAGGCCTATGAAGAAAAGAACACCTTGCCTACTGTGAAGCATGGCGGTGGGTCAATCATGCTTTGGGGCTGTTTTGCTTCTGCAGGTACAGGGAAGCTTCAGCGTGTGCAAGGTACCATGAATTCTCTTCGGTACCAGGAGATATTGGATGACAATGTGATGCAGTCCGTCACAAACCTGACGCTTGGGAGACGTTGGAGCTTTCAACAGGACAATGATCCCAAGCATACCTCCAAGTCCACTAGAGCATGGTTGCAGATTAAAGGCTGGAACATTTTGGAGTGGCCATCACAGTCACCAGACTTAAATCCGATTGAGAACCTCTGGTGGGACTTAAAGAAAGCAGTTGCAGTGCACAAGCCTAAGAATGTGACTGAATTGGAGGCTTTTGCCCATGATGAATGGGCGAAGATACCCGTAGATCGCTGCAAGACACTTGTGTCAAGCTATGCTTCACGTTTAAAAGCTGTTATAACTGTAAAAGGATGTTCTACTAAGTACTAAGATTGAATGTCACTTGGGGGTTGAATAAAACTGATAATGATGTGAGCACAGAAAATACATTTGTGGTTATTTAATTATAAATGTTATGTTATATTTGTCTGACCTACACGTGCCTCTTTTATTTAATTGTAAGCAGGATGACTGAATGATCAAAATCAATGTCAAACTGGCCAAAACAATCAATTTCAGTGGGGGTTGAATAATTTTGAACACAACTGTAAGTACTACATGCGCCTATACTATGATGCTCTGTTTGTGCTGGGGAATCCTGCACTCAACCCTACTCTATTCCCTACCCCCCTGGTGGTCCCCAATGCTCCTTTTTTCTAACTGAATGCTCTTTGTTTGTGGTGATTTGCCCTCCTGGTTATATCCCCGTAACTAAGGAGCTCCAGTGTTATCCCAGAGATCATCTGCATTACTCCAGTCAAGTACTTTGTTCTCCCTCTTCCAGTTTCCGTCCACCCCGAGCATTGAAGAGACATTGCTGCTCTGCCTAGCAGCCTCCTTTGAGGTCAGATCCTCAGTCTATGCTATGCTCTGATTGAGCATAGGATCTCCACAGGTTATTGGACATGGTATTGCATTATTGCATACTACTGTTTTTGTTTTTTGGGTATAGGCCCCGTCTGAGCCTTCCTAAGTTCCCGTGGTCGGTTTCAGACAAGGGCAGGGTAGGCACTTCTGTGCCCATTGGAGTAATGTTTACAGTTTATTTAATTTTTTTGTTTTTTGTTTGTGTTCGGAGATTTTTTTATTATAGTTTGTGATCTCCTTTGGTGCCCAGCTCCCTTGGTCTTTGCTGCTTCTGGGATGCCCTAGTGGGCTTTTATTTCCCTCATATACGAATATTCACCTTATATGCATGACGGCGTCTCCTAATGACACAGCGTTCCCTATCCTGTCCTGGAATATGCATGGTTTGAACTTTAAATTTAAAAGAGCAGTGCTTTTTTGTTACCTCAAATCCCATTCCCCTCATGCAGTGCTCTTACAAGAGATGCATCTCGTGGGCAGCAAACTACGGTAATAACACTTAAGAAATCATTGATTCAGAGAATGTTTAACGCTTCGTATTCCACTTTTGTGGAAGTGTCTGTGCTGATTAGCAAATATGTGATTGTAGGGTTTACTTTATGGGGCCAATGCTACATTATTGTCCATGTATATATTCCTCCCCCCTTTTCCCTAGTGCTACTGTTTACTATCCTGGAGAGGAACACCCCATATTGTCTCGCCAAATTACTGCTTATGGGCAATTTTAATGCCATCTTAGCCTCGGACCTTGACAAGCTCACTCCACCTAAACGTTTCTTTACAGCGATGGGAGTTGAGGAAGTATGGAGATAGAAGCATCCCAAACTCAGATCATTGATCTGGCTTTTGCTAACCCGGCCTTGTTGTCGGATGTGTTGGATGCAGCATACCTACCAGGTGGGCTTTCAGACCATTGTCCCCTGACCCTCACTATTTGCTTTCCCTGCTCCTGCAACTCCGCCCTGTGGAACATGGGGTCTCATTGGATTGCCTAGCCGGACATAGTTGACTCCTTACTGAATGTTGGGAACTTAACTCAGGGTCTTCTTCTCCAGAGACTACTTTGGATGCTTTCAAAACATTCATTCGAGGACAGTATATTTCCTCCAACTCTGCAGTCCATTGAGATCAAATAGCGGTAACCACCCCCCTTCAAGCTGCAGTAAATTCCTGTACGAGATCCCAGTTGGGTGAGGGCATGGTGGCGGGAGTAGAGGGGTAAGTGAGGGCAGGGTAGTTGTGGGTGGAGTTAAATAGGGCTTGTGGGGTGGGAGAGTTAGGATGGAAAAGGCTGTGATCTCTGGGGGGAGGAGGATGGGGAAGGGAGGGTCATTGGGAGACATGGGGGCAGAGGTGACAGCTGGCGGAGGGAGGAGTATGCAACACAGGGAGGGCAGGAGGACACAACACAGGGAGGGCACAGTGCAGGGATGACAGGAGGGCACAGTACGGGGGAAATAGCGCAGAGTACACGGGTTTAGGAGGGCACAGTACAGGTGCCACTGGGCAGAGCTGTCTCCCATCCCTGCATTGTACACAGCCAGAACAGTCAGAGCTCCTGCTCCTCACACAGCACACACTGGAGCTGAAATCCTATTCCTTTACAGCTACAATGTGCACAGTGTATAGCTAGCTACTGGTTGTAGTTCCGACCTGTGAAACTCCATGGTAGGAAATGCAATTAGTGGCAGTAGCTAGCTATACACTGTGTGCACATGGTAGCTGAAAGGGAATGGGATGGGGAGGAGGAGCTATTAGTGCTGTGCTCAAGATAGGAGACTGCAGGCAAGCGTCAAGGGTGCTGGAGGGCTTACAAGGGGGAAGCCCATTCTGCCCAGTTCCCCCCAGATTGGGGCATATTCTTACCACTGCTGTGCTGGAGGGATGGGTTTCTGGATGTAGGGAGCTCCAAGTGTAGATCCGCAGTGTAGATCTCGTTCCAGCCAGCAGGGAGAAGCCACAGATGGAGAAAACTAGAGGGCAGCCTCGCAGTCGGGACCAGCGTGGAAAGCAGGGCCCAGAAGAACCGTCAGCAGGAAGCGACCCTGTGACTGCTCTGATCCCTACTGCCTGAGGGGAGGAGGAGGCGTTTGGCTTCCGGTGCCGGTTTTGAGTATCAGCACATTTTCGTGAGTACCGATACTTGCGAAAATGCCTAGTATCAATATTGATACCAGTATCTGTATCGGTGCAACCCTAATAAAAACAAATAAAATTTATTTTTAGCTTTGCAAGAATTTTAAAGTAAGGCTCCTTTCAAACGGCCGCTCCGCTGCTTAAGTCTGCTGCGGGACTTTTTTTTTTTTTTTTTTCACGGAGCGGATGACATTTCTGTCATCTGCTCCGTGTGCCCGCATATCAACCCATCCGTTTGCGGATGATATGCGGACATAATATAAGTATATGGCATTGCGGATGTCAGCGGATGACACCGCTGACATCCGATTTTCCTTCCTTTCCGTTTTTTACACGGATGGAAAAATGGGAATCTGTTCCATTCGTAAAAACGGAACAGAACTGAAAGGAGGAAAATCGGATGTCAGCGGCTGGTATTCCGCTGACATCCGCAGTGCCATTCACTTACATTGATGTCCGCAAATCATCCGCAAAAAAATAGGATGATTTGCGGACACACGGAGCGGCCGTGTGAAAGGACCCTAAAGCATAAGCAAAGTACTGAAATAGGAATTGCTGATGTGTTGCTCAAGAACACTGTTTAGCATTAAGGCCTTATGTACACATGTTTACACTCTTGAGTCTTGTAGTATAAAATTTCTGGTGCTTTCCTGATCCTGGGGAGCCCCTCTGCCTTTTTTTTGCTGCCCATAAAAGGGAGTAGTTGTACAATGCCAGCAATGGTGTTTACCCATGTATGCATTGTTGGTATTCAAGGGGTAACGAGGCTCTGTGCAGACAGTTCAATAAACTAAAAATCTGCTTTATTTAACAGCAAACAGAAAAGTGACAGGCTTTGTCTTTAGATTCAGTTTAACCACTTGACCTCCTTTTCATAACCAGAGGACTTTTTGCTATTCAGCACTGCCCTACTTTAACCGCTTCAATTCCAGACAGAATTGATACCCCTTCCTGCTCAAGCCAATTTTCAGCTTACAGCTCTGTCGCACTTTGAATGACATTTGCACGGTCATGCAACACTGAAACCAAATTAAATTTGTATTATTTTTTTTTTTGAGACAGAAAGCTTCTGGTGGTTTTTAATCACCACTCGATTTTGTCTATGTTGCTAAACAAGCAAAAAAAAAGATAAAAATATTTGAAAAAGAAAACATTTATCTTAATTTCTACTATTAAATTTTGAGGCTGCACTGATGGGCACTGATTAGCTGCACCAATGAGAAGGCACTGATAAGCTGAACTGATAAGAAGGTACTGATGGGCACTGATGAGGATGCACTGATGGGCACTGACGAGGATGCAGTGAATGGCACTGATGAGGAGGCACTGATGGGCACTGATGATCAGTGCCCTGATTATCAGTGTAAAGAATGTACTCACTGTGTTCTGTCAGTCTTGCCAGTTACCGGCTCTTCTTTTCTCACACAGAGACAGTTTGTGAGGAAAGGACTGCCGATAACTGACAAGTCTGTTTAATGTGACCAGCTGTAATTGGACACCGCTAATCACATGGTAAAGGGCTGCTGTGTTTAGGTGTTTAGCTGTGTCCAAAGGGCACAGCGGTCCCAGAGCACACCCAATGCACGCTCCAGGGGGTGCAATTTAGAACCTCCCAGAACCAGAGAGCTGCACTGAAGCCATCTTTGGGCTATAAAGCTTTAAAAAACAAAGATAGAAGCTGATTGGCTTTAACTGGTTTGCTTATTTGTGTACTTACAGTCTAATAATATATTAGCTTTTTGCAGCTTTTTGTAGCTTTTTTAATAATGTATGATTTATGACATTTAAATGCATGCCAGACCAAAAAACACATATTTGGCAAAAACCTATAAACGTATACACTTACTTTAATGTAATTAGGTCCAGTAACCAGTGCATTCTGACTTGCTTGATGCCACCATAAGGGACTGAAGATATATATGCCAAGTTCAGTCTTTGGTCTTTTCCCAAAAAATAGGTTTCTGAATTATTATGTGGTAAAGGAGGGCTGTAAAAAAAGCACATTTACATATCTAATTGTAAGTAAACCAAAATAAATGCCTCCTATTTGCTTAATTTTGGAGTAATAAATATACCATTGTTGTATCTTTTGTGCAAAAAATAGCTGTTGAACTGTTATCTCAAAAAGCCAATGCGGCCCTCCCAATTCTAATCTTTGGACTACAAGTCATTTAATGCCTCTGCTCATTCACAGAGCACCGAGGAGGCACTCGGAAGGAGGAGGAGTGCAGAGAACTTCAGAAGAAGAAGTAAGGGATTGCTGCGTGCAATACCAATGCACACAGTAGGTAAATATAACACCTTTTTTATTAACATTTTTAAAAAATTACCTTTCATATCACTTTAAAACTGAACTCAAGTGAAATCTAAAAAAATAACTAATTCATGCTATGTAGTGAAAGAGAGGATTAACTCTGTGATCTAATCGGGACTTGATTGCATTGCAGTCTTTTTTTTTTTTTTTTTCAGATTTTTAGATTTGGATAGAGTGATGAAAGGTTAGAACTGTCAGTTTTTTTTTTTTTAATTATTTGAAATGACATCCCATACTGGACACACGAAAAACTGTAGCAAGCGGGACCATGTTCTTCAGTCATTGTAGGTCAGCCATGACAGTCTTGCCGAACAATTACACAATCCCACAGTGATATTACCCCCTCCCTCCTCCTTTAATTCATGGAATGCATAGGTTTTACACTTCTAAAGAGCCATTATCTCAACTCAGAGACATCAAAAACCAGCACTTAGGCCTGTGCAGAGCTGTAAACCGCTAATTGAGTCCTGGCAGGATGTCTGTTTCTTCTGTCCAGGCCTATCGTTAAACTTTGACCGATTCCATTAAGGATAACCAGAACTAATGGGAATCGTAAAAGGCAATCATAGAGCTCTGCCCAATTCAAAACTTAATACACACACGATTCATAAACTCAGACTGGAACATTTTACAATAACAAGAAGTATAAATTTAGATGAGAAATGTCATGCTGAACAAATTAAGGTCATACATGACCACATATGTCCCTGGATGCGAGATTCAATGCTGGGCCATGATCTATCAGTTTCAAGAATGCACCAGTACATACTGGAAGATATGAATCTGTCAACACCCCTTTGATCTCAGAGAAAAAAGGAGACCCCTAACCAGTTGAGAGTTCTCATGGTATCATCAAAGCAGGAACATCTGTCAAGTTTGAGAACCGATAACACCTGGCTCATTGACTGAACTCTGATAACACGCAGGATATTGACTGCAAGTATTCTACAATTCTTCCTTATTTTGCTATTGCTGAAATATGTCCTTATTTCTTTGAAATGCCTTTTTTTCTGTAAATATTTTATTTGCACCAACTTTGACCTTTTCATTATTAAAACCTTATTTTGAAAAGTGTTAACCTTGTCCCTAAGCTCTTAATGCAAGCTAACAAAGAACCTGTCTCTTGAAGAGTGCTACTGTATAGAATAAATCCTCTGAACATACCGGTCTGTGGTGACAGTGCATGTTACAGATGATTTTTCTAAAGTCATAATTGGTATTTCTAAAATTACGAGCTTCCTCCTGCTCGGACCAAAGCTGGGGTGGTGGCATTTAAAGGGTGAATTGCTTAATTAGCCCAGGGACAATCGCTCTCAGGCTGCTGGAACCTAGACTATGGTCCAGTGAGCTGGAAAATCTTTGTGCAGGCTGCAGCTGAGAGTGGCATTGTTACGTAAGTGACGGTGAGTGTGAGATTGGCTGGTCCTTTGTCATGAGTTAGTGAGGAGGGCATGGATCTGATACCCGCGTCCGTTACAGTCTGCATCACCATTAGGGAGATTCACTTTCTCCAATTGTTCTGATTACCAGTGTCACTGAGAATAAGATTAAGGGTAAATCCCAAAAATTTTGAGTTGCTACAAGAACGGTAATAAATGGGAAATCTGCATACGGAGACCCTTGTTTTTGTGAAAATGTCCATGAGGTGATTTCCCTCATGCTGTAAAAATATCATCAAAATTTCTGTTGAGTCTGCAGTACAGCAAGTGAAGGAAAATCTTATCAATGAGACCTAGACGGCGGCAAAAAAAAAAAGACACAAGATGTAACCCTCTCTACTCTAAAACCCTCTCTAAAAAAACATTCTGGCATTTTTTTTTTTTTAAACCAGGATTGCTTTTTTTGAACAGATATGTTGAACAACATGGTAGAATATAACAGGTAGACACATAGCAGTATAAAAAGAAAGTTTCACCATATAGAAAATGCGGTGAATAGACTGTTCCTGATGTCAGCATGCCTATAGACCGGCTGTGGATGTGAGAACAGCAGGAACAGTCCACCACTGGAGGTGGGGTGCACTGTTTTACGGAGGATCAAAGGATCCAGTCAGTAAAGCTTTTCGGTGCACCCCTGGACAAAAATGAGCGGTTAACTGAAAAAGTTTTGTTCTGCTTTAAGATTACCTAAGACCCCCCCAAAAAATTACATAATCTCTGAAAGCAAAGACCAGGTAGAATAAAATGGTGGCAGCTGCAATGTTTTATGCCATTATTTTTCTGTTTCCAGAAAAAAAATACACTTAAAGCCGAATTTCACCCTAAGGTCCAATACACACAGTGCTTTTTTCCTGCCGCTTTTAGGAGTGTCAGACGTTTTATTTTATTTTTTTTACAGCTTCAAAATTCCTCACTGTGTTATCCTATGTGTCCATGCACACATAGGCTTTTAGGAGCTTTTAGTGGCATAGACGTTTTCAAGCTGTAAAAAAAAAAAAAACCCCAGGGCCAGCGTGTTAAGAAGACGAGTATTACAGCTGCAAAAACACCTGACACGACTAAACATGGCTAAGCGCGTTTTAAGGCTCCATGTACACGGGACGCTGGAAATGGCCGTTTAGGAGCAGTTGGGCGTTTTTTTCAGAAGTCCCTGAACGCAGCTCCATGTTATCTTATCTGTCCATGTACACATGGTAGTTTACAGTCATTTGCAGGCAGTTGCGTTCAGGGACTTTTTTTAGAACGCAATTATATTGCGTTCGAACGTGTGTTTCCCGACGTTTCAAACGCAGAAACGCGGCCGAACGTGACTAAACGTGACTGAACGTGATGAACCTACGTTCAGCCACGTTATACGTTTTTTTTCTTCCATTCAAAATCAATGGTTCCCTATGGGAGCCTATTGATTTGAATGGAAGTCGCACCGCAAGTCGGATCCGACTTGCGGCACGACCTGCACTGTGAGAATCTTGAGGGGGAACTCCACGCCAAAAATGGGAACAAAAACTGCGTGGGGTTCCCCCCCAGGTTCCAAACCAGGCCCTTCGGGTCCGGAATGGAATTTGAGGGTAGCCCCACGCCGAAAAAACGGCGTGGGGTCCCCCCCAAAATCCATACCAGACCCTTATCCGAGCATGCAGCCCGGCAGGCCAGGAAAGGGGAGGGGACGAGCGAGCGGCCCCACCCCCCCTGGACCACACCAGGCCACATGCCCTCAACATGGGGGGGGTGTTGGTGCTTTGGGGAGCTCTGCACCCCCCACCTCAAAGCACCCTGCCCCCATGTTGATGAGGACAAGGGCCTCATCCCCACAACCCTGGCCGGTGGTTGTGGGGGTCTGCGGGCAGGGGGCTGATCGGAATCTGGAAGCCCCCTTTAACAAGGGGGCCCCCTAGATCCCGGACCCCCTCCCTGTGTGAATGGGTATTGGGGTACACTGTACCCCTACCCATTCACCCCATAAAAGATAGTGTATGTAAATAATGACAGGAGACGTTTTGGAAAGTTTATTAAAAATCTTCATCCGGCTCTTCGGGGTCTTCTCCTCTCCGGGGGTCTTCTGCTCTTTTGCTGTCCGCCCTTCTGCTGTCCTCTCTTCTTGTCTTCTCCTCTCCGGGGGTCTTCTGCTGTCTTCTCTCCGTGGGGGTCTTCTGCTCTTTTGCTGTCCGCCCTTCTGCTGTCCTCTCCTCTCCGGGGGTCTTCTGCTGTCTTCTCTCGTGGGGTCTTCTGCTCTTTTGCTGTCCGCCCTTCTGATGTCCTCTCTTCTTGTCTTCTCCTCTCCGGTCTTCTGCTCTTGTGCTGTCGGCTGTCGGCTCTCCTTCTTCCTCCGGTCCTCCTCCGACGACGTCTCCAGCGATTATGCCGGCCTCTGGTCTCTGCAGCTTATTATATAGCCATTAGGGGCGTGGCCGCCAGATGACATCATCGGGAGACCACGCCCATTGTGTCACATGTGACGTCACATGTGACACAAGGGGCGTGGTCTCCCGATGACGTCATCTGGCGGCCACGCCCCTAATGGCTATATAATAAGCTGCAGAGACCAGAGGCCGGCATAATCGCTGGAGACGTCGTCGGAGGAGGACCGGAGGAAGAAGGAGAGCCGACAGCCGACAGCACAAGAGCAGAAGACCGGAGAGGAGAAGACAAGAAGAGAGGACATCAGAAGGGCGGACAGCAAAAGAGCAGAAGACCCCACGAGAGAAGACAGCAGAAGACCCCCGGAGAGGAGAGGACAGCAGAAGGGCGGACAGCAAAAGAGCAGAAGACCCCACGGAGAGAAGACAGCAGAAGACCCCCGGAGAGGAGAAGACAAGAAGAGAGGACAGCAGAAGGGCGGACAGCAAAAGAGCAGAAGACCCCCGGAGAGGAGAAGACCCCGAAGAGCCGGATGAAGATTTTTAATAAACTTTCCAAAACGTCTCCTGTCATTATTTACATACACTATCTTTTATGGGGTGAATGGGTAGGGGTACAGTGTACCCCAATACCCATTCACACAGGGAGGGGGTCCGGGATCTGGGGGGCCCCCTTGTTAAAGGGGGCTTCCAGATTCCGATCAGCCCCCTGCCCGCAGACCCCCACAACCACCGGCCAGGGTTGTGGGGATGAGGCCCTTGTCCTCATCAACATGGGGGCAGGGTGCTTTGAGGTGGGGGGTGCAGAGCTCCCCCTGCCCCAAAGCACCAACACCCCCCCATGTTGAGGGCATGTGGCCTGGTGTGGTCCAGGGGGGGTGGGGCCGCTCGCTCGTCCCCTCCCCTTTCCTGGCCTGCCGGGCTGCATGCTCGGATAAGGGTCTGGTATGGATTTTGGGGGGACCCCACGCCGTTTTTTCGGCGTGGGGCTACCCTCAAATTCCATTCCGGACCCGAAGGGCCTGGTTTGGAACCTGGGGGGGAACCCCACGCAGTTTTTTTTCCCATTTTTGGCGTGGAGTTCCCCCTCAAGATTCTCACAGTGCAGGTCGTGCCGCAAGTCGGATCCGACTTGCGGTGCGACTTCCATTCAAATCAATAGGCTCCCATAGGGAACCATTGATTTTGAATGGAGGCAGAAAAACGCTGCTAAAAGCAACGTGGCCAAACGTGCAATAACGCAAATGGAAAAAGCTACTGAAAGCACGTTTAACAGCTGCTTTTTCCCGGCGTCAGAAATAGCTTTGCAGGACGTTTTTTATAACGTCCCGTGTACATGGAGCCTAACGCTGTATACAGCGTTAAGCCATGTCAAGCGTTTTTAAGCTGTAGTTAAATTATTTGGGAGTGCAAAATAGAAGACGGCGGAGTTCCAATAAACGCTGAGGTAGCACCCTCCTAGGTAAGTTCAAGAGAGAGAGAGTATAGTTTTGGATCCTGTCTGCTTACCAGAAGGATTGCAAGGTAAATCTATATTGTTCTCTGCCTACCAGAGAGCAGGATATGCTAGTGAGGTCTGCTCAATGTGCTCAGGTGCAACTCAGTTTGTCTGCATTGTTTCACACTGGTCCAATAGGGAGGCATATTGGACAGTGAGAGGAAACCTGAAAAATAAGTGCACAGACATTTAGGAAAGTCTTGGTGTTTGGCAGAAGAAAGTGCCTCGGTGCATGCTGGTATACTGTATAAATGCTAGGAGCACGTGCTCAGGGTCTTTCGGCTGGAGAGCAAAGTCCTGGAGGGAGGGGCGGCTGCCTCCTCGTCTGTAGAAGTTACTATGCCGCCTCAATTAGTTGACCTGAGCGCCTAAAGAGTCAGAGAAGAACTGAACCCAGAGGTCCTGTAAAGCTGACTGGAAGGAAGACACTGGAAGGATCTGATTCTGCAAACAGTGAATACAGATCTTGTCACGGAACCATGAACCAGACGTACAACAACAGATAAGTGAAAATAAGAAGGCTTTATTGAAAATCAAGCTGTAAAGCAAAAGTCCAAACGGATGGCGAAACCGAGGCAGAGTCCTTGCGAAGCCAGAGGTCAGGAACCAGCAGGGTAGTCAGACGAAGCCAGGATCAGGAACCAGCAGGGTAGTCAGACAAAGCCAGGATCAGGGACCAGAAGCAGCAGCAGTCTTAGAAGCATGTGAACACAGGAGGACCAAGCAAGGAACTGAAGCCACAGACCTCCTATATATATGAGCTAGGCATCCAGCTCCTCCCAGTGGGAAGGAGGAGCCGCAGGGTGGGAGGCTACAAGAAACCCAGAAACCAAGATGGCCGCCAGCACATGTCAAACGAAGGAGAACAGCAAGAAGGTAAGACCATGACAGTACCTCCCCCTCAAGGGCCCCTCCTCCGCGGAGTAAAGAACGGTTTCTGAGGGAAGCGTGCGTGGAAGGCTCGGAGCAAGGCAGGAGCATGGACATCTGCGGAGGGAACCCAGGAACGCTCCTCTGGACCATAACCACGCCAATGAACCAAAAACTGCACCCGACCGCGGACCAGGCGTGAGTCCAGGATATTGCTCACCTCATACTCCTCACGATTGCCCACTTGGACCGGACGAGGCCGAGGAACCGAGGAAGTGAAACGATTACACACCAGTGGCTTCAACAGGGAGACATGAAACACGTTGGAGATCCGCATGCCAGGAGGAAGCGCAAGGGCATAGGCTACCGGGTTTACCCTGCGAAGAACTCGGAAGGGACCAACAAAGCGAGGCGCCAGCTTGGGAGTGGGCACTCGAAGGTTGAGGTTGCGGGTGGACAACCATACACGGTCTCCAGCCTGGTAGGAAGGAGCAAGCGCTCGTCTGCGATCAGCCTGGAGTCTCTGGCGCTGCGCAGAGACCTCAAGGGACTTCTGGATCTGTACCCAAGAAGCACGTAGGACGGAAAGGTGATCCTCCAGAGCCGGAATATCCTGGGGAGAGAATACCTCCGGTAACACGGCAGGTTGGAACCCATAATTGGCCATGAAGGGAGACGTCCCAGAGGAAGAGTTCACCGCCGTGTTCCTGGCAAACTCAGCCCAAGGCAGGAGGTCAACCCAATTGTCTTGGTGATCGGAGACATAGCAACGAAGGAATTGCTCCAAGGCCTGATTGGATCGTTCTGCGGCCCCATTGGACTGAGGGTGGTAGGCCGAGGAGAAGGAGAGATGAATCCCCAACTGGGAGCAAAAGGCGCGCCAGAACCTGGACACAAACTGACTCCCCCGATCCGACACAATCTCCTTGGGCAAACCATGCAACCGGAAGACCTCCCTGGCAAAAATCGTGGCCAACTCCTGTGCAGAGGGTAACTTCTTGAGAGGAACACAGTGGCACATTTTGGAAAATCGATCCACAATCATGAGAATGACCGTATGGCCTCGGGATGCAGGGAGGTCCACAATGAAATCCATCCCCAAGTGTGACCATGGGCGCTCCCCGGTGGCTATGGGTTGCAGAAGGCCCAACGGAAGGTGCCGAGGGGACTAACTCTGGGCACAAACGGAGCATGCCGCTACATATGCGGCGATGTCGTAACGTAGGGAAGGCCACCAGAACAGACGTGAAACAGCCCAGGACAGCTGATTCTTTCCAGGATGCCCCGCGGTCTTGGAGTTATGGTAGGTTCGCAACAACCGAGTGCGCAACTCCTCAGGCACAAAACATCTGCCGTTGGGTCTCCCAGAGGGAGCACCAGATTGAGCCGCCAAAATCTGCTCACCCAGGGGAGAGGTCAGGCTGGTGCGAATGGCGGCCAGGATCTGATTCGGAGGTATGACCGAAGTCGGAATCGACTCCTCCCTGGACAGGTCGGAGTACTGCCGTGATAAGGCATCCGCCCTGATGTTCTTGGAACCGGGTAGGTAGGAGACCACGTAATTAAAACGTGACAAGAACAGAGCCCATCTGGCCTGACGTGGTGTCAATCTCTTGGCCTCAGAAAGGTAGGTCAGATTCTTGTGATCCGTCAGGATGAGGACCGGAACCACCGAACCCTCGAGCAAGTGCCTCCATTCTTTAAGGGCCTGCACGATGGCCAATAACTCCCTGTCACCAATCTGATAGTTGCACTCCGCGGAAGACAGTTTCCGGGAGTAAAACCCACAAGGAAGCAGAGGACCCTCTGGTGTTCTACGCTGAGACAGAAGGGCGCCTACTCCCGTCTCAGACGCGTCCACCTCGAGGACAAAGGGCAACCCAGGGTTGGGATGCGACAGAATCGGAGCCGACACAAAGGAGGACTTTAGAGCCTCAAAAGCTCGGATGGCCTCGAGCGGCCAGACCTGGGAATTACTGCCCTTCCTGGTCAGATCCGTGAGAGGCTTGGCTAGCATGGAAAAGTCCCTGATGAACTTCCGATAATAATTGGCGAAGCCCAAAAAGCGCTGCAGGGAGCGAAGACCACTGGGCTGGGGCCACTGTAAGACAGCCGAAACCTTCTCAGGATCCATGGAGAACCCCTCAGCGGAAATGATGTAACCTAAGAAGGTTACCTGGGATCGGTGAAATTCGCATTTCTCAAGCTTACTGAACAGCTTGTTCTCTCGTAACCGTTGCAACACTCGTCTGACATCCAGAATGTGGGTCTCCATGGATTCAGAATATACCAAGATGTCATCCAAATAGACCACCACACACTGCTGCAACAGGTCACGGAAAACATCGTTAATGAATTCCTGAAAGACTGCGGGCGCATTGCACAACCCAAAGGGCATAACCAAGGATTCATAATGACCGGTCCTGGTGTTAAACGCGGTCTTCCACTCATCGCCCACCTTGATCCTTACGAGGTTATATGCCGCCCTCAGGTCGAGTTTGGTAAAGACCGTGGCCCCTTTAAGGCAATCGAACAGCTCGGAAATCAAGGGTATCGGGTAAGCGTTCTTGATCGTGATGCGATTGAGACCCCTGTAATCGATGCAAGGCCTCAACTCACCGCCCCTCTTTTTCACAAAGAAAAATCCAGCCCCTGCCGGGTACGAGGATTTGCGAATGTGTCCGCGTGAAAGCGCCTCCTTCACGTACTCCTCCATGGCCTCATTCTCCGCTACCGACAGTGGATAGACCTTGCCACGAGGAGGAACGGCACCAGGTTGTAACTCGATGGCACAATCGTATGGGCGGTGCGGAGGTAGGGCAACCGCGCGCACCTTATCGAATACATCCCGGTACTCCTCGTATTCAGGAGGCAACAGAGAGTCCGAGGAAGTACACAGCAACTTGACAGGCCCATGGATGCAACTAGCCCCACACTGCGGTGACCACGAGAGGATCTCGGCCGATCTCCAATCGAAAGTCGGATTATGCTTCTGGAGCCAGGGGTACCCCAAGACCACCGAGTAGTGTGGAGACGAAATAACCTGGAAGCAGACCGACTCTCTGTGAACGGCACCAATGGCTATCCCCACTGGAAGGGTCTCATGAGTCACGTGTGGCGGCAGAAGGGGTCTGCCGTCTATCGCCTCAAGAGCCAGTGGAGAACCTCGGGCCTGCAGAGGAATGGAATTGGCGGCAGCGAACACACTATCAATGAACAAACCACCAGCACCAGAGTCCACCAACGCCTGGGTCGTCACTGAGCCCCCGACCCAGGAGAGGACAACAGTGATCAGTGGTTTGTCAACACGGGAAACCGGGGACGAGGAGACTCCACCCAAGATCTGCCCCCGACAGGATCTCAGGTGCGAGCGTTTCCCGGACATGCCAACCGAAAATGCCCACCGAGACCACAGTACATCTATCGACCCTCGCGTCTTCGGAGTACCCTCTCCCCCTCGGACAGGCGAGCAAAGCCCAGCTGCATGGGTTCACCCCCAGCCAAGTCATCCCCAGGAGGCGTGGGAGGAGAGGGAGGCACGGGTGGGACAGCAAAGGTAGGCGCCAATCTGTTAGGAGGCCTCCGCAGACTCTCCTTAAAGGAAGGTCTCTCCCTGAGTCTGGTGTCAATCAAAATCAAGAAAGAAATAAGAGACTCGAGCTCCACTGGTAGGTCCTTAGCTGCAACCTCATCCTTCAAGGCATCCGAGAGACCATGAGAGAAAGCAGCGACCAGAGCCTCATTATTCCAGCCCACCTCTGCTGCCAGGGTACGAAACTGAATGGCGTATTCAGCTACGGATCGTGAACCCTGTCTGATGGACATAAGGAGCTTCGCAGCAGAGGCAGCACGAGCCGGCACATCGAATACCCTCCGAAGAGAAGCAACAAAACCGGAAAACTCGGCAACCACCAGATTGTTGTTCTCCCATAAAGGGCTGGCCCAGGCCAAGGCCTTGTCCGAGAGCAGTGAAATTAAGAAGCCCACCTTTGATCTCTCAGTAGGAAAGGCATGTGGCAGCAACTCGAAATAAATGCCCACCTGGTTAAGGAAACCTCGGCACTGAGTTGGTTCTCCCCCAAAGCGCTGTGGAAGGGGGGCAGAACCGGTCATACCCCGAAACACCGCAGGCGCAACAACAGGTGTCGGGGTAGACTCTGGCGCAACAACCGGAGCGGCAGTAGGAGCGGGCCCAGGAGCGACAACCGACCCATCGGCAACGGGAGCGAAATGAGCCGTGCGTTCAAGCAGGGTTTGCAACGCCACGGCGAACCGACCCAACAGGTGATCCTGCTGATCAAGTCTGGCAACCAGCGTGGGTAGCGAGGATGGCCCTGTACCGTCAGAATTCATGGCTTGGTCCTAATGTCACGGAACCATGAACCAGACGTACAACAACAGATAAGTGAAAATAAGAAGGCTTTATTGAAAATCAAGCTGTAAAGCAAAAGTCCAAACGGATAGCGAAACCGAGGCAGAGTCCTTGCGAAGCCAGAGGTCAGGAACCAGCAGGGTAGTCAGACGAAGCCAGGATCAGGAACCAGCAGGGTAGTCAGACGAAGCCAGGATCAGGAACCAGCAGGGTAGTCAGACGAAGCCAGGATCAGGAACCAGCAGGGTAGTCAGACGAAGCCAGGATCAGGGACCAGAAGCAGCAGCAGTCTTAGAAGCATGTGAACACAGGAGGACCAAGCAAGGAACTGAAGCCACAGACCTCCTATATATATGAGCTAGGCATCCAGCTCCTCCCAGTGGGAAGGAGGAGCCGCAGGGTGGGAGGCTACAAGAAACCCAGAAACCAAGATGGCCGCCAGCACATGTCAAACGAAGGAGAACAGCAAGAAGGTAAGACCATGACAGATCTGTGTCAAGGGGCCTGACCTGAGGGGGGCCATCCCTGTAGCTAGAAGAGTCAGTGGACAGGTGTCAGTAAAAGGGATGCTAGAGAGTATTCTGAAGATAATGTAGTTCTTCAAGTCTTTTGCTGGAGAAAGAACAAGGAGACTTAACCCTTTCCATACATCTGGCAGTATGGTCAAAGCAGTGTGACTGCTTCCACAAGCAACCTGGTGAGGCCAAGTGAGAGTTGTCCTTATCAACTGTATATAGTTCCAGTTGGAGTATCCCGCTATTCCCTTCTCCCATCCAAGTTCCACAATAAATACAAAAAACCAACACCCCTGGACTGCTTATTGGGTAACGAGCCATTGGGAGTAAGGATGAATGTGTGAACTGTACCCTAAGTGACTGTCTGCTGATAATTAGAGGAGGCCCAACAAGCCATCATACAGGAAGCCCTACGGGGACTACACTAACATGGCTAAATGTGCATTAAAGATAATGGAAAACGCTTCTAAAAGGGCGTTTTTAAAGCCGCTTTTTCCTGGGGTCCATACTGGCTTTGCAGCTAATTTTTTTAAACACTCTGTGTGCATGAGGCCTAAAGGGTAATTTCTGCTATATGTCCTCCTCTACACCTTCTGCAACCTTTTTTGAAGGGGCTTGGGAGCGGGTACCTAGTGTAGGTACTCACTCCTTCTTCGGGTCTTCCAACAAAAGTTCGGCATCTGCCCTCCCTGCCCACAGTCTTCTGGTACACATCACAGGTTCCAGCAGGCTGCAAAATAATTTACACAGCACAGCGTGGCTTGGGCATGTGCAGTGGGAAACTGGCTTTGAAGCTGCAAGGAGTCACATTCAGCTTCCCACACTAAACATTCTGGCACTGGGGATTCATAGACCAGTGAAGAACCGGCACGGGTGAGGATGGCGCTGGATCCTTCGACAGGTAAGTGTCCTTTTTTTTTTTTTTTTTTTTTTTTTTTAAAGTCAGCAGCTACAGTAGTTGAAGCTACTGACTTAATTTTTTTCAAACAGTGTGAAGAATTACTTTTAATTAATTTTAGTACAGGCTAACTCAATATAATATAACATTTTTTGTAAAGTATAAAAGATGAGGTTGTGTCAAATAAACAGATACCAATTACTGCATGTCAAGCCTCAAAACTGTGCACGGCCATGAAACAGCAAAAAAAACAAAAAAAAAAAAACAATTGGTACCCTAAATTGTCCAAATTGGATACTTTAAAAACCTTCACATTTTAGAATTTAAGTGAACAATGGCCCTAGAAACATTGCTCCCACTCCAGCTAGTGTGGCGATATCTAATATACAATATGCATATCATTGTTTTAATGCAAATTTGATGCACACAGTTGTGTTCATGTGTGTTCATGGGAGCGGGGGGCTTTTTTTTATTTTTATGTTTTTACTTTATTTTAATAAATTAAAATTTTTAGATTTTTTTAAAAAAAATATATATTTTTTTATTAATCTAAACTTTATGGCTCTTACAAGTGGGCTTATAAATCCCCACATTATAGTATAGTGCAGGTAACAGGTTCTCAAGCATAGCTCACCTCTGTGACATCGTTCCATGTTGCGCCTATAAAAAATAATAACATTTTAAAGTGTAACAAGAAACACAGTCACATTCCCCACTCTCAAACTATACCTCCACACATTTATTTAGGTTCTTCTACTTGCACCCTTTTGTTTTGCCTTGAATATGGCACATCACCACACTTGTAGTCCATTGTTTTCTAAACCCACCCCCATAACGGTAGGTCTGTACCTCTATAGGGCTGAGGAAGCACTAGAGCAGGAGCCAGTGCACTGCACAGATTGGCAGAATGTAATATTTTTTTAAATGTGGGCACGTTTATTAAACTTTTTTAAGGTAGACTAAGCCTTTAAGGAGACATCAGTGATCTATCAGGTCTCACTCTCTAATGACGCCTTTGCTCTCTGAGCAAATAATGTACTCAGTCAGTTGCTTCCCTGGCCACAGTGGTCAGTATTTAAAAGCTCTGAAACTCAAAATTCTCAGAGCTGAATGCTTATATTCAAAGCTTTTTTTTCTGCGGGAATGTGGGGAAAAGTAATGGCAAGGGCTGCTGGGGTGTGCTCAAGAGTATATTGATGCTGGCTGCAGGGAGATCTATTGTTGCTGGTAAGGATCTATTTTTGTGTGGAGGTCTATTGTTGCTGGTGGGAGATCTATTTTTGCTGGGGGTGAGGAGCATCTATTGTTGCCGTAAAGGATCTACTGTAAAGGGAGGGGTCAATTGTCCTGGCTCCTGGCAGTTATGTTGTTGCTGTCAGGGGTCTATGGTTGCTGGGGTGATATTTTTATTGCAAGGACCATTGTTGCTGGGTCAATCTTTTGTTGCTAGCTATTGCTGATGACTGTATGGGGGGGGGGGGGGGGAGTTCAATTTTACTGCTTTTCTTGTTATCATTAACAAATGACATAGTATGGTAAAATGATAGTTGGCTCTGTATTCTCTAAATGAGGTGGTGCTGGGAGGGGGTGGAACCAAAGGACAATGGAGACAAGAAATCATTCAGAAGGGGGATGTTCTCTGAGAAAAAATAGCCCTGCTTATACTACCCAGGGAAGATTGGCAAACATATGTTCATTAATCTCCCTCCCTTCCCGTGGCGGCCGGTGTGTTGAGGGCACAGGGGTGCCGCCCCCCCTATCCATGCATCCGGCCCCCTAATCTACATGCGGGGCGCCGGACGTATGGAGTTCAATGTTTTTTTTTTGTCACCTGATTAGAACCAGAGGCTCTAATAGGCTTCAGAAGAGGGTGGACCCGGGGCGCAGAGCAGTGCGTCCCGAGCCCATCCATTGTGTGACAATAGCGAATGAAAATTCGCTATTGTCACACGGATCCTCCTCCTGGCCATTCAGGAAGCGCGTCCGATACGCGCTTCCTGAATGGACGAAAGGCAAACCTCGTGCCATTGGGAGCCCGGAGCAGTACGCAGAGAGCAGTACAGAGGAGGTGAAGTGACAGGATGTGATCCTGGCGCACAGGTACCGTGTCCGCTTTCTTCTAATTAAAATATTAAATGGTAATTTATGTATTCCTGGTTTATCAAACGCACATGTTCAATGTTATTTGGTGGGCGTTGTGTTAGTGCTGGACGGAGGAGACATGGATGGTGAGTGATCGCAGATGACCGGCAGGGAGCCTTTTACCATTCCGGCTGTTCACCTGGTATGACGGAGAACGGAGAGGGGAGTGTAAGCATAGAAGTGGGCACAGAAGCCCTGCCGAACTCTGGACAGGATGAGGGAACACGGCTTGGGAGAAGGGGGGATAGGGGGGTGGCGGCGCACCGTGTGGTTTTTGTGAAGCTGCATGCTAATTAGCTGTAATGTTCTGGTACCACTGGTACCCTTGTTCCATATATTTCTCCTTTTCTAATTGCGTCTCATCTTGTTACGCAAGAGACGCATATACCTTTAAGACCGGATGACATCATTGCCGAGCGCCGCTATGAGCGGCTATTTCAATCGCCGGCTTTCTCTCACTCATCGCTCGTTCAAACCACATGTTCACCGCACCTTCTCCTGTGAAGTCAGAGCTGCTGGCATTTCCCTTTGCTGAACTGAAGCCGGAAACTCGCTGCTGATCCGTACCTCGCTACGGGATCACCTCTCACCATTGGACTCTATCCTTACTAACCTATCTATGTGATAAGTACCCCACAGGGGATTCCTTACTAACTGCACTCCTACTGTCATCTACTGCAACTACCAGGACTATCTATATCTATCTATCTCCTATCATCTGCATAAGACTGTTAGCTCTTGGGACTACCTACACTATCCTTGCACTAGGTTACTCTGTCTGAAGTATACTCCATCTGTGTCCTCTTACCATCTGCATTATACTTGACATCAGAACCTATCTGCCTATTATTACCACCTGCAACTCTCCTAAGTGCCCACTATACAATTGCCTGTCTCTCATCTATACTTCTCATATATTCTATCCCTCCATCTATACATCTGATTGAGTATATGTAAATTGTATACAGGCTGTGCACTATGATGAAGTCCTGAGAGTTGGATATGTTGTTCAACAGATCTCTACAAGGATACTGAGTGTAATAATTCTGCAGCTGTAAATCCATCCATTAACAAAAACGCATGAACGTTACAGATTGAACGAGCCTTAAAAAAAATATGGATTCGGCAGAATTACCCACTCATGTATTACAATTAAAACAGCAAGTAGATGCATTGATCCTTGCGCTTACAGAGGTACAAAACGAAAATCAGGCCTTGAGACAGCAGGTTGGCCGTCTTGCACAGCTTCCTACTGCTCAGCCCCGTGAACCTAAGATAAACCCTCCTTTAGTGTTTTCGGGTGATCGGAGCAAATTCCGTGAATTTAAAAACGCATGCCGATTGCTTTTTCTATTAAAACCTCTAACCTACACCACTGACCAAATTAAGGTTTGCACCACTATCTCCTATTTGACGGGTGAACCCCGGGCCTGGGCAGACGCTCTCTTTGAGAAGGATGACCCACTCCTCAATTCCTACCCTTTGTTCCTAGCACAACTTGCTACTTTGTATGAAGACCCCAATAAGCAGAGTACTGCTGATACCCAATTAAGGGCCTTAAAACAAGGGAGGAGACCTGTTGAAGATTTCGTGGCAAATTTTAAAAGATGGTCCCCTGATTCAGGGTGGAACGACACATCTTTACGAACGCAGTTCAGACTCGGCCTATCTGAGGCCGTAAAAGACGAGCTCGCCCGAGCGGATTTACCTGGCACTCTAGAGGGACTGATACAGACCAGTATCAATATTGACAGACGACTACGAGAAAGAAAGGCTGAGAAGATGGGCTCACCATTTCCCAGTCCTTCTCGGATGTTGCCTGCTGACCCTACTCCTATGGAAGTAGGAATGATACGCCCACCTCTGTCCTTTTCTGAACGTGCCAGGAGAAAAACCGAACATCTCTGCATGTACTGCGCATCCCCGGATCATTTGATAAGCGGCTGTCCCCTTGTCCGCAGAAAAGAGGGTGAGTGTTCAAATGTCTTACTAGGGGGACTTACAACTTCCTTTTCTAATCCTTATCTTTTTGTTCATTTAACATTGCAGTGGGACCAAACTAGGATCACCACCAAGGCTATGATCGACACAGGATCTTGTGGAAACTACATTGACATTTGTTTCGTCTCCCTTAATAAAATACCTATTGTTTCAAAACCCAAACCTGTTTCCGTTAGTTTTATTAACGGTACCCCTTTATCCTCTGGTCCTATCACCAGTCAAACACAGGCACTCCTTGTAACTGCTGACGGGTCTCATGTGGAGACCACCACCTTTGATGTATTAACTTCACCACATTTCCCAATCATTTTGGGACTTCCCTGGTTACACAAACATCAACCAATCATCGATTGGAAAACGAGAACGCTAGCCTTCTCTTCTCCCTATTGTGAAACGACATGTAATCTCTCCACATATGATAGGATCCTGTCTGTAGTGCCGGATAACATTATACCCAAGTGTTATCAGGATTTATCGGAGGTTTTCCTTGAAAAAAACGCTCAAATGCTACCTCCCCATAGGGACTATGATTGTTGTATCGACCTACTCCCTAATAGCAAGCTGCCTTTTGGTCATGTTTATCCTCTTTCACAGGATGAACTCTCTCATCTAAAGGAGTACCTGGATGTGAACTTGGCAAAGGGATTCATCTGACCTTCTACTTCCTCCACTGCTGCTGGACTCTTTTTTGTCCGCAATAAGGATTCGAGTCTTAGGCCTATCATTGATTTCAGACAATTAAATGCCATTACTATAAAGGATCGTTATCCTTTGCCTCTTATTCCTGAACTTATCGAACAGGTGCGTGGAGCTTCTTTCTTTACAAAGTTGGACTTAAAGGGAGCATATAATTTAATTCGAATCCGTAAGGGGGATGAATGGAAGACGGCATTCAGAACCAGATACGGACTGTTTGAGTACCTTGTGATGCCTTTCGGGCTATGTAATGCTCCCGCAGCCTTCCAACGTTTTATAAATGAGATATTCAGAGATTTGCTTGACGTTTGTGTTGTAGTATATTTGGACAATATATACTCATCTATTCTCATTCCTTACCTGAGCACATAAAACATGTGAGACTTGTGTTGTCAAGACTACTTGCACATAACCTATATGTTAAATCAAAAAAATGTTTATTTCATAAAGAGGAAGTACTATTTCTAGGATATATTATATCTAAAGACGGAATCAAAATGGACATGAGCAAGATATCCTGCATTCTGGATTGGCCTGTGCCAACAACTCGCAAAGCATTACAAAGGTTCCTAGGATTCTCTAACTACTATAGGAAATTCATAAAAAATTTCTCTGCGATTGTGAAACCTCTCACACAACTCACAAGCACGAAAAAACCATTCAATTGGTCAAAATAAGCAAATTGAGCATTCTGTCTGCTGAAATCAAGCTTCACTACTGCCCCCATACTATGCCATCCAGACCCATCCCTTCAATACATCTTGGAGGTAGATGCGTCAAATATGGCAGTAGGAGCAGTTCTCTCACAACGACCAACAAACACCTCACCGCTTCACCCAGTTGCTTTCTTCTCGAAGTCGTTAAGCAGCCCCGAGGTGAACTACCCAGTAGGTGAAAAGGAGTTACTTGCCATAAAATTGGCGTTAGAAAATTGGAGACATCTACTTGAGGGTACTCAATTGCCAATCTTGATATATACCGATCACAAAAACCTTCAATACCTTCAGACTAATAGAACTCTTTCCCACCGGCAGGTACGGTGGTCGTTATTCTTTCTGAGATTTAATTTCTTAGTGACTTACACGCCTGCAGAAAAAAATAAAAAAGCGGATGCGCTTTCACGACTAGCCGAAAGGGATTGCACCGAGGTTCCCTCAGTTCCTATAATACCACTTGAGCGTATTATCGGTGTCATTCGTTCCCTGAAGGAGGAAATTTTGCACAGCATAGGACTGGATTCACCTCCACCACAACTAACTACTGACGCAGAAGGCTTCCTCTACTACAATGATAAATTATACATACCCCCTACTATGCGAACCAAGATTTTGCAATTGTCGCATGATGTACCTCTGGCAGGACATATGGGTATGACTAAAACTTTCAATCTACTTACGAGGCAGTTTTGGTGGCCAGACATGAAGACAACCGTAAAAAAGTTCGTTTCATCTTGTGATATATGTGTAAGGTCTAAAATTGACAATACGAAACCATCGGGGTTACTTTGTAGTTTACCGATACCCCAGGTCCCGTGGGAAGTGGTATCCTTAGACTTCATAGTGGAACTACCACCTTCCAAAGGATTCAACACCATCTTGGTGTCAGTGGACCATCTGACCAAGATGGCACATTTCACTCCTATCCGAAAACTACCTTCATCTAAACAAACAGCGGAATTACTCGTGAAACATGTCTTTAAGTTACATGGTATTCCAAAAACACTGCTGTCTGATCGTGGTTCACAATTCATCTCAAAGTTTTGGCTAGCTCTATGTCAGATACTACGAATAGAGCATAAACTTACTTCTCCCTACCACCCTCAGACCAACGGACAGACAGAGAGAGTTAACCAGTGCATTGAGCAGTACCTGCGTTGCTATACTTCGTACCTACTGGACGATTGGGCGGATCTCCTCCCGCTGGCAGAATTCGCCTATAACAACGCGACTCATAGCACTACTAAACAAAGTCCATTCTACTTAAATTATGGGTTTCATCCCACACTCCTTCCACCACTTATCTTGCCATCAAGTAATCCAGTGGCATCTGATTATCTTGCCCAGATAAAGGATTCTCTGGGACTACTCAACAATACCATATCACATGCTCATAGCCAACAAAAGAGGTACTACGACCTCTGTAGGAAACCCTCTCCCCAATATGCCATTGGGGATCTTGTTTGGCTTTCTACAAAAAATCTAAGATTAAAGATCCCTAGTAAGAAACTTGGGCCTCTATTTCTGGGACCATTCCCAATACAGAAGCTTATTGGAAAAGCGGCTGTACAACTCACATTACCAACAGACCTTAAGATACACCCCATCTTCCATGTGTCCCTACTGAAGCCCCATGTTCCTAACCAAGGAATAAGGCCTACTATCTCACCTCCACCACCCGTACAAGCGGAAGGTGGAGAAGAATTTGAGATAAAAGAAATTTTGGATTCCCGTTTTCATAGAAGAAGACTCCAGTATCTTGTACGATGGAAGAACTATGGGCCCCAAGATGACACCTGGCTGGATACCTCAGATATACATGCCCCTAGACTGATTCGCAATTTCCACTCGAAATATCCAGAAAAACCAGTTCTAGAGGCCTTCCGGAGCCGGCCTTAAGGGGGGGTACTGTAATGTTCTGGTACCACTGGTACCCTTGTTCCATATATTTCTCCTTTTCTAATTGCGTCTCATCTTGTTACACAAGAGACGCATATACCTTTAAGACCGGATGACATCATTGCCGAGCGCCGCTATGAGCGGCTATTTCAATCGCCGGCTTTCTCTCACTCATCGCTCGTTCAAACCACATGTTCACCGCACCTTCTCCTGTGAAGTCAGAGCTGCTGGCATTTCCCTTTGCTGAACTGAAGCCGGAACCTCGCTGCTGATCCGTACTTCGCTACGGGATCACCTCTCACCATTGGACTCTATCCTTACTAACCTATCTATGTGATAAGTACCCCACAGGGGATTCCTTACTAACTGCACTCCTACTGTCATCTACTGCAACTACCAGGACTATCTATATCTATCTCCTATCATCTGCATAAGACTGTTAGCTCTTGGGACTACCTACACTATCCTTGCACTAGGTTACTCTGTCTGAAGTATACTCCATCTGTGTCCTCTTACCATCTGCATTATACTTGACATCAGAACCTATCTGCCTATTATTACCACCTGCAAATCTCCTAAGTGCCCACTATACAATTGCCTGTCTCTCATCTATACTTCTCATATATTCTATCCCTCCATCTATACATCTGATTGAGTATATGTAAATTGTATACAGGCTGTGCACTATGATGAAGTCCTGAGAGTTGGATATGTTGTTCAACAGATCTCTACAAGGATACTGAGTGTAATAATTCTGCAGCTGTAAATCCATCCATTAACAAAAACGCATGAACGTTACATTAGCCTGTATTGCAGAAATGGGTAGATTAACAATTGTATGAATCCTACCGCCTGGAGAACACGTCCAGATCTTTTGCATGTAGTGCTGTGGTCGGGTAGTGTGGTGCGTTCTCGTGTAGAATAAAATTGGAAACATTATGAGGAATTGGCTGCACATGACTTTTTACTGTTTTCCGGTAGGATTCACACACTGTACATTCACACACTGTACACACAGACACACACACACACACATACTGTACATTCACACACTGTACATTCACACACTGTACACACACAGACACACACACGCTGTACATTCACACACTGTACATCCACACACTGTACACACACTGTACACTCACACAATACATACATCACACAGCACACACACTGTACACTCACACACTGTACATTGACCTGTGCCATGCCTGTACCATGACCTGTGCCATGCCTGTACCATGCCTGTACCATCACCTGTGTCATGCCCTTACCATGACCTGTGCCATGCCTATACCATCTCCTGTACCATGACCTGTGCCATGCCTATACCATGACCTGTGCCATGCCTATACCATCATCTGTGCCATGCCTGTACCATCACCTGTGCCATGACCTGTGACATGCCTGTACCATGACCTGTGCCATGCCTATACCATCACCTGTGCCATGCCTATACCATCATCTGTGCCATGCCTGTACCATCACCTGTGCCATGACCTGTGCCATGCCTATACCATCTCCTGTACCATGACCTGTGACATGCCTGTACCATGACCTGTGACATGCCTGTACCATCACTTGTGCCATGCCTATATCATCATCTGTGCCATGCTTGTGCCATGCCTGTACCATGACCTGTGCCATGCCTATACCATCACCTGTGCCATGCCTATACCATCATCTGTGCCATGCCTGTACCATGACCCTTAAAGTCACGCAATTTTTTAGCGCGTTTTTTGTCGCGAAGCAATACCTATTAAATTTTTCTTTTTGCGCCCCCCCCAATATTTTTGAGCACCAGCCGCCACTGCTCCCTTCACTCTGACACCCACTGTGATGGTCTTGGCACTCAGTTGGGACAGGTGACCAGGACACATGGCTGGGATGGGGGGGTGCAGTCAGGGCCGGTGCTAAACTATTTTGTACCTCAGGCAGGCCCGGTTACTTGCACCCCCCCCCCCCAACCAAAAAATTAAAATAAAAACTTCAAAATGTTTAAAAACAGTAGAAAATGTTAAAACAACCTATAGCTTGGGTGACACGGTCATGCTTTATATCTTTATTCCAAGGACATCGATTATTATGTAGTTTAAAAAGGTCCTGGGTACGGACCAGTGAAGTACCAGGACCCCAAATACTAGATCTAGTTTGTCCTGTAAAATTGTTTGATTCTGTTGTTTGTTTTATCAGCATGCACTTTCATTACTGCATATTGTGAATGCGATTTGTTCCTATTGAGGTACAGCCTCAAAGAAACAAATCACATACACATTATGCAGGTACAAGTCACGGAGGTGTGCCCAACAGCAGTGAGCAGAAGGATGCAGCCTTACAGTAGAAGCCAGCAGAGTGTTCGGAAACCAGTGGAGAGTAAGTAAACCAGTGTCCATGGCTTTGCCCTAGGTGGCTGCCTAGTTTGCCTAGTGGTAGCACCGGTCCTGGGTCCAGGTGGGGAGACAGGCACCCTCACACAGATGTAGGAGTGATCTGGCTGCATCACAGCTTTTCAGTACACAAGAGGGAATGTATACGTGGGGCTGCGGGAGGTGAATTCATCAGCTGCTTATGATTGGTCCAGTACAGTGACAAATTCCGGGCAGGATCACTCCGGTGGATTCGGGCTAGGATACAAACACGCCTGTGCTCATCCCAAGTGGCAACCAATCAGCTTCTAGCTTTCAGTTTCAAAGCTTAACTGAAGAAGCTGAAGACGGAAGCTGATTGGTTCATTGCCATAGGCGTTACCTCCCAACCTCTCAGCACATTTATGCAATGGTTGTTCTCTCACATTGCATATACACTACATTTATTCTCATTATTAAGCGTTATTATAATATAATATACCCACATAGTATAGTATTAGAACTGCAGAAATTTACCAAAAATTCTGTGAGACTTACCAAAATCCTGTGCTTTCCCAGAAATGATTCAACGTTTTTTTGTCTTTTGTTGGGTCTATGCTAATAACATAATTTCCAAGCACTATGCCTGGAAGCAGGCCAGCTGCTAGAAGAATATTCATTGCTCCCATAGCCTATGACAGACACCAATTTGTTCATTAAAATGTAACAAGCGAAACAATCTTGTCACAACAAAACTTCCCCATGCCTTCCTCAGCTGGTGTGTACACTGCTTTCAAACTAAACCACTTCCTATGTTATTCAGTGAGGGGGGGACATGAGCACAGCTTGGCGAATACACCAATCACAAGGCAGAAAGGAAATACATTTCCCCCTGTAAAATGAATGGTTTCTTCCAAATCTGCTCACGCTGCTAGTCAGAGAAAGCTGTTTTGTAGTTATTCAAAAAAATGTAAGAACTGAACACAAAGGTAATGAGGACTAACAGCGAAAAACTACATGGAGGCTTGTAGCACCAGGAAATTCAAGATGATAGATAGATAGATAGATAGATAGATAGATAGATAGATAGATAGATAGATAGATAGATAGATAGATAGATAGATAGATAGATAGATAGATAGATAGATAGATAGATAGATAGATAGATAGATAGATAGATAGATAGATAGATAGATAGATAGATAGATAGATAGATAGATAGATAGATAGATAGATAGATAGATAGATAGATAGATAGATAGATAGATAGATAGATAGATAGATAGATAGATAGATAGATAGATAGATAGATAGATAGATAGATAGATAGATAGATAGATAGATAGATATTCTTTTTATATTTAATGACCTCTAAGTTTCTTTGTTTTTTCTACTATATAAAGTAAAAAAAGACAAAATAAAACTGTTTCCACTACGTTCTGTTTGTAAACATAGCAAAAAATATAAATGCCAGGACAGTACGAAAACCCCTGAAGTTACCCGTTTTTGGAAAGTAAACACCCCCAAGGTGATCTGATTTTTTGCCACAATTTTACGGAAATACAGAAACAAGCCGATATTGAGGGATTTAAAGCAGTATTAAAGTGGTAGTAAACCGCAGCTAGCAAAAAAATAAATAAAAATCCCCTGCAAAGGCAATGGCATAATGTGCTAGTATGCATCTAGAATGAAGCCCATTAGAAGGAAGCCCTCCAGCAGCATTCTTTCACCACTGACAAGGCTTCCATCTTCATCCAGTCTTCCTTTTGGGTTCCCGGGCTCCGGCTGTATGGGTGGCTACAGCCGCAAAGATGTCACTCCCACGCATGCACACAGGAGCCGTCGGTGGTATGCCGGACCTTTACAGCGCATGTGCGGGTGATGATAGATAGATAGATAGATAGATAGATAGATAGATAGATAGATAGATAGATAGATAGATAGATAGATAGATAGATAGATAGATAGATAGATATTCTTTTTATATTTAATGACCTCTAAGTTTCTTTGTTTTTTCTACTATATAAAGTAAAAAAAGACAAAATAAAACTGTTTCCACTACGTTCTGTTTGTAAACATAGCAAAAAATATAAATGCCAGGACAGTACGAAAACCCCTGAAGTTACCCGTTTTTGGAAAGTAAACACCCCCAAGGTGATCTGATTTTTTGCCACAATTTTACGGAAATACAGAAACAAGCCGATATTGAGGGATTTAAAGCAGTATTAAAGTGGTAGTAAACCGCAGCTAGCAAAAAAATAAATAAAAATCCCCTGCAAAGGCAATGGCATAATGTGCTAGTATGCATCTAGAATGAAGCCCATTAGAAGGAAGCCCTCCAGCAGCATTCTTTCACCACTGACAAGGCTTCCATCTTCATCCAGTCTTCCTTTTGGGTTCCCGGGCTCCGGCTGTATGGGTGGCTACAGCCGCAAAGATGTCACTCCCACGCATGCACACAGGAGCCGTCGGTGGTATGCCGGACCTACAGCGCATGTGCGGGTGATGATAGATAGATAGATAGATAGATAGATAGATAGATAGATAGATAGATAGATAGATAGATAGATAGATAGATAGATAGATAGATAGATAGATAGATAGATAGATAGATAGATAGATAGATAGATAGATAGATAGATAGATAGATAGATAGATAGATAGATAGATAGATATTCTTTTTATATTTAATGACCTCTAAGTTTCTTTGTTTTTTCTACTATATAAAGTAAAAAAAGACAAAATAAAACTGTTTCCACTACGTTCTGTTTGTAAACATAGCAAAAAATATAAATGCCAGGACAGTACGAAAACCCCTGAAGTTACCCGTTTTTGGAAAGTAAACACCCCCAAGGTGATCTGATTTTTTGCCACAATTTTACGGAAATACAGAAACAAGCCGATATTGAGGGATTTAAAGCAGTATTAAAGTGGTAGTAAACCGCAGCTAGCAAAAAAATAAATAAAAATCCCCTGCAAAGGCAATGGCATAATGTGCTAGTATGCATCTAGAATGAAGCCCATTAGAAGGAAGCCCTCCAGCAGCATTCTTTCACCACTGACAAGGCTTCCATCTTCATCCAGTCTTCCTTTTGGGTTCCCGGGCTCCGGCTGTATGGGTGGCTACAGCCGCAAAGATGTCACTCCCACGCATGCACACAGGAGCCGTCGGTGGTATGCCGGACCTTTACAGCGCATGTGCGGGTGATGATAGATAGATAGATAGATAGATAGATAGATAGATAGATAGATAGATAGATAGATAGATAGATAGATAGATAGATAGATATTCTTTTTATATTTAATGACCTCTAAGTTTCTTTGTTTTTTCTACTATATAAAGTAAAAAAAGACAAAATAAAACTGTTTCCACTACGTTCTGTTTGTAAACATAGCAAAAAATATAAATGCCAGGACAGTACGAAAACCCCTGAAGTTACCCGTTTTTGGAAAGTAAACACCCCCAAGGTGATCTGATTTTTTGCCACAATTTTACGGAAATACAGAAACAAGCCGATATTGAGGGATTTAAAGCAGTATTAAAGTGGTAGTAAACCGCAGCTAGCAAAAAAATAAATAAAAATCCCCTGCAAAGGCAATGGCATAATGTGCTAGTATGCATCTAGAATGAAGCCCATTAGAAGGAAGCCCTCCAGCAGCATTCTTTCACCACTGACAAGGCTTCCATCTTCATCCAGTCTTCCTTTTGGGTTCCCGGGCTCCGGCTGTATGGGTGGCTACAGCCGCAAAGATGTCACTCCCACGCATGCACACAGGAGCCGTCGGTGGTATGCCGGACCTACAGCGCATGTGCGGGTGATGATAGATAGATAGATAGATAGATAGATAGATAGATAGATAGATAGATAGATAGATAGATAGATAGATAGATAGATAGATAGATAGATAGATAGATAGATAGATAGATATTTAATACCTACTGGTAAAGCTTGCAGGAGGAGTTTTCTGACTGTCCTATAAGACCGAAAGACCCCCAGACTCTTTGTCTGGACAGTGCTGATTGGCCCTGTGCTCATCACATGCACTCTCCCAAGAAAAAAAAACCTCTCTAGCAATACACACCAAACTGAGCATGTGCAGCCTGACTTCATAGACTCTGTGTTATCAGGAAATTATCAGGGGACAGTGGAAGGAGTGGGGGGGGGGGGGGGATCAGAGAAGCCTGAATCAAACAGCCCTTTTACAGGGGGTGTGGCCAAGATGGCAGGTTGAGTGGACAGGTCTTCAGGTGCTCTGCTGGAGTATGATCCAAAAATCATCCGTTCCTGGACAAGTACACATCTTAGCGGGCCGTTTGTGGGCTCTGGATGCCTCCCAAGCTCCCTGGGCATCAGAAGAGGGATAAGAAGTTGAGATTCCCCCCGTGTCCAACGACTGAGGCCAGCCCAATACACAGTGCAGCGGGAACTCCGGTGTGCCTCTGCATATTGGCGTCCCAGACGGACCATGAGGATAGTGACAGCTCTGCACCGCCTGGTATCCCGGAGATGATGGCAGCCATTACTACTTGCCAGACGGCGCTGACCTCCAAAGTAGATGCGGTTCAACTAGATTTTGACCTGAACGACAGGATCTGGACAAAATTCGCACTAGACTTACTACTGCTGAGCAGCGTGTCGGCCTTGTGGAAGACACAGTAGCTGACCACTCTGCTTCTATCCGTACCTTACAAATTAAGGTTAGAGCCCTAGAATACAGGGCAGAAGATGCAGAGAATCGTAGCTGCCGGAATAATCTCTGGATTGTTGGTCTCCCAGAAGGTGTAGAGGAAAGGAATCCCACAGTATTTACAGAAGACCTGCTACAATCTGCTGCCTATGGTTCAGCTTTCTCAGTACTTCACGGTGGAAAGGGCTCATTGGGCCTGGTTCGGAGGGAGCCCCACCTCGCACATACATACTTCGCTTACATAACTTTTGGGACTGTAATGAACTGCTCAGAGCTGCCCGAGCGACGGAGGAGCTGCGCTATCACAGTCAAATTATCACATACCTGGAGGTGAGCCTGAACGGTGAGGAAGGCCTCTCTTTTTTTTTTTTTTTTTTTTTTTTTGAATAAACGTTTTATTGAGAAAAACAAAAAGGAACAATGACAAGTGATAACAATGTGGCACAGTCAGCAGATACAAAGTCAAATAATATCACACATCCTAGGTGCAGGAATCCGAAATATGCAGCAAATACAAAAACAAAGACAAGTCAAGTATGACCTGGCAAAACAAAATACAAGGTCAACACTTAGGTATAACATTGCGTTAGGAGGGGCCGATGTGGCTTGGGCACGAGCCCCAGCCACATGGGCCAAAACAAGTGTGCAACAGGGCTACATGCTCTCAGAAGGGGTAGTTGGAGAGTACTGGGTAGAGCAGCTAGGGGGAAAGGTACGAACTCCGACCCAGCAACCTGGAAAGATATGGAAGGGAGCGGTCAGGGGGCAGTAAAATTACATTCTTGGAAGGTACACCCCCGGAATGGACACCCCCAAGGAGAACACGCTGCGTCCAGAACCGGGGGGACCACCATCCACAAATGTGAATGGACCGCTCCTCACCAAGCATGGGTACGGGAGGTAAAGGGGGTGGGGGGGGGAGGCAAGGGAAAACCAAAGGGGGAGGCGGACGCTGGAAGCGTCGCGAGGCAGCGGGTTAGGAGAGCGGTAGTAAAAGGGAGATAGGAGAGCAGGAAAGGCAGACTAAGTAGGAAGAGGGGAAAAGAAGCCAGAAATAGGGAGGGAAGGAGAAGAGGAGTGTGGGTGCACTACCCCAGAATTCGGCCGAAAGACAGGCATGGCGGGGTAGTAAGTGGTCAGACTAAGTGTTCAGCAGACGAAGGTATTCATCTGAAGCAGCAAAGTCAATCCATGGGGCCCAAATGTCATAAAACTTGGAAGGGGTGTCAAGGGCTTGAAAAGTGAGATCTTCCATACGGGAAATCCTATCCACCCTCCGCAGCCAATCAGCTACAGTGGGGGGGGGGAAGGTGAGAGCCAATGACATGGAACGCACATGTTGGCGGCAGAAATCAGATGGAAAACCAAGGATCTCTTGTATGTCCGTTGGGGGAGGGAGGAATGGTGGAGAAGGAATTGCGCCGGGTTGAGATCCGGTGTAAAGGTAGTAATACGGGCGATAAGGGCATGTACCTCCCTCCAAAAGGGCTGAATCCGGGGACAGTCCCACCAGATGTGCAAGAGGGAGCCGGTTTGGAGGTGACAGCGCCAGCATAAGGAAGAGAGTTCGGCCGAAATTTTATGTAAAATTTCCGGTGTCCTGTACCAATGTGCAAAAATTTTAAAGAAGTTCTCCTGGATGAGAACGTTCCTGGAGCCCTTGTGGATGTGAAAAAAGATACGCTCCCAGTCGTCGTCCGACAAGGTAGTGGCCGAAACCCCTTCCCATTGAGCCCGCAGTCGAACGAGGCGAGGCGGGAGTTGCAGGGAGAGGAGGGAATACAGAAAGGAGATGAGATGTCGTTGTGGGTCGGACGATCTGCAAAGGGTTTCAAAGGGGGTGAGATTCCTAAACCAACAAGAAATATCAGGGGTGCGAAGTAGAAAGTCCCTGAGTTGTATATAGTTGAAAAAACAAAGCTTGAAATCCGGGTATTTCTGTGCCCACTCGGGGTGAGAAAGCAGCTTGCCCTCATGGAAGCAGTGTTCAGCCCTACACGGAGCATTGGGAACGGATCCCGACGGAGGAAGGCAAGAGAGGCGGGTGGGAAGTCCGAATTTTGAGTAAAGGGCACCATAGGGCCGGGCGAAGAGGCTAGATGCAAGGTCTTGCACAACTTATGAAAAACCGTGATCTTGGGGTTGACGATCGGGTGTTTGTAGCACGATGCCGGGAAGGATGGGGGCGAGATCCAGGGCAGGTGATGTATAGGGATGGGGGAGAAAGACTCTTCCAATGCGACCCAATCTTTGATATGACGATGTTTGTGCCAGTCTACCACCCTCGCCAGATGACAGGACCAAGGAAGGCCTCTCTTATGCCTCTGACTACTCGGGACCCCTGATAGTGCAGACAGGAGGCGCCGAGTATAGAGTAGCACGAGTGCCTGATGCTTGAAGCAGGCTGATGTCCACAGACAGGGATAGCCAGGTAGGTCCAAGCAGGTATGCAGGCAACTGGTGCTGGTGGCAGGAGCGTAGTGAGACAAGCCGGGTCAGAAGCCAAACGGTCATACAGGAGCCAGAAGGAGCAGACTGGAGCGGAGGTCAAGGGACAGGCCGAGGTCGGTGCAGGCAGATAGCAGAGGATAGTCAGGATAAGCTGGGTCTGGTACTGGTACTGGCAGGTTCAGGTCAACAAGGCTGAAGACAAAGCAGCACTGGGCTGGGTTTAAATAGTCCATTTGGCGCCAGCATCTGTCACGTTATGTGTTCGTGCATTCGCGCATGTGCATTTGCCAAGTCCTGGCGGGATTGAACAGAAACACAACTCTGAACAGCAAACCTCTTCTTACATTGCCCCCTCCCAATGGGCAGCCTCCGGATGCCCAAACGGGCTAGTTTCTCAGGGTGATTACGTTTGAATGCTTGGATTAGGTCTTTTGCATGAATATTGGTTACTGGCTCCCAGGAATTATCTTTAGGTCCATAACCTTTCCGCTTAATTAAGTATTGGACTAGGTTGCCTCTTTTCCTGCAATCAATAATGGATTCTACTTCGAATTCCTCTTCTCCATCGATTAGCATGGGTACAGGAGGCCCATTGATCCGTCCAGGGAAAGGGTCTGGTAATGTAGATTTTAGCAGCGATACGTGGAAGACAGGGTGGATTCTAAAAGACTCAGGTAACAGTAATTCATAGGTCACATCATTAATTTTCCTGGAAAGGGGCGTATGTACTTGGGCCCAAGTTTTCTTGACGGGGAGGTTAGTTTTAGGTTGGTTGTGGCCAGCCATACCTTGTCACCAGGTTCCAAGATCAGTTCTCCTCTTCTTTTTCTGTCATAGAACCTCTTGTTACATTCTTGAGCTTTGGCCATAGTTTCCTGTAGTAATCTGTTATTGGATGTAAAAAAATTAACCGTATCCTGGACAGCAGGAACAGGGCCTTCGGGAACTGTGGTGACCAGGAAGGAAGGGTGGTAGCCATAATTGGCAAAGAACGGGGTCTGCTTAATAGTAAGCGTAAATACTGCTCCAAGGTCTGATTAGTCCTTTCTGTCTGGCCATTGGTCTGTGGGTGGTAAGCTGAAGAAAAGGATAGTTGAATTCTCAATTTTTCACAAAGGGATTTCCAAAACTTGGAGGTAAATTGGACCCCATGATCAGACACTATGTTGGAAGGAACTCCATGCAGTCTTACAATCTCCTTGATGAACATTTTGGCAGTGTCTGCGGCTGATGGTGTACCTTTCATTGGCAAGAAGTGTGCCATCTTGGATAGCCGATCCACGACTACAAAGATGGTGGTGTGACCCTCGGATGGGGGCAGTTCCACAATGAAGTCCATGGATATCATTTTCCAGGCCCTGTCTGGAATCGGCAAAGGTCTGAGTAGACCCCAAGACTTAGTTCTGGTTGTCTTGTTCCGAATGCAGGTGACACAGGTCTCAACATATTTTCTACAGTCCTTCTCCAGGCTAGGCCACCAGAAGGTACGCTGGAGCAGTTCTGTAGTCTTGCGGATACCAAAGTGACCAGCGAATGTGTGATCGTGGCAGAGGCCCAGAATATTGACCCGGAATCTTTCGGGGATAAAGATCTTATTGTTGTGCCACAAAAGTCCATCCTTAATTTGTAGAGTAACTCCGGGAAGAGGTGGCATTCCTCTAGATGCCTGTTTGATTTGGAATAGCAAGTCTTCTTGTAGCAACAGGAAGTTCCCCGAAGACAGGATTGTATCTGGGATCACAGATTCTTCCGCCTTACAGAACATGCGGGAGAGCGCATCGGGTTTAGTGTTCTTTGATCCCGGCCTATAGGTGACGTGGAAAGAAAATCTTGAAAAAAAAGAGCCCATCTGGCCTGACGTGGTCATAAACGTTTCGCAGCTCGCAGGTATTCCAGATTTTTATGGTCTGTGTATACCAGGATTGGATGAGCTGCTCCTTCTAGAAGATACCTCCATTCTTCTAGAGCTGCTTTAATTGCCAAGAGTTCACGATCACCCACGTCGTAATTCCTTTCTTCGGGAGACAGTTTGCGTGAGAAAAAGGCAACGGGATGCAACAGGGCCTTGGCTCCTTGGCGTTGGGATAACAATGCTCCAACTGCTGACTCGGAAGCGTCCACCTCCAGGACATAAGGTAGAACGGGGTCAGGATGTCGGAGCACAGGTGCGGAGGTAAACAGGGTCTTCAGGGTTTCAAAAGCGGTTTGCGCCTCAGGAGTCCACTGAAACCGAATACCCTGTCTGGTCAACTGGGTGATAGGAGCAATAATTGCAGAAAAGTTCTTGATGAATTTCCGGTAAAAGTTTGCAAACCCCACAAACCGTTGTACCCCTTTCTTGTCTGTGGGGGCCGGCCAGTCTAAAATCGCAGACACTTTTTGCGGATCCATCTTGATGCCTTCTGTAGAAAGAACCAGACCCAAGAATTGAATGTCCTGTCGGCTAAATTCACATTTTTCGGGTTTTGCATATAAGCCATGTTGCCTGAGTCGGGCCAAAACACTCTTTACATGCCCATGATGATCCTCCAAGGTAACAGAAAAGATCAGGATATCATCAAGATATACAATGACAAATAAGTCCAGAAAGTCTCGGAAAATGTAATTTATGAAATACTGGAAGGTGGCCGGGGCATTACAGAGCCTGAAGGGCATTACAAGGTACTCGAAGTGCCCAAAACGAGTGCGAAATGCAGTGTTCCACTCGTCACCTTCCCGGATTCGTACCAAATTATATGCACCACGTAGATCCAGCTTGGTAAACACGGTAGCAGAACGAAGTCTCTGGAATAGTTCTGGTACCAGGGGTAAGGGGTAACGGTTTTTGATTGTGATCTTATTTAAGTCCCGATAATCCACACAGGGTCGGAGAGAGTGGTCTTTCTTCTCCACAAAGAAAATCCCTGCTCCTGCCGGGGACGTGGAAGGGCGAATAAAACCTTTCCTTAGGCTGTCATCGATGTACTCCTTTAAAGCTGTAAGTTCAAGCTCTGTGAGGGGAAAAATTTGTCCAAAAGGTATTTCGGCTCCAGGGAGGAGCTCGATTGGACAGTCGTATGGTCTGTGGGGAGGAAGAGTCTCTGCTCCTTTTTTACTGAAGACGTCTAAAAAGTCATGATAGACCACAGGAACAGAGGAGCGAACTGCATCCTCAGACTCCATGCATAGCAGTGAAGATGGTTGAGGAGGTTGTTGGAAGAAGCAAAGCTGTCGACAGTAAGGGGATATGAACTCAATTTCTCCTGTTTTCCAGTTGATACAGGGGTTGTGCGCCTGTAGCCATGGCATTCCCAAAATGATAGGGAATAAGGGAGAAGTGATAACATCCAGGCGTAATAGTTCCTTGTGGTTGCCAGATATGGTGGCAGGTAAGGGAAGAGTCTCTTGAGTGACAGGCCCGGATTTTATACGTGACCCATCTGCCAAATGGATTGCCATTCCATTAGATCTCAGTTTTAAAGGGACCTTGAATTGGTTAGAAAATTATTTGTCGATGAAGCAGCTACAGGCTCCAGAGTCAATAATGGCGGGTACCCGGATAGCCCCTTCTGGAAGCTGTAAGGAGACAAGGACAGTCAGGTGAGAGGAGTTGTGGGAACACGATTCCTGGTTGATAGAAGAAAGAGTTAAGCACTTACGGCTCTTGGCGGGGCAGGATCTCACATAGTGTCCACTCTCTCCGCAGTACAGGCATAGATCGTTCAACCGACGGCGTTGGCGTTCTTCTGGAGAGAGAGAAGGCCGAAGCATGCCGAGCTGCATCGGCTCTGCAGTGTCAGCAGCAGGTGTGGCAGAGACTGAGAGTGTAGGCCCTGAAGGGCGGAAGACTCGCGGCATCAGCCACATGGGTCGAAGTTGCTCACCAGCCCTTTCTGAACGGCGTTCTCTTAGGCGCCGATCGATCTGGATAGCCAGATTAATTAGAGCTTCCAGAGAACCTGGCACCCCCACACGGGCCAATTCGTCCTTTAGAGGGTTGGAAAGTCCCAACCGGAATTGATAGCGGAGGGCGGCGTCATTCCAATCAGTGTCAGCACTCCAGCGTCTGAAGTCTGACGCATAATCTTCTGCCGTTCTGCGGCCTTGCTGAAGGGTATGAAGGGCCGCTTCGGCAGTATTGGTCTTTTGAGGGTCCTCATACAACTCAGCCATGGCTCTGAAGAATAAGTTCAGATTTGATAGGCAAGGATCCTTATGTTCAAGTAGACGGTGGGCCCAGGACTGGGGTTCTCCTTGCAGAAGGGAAATAACATAGCCTACTTTGGTAGCCTCCAGGGAGAAGGTACGGGGCTGTAGGGCAAAGTACAGCTCACAGGCGTTATGGAAGGATCTTAATTTGCTGCGATGGCCTGAAAACCTTTCCGGGGTTGGTACCCGGGGTTCTGGTGGCAAAAACATTACAGCCGGTGAGGCAGAAGATCCTCCAGGAGCAGGAGATGCAGGAGCTGCAGGAGATGACAAGGTTAATGACTGAACACGTTCCTCAAGTAGGTTATAGGCCTCTTGCAGGTTCTTGACAGACTGTGTAAGTGCCACCAGGTGATGGCATAATTCGTCCATTGGAGAGGTTCCTCGTTCAGGCTCTGACAATCTGGCTGCTTTGTACTATCACGTACCTGGAGGTGAGCCTGAACGGTGAGGAAGGCCTCTCTTACGCCTCTGACTCGGGACCCCTGATAGTGCAGACAGGAGGTGCCGAGTATAGAGTAGCATGAGTGCCTGATGTAGCTGGAAGCAGGCTGATGTCCACAGACAGGGATAGCCGGGTAGGTCCAAGCAGGTATGCAGGCAACTGGTGCTGGTGGCATGAGCATAGTGAGACAAGCCGGGTCAGAAGCCAAACGGTCATACAGGAGCCAGAAGGAGCAGACTGGAGCGGAGGTCAAGGGACAAGCCGAGGTCAGTGCAGGCAGATGGCAGAGGATAGTCAGGATAAGCCGGGTCTGGTACTGGTAAACAGGATACAGGTTAGCAGGTTCAGGTCAACAAGGCTGAAGACAAAGCAGCACTGGAGCTGAGCAAGGGCTGGGTTTAAATAGTCCATTTGGCGCCAGCATCTGTCACGTTGCGTGTTTGCGCGCTTGCGTGCGCGCGTTCGCGCATTTGCCAAGTCCCGGCGGGATTGAACACAAACACAACTCTGAACAGCAAACCTCTTCTTACACAAATCCTGGCTCAGAGGAGAATATACCTCCCGTATAAATGTGGTGCAGTCTTTGAGGCAAATAGAAAAGCAGGCGCGGCAGCAGGAGGCTGCCTATGTGGCACATCCAGATCAAGATAGTTATATAGCCTGGCAACATATCCTCTGTGAGTTGTCCTTGCTTCGAGTGGATTTAACCAAAAACTCCATACTAAATACTACTCAAAAAGTATTCAAGTTTGGGGAAAAAGATGGCAGGCTGTTAGCGTGGCTTGCCAAAGGGCAGAATTACAGATTCAAGCGGGGAGATGCTGACGGCTTTGGTAGCTATTATTGACAGATTTTTGCTATACTCCTCTAGAGTCTCTTAAAGCACTTGAGAACTGGTCGAGTACCTAGATCAAATTCCCTTTTCCACCTTGACTTAAAGAAATGGAATGAACTGGACCAGACACCTAGGCTTATGTCCCTCCTTGCTCAGTCTATCTCCCTTTATGCTTTACTGGATTCCATGTCCGAGGGTCTTGTGATTTGGTACCCAAGCCTGGCAAAGACCCAGATGATTGTGCCTCCTATGGACCAATCTCCTTGATTAAAGCCAAAATACTGGCCAAAATACAAGCCTACCGCCTGGCTAAGGTGATGGAGAAACTCATTCTCGTGGACCAGGCTGAGTTCATGCCTGGTAAGGGTATGGAAATTAACATCCACCGACTATTTCCTAATTTAGCTAAAACCCACTCTAACGGAGGCACGAGAGTCATTGCTTTGTTGGATGCGAAGAAAGCTTTTGACTTTGTGGAGTGGGAGTATCTTTGGGAAGTCCTGAGGAGGTTTAGACTTGGGCCTAGATTTATGCAACGGCTGGGTATGCTATACGAATCCCCTCGGGCAAGAATTCGTACTAATGACGTTATCTCAGGTTATTTTCCCGCAGCGAGGGACCCTCCAGGGGTTTCCTCTTTTGCCTAGCTTTATTTGCTTTAGCTCTAAAACCCTTTTCCATATTGGCTTATAATTCCTGGCACATCGAGGGTCTCCGGGTTGGCTCTCTGGAGGAAAAAATGTTGCTTTATGCGGATGATACTCTGTTGTATCTACATGATGCTAATTTCTCCTTGGGGGCAGCTCTTGAGGCTTTTGATATCTTTGGGCGTATTTCAGTTGTCTGCATCAATTGGACTAAGTCAGTCCTTTTTTCTATGGACTCCCGGGCTAGGGAGGATGTGACCTAAACCCTTCTGCTCTGGGTGGAATAGTTAAAATATTTAGGGATCAGAATCATGCGAGACTTAATTTTTTACCCAATAGCTGTACGGCTTAAAGAACATTGCTCCAATTTGTCTAATCTGCCACTTAACCTCTTAAGGCACATAAAGATGATCTATATCTCCTAATCCAATTATAGCTTTAGAAATTGTCCAGTTTGGGTTCCCAATTCCTTTTCTAAAGAAATTGACGGCTGCCTTGGCTCCCTTCTTTGGCATGGATCTCCTCCTCGTCTACCCAGGTCAACCCTTCAGCTTCCTGTAAGTTGTGGTGGACTAGCACTACCTAACCTGGTGGTGTATTATTGGGCAGCTACAGCTACCTTGGTAACTGTTCGATTGGGGTTTGAGCAATCCAGAACCAATGCTTACTTAACCACTAGCTTACTGGGCACATATACCCCCTTCCAGCCCAGGTCAATTTTCAGCCTTCAGCACTGTCACTCTTTGAATGACAATTGCGCAGTCATGCAACAGTGAACCCATATGGAAATTTTAACATTTTTTTCACACAAATAGAGCTTTCTTTTCGTGGTATTTAATCACCACTGGGTTTTTATTTTTTGCTAAACAAACAAAAAAAGACCAAACATTTTGAAAAAAAAAAACAGTTTTCATAGTTTGTTATGAAATCTTGCAAACAGGTAATTTTTAGCAGCACTGGCGGTCACAGGTTAGCAGCACTGGCAGTCACTGTGTGGGATCAATGTCCCTTTTACAAAAGCCAGTAATCGGCTTATTTTTTTCTCCTCACCCTGTCAGCGTGAGGAAAAAAAAAAGCCAATCACCTGGCTCTGTTAATATCATGTGATCAGCTGTCATTGGCTGACAGCTGCCTTTAATTATGATTTGGTTTTGTTCTCTGCTTGATTCTGGACCACATTTGTCTGCAGCCTGTCTTTACTTCATGCTATATTTCATATCACTCAACCTGACAATCTGGTACTCTGCTTTGCTTCTGCTTGTATTGTCTTTTAACAGCCGGGCCTGAAAGCTGTAACCTGGTCAGAAGCACATGCTATTTATTTAAAGCAGTATTAAACCTCAAACCAATAATGTATTTGTAGCACCCTACAGGTAGGTTCTAGGTAAATGTATAGTGAGCTTTGTCTGCCTAACAGCAGGGCCATGATTTATTTTTGGTAGGGTGTCATGGTTTCCAGGTGTGTCTGCTGAAAGGGAAGTCTCCCCACTGGCTCTGTGAGAGGCTTCTCATAGGGCAGTGGAGGAAACCCAATCAGGGATACATTCAGGCTTGTAACTACCCCAGAAGGCAGATTCTGCCACAAAGGATTCTGGGAGTGGGTATAAGTTTAAGGGAGAGCATGACTCATTGTCTTTGGAAGAAAGCAGAGTCCCAGGAGGGAGAGTACGGCTGTCTCTCCTCCTGTCAGAGGAAGCGGATGTCTCAGGTGCTGCCTGAGAATCCAGAGAGTGCTGAGTTGAGCTGAGGGGATCCGGTGTGCCGAGAACCAGCGGAGAGCGAGAGGGGTCCAGTCCCAGGAAAGCCTACAGAGGGCGTGAGTACTGTGAATTGCCCCTTGGGGTCTACCTAGAGTCAGTGGGGACCACTCCCGAGAAGGTTCTAGGATCCAAAGTGTCAGCTAGCTGTAAAGGGGGTACCTAGTCAGAGGACCCTGAAGTGATAGAGGGGATACCTTGATTGAGGACCCTGAAGTGGTAAAGGGGGCGCCTGCAGTTTGGGCCCTAAAGAGTTAGTGCATCAGTTGAGAGTTGCAGCCATACAGGAATACACAGCAAGCTACCTCAAGCCAGGGCAAGGCTGGAGAGAGTAGTCAGTGACTTTGCAGTGCAAGCAGTGTCAGATGTTCTATGTTCTACAGTCCTGGATCTGCTAGACTTAAGTCGGAGTTCCAGCACAGCTTTCAGAGATACAGTATGTTCAAAGCGTCAGAAAGCATTGGCTAGCGTCGGCTGGCGTCAAGACAGCGCTAACGGGCATTTTTTCTACAAAAGTCCCAGAATTGTACATAGTCGAGCCAAAGGAGTATCCCACTCATTCCCTTCTCCCATCCCCTAAAACTACAATAAAACAACCAAACAAAGATGACGGAGTTGTCAATGTGTCAGTTCTCACACCCAGGGCAGCAGCTCACATGGGCTGGAAAGGTAACCGGTAACAATGGCAGACCCACCACAGGCCACAGGCCACAGGCCTGGAAACCTTGCTACATATTATATTGCAGCTTACCAATCATTAGATGTGATGGCTGCATTAGTTTTATTTTTTTAGGCTTTTTTCCCTTTGTTTTTACTTAGTGATCTGGGTGAAGTAGCACAGGGGCACCTTTGGATAGCAGCATTGTTAGTCTGAGGGTAGGGGTGTGTTAGATGGACTAGAAGACTTAAACACACTAAGAAATTGAAGCTAAACTCCAGCTCACACTGAAGGTACACAAGCAGTCACTGCAACATGTCACAAAATATTTATTTGACATGAATAAATAAAAGCTGATCATTGTAAGCACTCTTGTCAGTGATAAATGGTCTCTCAACATTCTAACTGCTACATTTTCAGGCGAGCTATTCCAACTGAAACTTTTCCTTTATTTTTTATTTTCAACAACTCTTGTTGGGATTTAGACCCCTGTTGAACCTGTGCCTCTGTGTGGCATTAAAAGTGGGAGTTTGGGGTGAGTTTTTAACTCTCCTTAAACTTTTAGTAAAACAGTCTGCAATTAATACTATAGGCAGCACACAGTGCTGTTCACATTATCCAAACATAAAGCATTTGCATCAAGTCACATTGCTGTGCTTCAAAAATTAAGCTTCATGTGAAATTTGGAAGGAGTTAAAGCATGTAGACTCCTTCTATTCAAGTCTATGGTAACCCATCATAAACGTACCGGCATGTGTTTGCAGCGAGTTTGCGATGTGTTTGCGGCACTTTTGCTGCACGTTAAGCCTTGTTCATGGCAAACAAGGAAAAAAAACCTAGGCATCTGAGGTGTGTTTTTAATGCTCGTCAAACACCTGTCAAATTTCACATAGGGTGTTTGGAGAGCATTTTTAACTCACCTTTAATACGCATTAGACGCAACACAAACTCATGGACAACTTGAATTAACGCTATAGGCTTGTTTGTTAAGCGTCAGTATTTTGAGCAACTGTGAACAACGCATGCGCAGCTCACTGTACAAATTTGGTGGCATCCCTGCTCAGCCAATGAGATGTCAAGGGCCGGGTGAGGAGCAGGAGGATGCCACATTGTTGGAGCTCAGGTGAGTATAGTTCTGCTTTAAGTGACTTTCCTTCTGTTGCCATCTATTGTGTATGTGACTGTGGGCTCCCTTCAGTTGTGCTATGTAACCAAGGACTAATCCACTGCTTATAAAAACTTGTATACATCTTCAAGAAATTGGAATAGCTTTTATACACCTCTTGCTGTGTTTGTCTATTTTCTAGCAATTACATTATTGATATCATAATTTAGGTTCACTGACTAACATTAGAATTAGGCAAATCCCTTACAGCTCCATCTATTTCAGAAGAAAAAATACCCTAAAGAACATTTTTTTTCATAATTCACACAGAAATAATTAAACATAGACAAATTGCTATGCAAAATAAAAAAAAAAAAAAAACAAATAAAAAAGACCCCTAGGTATCCAGAGATCGGAACTGGAGTCATCAGTTTGGTATGTTGGATGGTACAGATGGAAGAGAATTTTCTGCTGACAATATCAGTGTACTTGTCTTGAACTTGTCTGTGTGATTCAGTGAATTTATAGTGTGGGATGCATAGTATTCAATGGCAAACTGCATTTTGCTGACTGGCGATGCCGATCTCCTGTATAAGTTCACACAACCCAGTGCACATGTCTATAAAATCATTGCTGAATTATCCCAGCGTTTTGTATATTTAATAATACTATAGATAAGGGCATGTATAATTGAACAGACAAGGAATGATTAAAAGGTTGTTCACCCCATTTCATGAAATGTGCACATCATGAGTGAGACATTGCAATAAAATTGAATCGCAAAGTTATAAACCGATTAAACAGAGTATCTTAATGATGAAGCGTTGACCTTTGCTAGATATCTAACCAGCAGATGCTGTTTTTTAGCCTTTTAACATGGGAAAACAATAAATGGTATTTCTTTATTTAAAACAGAGCTCCACCCAAAAGGGGAAGTTCTGCTTTAAGGTCTCCTCCCCCGCCCGTTGGTGAAATGGCACTTTTGGGGAGAGGATTGGAAGCAGAAATTCTCTCCCTCCCGGCAGTCTTCTAGGTCACATGATAGGTCCCAGAAGACTGCAGGACCATTCACAATGTGCAGGGCGGCTTGAACATAAGCAGTGAGAATCCGTCTGTAAAGCCGCAAGCTGTCACAGCCACGTGCCCACAGTTAAGATGCCGGCACAAACAACAGGAGGGGGAAGAGGGCTGGGGCGAGTCCTTTGCTGGATGGTGGGACAATTGAGTAGCTGTTTATTAAAAGTCAGCAGCTACAGTTTTTGTAGCTGCTGACTTTTAATTTTTACACAGGAGACTGGAGCTCCTCTTTAACCACTTAAGCCCCCCGGAAGATTTTACCCCCTTCCTGACCAGGGCCTATTTTGCGATTCGGCACTGCGTGACTTTAACGGACAATTGCACGGTTGTGCGACGCTGTACCTAAATGAATTTGACGTCCTTTTTATTTCCACAAATAGAGCTTTCTTTTGGTGGTATTTGATCACCTGTGTGGTTTTTTGAACATGCGCTATAAACAAAAAAAGAGCGTCAATTTTGCAAAAATAACAATATTTTTCACATTTTTGTATATGAAATTCCCAAAAAAATGTAAAAATCAAAATTTTTTAACATTTTAGGCCAATTTGATTTATGCTACAAATTTTTGGTAAAAAAAAAATCGCAAAAAGCGTATTTTGATTGGTTTGCGCAAAAGTTATAGGGAAAGATTTTCGTAATTTTTGTTGTTTTTTTTTACGCGTAATGGCGGCGATCTGCGATTTTTTTTGCGGGACTGTGACATTGCGGCGGACAGATCGGACCCTTGACTGACATTTTTGACACTTTTGGGGTTACCAGTGACATTACTACAGTAATCAGTGCTATACATATGCACTGTTACTGTAAAAATGACACTGGCAGTGAAGGAGTTAACTTTTTTTGAGAGGGAGGGGTTGTGTGTGTCCCTAGGGGCGTGATTCTAACTGTGATTGGCTGTGGCTTGAGGTGTAGGAACAGTGATCAACGGTCCTACATAGTAGAACCGTATGATCACTGTTCATACACAGGGGAGAATGACAGGCGGCTGTGTTTACATCAGCCGCCTGCCTTTCTCCCGCTCTAACGGACGATCGCGAGTGCCCGGCGGACATCGGGTCCGCCGGGCACACGCGCGGGGGGTCTGTGACCGAGCGTGAACGGGAGCGCGCCTCCGGCGGCGCGCGCTCGCTCCCCAGAGCCTCACAGGCTAGTGACGTACCCATACGTCACTTTGCCTGTGAGGGGCTGAACGCCGCAGTATATGTACTTGCGGCGCTCGGCAAGTGGTTATGGTGCATTCTCTTAGCGGATTTAACATTTCTCTTTCTATGGATATCACCAATGGTAGTCCCCCTAGTGTGGCTTTTTCTTGTTCAGTTTGGAATATAGTGTTTTTACCCAGCGACTCTGTAGATTCTATGGACTCTGTAGTATTTTAGTAGTAGTGTTTTTATAATAATTATGCATTTTTATTCACTTTTCTTTGTTTTAAAGCACTGCACTATTTTTACATGTAAGCGGTATCAATTTATTTCAATTATCAATGTCAGCTATTGTAGGGACCTCTGAGGGCAATTTCTTCTTCCATTTCCAGTGAGAAAAGATTAGCTGTAGAGACCGACTACAGACAATAATGGTGAATAATCCTTCACTCCCTCCCTGTCCTTTTTTGGGTTCAGCTTCCAGAGTTCAATTTCCCTTTGGAGGGGTTGCAATCCACACATACCTGCATTTTAAAGTGGTTCTAAAGCCTGAAGGTTTTTTTTTTTTTTTTAATCTTAATGCATTTGATGCATTAAAGTGGAGCTCCACCCAAAAGGGGAAGCTCTGCTTGTCACAACCTCCCCCCTCCATTGCCACATTTGGCACTTCTGGGTAAGATTGCCGATCGGCGATCTACGTGCATTTCCGGCCCCTCCTCCTTCCCTCTGCTGCCTTCTGGGATACACACAGGTCCTAGAGGATGGTGGAACCATTCAGAAAGTGCAGCGAGACTCGTGCACCCACAGTAGGAAACCAGATGTAAAGCCTGAAGGCTTCACTGCCAGTTTCCCTTACTTACAATGCCAGCGTCTTCACCCGAAGCCGACTGACGAATTGGTTCAGGGGAACTGACATCATGGGATCGATGGACAGGTACTGTAAGTGTTCTTATATTAAAAGTCAGCAGCTACAGTATTTGTAGCTGCTGACTTTTCTTTTTTCTTTTCCAAACTGGAGCTTCTCTTTAAGGTTCTCATTTTCAGTGTACAGCTCCTCCTATACTTTCCTGAGCCCGATCTCGATCCAGCAATGTGCATGAAAGCAGAGGCTGGCTCAGAAACAGTAGTGGGAGCCATTGGCTCCAGCTACTGTCAATCACAGCCAGTGAGGAGGGGGTGGGGGCAGGGCCAATCCGTACTTTGTGTGTCTTATGGACATACAGAGCTGGCTCGGGAGTGAGCATGCATGAGTGCCCCCCCCCCAGCAAGCCACTTTTAATGGGGACATTCCGCAGGGTGGGGGAGCCAGGAGCGCCAGCGGGGGACCCAAGAAGAAGACCAGGGCTGCTCTGTGCAAAAAAACGATCCACAGAGCTGGTAAGTTTAACATGTTTGTTATTTAATAAAAAAAGTTTACAATCACTTTAACGTACTGAGTAGTTTGATGAGCTCAGACATGTTCTGATCCTAGTCCGAACCCACCTGAGTGAACCCACCAGGAAGCTGTCAACTGTACTGGGCCAATCATTTGTGGTGCTCTGCCCCGCAACTGCATGTATTTAGTGGGCATGTATACAAACGGCTGTGGGGTGGTGAATGCCTAGGCCACCTATGATTGCTCTCCTTCCTGGCAGATAGACTCAGACTAAGGTGGGTTCAGACTAGGACCCAAAGAAGCCTGAGCTCATCACTAGTACTGAGGGAAAATCATAAAGACATAAAAAAGCAAATTGTAGAAAAATGGTACACTTTATATTTGGTATTCATGGCCGTTGCTTTATAGACGAGCTACCCAAAATGTATCTTTCAGAGACAGGTAGAATTTAGTAGTAGGTTAAACTGCACGCTGCTTTTTTTTGGTCTCTTGTATTGCAATAACAAGTTCTTATTACTAAACTTTCTTGCTGAGCTAACCAAGCCAGACAGACGGCTTGTTAAAGCATTCACATAATGGCATCAACAAGTGGGCAAATATGCAAACACTGGCCTTGCCTATACGCTTATCTATTAAGCGAATATTGGTTTTGCTTATGCTTATACTACCTGCTGAAGTAAGCATCCTTGTTCTAGCAACAAAAGTCTTGGAAAAACAACTTTGCTAATAATTAATTTGGACCAGAATAAGTTAGTTAATAATAATCAGTAAATCTTTACCTATTGTGCACAGTTGCAATTTCCTTATAGTTAAAATGTTGCACATTGTAAATCAAAAGTCTCAGTTCTCACACTACATCTCAACAATTTATTTTCATTGATCGCATGCAATCTCTATAAAAAACACCTAAGGCCTCATGCAAATTTGAGCTCAAAGGCACATGCTGTACAGATGTTTGACGGGTTTTTTTTTTCTGCCTCTAGACGCCCTTCCATGTTAGCCTATCTGTCTGTGCACACTTGGGCGTTTACAGAAGTTTAGAGGCATGGGCGTTTAGTGACGGTTCACATATATGCGATGCCGGAACCCTGCGAATCCACTGCGGGTTCCCTCATCGCATTCAAATCGCAGGCAGTTCACACTGCCATATGCAAATCACTGGGGGTGTCAATACAAAGTTAACGATACCCCCAGATCAGTTTGCATATCGCAGTGCAAACTGAGAGTTAGGACATGAATCAGATCGCATTGCTGTGAACCACCATGACCCAAAAAAGGGTTCTGTGCGTGTTCTGCCTAAATCCAATGCGATTTCAGCCATACAATCTGTATGGCTGAATATGCATCGCACAGACATCGCATGTGATTTTCAGAGCAGTGCGCTGTCACATGCGATGTCTGTTATCGCTATAGTTTGAACCGGGACTTAGTGGCACAAAAAAAAAAAAAAAAAACATTACTTCTGCATCCAAGAGAGGCTGAAAAATCGGCAAAACACACATAAATGTATGTAAACACATTTAACCGCTTTACCCCCGCTCACATTGCTGCTACTGCGGCAATGTTACTCCTCCCCTTGTGGGCGGCGCACGCCGCCGGAGACTCGCTGCCGCTGTGTTCAGTCACAGCGGGAGTCGGGCCAGGGGAGGAGCAGCGGCGATCGCCGCCACTCTTCCCCGATCGTCGGGGAATCGAGTGTGGAGATCCGCCCGCTTGTGTAAACAAAGCGGGCGGATCTCCTAAGTGACAGGCAGGGACAGATTGCAGGGTTCAGCATAGCTGAACCTGAAATCTGTCCCTGTGTCACTCAGTCACCTCCCCCCACACATGTCAGTAAGCACCAGGCATACATTAACCCCTCCCTCTCCAGTAAAATTAACCCCTTCCCTGCCAGTGTCATTTTTACAGTAACAGTGCATATGTATAGCACTGATTACTGTAGTAATGTCACTGGTACCCCCAAAAGTGTCAAAAATGTCAGTCAAGGGTCCGATCTGTCCGCCGCAATGTCGCAGTCCCGCAAAAAAATCGCAGATTGCCGCCATTACTCGTTAAAAAAAACCCACCAAAAATGACAGAAATCTTTCCCTTAGTTAGTAAACGCAATAACTTTTGCGCAAACCAATCAAAATACGCTTATTGCGATTTTTTTTTTACCAAAAATATGTAGCAGAAAACAAATTGGCCAAAAATGATAAAGAATTTTGATTTTTTACATTTTTTTGGGGGGAATTTCATGTGAAAAATATTGTTATTTTTTCAAAATTTTCGCTCTTTTTTTTTGTTTATAGCGCAAAAAGTAAAAATCGCACAAGTGATCAAATACCACCAAAAGAAAGCTCTGTTTGTGGGAAAAAAAAGGACGTCAATTTCATTTGGGTACGGCGTTGCATGACCGCGCAATTGTCAGTTAAAGTTGCACAGTGCTGAATCACAAAAAAGTGGCCTGGACGTAAGACAGCAAAATCCTCCGGTGGTAAAGTGGTTAAACATGCCTAAGTACTAGGCACATTAAGCACTTGAGCGTTTATTCATTTTAACAGCCAGAATAGATTAATATCCTGGCCAATGAAATTAATGAATACCCAAACATTGGACATGCCTAAACACGCTTGCAAAAATGCGGCTTAGGTGCAGTTTTGAAGCTGCTTTTCTCTTGCCAGGAGAAAAGCATTTAGAAAAGCCCCAGTGTGCATGGGGCCCTAAGGTGAGTGACCATGTATACATTATTCCTTTATAACTCTCAGAGAGCCCTCAAGCTTGGGAAGCTTTAGAGCCTGTTCACACTAAAATGCAGGTGCGGGAGAGCTATGTTCCCGCGTGGTATCCCATACCGCATTCCAATTGCAATGCCCTTGCGATCTGCTGCAGGGATCAGTTCAAGTTAACGACACCACAAACGCAGCATTGCATTTGTCTGCACCAGACAGCATAGTACAAAAGTACCATGCGATGCAGTTGCCACACCTTTTTAAAAGTAGTGCATGCACTACTTTTGGTGTGGTGCGATTCAGCCCATTCAAAATTAATTGGGCTGAAATCACACTGCACAGAACTACACGTGAAGCACACAGGGAGTGCACAGTATTCCTGTGTGCTTCACATGCAGGAGGCCTGAAGAAGGAGCGCATGCTCCGCAAACGCGTCGCCTTGGCAGCCCCCCTGCACCCGGAAGTCAAGCACAGGAGAAGCCGCCTGACAGTCTGCTGAGCCGCGGAGAAGCTGACATACATCAGCCACGTCCAAGGATCGGGCAGCCACCAAGGCCATCCTGAAGCCTTCCTTCCTCCCAGGGGACTCCCACATTATGAATGATTCTTTGAGCCAGAAGCACACTCTTTACTTAAAGCGGAGTTCCAGCCATTCACTCACCTGTCCAACGGTCCAGCGATGCGGCCGCCCGAAGCCTCGATCCTCTCCCTCGGCGCCGCCATCACTGCTGTGGGCACCCGGCTGTGACAGTTTGCGGCTTCACAGCCGGGTACCCACTGCGCATGCGACTCTGACGTGTCCCAGAAGATTGCAGGGAGGGAGGGGGAGAGGAAAACTTCCGCTCAGGGTGCCGCGGCGTTCCGAGCGGAAGTGGGAGCGGGTACCTGTCAAAACTAGGTACCCGCTCCCCCCCCAAAAAAATGACATGCCAAATGTGGCATGTCAGGGGGTCAGGACTCCCTAAAGCGGAAGTTCCACTTTTGGGTGGAACTCCGCTTTAAGTGTGAGTAACTATGTTTCTTCTGCCACAATAAACACGTTATGCTGCACTCAGATGGCGCTTTTGTTTTTCTCCAGTTACTGAACAAGCCCCTTCTTGCTTGAACATAGAGCAGCCGTCCCACGAGCCAGCACCCATCTCCTATCAACATACCTATACCTATTGCATTAGACTTGCCATACATTGATGGACTTTTATGCACTTTCCCTTATGTATGACATACCCATTGCATCAGACTTGTTATGCCTTAATGGTCTCATATGCATTAATGTATGATAATATTTGCTCTTGGCCACCCACCCTGTCCCATCATCTACAGGGGCCAGCACTGATCCTCTTTGCGCCAGTATATTTTATTTTTGCTTCACATGCAGCTCCTCGTGTGAATGGGTCCTAAATATGACAATAGTTATCTTTATCAGTTATATTTCTTGGCAATGTCCCTTCATGCACTACAATGAATATGAAGGTACAGTTTGCATAATAGACACCCCAGGCTTCACTAATCTGAAAATACATTGAAAGACATTTATGGAAAAATGCCTTTGGCTACTTTTACACTAGCAGCTGTCACTGCTGCTCCTCTAAAAAGCTATCCACACTCGGATCGCTTTTCAGGGGCATTTGACAGACAGTAGGGAGACACCACATGACTCATGTCACCCCTGTAAATAGCACACCACATTGCATTGCAAATGGTTGCAGCAAAGCCCTATTCACTTGAGAGGCAGTGGCTGTGTGGCCCTCCCCAAATGCAACAGGTGGCATCGTTTTTGCTGCCACCGCGGAATGCGTACACCTCTGTCCGCTTCATTTGCAGCTTAAAGTGGTTGTAAACGGTCACCTTGTAAAACAACCCATTACGTTAAAATAGAAATGAAAGGGAAAACATTTTTGTATACTGTAGATATAAAAAAAACATTATAAATATTTTTTTCCCTTTTTTATACATGATCACATTCCCTCTGTTCTCAGCTACATAAGAGCTGGGGGAGGAGAAGCAGCAGCACACTGAGCTTACCAGTGAATGGCTGTGAAGCAGGGGCTTGTCAGCACAAGTCTGATCATTAGAGGAGAGCACACTGAGTTCCCATCATAGCTAGAGAACTGACCTGCTCAGTTTTTCAGTGGTCAGTTTTTAATGGGAAAGAAGTGGGACTGGCAGGAACACCAGGGATTTCACATAAAGGAAGCAATACTAAGAAAACAGGATCATTTTGCATACAAGTACATGGTGCAGCAGGCACATATCAGGAATATGAAGTGTTGGATTAAAAAAAAAACGCTTTAAAGAGGTGGTAAACTCCTTAAAATAAAAGTTTACCCCATGGGCAAAGGTCAGGTTTCCAGCTTGGTCCCATGCAGCTTTTGGGGCACCTCCTCTCCTACTTCCTCCATTCCTTTAAGGGACTGGTAACATCCTGGAAATGGATTGATGCATCTTTACTACCACCATAGGCGGGCGCAAGGGGGTGTGCCGGGTGTGCCTGGGCACACCCTAATCACCCAGCGCGGCGCATATTCCCCCTATTGTCCAGGGCCCACTGACCTACTGACACCGTCCATGTTTTTATAAATTAATAAATGTTTGTTCACATTTATTCATAACAGTGTGTGTGTCGGTTTGTATATATATATATATATATATATATATATATATATATATATATATATATATATACTGTATATATACACACACACACATATGTTTGAGCTTTGGGGTGCACACCCTAATGCAATAGGCTGCGCACACCTATGACTACCACTCATACAGCTTGGAATTTTCAAGATCCATATGGATAGTTAAGTACACTTCCTTTATTTGAGTGTTGAATGGCTTTTGGTTTCTTTTCAAATCATACTGATGGCTTCCGTACTGGGCAATGTTAAACCACATATAACAGTGTTGGAGAAGTTTATAATGTGAATTACTTGCCAATTAAGTCCCGGTTCAAATTAATGCGATGACAGACATCGCATGTGATTCGGAGTGCATGCGATGTCTGTGCAATGCGAATTCAGCCATGCAGATTGTAACTCGCACAGGACCCTTTTTTGGGTCTGCACCAGAATCAGATCGCATGGGTGTTCACACCTATGCAATCCGATTCATGTCCAAACTGACAGTTCGCATTGCTTTGTATTGACACCCCCAGCGATTCGCAAAAGGCAGTGTGAACTGCCTGCGAGTTGAATGCGATGTGGGAACCCGCAGTGGATTCCCAGGGTTCCCGCATCGCATATAGGTGAACCAGCACTAAGGGAGGACAGCAGACCCTGGCCAATGTACCATAAGAGCACTATATGTGATAATAAGTGTATCCCTCCCTGGGAGTTTTCCAGTTGTATCTGTACTTGCTTACAATAAAAGCCACCACTTCACTCTCACTTCAAGCTGGATACATAAAGACTGATCCCACATTGGATACCCTTGTGATTTTCATAGGCTGCTAACCACATATAGTGCACCATTGAATCCCCCAGCTGGCTAGATTTTACATCACGATCCAGTGTTGGCCACACGGGGGCGACATTATCCAGATGTGGTTTGTATTTTTTTAAAAATCCAGGAGAATCTCTCTTGATGGACTTTGTAAAACACTTGATTCTAAAAAACTCAGGAATATGATTTACCATAGAATCCCTTTCTATGGAATTTTTTGCAACATTTAGCCAGGAGCTAATAATTATCATCCTACAATCGGAGGGGGCATTTGTACACTATTATTGATTTTGCTGACACATATTGTACCCCCTATTGGGGCATATACATTCTATATATAAGTGCTAATATATCCCTATGATTTTGTTTTTTTCTCCTTTTTTCTTTTCGGAGAGGAGGCTGTTTACACAACTTCCCTGCCGCTGCCATGGTTGTGTGTATTCTTAATAATTGGCCAATTATGTTTTTATAAGATAGAAAGTGATTTTTGTATTGTTGTATTTAATAAAGTTGATTTCTACATTTCTATACATGTGTCAGATCACTGGGTCCTGTTATACCTATCTATTGATACAACATATAGAGTGTATAATTGAGGTTGAGCTTAGTCAGGCTGTCACTGCTGCAGAGACTTTTATCTTCACCTGGTCTTCCTTTCCGGGTTGGTGGGCTGGGGCCACTTGATTGGCTGAGACGCGATGACATCACTCCCGCGACACACAGCTCTGAAGGAACAGCATGTGCATGCAATTCCTTCAGAGCGCATGCGCCAGTGATGTCACCGGTTGCTGCTCACTAGAATATCTCCTAAACAGTGCACGTTTAGGAGATATTCATTTTACCTACAGGTAAGCTATATTATAAGCTTACCTGTAGGTAAAAATAAATAATGAGAGTTTACTACCACTTTAACTTTAACAGTCTCAACCGTGTGTTTTTACTGCCCTCAACCACAAGTGAAATGAGCCCTTTGTGGTTTTTAACCACTTGCCGACCGCTCACATGGAACGTACTGCCGCAAAGCGGCTTGTTATCGTCCAGCGACGTAGATCTACGTCGCTGGACTCCTCCCCTCGTGGGCCGCGCGCGCGCGCCGCCGGAGGCTCGCTCCCGCTGTATTCAGACACAGCGGGAGTCGGTCCAGGGGAGGAGAGGCGGTGATCACCGCCGCTCTTCCCCGATCGTCGGGGATCGAGTGAGGAGATCCGCCCGCTTGTGTAAACAAAGCGGGTGGATCTCCTAAGTGACAGGCAGGGTCAGATTGCAGGATTCAGCATAGCTGAACATACATTAACCCCTTGATCACCAATAAAAGTTAACCCCTTCCCTGCCAGTGTCATTTTTACAGTAACAGTGCATATGTATAGCACTGATTACTGTAGTAATGTCACTGGTACCCCCAAAAGTGTCAAAAATGTCAGTTAGGGGTCCGATCTGTCCGCCGCAATTTCGCAGTCCCGCAAAAAAAAAAATTGCAGATCGCCGCCATTACTAGGTAAAAAAAATAAAAATAAAAATGATTACATTTCCCGTAGTTAGTAGCTGCGATAACTTTTGCGCAAACCAATCAAAATACACTTATTGCGATTTTTTTTACCAAACATATGTAGCAGAAAACAAATTGGCCTAAAATGTTAAAAAGATTTTGATTTTTACATTTTTTTTTGGGGGGGGGGGGGGAATTTCATATAAAAAAATGTGAAAAATATTGTTATTTTTTCAAAATTGTTGCTCTTTTTTTGTTTATAGCGCAAAAAGTTAAAATCACACAGGTGATCAAATACCACCAAAAGAAAGCTCTGTTTGTGGGGAAAAAAAGGACGTCAATTTCATTTGGGTACAGCGTTGCATGACCGCGCAATTGTCAGTTAAAGTTGCAAAGTTAATTTAATTTAATTTGGGTACAGCGTCGCACGTCCGCGCAGTTGTCTGTTAAAATAACGCAGTGCCGAATCACAAAATATGGCGTGGTCAGGAATGTGGCAAAATCTTCCGGTCTTAAAGCGGTTAAAAATACGCTCATTGAGAATTTTTTTGTCAAACACATGTAGCTAAATACATTTTGGCCTAAATATATGACAAAAATTTAATATATTGGAAATTTTTTAACTGTCAAAGTAGAAAAATATTGTTATTTTTTTCAAAATTGTCGCATTTTTTTATTAATATCGCAAAAAATGAAAAGCGCAGAGGTGATCAAATACCACCAAAAGAAAGCTCTGTTTGTGCTAAAGTGGTTAATTTGTCACTTTTTTAACATTAAATGCAATTTAGGGATATAGTTTTTATTTGTTCACATTTTGTATAATAAATTGGCTGCAATGAAAATGAAAAGAGCTAATAAATTCTACAACAGAAGTGAGGTTGGATTATCTCACTCAGTATGTGCGCACAGTTAAAAGCAAAGCGCAAGCTACTTGGCCGCACAATCTTCTAAAATTAAATAGATTCCATAGCTAAAAAAGGTCTTTCTGCACAAAAATTAAATAAAAAGCCACCAACCTTTACTCTCTTGAAGAGCAAAGATGTTTAAAAGAATCTTCAGCATCTGAAATACACCGCTCAAAAATTAAAGGAACACTTTGAAAACACATCAGATCTCAATGGGGAAAAATACCATGATGGATATCTATACTGGTATGGACTGGGTAATGTGTCAGGAATGAAAGAAAGCCACATTGTTTGATGGAAATGAAAATTATCAACCTACAGAGAGCTGAATTCAAAGACACCCCGAAAATCAAAGTGAAAAAATGATGCAGCAGGCTAATCCATTTTGCTGAAATTTCATTGCAGCAACTCAAAATGGTACTCAGTAGTTTGTATGGCCCCCCACGTGCTTGTATACATGCCTGACAACATTGGGGCATGCTCCTAATTTGACGACGGATGGTGTCCTGGGGTATTTCTTCTCAGATCTGGACCAGAGCATCACTGAGCTCCTGAACAGACTGAGGTGCAACCTGGTGGCGTCGGGTTGACCGAAACATTATGTCCCCCGAGGGGTTCTATTGGATTTAGGTCAGGCGATCGTGGGGGCCATTTAATGGTATCAACTCCTTCATTCTCCAGCAACTGGCTGCATACTCTCATCACATGAGGCCAGGTATTGTTGGAGGAACCCAGGACCCACTGCACCAGCGTAGGGTCTGACAATAGGTCCAAAGATTTCATCCCAGTATATAATGGCAGTCAGGGTGCCATTTTCTAGCCTGTAGAGGTATGTGCGTCCCTCCATGGATTTGCCTCCCCAGACCCACCACCAAACCGGTCATGCTGAATGATATTACAGGCAGCATAACATTCTCCATGGCTTCTCCAGACCCTTTCACCTCTGTCACATGTGCTTAGGGTGAACCTGTTCTCATTTGTGAAAAGCACAGGGCGCCAGTGGTGGACCTGCCAATTTTGGTGTTCAATGGCAAATGCCGGGCAGTGAGCACAGAGTCCACTAGAGGACATCAGGCCCTCAGGCCATCCTCATGAAGTCTGTTTCTGATTGTTTGGTCAGAGACATTAACACCAGTGGCCTGATGGAGGTAATTTTGTAGGGCTCTGGCAGTGCTCATCATGTTCCTCCTTGCACAAAAGAAGCAGATACCGGTCCTGCTGATGGGCTCAGGACCTTCTACAGCCCTGTCCAGCTCTCCTAGAGTAACTGGAATCTCCTCCATGCTCTTGAGACTGTGCTGGGAGACACAGCAAACCTTCTGGCAATGGCACGTACTGATGTGAGGAAATGAATTGCCTGTGCAACCTCTATAGGGTCCAGGTATCGCCTCATGCTACCAGTACTGACACTGACCCTAACAAATGAAAACTAGTGAAAAACAGTTAGAAAAGATGAGTAGGGGAAAAAATGTCAGTGACCTCTACCTGTAAAACCATTCCTGTTTTGGAGGTTGTCTTGTCGTCCATCTAGTGCACCTGTTGTTAAATTCATTAACACCAAAGCAGCTGAGTGACCGAGCTCGACACTGTGGGACACCGGGGTGCAACTAGTGCCCAAGGGAAGCTTGGCCCTGTGCAGAGGAGGGGACATGGAGCATCTGGGACTGGTATGTAGCCGATGCCTGAATGTGTCCATGTGGCTGCGGGCGTGGGGTCAGTGTTGACACTGCGGTGACATGTTGTTGCACACAGTGAGGAGTGATTGCCAGCCTAGGAGACTGTATCACACAGGAGTTTTTGACACCCAGAGTGGCGATCCCTGTGGAAAGAGGATGGAAAGTGTCAAAAGCACCGCTGGGGCCAGGGCCAGTGATGCAAACCTATACCATCATCTGCAAAACCAGGGAGACTCAAATTTCAGAGGTGCCGTGTATGCAAATTGTGAGGGCAGAGCAGCGGCTACAAGATGCATTACCAACAGTTACAACAATGAACAGTCTGGTTTTTAAAGAGGCAGAGGGGAATCAATGGGCCCAGAAGTTGAAGGCTTACAGTGATTCTAGTGAGGAGGAAGCCGGGGCCATTGATATAGGGTCACTCAGTTTCCAACGTCGGTGTGAGTCCCAGGAAGAGGGAATTGGTGGTTGTGAGACTGAGTGGGACTGGGGAACTGAGGAGGGAAGCAGCCCTGCGAGTTCCAGTTTCCTCAGCGAAGAGACTGAGGTGGCCGTCGTCTGAATGCAGTGTGCAAGGATTCTGGGGTTCTGCGAGGCCTGTGCCACAAGGGTCCAAGATCTGTCCCCAACTCGCAACTATGCCCGGGCTCGGGTTCAAAACGACACTTACTGCAGCCTCATCAAAAGAGTGGAGACCCTATAAACCCCACCTGGGAGAGGAGACAGGTAGAAACTTCCCAGGTTCTCCCGCTTTCAGCGCCTGGTACAGTAGAAGGTGGCCCTGGAATATGGCTATGACTATCCATACGCTCCTTGGGAGATAATGGAGGAGATCAAGAAAAAGAGAGGGGCTTGGTGGGATGAAGCCGTTTTGGACTTTTTTTTATGTCCCTAAACCATACAGAAACCAGTCCAAGCCTCAACTATGGGACGCCTTCAAATCTGTCAAGGCAGATTGGAATCTGGGGCGGTCCATCTACATTGACCGAGTAGAAGTCAACTGCCCAGATGGAAAAGGCCAAGCCTGAGCCATCAGCACCCAAAATCCTGAGGGAATGATCATCAGCATATCTCATCCTGATCATTACTACTGAGGTGTGCAGAGTTCTTGTCCCTGTCAGGAAGTTTGAGTTACTAAAGGGGCTAGCTAGCCTGAAGAGTGTAAAATGTTGATTAGAGAAAGAGGGTTACAAAGAGGCCAGTATGCCTGAAGAGTTCTGTTGACATCAAAGTTGCTGTTAGGGTGGAGGCCCTATTCCCGAATCCCCTTCCCTTCTATCCTTGCAAAAGAAGATAGCATTCAGCGAAACTGCTACAGTTTCTCCATCTGGGAGAAGGACTTCTGCCACAAAGAACTTCTCTTGTTAAAGCCAGGGGCTGCTACCTGGAGGGACAGACTTTACAGAGACTTCCCGTTTAAAGGACTTTTGCGAAGATCATCTTGGCCTTTGGGCCACTGTTGTCGCAAGGAGTGTTGACAAAGGACACTTTGCTGAGATCCTTTGGGCCAACAGGTCAGGATAACTAAGAAAGGACACTTTGCGAAGATACTTTGTTTAAAGGACCCTTTGCGAAAACCCTTTGGGCCAACGGGCCATGATAACTACGTGTCGAGAAGGGACACTTTGCGAAGATACTTTGTTTAAAGAACACTTTGCGAAGATCCCTTGGGCCAGTGGGCCAGAGAAATGCTAAAGGAAACTTTGTGCGAGTTGCCACCTTGTGAGAGAAGGGTGGCGGCTTATTGCCTCTTCGGAGAAAGGGATGCCAGAGTGAAGGATCCCATGAAGAGTTCTTACAGAGACTCACAAGTAAGACACTTTTTGCTTAGGCTCCAGCAAAAATAGCTTGCTGCCAGGAGAAGATGTTAAGCCTCGGTGTTACAGAAGGAAAGGACACTGTGAACACCAGTCGGTGCATTTTTTCATCCTATTTTGTGGGCCTGACTAGAATAGGAAAGAGCCAGTGCCCTGGTGTCTGAGAGGGACTGTGCCTATTACTAGTATAACATGGTTCCCAGATGGAATCGGTGATAATGTGTTAGTTAGTTAGCTTGGCAGGATTTGTTCTGTTTTGTCTATTACAGGTGCACAACAGAGCGATGAGTCAAGTGCCCCCCTTAGGGGGGCGGCGGTGTTGGAGATCTATACAAGAATGTTAGAGCTAGAGATGATGCTGGTGAGAAGGTCACCTTTACGAGAGGGCCGTCTTACCGTGAGTACATAGGATGTACAAATTGCTGTGTACTCACCTTTTTCTTTGCAGTCTTGCAGAGGACCTTCGGGCCTTGGAGAGGCCTTTCACTGTCCTCATTGTATATACTGTATGTAAAGTCGTAATGTATAGTTTAGTCAGTTAGAATGTTTACCTTTATCTGTCAAGCAGGCTTTTGTTTGGTGGCGGTGCATTGGTCCAAATGCATCCGGTACCTTTCTACGTGTAAATATTGTACAGCAGATATATATATTTTTTTCATGTAATTTATTGTATTCGCTGGCCACATATGGGGTATGCCCCATGGCCCTGTACATATGTTAATTCCCTTATCCCCCTTTCCAAGTTTGTGGGATACTCCTTGTAAATTTTTGTACAGGTATTTTTGCCCAGAGCTAATGAGGACATGGCTCAGTTTGGCAGGGGGTGGATGTAGCACCCTCCTAGGTAGGTGCTAGAGAGAAAGTATAGTTTTGAGTCCTGTCTGCTTACTAGAAGGTAAATCTATATTGTTCTCTGCCTACCAGAGAGCAGGATCTGTTAGTGAGGTCTGCTCATTGTGCTGGGGTGCAACTCGTTCTGTCTGCAGATTGTTTCACACTGGTCCAATAGGGAGGCATATTGGACAGTGGGAGGAAACCTGACAAATGAGTGCACAGGCGTTTGATACAGCCCTGGTGTTTTGGCAGGAAAAGTGCCTCGGTGCATGCTGGGATACTGTATAAATGCCAGGAGCACATGTGCTCTGGGTCTTTTGGCTGGATAGCGGAGTCCCGGAGGGAGAGGCGCTACCTCCTCCTCTGTAGAGGTGCCATGTGGCTTCAGGTAGTTGGCCTGAGGGCCTGGGGAGTGCTAGAGAGGAACCTGACGAAGGGGTCCTGCGTGGCTCCGAAACGTTGCACTGTTTTTTTTTATGTGATCCTTTTTGCAATAAAGCTTTTGGACTGCTTTTGCAAGATCCTTGGTGTGCTGGCAAATATGTATCTACTTGTAACAGATCCAGTGTCCAGCTGGTGATCGCTTCAGCACCCAATATACATGTGCCTATTGTGAGGGATTAGCTCGGTGGCGGGTGTGGATGACCCCTTTGGGGGTGCGTTTTCACAGAGAGATAGCCGAGCAGTGGTTGCAAACAACACTGTTTTATTCATGCAATTTACTTCACACAATTGCAAGCCTCAAAACAGCCAAAATAAAACAAAATAAATCCTTGCCACTGTGGGCGGCTACCTTCTCACACACTGGAACCTATCTAATGAAGTCTGTCCTCAACCTACTGTTGGGCAGACTTGGCTGGTCATACAGCAGACTCTCAATAGTCCATGTTTTATCTCTCCACCACAGCAAACAGTTTATTTAACATGTCCCTTTTCCTCTTCATATGGAACATGTCCCTTTGCTCTTCACACTCTTCACATTGATCACAGTTCATGTCCTCACCTTTGAGAAGTCTTCACACTTGTTTACCCTCCTTAGCGCACATCACTTCAGGGGGTCTTCTCCCATGCTCACCAGCTTGTCGGGAGGCACTCATCTGTCTGTCCTCCTCTCCCAGCCCACACTGCGACAGGAGGCAGCAGTCCTTCTCCCATGCCCACACGGCGTCGGGAGGCACACGTCTGTCTGTCCTCCTCTCCCAGCCCACACGGCGACAGGAGGCAGCAATCCATTAGACTTCCTTTGGACAAATTATAGAGGCCTTCATTTCCTCATTCTGAACAGCTGAAGGCCTTTCAACCTCCTTAGACACCTTCCTGCTGCCTTTGGCAGCCGACACCTTATAGTAATTAGTGAACTTTCCAAACCAGGTGGAAGTGTAGCTCCTGTCTGTGACTACATTCACAGATTTACCTGACTTCCTGTCACACTATATACCAGGAAGGTGTGCTGCTTCCACAAGCAATCTGGTGAGGCCAAGTGAGAGTTGTCCTTATCCATTGTGAATAGTTACAGTTAGAGTATCCCACTATTCTCTTCTCCCATCCAAGTTCCAAAATAAACATTAAAACCAATACCCCTGGATTTATTGTGTGACGAGCCATCGGGAGTAAGGAGGGATGTGTGAGCTGGTAATCAGAGGAGGCTCATTATACAGCAAGCCCTACGGAAACAGTGCTACAATTGTAAAAAATAAAAAACCTAGGGTGATGAAATACCACCAAAAGAAAGCTCTTTTTGTATGAACAAAATGATAAAGATTAAAGCCTCGTACACACGCAACGAATTTCCGCCGACCGGTCGTCCGTCTTTTGTCCAGAGTGGTGTCTGTTGGTTGGAATGTGCCTAGACTGCACACGAATTTTCCCGCACGACAGAATTCTACTTCAGAAGTGATGTCATGTGTTGGATTGCTTTCTTTGTGTTCTTTCATCTCTGAGCATGCCTAGTCTTGCTCATAAGATTTTTCCCCATCTAAATCTGTACTAATGAGACGAAAATCTGCTGTATTTTGACGGAGGACAAAAATGTTATAGCCTGCACACCAGGATTTTTTCGGCCGAAAAGTCGGAGTCGGTTGTCGGAAGCATCATACTAACAAGCCGAAAATCGGCAGATCGGTCGTCGGACGAAAATTCCCGGACGAATTTCCACTCGTGTGTACGGGCCTTTAATTTAGGTACAGTGCTGCATAACTGCGCAATTGTCATTCAAAGTGCAACAGCACTGAAAGCTGAAAATTGGCCTGGGATTAAAAGTCAGCAGCTGCAATATTTATAGCTGCCGATTTAAAAAAAAAAATTTTGAGGTAGGGGGCTGAAGATCCTCTTTACGTTCACACTACTGCAATGCGATTTTCAGAGCAATTATGTAGTGCGACTTTGATGCGACTTGGCTGTGTTTTTACATATTCTGTGGGGCCAAGTAGCACTGTAAAATGCACCAAGGTAGCACAGCAACCTTTTCTAATATCGCACTGTACTGAGTCGAATTGAATGTAGTGTGATTTCCCCTGTCGTGCGATTCTGTGTGACTCATGTCACATTACAAATCGCACTAGTGTGAACCAGCATTCACACACATTTAGCCCTTGTTCACACTAGAACACAGGAAACCTGCGATTTGTGTGCGTTTCCTGCACTGCGCTTGTGATCTGCAGCATGTGTCAGTGCAATGTTAATGACACACCAGAAGCAGGTTAAAAAAAAACATTTGTGTGTTCAAGAGAAGAGCGTTTTGGCTAAAAAAATGCCAAAAGGCATCCAGACATTAGATGCATGTAAGCCCAATTCACACCTCAGCATTTTGTAACTTGAAGCTTGAAGTCAACTGAAGCCAAATGCCTAAGGCCCCTTTCACACGGTCCGCATTCTGTTGCGGACCGTGCTCTGCTCAGTGGGGATCGATCCGCTGATCCCCGCTGAGCCGGCAGATGACAGCTCCGTCTCCGCACTGTGTGCAGAGAGGGAGGTGTCAGAGCCCCGCTGCTCTCTATGGGGAATCGGATGAGAGCGGACCGCCTGTCCGCTCTCATCCGATTCGATCCCCAGAACAGATGGAAAATAGGGTTTCCATCCATCCGGATTTCACGGACAGGATCGGATGCGGATGGCAGCGGGTGTCAGCGGACATGTCACCGCTGACATCCGCTGCTCCATAGGGCTGAATGGGGCATCCGATCAGATCCGCCTAAAAAACTGACAGGCGGATCTGATCGGAACGCCCATGTGAAAGAGCCCTAAAGGTTAAAAAAGTTCTGGAGCTTTTCTTGTTGCTCAAATTGGGCAGATTTGCAAAAAATTCCCATAGAAATGAATGGAAATGCACCATTTGTCACTTGTTCTTGCACGATTTTCTGCTCAAATAAAAAAAAATGTAAAAATACACAAATAACTAAAAATCATCATAAATAAATAATACAAAAAAAAAAAATAAAATAAATTATTAATACCTAAAATGACATAAATAAATAATAATAAACCCTTAATCTAAAAAAAAAAAAAAAAAAAAAATAATAATAAAAAATACCCCAAAAAATATTATTGTTATTATTATTCATAATAATGTATTAATATTAATACACTCCCCTAAGCTTACATTTAACCCTTTGGTCACCCACTAGGTTAACCCCTTCCCTGCCAGTGTCATTATTACAGTAACAGTGTATATTAGCACTGATTACTGTAGTAATGTCACTGGTCCCCCCAAAGGTTTTGATTCTGCTGCGGACCCCTGTATGACAGACTTCGCATGTAATTTTAGGAGCAGTGCGCTCTGAATTACATGCGATCTCTGTGATCGCACAAATGTGAACCGGCACTAAGGGGGCAAATCCTTTTGGTCCAGAAGTGGTTAAGAAGAATCAGAAGCTGTGTCCGTCAATAAACTGAAGAGAAATTCAGTTAACCTACAGGTAAGCCTTATTATAGGCTTACCTGTAGGTAAAAATCACCAAGCGGGCTTTACTACTTCTTTAAGAGAACAGGATCTATTTATTTCTTTATTTTTACAGCCCAATAAGACTGGCGCGATCCGACTTAGGCGCGACTTGCAGGGACTTCACATAATGGAAATCTATGCAAGTCGCTCCCAGGTCGCCCCAAGGTAGTACAGGACCCTTTTTCTAAGTCGGAGCGACTTGTGTCGCTCCTATTAGAACGGGTCAATGGCGAGCGACCGAGCGCGACTTGTCAGGCTGACAAGTCGCCTGACAAGTCGCGCTAGTCTGAATGGACTCTTAGGGTAACAAAAGTTGTAATGCTTTAGTGTTTATTCATTTAAATGGCCAGAATACATTAATATTCTGGATAACGGAATAAATAAACACAAAAGCGCATGACGTGCCTAAGCACATTTGCAAAAACGCAGCTTAGGCGCATTTTTGAAGCTGCTTTCCTCCTGTCAGGCGAAGAGCATTTAGAAGAGCCTCAAGCATGCATGAAGGTGGAACGTGAGGTAATTAGGGTTACCACCTCATCCCTTTAAACCAGGGCACACATTAAATACACAGGTTCTGTGGCTGGTTAAAGAGGAAGTAAGTCCTCCTCTGCAACTTTTACCTATAGGTAAGCCTATGATAAGGCTTACCTATAGGCACTGTAATTATCTCCTAAACATGTACCGTTTAGGAGATATTACCTTAAATGCAGCCAGTGACGTCACTGGCGCATGCGCTCTGAAGGAACGGCCGCTGGTGCCATTCCTTCAGAGCCCCGTGCTGTGACTGTCGGCTCCCGCGCGTGCGCGGGAGTGACGTCACCGCGGCTCCGGGCAATCAGATAGCCAGATAGCGCAATCCCGGAAAACGGGCGACTGAACATGTCACCCGTCATAGAGGTAAGTGGGCAGCACGGCGGGGGCTTGTTCTAAGGTAAGTATTTAATAATGAGCTAGTATGCGATGCATACTAAGCTCATTATGTGTTTCTCTTTCAGGTTGAAAAAAAAAATTTGGGTTTACAACCTCTTTAACCACTTGCCGACCGCCGCACGACTATTAACGTCGCTAGCCTGTGAGGGTCTAGGGAGCGAGCAAGCGCGCCGCCGGAGGCGCGCTCCCGCGTGGTCACGGACCCCCCTGCGCGTGTGCCGTCGGTCACTCGCGATCGTCCGTTAGAGCGGGAGAAAGGCAGGCAGCTAATGTAAACAAAGCCGCCTGTCATTCTCCCATGTGTAGGAATGGTGATCATACGGTTCTACTATGTAGGACCGTTGATCTCTGTTCCTACACCTCAAGCCACAGCCAATCACAGTTAGAATCACGCCCCTAGGGACACACTTAACCCCTTCCTCTCCAAAAAAGTTAACCCCTTCGCTGCCAGTGTCATTTTTACAGTAACAGTGCATATGTATAGCACTGATTACTGCAGTAATGTCACTGGTAACCCCAAAAGTGTCAAAAATGTCAGTCAAGGGTCCGATCTGTCCGCCGCAATGTCGCAGTCCCACAAAAAAAAAATCGCAGATCGCCGCCATTACGCGTTAAAAAAAACACCAAAAATGACAAAAATCTTTCCCTTTTGTTAGTAAATGCGATAACTTTTGCGCAAACCAATCCAAATACGCTTTTTGCGATTTTTTTTACCAAAAAAAAATTGGCCCAAAATGTTAAAAAATTTTGATTTTTTACTTTTTTTGGGGGGGAATTTCATATAAAAAAATGTGAAAAATATTGTTATTTTTGAAAAATTTACGCTGTTTTTTTGTTTATAGCGCAAAAAGTAAAAATCGCACAGGTGATCAAATACCACCAAAAGAAAGCTCTGTTTGTGGGAAAAAAAAGGATGTCAAATTTGTTTAGGTACAGCGTTGCACGACCGCGCAATTGTCCGTTAAAGTCACGCAGTGCCGAATCGCAAAAGAGGCCCTGGTCAAGAAGGGGGTCAAATCTTCCGGGGCTTAAGTGGTTAACCACTTGCCGACCGCCGCACGACTATCTACGTCGGCGGTCAGCCCCTCACAGGCAAACTAACGTAGGGCTACGTTGCTTGCTTGTGAGGGTCTAGGGAGCGAGCGCGCGCCCCCGGAGGCGCGCTCCCGCTCCCGTGTGGTCACGGACCCCCCCCGCGCGTGTGACCAGCGGACCCGATGTCCGCCGGCCACTCGGCGATCGGCGGGGGAGAGGGAGAATGTCAGGCAGCTTGTGTAAACAAGCTGCCTGTCATTCTCCTCGCTGTAAAGACACTGATCACATGGATCTACTATGTAGATCCGTTGATCAGTTTCCTTACAGCTCAAGCCACAGCCAATCACAGTAGAAAGCACGCCCCTAGGGACACACACAGCCCCTCCCTCCCAAATAAAGTTAACCCCTTCACTACCAGTGTATTTTTACAGTAACAGTGCATATATATAGCACTGATTACTGTAGAAATGTCACTGGTAACCCCAAAAGTGTCAAAAATGTCAGTCAAGGGTCCGATCTGTCCGCCGCAATGTCGCAGTACCGCAAAAAAAATCGCAGATCGCCGCCATTACACGTTAAAAAAAAAACAACAAAAATGACAAAAATCTTTCCCTTTGTTAGTAAACGCGATAACTTTTGCGCAAACCAATCAAAATACGCTTTTTGCGATTTTTTTTACCAAACATAGGTAGCATAAAACAAATTGGCCGAAAATGTTAAAAAATTTTGATTTTTACATTTTTTTGGGGGGAATTTCATATAAAAAAATGTGAAAAATATTGCTATTTTTGCAAAATTGACGCTCTTTTTTTGTTTATAGCGCATGATCAAAAAATCGCACAGGTGATCAAATACCACCAAAAGAAAGCTCTGTTTGTGGGAAAAAAAGGACGCCAAATTCGTTTAGGTACAGCGTCGCACGACCGTGCAATTGTCCGTTAAAGTCACGCAGTGCCGAATCGCAAAATACCCCCTGGTCGGAATGGGGGTAAAATCTTCCGGGGCTTAAGTGGTTAAGGTGTTAAATGAACTCACTTGGTGCCTTATGTGCATTATATCAGCCTCAGAACCTGTGTAATGAATATGTGTCTTGGATTCAAGGGATGAGGTGGCAACCCTAGAGGTAATGGAGCACCCTCTATTTGCTATTCTCCATACAGAATGTATATAAGGCTTAGGCAACTACTGGCACATACCATCGACAAACAGTATGTTTACATGTACCTCCCCTCCACCTAATACAGACAGTAACGTGAATACAGAAAATGTTATGAATTGACACTATTTCCGCATTGACGGAGAGCACTGCGCAGCCGCACCAGCTCCTACTTCCTACTCAGACTCGTCGCGTTCTGTAAGCCGCGTAACGGACACAGCCACTCAGCACATCACGTGAGAGGCCGTGCGTCCCACCCTTTCCTCTGATCGTCCAATCAGAAGCCTCAGAGTGGTAGCGGAGCGAAGTTTGAAAACTACAGCGAGCTGCGGTCGTAGGGTGAGGTGGCCGTCATCCCGGGTTATCAGACGGCGCTGGAGCGGTGAGGTTTGTTATAAAGAAACGGCGACATGTCACGTCACGCCAGAAAGAGGTGAGAGTGCCCCCAGACCGGTGCCGCATGCTCTACCAGTACCTAGCCATACGCCATAACAACAATGAGCAGACAGAATGATAGCAATGTCAGCCGTGCCCCGCTGCTTGTCTGGGTCAGCCTGTGTTATACGTGTGCAAGCTGCATAGCATGCCCTGCTTTGTTTATTACTCTGTATTTCACAGCTGAAGTCGAGCCATCAGACCGTTCCAAATCAGTGGACAAGTTGTTTTGGTTGGATATTCAGGAGAAAAACAAGATGACAATATATAACAATGTAACCTCTAAAATAATCATTACACCCAGTTCTCACACTCTCCCGACCCTCCTCTATGATATCTCACAACATTTTAGGATTTGTGGAAATGTAAAGGTTCAGACCCCCAAATACCAACCCATTGGCTACAAACTGGCATTTTTGCAATACTTCAAAATGGGTCAGAAACTAAATCCTCCCATTGGACCCAAATAACCTATTGGACCAATACGTTTACAATGCAGATGTATTGAGTAAATGTCAGTTTTATGGGTTATATTTGGGTGTCTATATCCACAGTAAAATCCTACCATATTGTAAGATATCATAGAGGGAGGTAGGTGTGTGTGACACATCTGCAGGGCCGCTGATAAGGCAGTTCAACCAGCCCTCCTGTACTCGGCCCATGCCCCATCAGTCCCAAATAGAGGCCCGGGCACCTGATGAGCAGGAGGGCCAACTGTACTGTCTTACCGCAGACACCAATCCTCTGCTGCCTCCCCCTGCAAGCTGCCAGCTTCTCCTCGTCTTTCTCGCTCTGGCTAAACTGCAGGGGGATTGGTCCTGGCACACGAGTCCCTTCCATTTTCTGTCCGGACCCCTGTGTACCCATTTCCACCACAGCGTTGCTGGCTTCCCTCCTCTCCTGCTCTCCTCCTTCATCGTCTGTTTACATTGTTGCCGGAGTTGCAGATCTGATGTGCACCCGACCGCTGATCACTAGACTCTGCACACCTGAGCGTCTTTCCTCCCTTGTGAACCTATGGAATGTGTATACTTGCATTGGTTTATGCAGCTTTAAAGCGGCTCTTTCTACCCTTTTAAAAAAAAAAAAAAAATCACATCATCGTGCCACTCTACGTGCTCCTATTAAAAAATACGTTTCTACATGCTCCTATTAAAAAATGCATTTATTAAGTGGTTTTAAAGGCAGAAGGTTTTTTTTTTACCTTAATGCAAAAACTGACAGGCTGGTTGTACACAAGTCGATCAATAGATTGACTTGTGTACAACCAGGGCGCCCATATGTGGATCGAAATTTAGTCAGTTCAGCAGGGACCAAATTTAGATCCATGTATGGCTAGCTTTATCGTTTTTTCCACTTCCTGGTTGAGAGAGGCACTGGTCATGCAGCACTTTGCCTCACAGATGCATCCTGGGAAGGCTACATTACCCATGGCTTCCTCATCGGATGATGTGCTCAATTACATGATCCAGAATGCAGACCCAGAGTTCCAGGAAGTAAAGGGAAATGAACTACTTCCGGACTGCCCTGCTGCAGTTTTACGTCGGTATTTTGACGTTAAATACCGGTGTTATGGCAGCAGATAGCTGTCATAACCCCGGTATTTTCTTGCAGAGCGGGAGGTCCTCTTTTGCATAATGGTGGTCCCAGTGGTGGATTCGCCGTGGGATCACTTATATGGGTGGTGGGAGAGGTGTTCCCTCCTGCCGCTTCCCAGTCATTTTTCTCACTTACCGGAGCCGTTGGTAGTGGGGAAAACGATCCGCTCCATCCATGTCCCAGGCAGGAAGTCAAATGAGGGCAAGATGGTCTCCAATCGACTCTATGGCCTTGGATTACTGGAGCTACGTTATACATCGCTGCTTCCCAATGGCCTTAAAGGGCCCATTTTTTTTTTTTTTTCCTTGCTGGTCTTTTCGACCCTCAGATCTCGCATTAAAGAGGACCTGTCCTGCTTATTTTGATTACAAGGAATGTTTTACATTCCTTGTAATAGGAATAAAAGTGATCAAAATTTTTTTTTTTAAAGGGACAGTGTAAAAATAAAAAAGAAGAAAAAAATTGAAAGCGCCCGGTTCCTCCAAGCTTGCGCGCAGAAGCAAAAGTATACACAAATCGCGCCCCCATATGTAAACAGTGTTCAAACCACACCTTGGGTATCGCTGCGATTGTTGGAGCGAGAGCAATAATTCTAGCCCTAGACCTCCTCTGTAACTCTAAACTGGTAACCTGTAGAATATTTTTATAGTGTCTCCTATGGAGATTTTAAAGTACTAATGTTTGTCGCCATTCCGAAAGCGTGCACAATTTTGCTCTATGACATGTTGGGTATATATTTACTCGGTAAATTTATCTTTCACATTCTAGAAAAAATTGGGCTTACATTCTGTTTTCTTTTGAGTGTGTGTGTATGTATATACAGTGCCTTGCAAAATTCGGCCCCCTTGAACTTTGCGACCTTTTGTCACATTTCAGGCTTCAAACATAAAGATATAAAACTAATTTTTTGTGAAGAATCAACAAGTGGGACACAATCATGAAGTTTAACGAAATTTATTGGATATTTCAAACTTTGTTAACAAATAAAAAACTGAAAAATTGGGCGTGCAAAATGATTCAGCCCCTTTACTTTCAGTGCAGCAAACTCTCTCCAGAAGTTCAGTGAGGATCTCTGAATGATCCAATGTTGACCTAAATGACTAATGATGATAAATAGAATCCAGCTGTGTGTAATCAAGTCATTGTATAAATGCACCTGCACTGTGATAGTCTCAGAGGTCTGTTTAAAGAGCAGAGAGCATCATGAAGAACAAGGAACACACCAGGCAGGTCCGAGATACTGTTGTGGAGAAGTTTAAAGCCAGATTTGGATACAAAAAGATTTCCCAAGCTTTAAACATCCCAAGGAGCACTGTGCAAGCGATAATATTGAAATGGAAGGAGTATCAGACCACTGCAAATCTACGAAGACCTGGCCGTCCTTCTAAACTTTCAGCTCATATAAGGAGAAGACTGATCAGAGATGCAGCCAAGAGGCCCATGATCACTCTGGATGAACTGCAGAGATCTATAGCTAAGGTGGGAGACTCTGTCCATAGGACAACAATCAGTCGTATACTGCACAAATCTGGCCTTTATGGAAGAGTGGCAAGAAGAAAGCCATTTCTTAAAGATATCCATAAAAAGTGTTGTTTAAAGTTTGCCACAAGCCACCTGGGAGACACACCAAACATGTGGAAGAAGGTGCTCTGGTCAGATGAAACCAAAATCGAACTTTTTGGCAACAATGCAAAACATTATGTTTGGCGTAAAAGCAACACAGCTCCTCACCCTGAACACACCATCCCCACTGTCAAACATGGTGGTGGCAGCATCATGGTTTGGGCCTGCTTTTCTTCAGCAGGGACAGGGAAGATGGTTAAAATTGATGGGAAGATGGATGGAGCCAAATACAGGACCATTCTGGAAGAAAACCTGATGGAGTCTGCAAAAGACCTGAGACTGGGACGGAGATTTGTCTTCCAACAAGACAATGATCCAAAACATAAAGCAAAATCTACAATGGAATGGTTCACAAATAAACATATCCAGGTGTTAGAATGGCCAGGTCAAAGTCCAGACCTGAATCCAATCGAGAATCTGTGGAAAGAACTGAAAACTGCTGTTCACAAGCGCTCTCCATCCAACCTCACTGAGCTCGAGCTGTTTTGCAAGGAGGAATGGGCAAAAATTTCAGTCTCTCGATGTGCAAAACTGATAGAGACATACCCCAAGCGACTTACAGCTGTAATCGCAGCAAAAGGTGGCGCTACAAAGTAATAACTTAAGGGGGCTGAATAATTTTGCACGCCCAATTTTTCAGTTTTTTTGTTAAAGTTTGAAATGTCCAATAAATTTCGTTTAAACTTCATGATTGTGTCCCACTTGTTGATTCTTCACAAAAAATTAGTTTTATATCTTTATGTTTGAAGCCTGAAATGTGGCAAAAGGTCGCAAAGTTCAAGGGGGCCGAATACTTTCACAAGGCACTGTGTGTATATGTGTGTGTATATGTGTGTGTATATGTGTGTGTATATGTATGTATATATATATATATATGTGTGTGTGTGTGTGTGTGTGTGTGTATGTATATATGTATGTATATATATATATATATATGTATATATATATATATATATATATATATATATATATATATATATATATATATATAATAGTGGGTACGGAAAGTATTCGGACCCCCTTAAATTTTTCACTCTTTGTTATATTGCAGCCATTTGCTAAAATCATTTAAGTTCATTCTTCTTCCTCATTAATGTACACATAGCACCCCATACTGACAGAAAAACACAGAATTGTTGACATTGTTGCAGATTTATTAAAAAAGAAAAACTGAAATATCACATGGTCCTAAGTATTCAGACCCTTTGCTCAGTATTTAGTAGAAGCCCCCTTTTGATCTAATACAGCCAGGAGTCTTTTTGGGAAAGATGCAACAAGTCTTTCACACCTGGATTTGGGGATCCTCTGCCATTCCTCCTTGCAGATCCTCTCCAGTTCTGTAAGGTTGGATGGTAAACGTTGGTGGACAGCCATTTTTAGGTCTCTCCAGAGATGCTCAATTGGGTTTAAGTCAGGGCTCTGGCTGGGCCATTCAAGAACAGTCACGGAGTTGTTGTGAAGCCACTCCTTCGTTATTTTAGCTGTGTGCTTAGGGTCATTGTCTTGTTGGAAGGTAAACCTTCGGCCCAGTCTGAGGTCCAGAGCACTCTGGAGAAGGTTTTTGTCCAGGATATCCCTGTACTTGGCCGCATTCATCTTTCCCTCGATTGCAACCAGTCGTCCTGTCCCTGCAGCTGAAAAACACCCCCACAGCATGATGCTGCCACCACCATGCTTCACTGTTGGGACTGTATTGGACAGGTGATGAGCAGTGCCTGGTTTTCTCCTCACATACCGCTTAGAATTAAGGCCAAAAAGTTCTATTTTGGTCTCATCAGACCAGAGAATCTTATTTCTCACCATCTTGGAGTCCTTCAGGTGTTTTTTAGCAAACTCCATGCGGGCTTTCATGTGTCTTACACTGAGGAGAGGCTTCCGTCGGGCCACTCTGCCATAAAGCCCCGACTGGTGGAGGGCTGCAGTGATGGTTGACTTTCTACAACTTTCTCCCATCTCCTGACTGCATCTCTGGAGCTCAGCCACAGTGATCTTTGGGTTCTTCTTTACCTCTCTCACCAAGGCTCTTCTCCCCCGATAGCTCAGTTTGGCTTTATGGAGGATTATGGAGGCCACTGTGCTCTTAGGAACCTTAAGTGCAGCAGAAATCTTTTTGTAACCTTGGCCAGATCTGTGCCTTGCCACAATTCTGTCTCTGAGCTCTTCAGGCAGTTCCTTTGACCTCATGATTCTCATTTGCTCTGACATGCATTGTGATCTGGAAGGTCTTATATAGACAGGTGTGTGGCTTTCCTAATCAAGTCCAATCAGTATAATGAAACACAGCTGGACTCAAATGAAGGTGTAGAACCATCTCAAGGATGATCAGAAGTAATGGAAAGCACCTGAGTTAACCACTTGCCGACCGCCGCACGACTATCTACGTGGGCGGTCAGCCCCTCACAGGCAAAGTGACGTAGGTCTACGTCGCTCGCCTGTGAGGGTTTAGGGAGCGAGCGCGCGCCGCCGGAGGCGCGCTCCCGCTCCCGCGTGGTCACGGACCCCCCCGCGCGCGTGACCGGCGGACCCGATCGCCGCCGGCCACTCTGCGATCGGCGGGGGAGAGGGAGATAGTCAGGCAGCTTGTGTAAACAAGCTGCCTGTCATTCTCCTCTCTGTATGAGAGCTGATCACATGGATCTACTATGTAGATCCATTGATCACTCCTCATACAGTTGAAGCCACAGCCAATCACAGTTAGAATCACGCCCCTAGGGACACACACAGCCCCTCCCTCTCAAATAAAGTTAACCCCTTCACTACCAGTGCATTTTTACAGTAACAGTGCATATGTATAGCACTGATTACTGTAGAAATGTCACTGGTAACCCCAAAAGTGTCAAAAATGTCAGTCAAGGGTCCGATCTGTCCGCCGCAATGTCGCAGTACCGCAAAAAAAATCGCAGATCGCCGCCATTACGCGTTAAAAAAAAAAACAACAAAAATGACAAAAATCTTTCCCTTTGTTAGTAAACGCAATAACTTTTGCGCAAACCAATCAAAATACGCTTTTTGCGATTTTTTTTTTTTACCAAACATAGGTAGCATAAAACAAATTGGCCGAAAATATTAAAAAATTTTGATTTTTACATTTTTTTTTGGGGGAATTTCATATAAAAAAAAGGGAAAAATATTGCTATTTTTGCAAAATTTACGCTCTTTTTTTGTTTATAGCGCGTGATCAAAAAATCGCACAGGTGATCAAATACCACCAAAAGAAAGCTCTGTTTGTGGGAAAAAAAGGACGCCAAATTCGTTTCGGTACAGCGTCGCACGACCGCGCAATTGTCCGTTAAAGTCACGCAGTGCCGAATCGCAAAATGCCCTCTGGTCGTTTAGCAGCCAAATCCTCCGGGGCTTAAGTGGTTAAATAGGAGTGTCACAGCAAAGGGTCTGAATACTTAGGACCATGTGATATTTCAGTTTTTCTTTTTTAATAAATCTGCAACAATGTCAACAATTCTGTGTTTTTCTGTCAGTATGGGGTGCTATGTGTACATTCACGAGGAAGAAGAATGAACTTAAATGATTTTAGCAAATGGCTGCAATATAACAAAGAGTGAAAAATTTAAGGGGGTCTGAATACTTTCCGTACCCACTGTGTATGTGTGTGTATGTATGTATGTATGTGTGTATATGTATATATATATATATAATATATAGCATTTTTGGGGGGAAAAAGCCCGCTGCGCAAATAAGGTGTGACATAAAGTATCACAACAATCTCCATTTTATTCTCTAGGGTCTCTGCTAAAATATATATATATAATCATTTTGAGGGTTCTAAGTCATTATCTATCAAAAAAATACTGATTTTTAACTTGTAAACTACAATTGTCAGAAATAGGCCTGATCCATAAGTAGTTAATGAATCTGCCCTCAGGGAAAATGGCCCCTGTCAGAACGTGGGAGAAGAATGGTAAAAAAAGGTATGCAAAGAATAAAAAGCCTGTAAACTACAAACAAAATCCAGTGCAATTTTAAAACACCCCACAATTTGCCAAACATGCATTTGCTGGAGTCAAATGGGACCAAAAAAAGAATGTACTTACAGCGGAGTTCCACCCAAAAGTGGAACTTCCGCTTTAGGGAGTCCTGACCCCCTGACATGCCACATTTGGCATGTCATTTTTTTTGGGGGGGGGAGCGGGTACCTAGTTTTGACAGGCGCCCTGAACGGAAGTTCTCCTCTCCCCCCTCCCTCCCTGCAATCTTCTGGGACACGTCAGAGGTCCCAGAAGACTGCCGGCCAATCAAAACGCGCAGCGCGACTCGCGCATGCGCAGTGGGTACCCGGCTGTGAAGCCGTAAACTGTCACAGCTGGGTGCCCACAGCAGTGATGCCGAGGGAGAGGATCGAGGCTTCGGGCGGCTGCATCGCTGGACCATTGGACAGGTGAGTGAATGGCTGGAACTCCGCTTTAACATGCTTTTTAACATTGATAGCGCTTAATAAAGGCAAGTACAAGTAGGGAATTGCTAAAGCCCTGGTTGTTTTTATTTTTTCCCCTGCTAGATGTGCGTTTTAATTGGAGAAACTTTCACTACTGGAGGCACAACTGTAAGCGGGGGAATCGTTTCAGGGCCAGTTCACACTAGAACACGGTGCAGGAAACCTGCGTTTTGTGCCCGTTTCCCGCACTGCATTCAAAACGCACTCCATTTGTGATCTGCAGCAGGTGTCAATAAGTTGATACCCCAACAAAAGTACTATACGATCTATTTGCAGTGTGTTTCCAAAAGTCGTGCATGCACTACTTTTGGTGTGGTGCGATTTCAGCCCATGTAAAATTATTGGGTTTAAATCGCATTGCACAGAACTTCATGGCCCTCTAAAATAGAGAAATACCTGCTTAGAGAGTTGTCAGTGGAACAGGTATCCCCATTGTTGAAATCATCTCCCTTTCTGACCTGGTAACATCAATGATGCTAGTCTTCCCAGTGGGAACACCATTAACAATAAAATCTTTGCAGTAGTTCAGAGACCCTTCCTTTGTTGATCCCAATTCCCCTAGCCTCTGATTGGACCATTTTATCAGAAGCGCAGACTGATTAGCAATGATCTGTCATTCTTTTCTCTATTGTTGCATCTTGTTCTTTGAGGTCAAGGTCACCTCTCCATATTCTGCAGCTCTTGCTTGAAAAAGGCTCAGATACATGCAAAAAAGATCCAATAGTGTAATATCACCAGTGACTTTTTAATAAAATAATGAAAAGGAGTAACCCTCACAATGCGCAGACACAAATAGAAGTGTCTTTTCACAGCATGCTTATACACCGTGTAGATCTGTCAGCTCAGCAACATGGCGCCTGTCCCCTCCCAGCGTAATGTTGTCACACAGGTCCCACCTGCCTCACACATATCACCCCCTCCAGGCTTTTGGCATTTTTTTTTACATTTTTGATAGCGTAAGGGAGGGTTATAACACCTGTCGGGTTTTCTTGCCATGTGTCCCAGAGTGTAGATTTCCCCTTACTTTCTGTTCCGTAGACAAAAACAGGAAGTGAGCAAATCCCTCCATCCTGGGGTGTCACAAGGACTAGTGTCCCTATTGGAAGATTTTTCCTCTATTACTGTTCTGGTGTCAGCCCAAAATGTGGCATTTTCTATTACCTTTTCTTTTGATGAGAACGGTAAACAGGACAAATAGGGGGAATTTTCCTAATTGGGACACGGGACACCAAAAAAAAAAAAAAACTGACAGGAGTTCTAATCCCTTCTCACTCTATTCAAAACGAAGAACATTTTTTTTCCATTTAGTTACTTAGTAGGTGAGTTCAGTTTTAAAAGTGTGCCTGGGGCCGTAGAATGCAAAATTTGGGCATGTTTCCCAACCTGGAAGCCACAGGTGCTGCATGCAACCGCCACATAGACATAAATGACTGTACAGAGCTGTATGCAGGTATATTCCTGTACTTGATTAAAGCTGTGCTTGTGACTTTCAGAGTTAAGGAATCCCCAGGGGCTCTTCTGAGAATGGGAAAACCAGTGGGTTACAAATTACAGTGCAGCAGCTCCAAAATTCAAGAAATGCGGATCTAGAATCTGTAGGAGTGTATTACAAGCAGATAAATGGTTCCCTCTAGTGATCTGTCTTAATTTTCCAGACTAATTGTTCTAACAAACTGTCTAGCATTGTGTTCATTAAAAGGCAGAAGTTTTATTAGATGGGAGAGCCAGCGTAAACAGTGCTTGGCTATGCCCACCAGAAACCTCGGAGAAGGCAGCCAGGCACAATTTGTTCCAAAGAAATGTTCTTTGCTCCAACCTACAACAACCAGTCCAGTCGTAACATGAAATAGGGACTATTGCTGGTTCCTGTTGGTTAAACAAAAAAAAAAATTCTTGAGTGAGTCCCTATGACTTAAAGCACATTGTAGTGTAAGCAAAGGCAGAAACTGTAGCTCTGCATCTGAGACATTTATACTGGCCATACATGGTTCGAATTTCAGGCGATACCTGCCGACTCGGCCTAAATTAGAGACATGGATGGTCCTGTTGGCACCACCTGGCTCGACAAACTTTGAAAAATCGAAGGAGCTGGATCAGAAATTGTTGGCTGAACAGTCACTGTATCCATTTAGATGCAGCAATTGTTTAGGTATTAAGACAGCCACAGGTGCTGCAGCTGCCTGAATACAATGGCCGCCAGGGGAGATTCCTCCATTTGGGCTGTTTAGTGTGTATGTTGAAATCTGTCTGTATGGCTATCTTTACCATCAGTATAAAATTTGAAATCTTTCTAATTGAAGTTTAGTCAGTCTGAACTTGTTTTGTAGCAAGTAAGTTTTTATTTTTTTTGGTTCTGTGTCACAACATTTATACATGTTCTGATGCTAATTGTAATGGTTCTCTGCCTGGATCTATTTCTTTACAAAAAAGCACTTTCTCCCTCTGTTTTAGCGAGGTCTTGGCTTCGTCTGTCATCACCAGTGCAAACCATGCACTTGCAAGGCTAATGGATATCTGGGATGGGCTGGGCATCAAAGAGGAAATGCGACTGCGGAGAATTGAGGAAGTGAAAAAACACATTGAGGTAATGAGATATACAGTATGTATAGTATAACCTTTTTACCTTTTAACCTTAAACATGAACACAGGATGACTTATCAGATACAGTGGATTATACAGCCCAGTAAAACCCCTCCCACGGCCAGCATGCCTTGGTTTTTTGCAATTTATTTTTATTTTTTGGGGGAATAGACCTTATCTTTCTGCTCGGAGAGAAGCTAACCATTTTCTAATTTCTCATTTACTTTACATTTTAAGATATTTTTCTCATAGGAAGAGTCATCACTTTCTGCAAGTCCACTTGGGCTAATTTTTGCAACTTTCTGATTAGCCACTTCTCAAGTTCGCCTTGGGACATACCTGGAACCTGGCAGGAAGATGCAGGGCTGGCCTGTAATGTGGCCCCCTTGGTACTAAACCCTGCATTAGGTGCTTACTTAGGCATTGAGTATGATGTGTTGGGTTAGCCACAGGGTCTAGGGCTGTGGTCCATTATTTGGAGAAGACCTGTCCTTTGGGACGCTCTAGGAGGTATCCCCACCAGAAGGGTGAAGACTGGTGTAGGGATATTTCCTTGGGTCCTGCTGGGCACCCTCCAGCCTGTGCTTAATTTGGTATTTGCAGGCCTCGCCCTTATGAAAGCTCATGGGTGCTTCTTTGTCTACACAATTGCACCCCTGCCATGGGTTAATACTGGATTTACAGCCAAACATTTCTTAACGTCACAGGCCAGCAAAGAGCCCAGAGGGCTGGGGTGTTTTGATATTCGCACCCGTTCTTTATTTTGGCTGTGGGACCCATTTAACCGCTTGCCGACCGCCGCACGAATATTTACGGTGGCAGTCAGCCCCCTACAGGCAAACCGACGTAGGGCTACGTCGCTCGCCTACGAGCTTCTAGGGGGCGAGTGTGCGCTCCCGCGCGAGTGACCGGCGGCTCCGATGTCTGCCAGTCGCTCGCGATCTCCCGCTGGAGAGGGAGAAAGGCAGGCGGCTAATGTATCATACGGTCCTGGAAACGTTTTGGAATTTTGTAGATGACACTTTCCAGGCCTGGAAAGGTCATGGAAAATTAGGAAACGCACTAGGTTTTCGAAAAGTCATGGAATTCAATTACTGTGGAGGAGCGGGGAGCGGATGCTTAATTATTTTATAATAATTATATTGCCACATGTATTTACATTTAGCTGTATTAGGGTCCTTCCGGGTCCGCGGTATGTACGTGCTGTCATTGGCCAGCAGCAGCTGAAGAGATGACCCAATCAGGCAGTGGGGAGGGCCGGCCGCGGTTTGCCTGGAGACACTGTGACTGGCTATCAGCAGCAGTAACAGCCGGGAGATTATCAACCAATGAGGCAGCGGAAGCGTCACTGGAGGGCAGGCCGGCCGCATGAACGTGATGATGGCGCGGAAGGGGGCAGTACCGTTTCGGACACCTGCTGCTGCTGCTGCTGGCCAGTGACTGACAGTAAGGGCAAACTGCGGACCCGGAAGGACACCTACCTGTACCAGTGCTATATGCTGAATGTAAAAAAATAAATGTCAATAAAATTATTAAGCATCCAATCCTGAGTGGCGCCTTTCTGTTAACTCTTTTCTGCCTGTTTATGGGACTGTAGGTTTGGCCTAAGAGTAGTAAGCGCTGCTTTTTGTGCATTTAACTGTGCCATCCATATCACAGTGTCCAGCTGCACCTTCATGACTGCCTGAACTGCTTTATTCCGGCAAGCAGGAGCACCCATTACTGTTCTTTCTCCAAGAGTAAGTGCCGCATTTGTGCATCAGATCTGTGCCATCCATACCAGTCTGCCTGCACCTCATGACTGTGGCTTGGGCCTAAAAGATTAAGTGCTGCATTTTCTGCATCTGACTCTGTGCCATCCATACCAGTCCGCCTGCACCTCATGACTGTGGCTTGGGCCTAAAAGATTAAGTGCTGCCTGCATTTTGTGCATCTGTCTGTGCCATCCATACCAGTCCGTTCACAGTGTTACAGCAATGCCAGGGAAATGCAGCTTTAAAAATGTATGGCTTCATGACGAAAAGTATGAGAGGTGGCTGGAGAAGGATCAGGACCCGGGACGTGCTAAATGTACAGTGTGTCGTAAAACGTTTGACATTTCGAACATGAGAGAGGCAGCGCTGTCTAGCCACGCTAAAGGTGCAAGGCACCAGTCTGCAGCTGCGTGCTTGACATCTTCCAATCTGATCGCTGCCTTTTTCACCCGTGCACCTGAAGTGACACCGGCTCACAGCTGCGGCAGCGGTGCTTCCATCTCATCCACTGTAAAACAAGGAACCATTTTGAGTCACGCTGTATCCAGAAACGAAACTCTAACTGCAGAGGTACTGTGGGCTCTAAAGGTGGCTAATTCACACTATTCATACAAGTCTTGTGAAGACACAGGCCAGCTTTTCCAGACTATGTTCCCAGACCGCAAGATAGCGGCCAGCTTTGCATGCGGCGAACGTTAGTGCTCATATTTATGCAGTTTTGGACTGGCTCCTTTTTTTAAGAAACTGACTTTGACAGATGTATCGAAGCAAAGCCTCTATGTTATGCTCTTTGATGAAAGTCTCAATCACTATTTACAGTCTAAACAGTTAGACATGCATGTCAGGCTGTGGAACGGGTTAGAGGTGAAAACTAAATACATCGGCTCAGAGTTCATGGGCCATTCATCAGCTCAAGACATTGCTGAAAAAATGAATAACTTGCTCTCAGCGATCAGAATCAAGAATCTTGTCCAGATCTCAATGGACGGACCGCACGTCAACTGGAAAGTATTCAAAATACTCCAGAAGCAAGTGCTGGAAGATGCAGGAAAGTCCCTAATTAACATTGGTTCATACGGGGTTGCACATACTGCACAATGCGTTCAGAGATGGATGTAAAGCCACCGGATGGGAAGTTGAACACGGACTCTCTACCTTGTATTGGCTGTTCCATGATTGCCCTGCACGTCACAAGGATTTTATGACAGCAACTGGTTGTAAAACTCCCATGCTTAAATTTTGTAAGCACCGGTGGATTGAGAATGTCAATGTTTCAGAAAGAGGATTGCAACTCTGGCCACACGTCAAACAATACATCGAGATGGTAGAGAGAGGGAAACTACCCAATCCAAAAATAGTCATTTGAAGAGGTGAAGATACGTGTGCTGATCCTCTCTTCCCAGTGAAAGTGGGAATATTCAACAGCATTGCAAGAGATGTCGACCCATTCCTCACCATGTATCAGTCTGACCAACCAATGCTGCCGTTTCTCTCCGGTGATATGTACAAACTGATTAAAGGTAAGGATAAACATAAATTCTGTTTTTGCTAATAATGTTTATTAATATGATATACAATGCAGTGCATTACAATTTGGCTTGTAAATTAGCAAAAAAACACTTAATTTTACTTTTTCATAGGCATCATGGGACGATTTCTAAAGGAAAAGCATCTGGAAGAGGCCACATCCACTCTAAAGCTCCTCCATGTCCCTTATCAAGACAGCAGTCTGCACAAGGACAGTTCAAAGATTGACATTGGGTTTGCAGCAGAAACCACCCTGACCCAACTCAAGTCTTCCAAAAAAATTTCAGATAGGCAAAACCTAGAGATTTAAGCCCCGTACACACGTACCGATCGTCGGCCGAACGATCGGCCGTCTTTTGTCCGAGGGCTGTCTTGTCTGTTGAAAAGTGCAAAAGACTGCACACGAATTTTGTCGGCCAGCAACAGCCGACTGCAGAAGTGATGTCATGTGATGGTTAACTTTCCTTGTCTTTTTTCTTTTCTGAGCATGCCCAGTCTTGCAAATCTGCTGTCTGTCGGCCGAAATCTGTACTGACTGGCTAACAATCGGCCGTTCTGGTGTTGGCCAACAAAAATTTTAATGCTTGCACGACCGATTCTGTTCGGCCGAAAATGCGCTGTCGGCTGTCGGAAGCATCATACTAACAAGCCTACAATCGGCCGATCGTTCGTCGGCCGAATCTTTACGGCCGACAATCGGTACGTGTGTACGGGCCTTAAGATGGACTGCAAGAAATTTTTGATCACACTCCTTGACAAGTTGCTGAAAAAGGCTCCAGTGCATCACATGTTAGTGAGAAGCATGCAGTGCCTTGACCTGAGACTAGAGTTGAGCGGACACCTGGATGTCCGGGTTCGGCCGAACTTGGAAAAAAAAGTCCGGGTCCGTGACCCGGACTTTTTCCGAACTTTACCCGGACACCGAACCCCATTGAAGTCAATGGGGACCCGAACTTTCAGGCACTAAAATGGCTCTAAAAAAACAATGGAAAGAGCTAGAGTGCTGCAAATGGCAGCAAAATGTAGTTAAGAGCACGGCAAGTGCTCTGCAAACAAATGTGGATGGGGAAATAACTTAAAAACAGAAAAATAAAACAATTTTCTTCATCTGTGAAGGACGAGGCCCATATGGAGTAGGAGGGAGGTTGAGGTGGCGGTGTAGGTGGAAGCGGCGGTGGAGGGGGACGAGGTAGCCAACACTGCTTCTTCTTCTTTCTTTTTTTCAGTCATTTTAAATTAGGGTACACCCCAAAAGAGTGAGAAAGATCAAAAATATAACAATGGCTGGGTAAGGTCGTTATCCATCTCTATTCTGCGCAAGGTACGGAAAAGTCCTGTGGGATCCATGCCTGGTTCATTTTAATGAATGTGAGCTTGTCCACATTGTCTCTGGGCAGGCGGCTGCGCTTGTCTGTGATAACGCCCCCAGCCGTGCTAAATACACGTTCGGATAATACACTGGCTGCAGGGCACGCCAGCACCTCAAAGGCGTAAAGGGCAAACGCAGGCCATGTGCCCAATTTGGAGACCCAGAAGTTGAAGGGGGCAGACCCGTCATTCACTACATGTAGGCGTGTGCACACATACTGCTCCACCATGTTGGTGAAATGCTGCCTCCTGCTAAGACATTCCATATGAGCTGCTGGTGCTGCTGTTTGTTGTGGCGTGCTGACAAAGCTTTTCCACATTTCGGCCATGCTAACCTTGCCTTCTGAGGTGCTGGCGGTGCCCTGGTTGCGTTGGCGACCTCCTCCTCTGCCTTGGCCTTGTGCTACCACTGTGGCCCCGCTGTCAGGTGGGAATGCCAGCAGCATCGTGTCTACCAGCGTGCGCTTGTACTCGCGCATCTTGCGATCACGCTCCAGTGAGTGAATTAAGGACTGTACTTTGTCCTTGTAACGGGGATCCAGCAGCGTGGCCACCCAGTAATCAGCACAAGTTAGAATGTGGGCAACTCGGCGGTCGTTGTGGAGACACTGCAGCATGTAATCGCTCATGTGTGCCAGGCTGCCCAGAGGCAACGAAAGGCTGTCCTCTGTGGGAGGTGTATCGTCTGTATCCCCCCAGCCACGCACCAGTGATGGCCATGAGCTGGCCTGGGTGCCACCCTGCTGTGAACATGGTTCCATCTCCTCCTCCCATCTAATCCTCCAGAACTGTGCCCCTGCTGGACAATTGTGTACCTGGCGTTTGTGGGTGCAGGAAACCACCCTCGGAGCCACTTGTGAATGACTGCCCTGAAAGCCTTGGAAATGATCCCTCTTCCTCCTCATCCTGTGCCACATCCTCTTCCATCATCGCCCAAATTGTTTTTTGAAGGAGGCATAGAAGTGGGATAGTTAAGCTGACAACGGCGTCATTGGCACTGGCCATGTTGGAGTACTCAAAACAGCGCAACAAGGCACACAGGTCTCGCATGGAGGCCCAGTTATTGGTGGTGAAGTGGTGCTTTTCCGCAGAACGACTCACGCGTGCGTGCTGCAGCTGAAACTCCACTATGGCCTGCTGCTGCTCGCGTCTTTCCAGCATGTGCAAGGTGGAGTTCCACCTTGTGGGCACGTCGCATATGAGGCAGTGAGCGGGAAGGCCGAAGTTACGCTGCAGCGCTGACAGGCGAGCAGCAGCAGGGTGAGAACGCCGAAAGTGCGCACAGACGGCCCGCACTTTCTGCAGCAGCTCTGATATATCGGGGTAATTTTTAAGGAACCTCTGCACCACCAAATTCAGCACATGCGCCAGGCAAGGGATGTGCGTTAAACCGGCTAGGCCCAAGCTGCTATGAGATTTCGCCCATTATCGCACACCACCAGGCCGGGCTTGAGGCTCGCTGGCAGCAACCACTCATCGGTCTGCTGTTTCATGCTCCTCCACAACTCCTGCGCGGTGTGTGTTTTTTTTTCCCCCAAACAGGCAAGTTTTAAAACTGCTTGCTGTCGTTTACCCCTGGCTGTGCTGAAGTTGGTGGTGAAGGTGTTACGCTGACCGGATGAGGAGGCGGTAGAGGATGAGGAAGCGGAGTAGGAGGAGTTAGGAACAGGAGGCAAACTGAAGCGCCCTGCAATCCTCGGTGGTGGAAGGACATGCGCCAAATTGCTATTCGCCTCAGGTCCAGCCGCCACTGCCTCAGGCCCAGCCGCCACTGCATTTACCCAGTGTGCCATTAGTGAGATATAACGCCCCTGACCGTGCTTACTGGTCCACGTATCGGTAGTTAGGTGGACCTTGGCACAGATGGTGTTGCGCAGTGCACACCTGATTTTTTCCCCCACTGGTTGTGCAGGGAAGGGATGGCTTGCCTGGAAAAGTAGTGGCGGCTGGGCATGACGTACTGTGGGACAGCTACCGACATAAGGCTTTTAAAACTGTGCGTCTCCACCAGACGGAATGACAGCATTTCAAAGGCCAAGAATTTTGAAATGCTGGCATTCAGGGCCAGGGATCGCGGGTGGCTAGGGGGGTATGTCCTCCTTCCTCTGAAGTGTTTGGGAGATGGAAAGCTGAACACTTCCACAGGACATTGTGGAGATGGTTGGTGACCCAGGTGGTGGTGTTGCTGACAGATCGTCTGTTTGCGGGGTGGCAGGTGCCGGTATCACTACAGAGGTGGATAAAGAGGCCGAGACTGCAGCAGAAGAGGAAGCAAGAGGAGCCAGAGACCTTTCTTGGTTTTGGAGGTGTCTACTCCACTGCAGCTTGTGCTTTGCACTTAGATGCCTGATCATTGCAGATTGTGCTCAGGTTGAGAAGGTTTATGCCTCGCTTCAGGCTCTGATTGCACAGCGTGCAAACCACTCGTGTCCTGTCATCAGCACATCGTCTGAAGAACTTCCACGCTAGAGAACTCCTTTGACCTGGCTTTGGTGCGTTCGGTCCCTTGCTGCATTGGGCAGTAGCAGGCGTAGTGTCTAGGGCACGGCCGCTCCGCTTCTGCACTCTGCTCCCTCTGCTGTGCTGGTGGCTCTGTGCGACCACCGCCTCTTCCTCCCAAACTACTCAGGTCATCTGCATGACCTTCATTCCATGTGGGGTCGAGGACCTCATCGTCCTCCACATCCTCTTCCACCCAGTCTTCACCCCTGCCCTCCTTGTCGGTCTCCACAATTCTGAGTGCCGCAGCAGTTGGCACCTGCGTCTCGTCATCATCGGAGACATGCTGCGATGGTCCTTCCATGTACTCCTCTTGAGAAATAAGTGGTTGGGCATCGCTGCTCTCAATCTCTTCCACTTCTGGGGCAGGGCTAGGTGGATGGCCCTGGGAAACCCTGCTGACAGTCATCAAAAAGAAGAGACTGCTGCATGACTTGGGGCTCAGACTGCTTGCCTGATTTGCAAGGGGGTAAGGTGAAAGACGGTTGGACATCGGCTGCAGGTGCCAACTCTGACCTTTCTGCAGTAGACTGGGTGGGAGACAATGTGAAGGAACTGGAGGCACTGTCAGCAACCCAATCTACTATCGCCTGTACTTGTTCTTGCCTCAACACTTGTAGAGGCGCATGATGCCCTACCAAATACTGCTGCAGGTTCTGTCGCCTACTCACACTTGAGGAAGGTGTTTCACTTGTGCGTGTAGCTGGCACAGATCGACCACGTCCTCTCCTTGCAACAGGAGCTCTACCAGCAGCACCACGACCCAGGCCACGGCCCCTATTTGACGTTCTCCTCATATTTCTGTAATTTATGATCTTGCCCTAGAAAGGTGTTTATTGACTAGCGGAACAAAACAACAACCGTATCCCACGGGTGTATCTCACAGTCAAATATGCAAAGTATGCCGCAATTTAATTTTTTTCACCCCAAAAGGGTGTATATTGAATAGCGGAATAGAAAAAAGTATATAAAAAGAAAAAAGTATATAAAAAGGTGTATCTCACACGTACCGATACAGACTATGCCGCAATGTAATTTTTTTCACCCCAAAAGGGTGTATATTGAATAGCGGAATAGAAAAAAGTATATAAAATTGGTGATTTTTCAATAGCACGTGTGAACACAGCAGTGTCTTATGTTTTATGTCACGGTCAGCAGCAGGCTATGAAGGGGGGAAAAAAAAAATTCCCCTTTTTTAAATTTGTAATTTTTAAATAGCAGATTAGAACAGCACTCTGTAGTAAAATATAGCTGAACGCTGCACACAACAGACTGATAAAAATATTTTTCTCTTACGTCCTCCGACAGTCGCCGCCCCTTCCCAAGTCTTAACCAATGGGTATTGACCTTTGCTCCGCAGGAGTAGCTAGGCACAAGATTTGTTAATAACAAAAGCTTTTAGCATAGACACACCCCTAGGGGCTGTCCCCTTAGTCAATACCTCCCTGCACCAGCATTCCCAACTCAGTTTGATCTTGCCTAGCTTAGGAGTAGCAGGCTTTCCTGTGCTGGGGCTTCAGTCTCAGCCTTCTACCCTTTTTTGATTTTATTTCAAGTATTTTTTCTTTCTTTACTAGCTGTTATTTTGTCAGCTTTAGTTTAGGGATCTTCGGATGAAGATGATCATGCGGAGCTGGGTCTCGGACTGGCCGCCCTGGATCCCAGGGCTGAGGGCCAGATGGATCCCCAGCCTGCCATCGAGCGTTCAGCTATGGTTTGCCCTGGCGCCATGAACGACCCATCCCTGTTCGCTTCAGGGATGCTGCCTGTGAGGTGGCTACCTCACTGGACGCCATTCTGAGGTCTCGTGCTTCGGTCCACTGCGTCCTGGCTGCGGCACTCCCTGTCATCCTGATAGCGGTTTGTCACTTGAGACGGCTCCCCACGCCATCCGGTACGGTAAGCACCTTCTGTGTGGGGACCATCTGTGTGGGTTTCAGTCTGTGGCTGTGTGTACCCCCATGTCTGGGTAAAAATTGCGGACTCCCTGTCAGTCTCCCTGTATGGTTTTGCATGCCTTGTGGGCTGCGAGGGGGGGCCCTCCCGCTCTGCTGTGAGTTCTATCTGGGGCAGATTGGGTGCAGACATGCTTGTGAGGCAGCCGCTGTTGCGGTCCGCCATTTTTTTGCAGAAATGCTTTAGACGGCCCTGTCCCTGTACAGCGCTGTGTTTTGGCGCCAATCGCCGCCATTTTGGTGGGCTGCGCTCCTTCGAGCACATGTCGGCGCCATTTTCTTGTAGCCTCGATCCCTCAGCCGAGCGGCCATTTTTGCGGAGCCTTCATAGGCTATATAAGTCAGCCGGTTATTGCATCACTTCCTCTTTCTCTGGGACAGTGATCGGTGGCAGCAGCCTGTTTGTGCTCTCTCCAGATTTTTCCTTCATTGTCCTGTCATTCCTTGCTCAGTGTTCTCTATCCCTGCGGGATCGGTGCATACAGTAGTGTACGGTGGGCTGCGCTCGCCGTGGTGTTAAAGGGACAGTACCCTTTTTTTCCTTTCATTGCTGTGGGCATGGATTCTCAGAATAGCAAGTTTCCCCCCGCCCTGGTGGGGGACCAGGGGGCTGCTGCACCCCCCGAGGGGGCTGATCTGGCCACGGTAGTGGCATCATTGGTGTCTCAGGTGCATATGCTGATGGCTGAACGATCCGCAAAAAGGGCCAGGTAATCCATTTCCTCTGATTCAGAGGGCGATGTGGCTGCTGTGGCTGGCGTGCCCTTCTCAGGGTCTCGCTCATCTCTGGACCCTATGGGGTCTGAGGGGGAGGCGGAGGTGGAAGGGGTTGATGTTTCTCCCCCTGGCTCGCCTGAAGAGCTTGCACTCATGGATGAGCTGATTGCCTCCATTAAAGATACGTTGCACCTGGAGGATGAGCCCACTGCTCCTGCTAGGGTGTCCTCCTTTGGGAAGCAAAGGACCCGCAAATCGGCGCAGGTTTTTCCCTGCCCTGCTGAATTTCACCATACTGTTAATGAGCAGTGGCGCAATTTAAAGAAGCCCTTTACAGTGCCGAATAAGTTTAAACTGCTTTATCCATTTGCGCCATCCATCGACGAGCGTTGGTGTGTGGCGCCTCAGGTGGATCACGCGGTAGCCGTTTTAAACAAAGCTACTGCGATTCCTTCTGAGGATACCCCGGTTTTCTGGGACCCTACGGACAGGAGGTTGGAGTCTCTTGCCCGTCATGCCTATATGGTTGCTGGTTCTATGCTGAAACCTATTTTTGCTTCGGTTATGGCGGCCCAGGCGGTTGCCGATTGGACGAAGGTGCTCAGGCGCACCCTGGTGGCTGATTCGGCTCCGCCTACCACATTGGCCATGGTGGATCAAATCCATCAAGGCGTCATGTACTTGTGTGATGCGGACTTGAATTTAGCTCCTTTGGCTGCACGCCTGTCTGGCGTGGCGGTGCTCAACCGTCGCCTGATATGGCTGAAGAATTGGTCGGTGGACCAATCTTCTCGCAAGACGTCGGCCGATTTTCCCTATGTGGGATCTCGCCTTTTTGGCGAGGCTTTGGATACTCTGATTAAGGGTGTTATTGGGGGCAAGAGTATTCTCCCCAGAATCCCAAGCACAAATCTTTCCGTGGCAAACGGAATTCCTCGTTTAGGCCCTCCCAGGGGTCCTTTCGTGCCTTCGGTCACAATCCAAGGGCAAGCCCTTCAAGGGCCAGGGCTCCCAGAAGAAGCCGTGGGCGGGTAAGCAAAAATCCGGCCAGTCCGGTTCGACAACCCACGCCAGTTCCGCCTGAAGGGGCGCCCTCACCCGTTTCTGGGGTAGGGGGACGTCTGCGCGGTTTCCTCCAACCTTGGCTGATCCGCATTCAGGACAGATGGGTTCAGGAAATCGTTCGATCTGGTTACAAGATCGAATTTCTCTCTCGGCCAGCGGGCAGATTTTTTCCCTCAAATCTTCAGCTGTCTCCGGAGCGTTTTGCAGGATCTGCATCTGGCGGTGCGGGATCTGCGGGCCCAAGGAGTGGTGGTCCCGGTGCCTCATCGGGACAGGTTTCGGGGATTTTACTCCAATCTGTTCACTGTGCCCAGAAAGGAGGGCAAGGTGCGTCCGATTCTGGATTTGAAAGCTCTGAACCGCTTTGTGCGGGTTCGCAAGTTCCACATGGAATCCCTGCGCTCAGTGGTGGCTGCCCTGAGTCCGGGGGAGTTCATGGCCTCCATCGATCTGAAGGATGCGTACCTACACATCCCCATCTTCGAGGGTCATCAACGGTACCTTCGTTTCACCATTGCGGAGGAACACTACCAATTCGTGGCGTTACCTTTCGGTCTCACTTCGGCTCCGCGGGTTTTTACCAAGGTGCTGGCGCCGGTCCTGGCCCTGTTGCGGGCACAGGGCATTGCGGTCTTGGGGTATCTGGAAGATCTCCTCATACGGTCCAATGCCAGCCAGAGCCTGATGGCCGACCTGTCCACCACGGTGTCCACCACGGTGCAGATGCTGCAAGAGCAAAAAGCTCGTCCCTCCGGACATGCATGAGATGTCTGGGGTTGATGGTCTCAGCCTTCGAGGCGATTCCCTTTGCCCAGTTTCACACGCAGGGTCTCCAGGCGGAGATTCTGGTCAAGTGGGACGGGCGTCCGCAGTCCTTGGATCTGCGGATCTCGTTGAGTCACCGCACCAGACAGAGTCTTCTGTGGTGGCTCTAGTCCCCGACGGTGTCGGGGGGCAAGTCTTTCTGTCCGTTGTTGTGGATGGTAGTCACCATGGATGCCAGCCTGTCGGGCTGGGGTGGTGTCCTGGGCGTTCTGTCCGCCCAGGGTACTTGGTCGGAGGAGGAGTCCTCCCTTCCGATCAACATTCTGGAATTGCAAGCTATAAAGCTTTGCCTTCGGCATTGGTCGGAACGGCTTCAGAGCCGTCCAGTTCGGGTCCAGACGGACAATGCCACCGCGGTGGCCTACATCAACGATCAAGGGGGCACCAGGAGTGCCCGAGCGGCTCGGGAAGTGGCCGACATTCTGTCTTGGGCCGAGACGCACGTCCCGGCGATAACGGCAGTTCACATTCCGGGGGTGGAGAACTGGCAGGCAGACTATCTGAGTCGCCAGACCCTGGACCAGGGAGAATGGTCCCTTCACCCGGATGTCTTCCAGATGTTGTGCGCGAAGTGGGGTTCCCCAGATGTGGACCTGTTCACGTCTCGTCTAAACAACAAGGTGGAAAGGTTCGTGGCAAGGACGCGCGATCCTCAGGCGGACGCGTTAGTGGCGCCCTGGCATCAGTATCGTCTGATGTATGCCTTTCCAACGATTCAGCTGCTGTCCAGGCTCCTTCGCAGGTTAGCCTCGGAACCGCACACAGTGATTCTGGTGGCACCGGACTGGCCTCGCCGGTCTTGGTACGCAGACCTCGTCAATCTGGCAGTCGACGCTCCGTGGCGCCTGCCGCTTCGAGAAGACCTTCTGTCTCAAGGGCCGATATTCCATCCTGCTTTACGGTCGCTGGCTTTAACGGCCTGGCTGTTGAAAGCCAGGTCCTGAAGGACAGGGGTCTCTCCCCTGAGGTCATTCCCACTTTGATCAAGGCTAGAAAAGCCTCTTCGGGAAAGATTTACTACCGTACTTGGAAAGCATACTTTGCCTGGTGTGAGTCCCGGGGGTTTTCCCCTCGCTCATACTTGGTGTCCAGAGTGTTGGCTTTCCTCCAAACTGGAGTGGACCAGCGTTTGGCGCTGGCCACGATTAAGGGCCAGATTTCTGCGCTGGCCGTTCTTTTTCAGCGCCCTGTGGCGTCAAACTCGTTGATCCGCACCTTTGTTCAAGGGGTGCGCCATTTGGCCCCTCCACGGAGGGAGCCTTTGCCTCCATGGGACTTGAACCTGGTTCTGTCCGCATTGCAAAATGCTCCCTTTGAAAAGATCAGGGAGATCTCGTTGCCTCTGTTGTCCAAAAAGGTGGCCTTTTTGGTGGCGATCACGTCGGCTCGCAGGGTGTCGGAGCTGGCGGCTTTGTCCTGCAGCTCTCCCTCTCCCTGCGGATTCCCTCTTTGTCCTTCCTGAGGGACCTCGGAAGGGCATGGCGGCGTCGGCCGCGACTATCGCCAAATGGATTAGACAAACCATTGTGCAGGCCTATGCCTTGAGGGGGAGGGTTCCTCCCTTCCCTGTAAAAGCGCACTCTGCCAGGTCTTTGAGTACGTCTTGGGCTTTCCGGCATCAGGCTTCTGTGGCCCAGGTGTGTAAGGCGGCGACTTGGTCGTCCGTTCACACCTTCTCAAAGTTCTATAAGGTGGATGTTCAGGCATCAGCCGATGCCTCCTTTGGCCGTAAAGTTCTCAGTGCGGCAGTGCCTTAGGGACCCTTGTTTTTGGGTCCTTGGCTGTGGGGTGTTTTGCCCCTGGGTTACTTGTTTTTTTCCTGGGTTGTTGCTCCTGTTGAGCACGTTTTCCTGTTGCCCAGTTGGTTCTCTTACTGTGTGTAAGGTTCCTTTCTCTGATGTGGGTACTGCGTTGCTTTTTCTGCGGCTGCGTCTCCCACCCCTCAGGTCTACACTGCTTTGGGACATCCCATTGGTGAAGACTTGGGAAGGGGCGGCGACTGTCGGAGGACGTAAGAGAAAACTGAATTTTTGTAAAATCTTACCGTAAAATTCCTTTCTCTGAGTCCTCCGACAGTTGCCGCCCCCCGCCCCTCTTTTGGGGTTTTTTTGTGTACTCTTACTGCTATGCTACCAAACTGAGTTGGGAATGCTGGTGCAGGGAGGTATTGACTAAGGGGACAGAACCTAGGGGTGTGTCTATGCTAAAAGCTTTTGTTATTAACAAATCTTGTGCCTAGCTACTCCTGCGGAGCAAAGGTCAATACCCATTGGTGAAGACTTGGGAAGGGGCGGCGACTGTCGGAGGACTCAGAGAAAGGAATTTTACGGTAAGATTTTACAAAAATTCCGTTTTTTTTTTTCTCCCTCCTCCTCCTCCTCAGTGGGCTCAAGTGAGGGCAAAAAGATTGTTCACTGCACCACCCCCCACACAGCAAAATCTATGTAGATCGCTAACGGACGATTGTTCTGTCCTGTGTCTCCTAATCTCTCCCTGCCTACACTCTCCAGCCTGTCCCTAAAATGCTTTTATATCTTTCCCTGCCTACACTCCGACCTGTCCCTGCATTCTTTTCAGGCACAATGTTTTTTTTCCTGTCTGTCCCTAATCCGCAGCAGCCAGCACCGTTGTGTGTGCTCTCTCCCTACACTAGAACAGACTGACGCACAGCACTCTGTGTCCCTAGCTTATAAAGACCTGGGTCACATGCTTCAGCTGGCCAATCACAGCCATGCCCTTAGTAGGCATGGCTGTGATGGCTTCTATGGCTTACCAGTTAAACGCTTGTTGATTGGCTGTTGAAAGCCCGCCATTAAAACGCACCATTACATACAAAACGGGAAATACAATTACCAAACACGGATTTTAAACCCGAACATACAGTAAAGTTTTCGGGTCCGTGTCCGGGTAACAAAAATCCAATTATCTGGTACAGACCTGAATAATACAGTCCGTGTTCGCTCAACACGAGACGCATGGCTGGAAGTAGTAAGGAACACTGTTTAACTCAAATGAGAAGGAGGATGTTGCACATACTTGTTGAGGCTAAACATGTAAATCAGGCAGTGTGCAACGATATCCTTAGGGAGTTTAGAGAGTTTTGTGATTTGGCTGATCTTCAGGTAAAGTTCAGGAAATTTGACCCCAAAACTGCTCGAGTGGACACCCTGCTGTATGAGACAATGGGAACAAAACCATCACTTTCTAGAGTGTGGAATGTGGTGAAGCTTCTTCTTGTGTTATCACATGGTCAGGCAAGCGTCGAAAGAGGTTTTTCAATCAACAAAGAATTAATAGTTGAGAATCAGAGGGAAAGATCTCAGAGGCTCATTGTTGACCATGTCAGATCTGTAGGGGGCATAACCAAGGTAGAAATCACAATGGAGCTGCTCCTTTCAGCTGCAGGAGCCAGGCAGAAGTACCATGGGTACCTGGATGAAGAAAAGAGAAAGAAAGAACAAGCTGTTGACTTAAAGAGGAAGGATTTCACAGATGAGCTGGAAGATTTGATAAAAAAAGAGGGCCAGGATGGAGGCGGACATTTGTGCTCTCGAGAAATCAGCGGATGAATATGCTGAAAAGGCTGAATCTTCAGGCAATCTGACCTTTATCAGCAAATCCAACAGTTTCCGCCGTACTGCAAAAGAAAAGAGAGATTCTCTGCTGAAAATTGTAAAACAGATTGATGAGAAGCTTTCAGAAATGAAAAATTAAATGGTGTTGACTGTTTTTTGGCAATGTTTAACTACTTGCCGCCCGCCCGCCGTCAATTGACCATTATCCTGGGAAGACGTCATATGACGTGATCCCAGGATACAGGGCAGGCGCGCGATCCCCCCACCCCCCGTCACCGGCAGGGGGGAAACAGCCAATGGGCGTGGCTGTTTCCCACGTGATCGGCTGTGTTCCAATGACACAGCCGATCACAATGGAGGCGCCCGGGAGATGACCGCGCATGCGCGATCGGGAGCGCGCAGCGCGGTCATGTTGTCGGTGGCACTGTGTTCCGTAGGAACACAGCTGTCACCGGCAGTAGTAAACAGTCACTGACAGTGACTGTTTACTATGTCATCGGCTGTGAATCCATTCACAGCCGATCACAAAATGTAAACAAAGAGCAGTAACTCACTGTTACTAGCTCTTCTCCCCTCATACAGCTTCCAGTATGAGGGGAGAGGAGCTAGAAATAGTGAGTTACTGCTCTGTGAACCTGCAAAAGTAAAATCACACTGATAAACTTGTCCCCACACAGTCCTCAGCCCCCCCCCCAATATAACCTGTCACCCAACAGTCACCTCATCAGCGCCCAGAAATTGACACCCATAACGTTCACATGTGTTCCTTACTACTTCCGGAAATCATTGCAAATTGCGGGACGCCTGTGCGTTGCCAGTTTTTTGCAATAGCACCCCAAATGCTGTGCGATGTTGACGCCATTTCCGCCTGCCGAATCGCGGTAACATCGCGCAAACATCGCATGGCGCCCAAAAAAGGTACAAGAGCTTCTTTGGGGCGTCATGCGTTGTTTGCGTGATGTTACCTCGATTCGGCAGGTGGAAATCGCAGCAACATCGCACAGCATTTGGGGTGCTATTGCAAATCACAGGAGTCCCGCCATTTGCAATGATTTCTGGATCGCGGGCGGAATCGCAGTGATTCTGCCCATGATCGCTACGCTCACATGTGGACATAGCCTAAAGTTCACCGGTCACCAGAGACTGCCATCAGTACCGCCGTGCACCATCGCCCGTCGCCTGTCACCCCATCAATCATCGTCACCTGTCACCCCATCAATCATCGTCACCTGTCACCCCATCAATCATCGTCACATGTCACCCCGTCGGTGATTGTCATCTGTCACCCCATCAATCATCGTCACTTGTCACCTCATCAATCATCGTCACCTGTCACCCCATCAGTCATCGTCACCTGTCACCCCCATCAGTCATCGTCACCTGTCACCCCCATCAGTCATCGTCACCTGTCACCCCCATCAGTCATCGTCACCTGTCACCCCCATCAGTCATCGTCACCTGTCACCCCCATCAGTCATCGTCACCTGTCACCCCCATCAGTCATCGTCACCTGTCACCCCCATCAGTCATCGTCACCTGTCACCCCCATCAGTCATCGTCACCTGTCACCCCCATCAGTCATCGTCACCTGTCACCCCCATCAGTCATCGTCACCTGTCACCCCCATCAGTCATCGTCACCTGTTTGCCATATACATGCAATCACTTACTGACCGCCTAACGACTATATGCGTCGGCCATTAAAAGCTAAATACTGCGGTTATGGCAGCAGATAGCCCCCATAACCCTGGTATTTTTTGAAACGGCGGGCGGACGGCTTTCAGATAAGGGTGGTCCCAGTGGCGGATTCGCCGCGGAATTACCCTTACGGTGCAGGGGAAGAGGTGCCCCCCTCCTGCCGCGTCCCAGACGTTTTCCCAGCTTACCGGACCCGCTGGCAGCGGGGAAAACTATCCGGTCCCGGATCCTCAGACAGGAAGTCGAGTGAGGGCAAGATGGCCCTCACTCGACTCTATGTTCTTGGAATACCGGAGCTATGTCAAAAGACGTTGCCTAGCAACCGGTTTAAAGGGCCGCTTTTTTTTTTTCTTTTTTCTTTTTTTTCCTCTTTACAATTTTTTTTTTTTTTTCTTTTTTAGTGTAGTTGTGAGGTGTGAGGTCTTTTTGACCCCAGATCTCACAATAAAGAGGACCTGTCATGCCTATTTCTATTACAAGGGATGTTTACATTCCTTGTAATAGGAATAAAAATGATCAAAACATTTTTTTTTTTAAACTGTGTAAAAATAAAAAAATAATAAATAAAATAAATAGGAAAAAAAAATTAAAGCGCCCTGTCCCCGTTAGCTCGTGCGCAGAAGCAAACGCAAGTCCCGCCCACATATGTAAACGGTGTTCAAACCATACATGTGAGATATCGCCGCGATCGTTAGAGCGAGAGCAATAATTTGAGCCCTAGACCTCCTCTGTAACTCTAAGCTAGTAACCTGCAGAAATTTTTAAAATGTTGCCTATGGGGATTTTTAAGTACCAATGTTTGGCGCCATTCTGTGAGCATGCACAATTTTGAAGCATGACATGTTGGGTATCTAATTACTCGGCGTAACATTATCTTTCACATTATGGAAAAAAATTGGGCTAAATTTACTGTTTTCTTATTTTTTAGTTCGAAAAAGTGAATTTTTTTTCAAAAAAATCGCATTTGGAAGACTGCTGCGCAAATATGGTGTGATAAAAAATATTGCAACAATTTCCATTTTATTCTCTAGGGTCTCTGCTAAAAAAATATATATAATGTTTGGGGGTTCCAAGTAGTTTTCTAGCAAAAAAAAATGATTTTAGCTTGTAGACACCAAGTGTCAAAAATAGGCCCAGTCTTAAAGTGGATAAATGGACAACTTTGTGTAAAGCGCTACTTGGATGTTAGGCCTATGTATGTGGCCAGGCTGTGAAAAAGTGTTACACATGTGGTATCGCCATACTCAGGAGGAGTAGCAGAATGTATTTTGGGGTGCAATTTTTGCTATGTACATGCTATGTGTTAGAAATATTGCATAAATGGACAGCTTTGTGTAAAAAAAAATGTGTTTTCATTTTCTTTCCACATTTTCCAAAAACTTGTGGAAAAAAATGACATATTCAAAAGACTCATTATGCCTCAAAAATTATACGTTGGGCTGTTTGCTTTCCAAAATGGGGTCATTTTATGGGGGTTTCCATTTTCCTGGTGCTCCAGGGCCTTCAAAAGTGCGATAGGTTGTCAGGAAATTATATGTGTAATTTATGCTCCTAGAATGCCGGACGGTGCTACTTGGATGTTAGGCCTCTGTATGTGGCCAGGCTGTGAAAAAGTCACACGTGGTATCGCCATACTCAGGAGGAGTAGTAGAATGTGTTTTGGGGTGTAGTTGCAAGTATACATGTGCTGTGTGAGAGAAATAACCTGTTAATACGGCAATTTGTAAAAAAAAAAAAAAAAATCTTCATTTTGCAAAGCATTGTGGGAAAAAATTACAACTTCAAAAAACTCACCATGCCCCTTATTAAATACTTTGGAATGTCTACTTTCCAAAAAGGGGTCATTTGGGGGGTATTTGTACTTTCCTGACTTTTTAGTGTCTCAAGAAATGAGATAGGCCTTCAGTACATCAGGTGTGATCAATTTTCAATGATTCGCACCATAGCTTGTGGACTCTATAACTTTCACAAAGACCAAATAATATACACTTACTTGGGTTATTTTTACCAAAGATAAGTAGCAGTATAAATTTTGGCCAAAATTTGTGAAGAAAAATGACTAATTTGCAAAATTTTATGACAGAAACAAAGAAAAATGCGTTTTTTTTTCACAATATTTTCAGTCTTTTTTTATTTATAGCACAAAAAATAAAAAACCCAGTATTGATCAAATACCATCAAAAGAAAGCTCTATTTGTGTGAAAAAAAGGACACAATTTTTGTATGGGTACAGTGTTGCATGACTGAGTAATTCTCAGTCAAAGCGTGAGAGCGCTGAAAGCTGAAAATCGGTCTGGGCAGGAAGGGGGTGAAAGTGCACTGTAGGCAAGTGGTTAAGTTAACATGTTAGCGCCGGTTCACACTACCGCGACGCTACTTCCCGGGGGGACCTCCGAGATCGCGGTGCGAGCAGCGTGCCGCGACCTCGGAGTGGCCGCCACGGACTTCATAACATTGAAGTCTATGGCGGTCGCCTCCTGGTCGCCCCAAAGAACCTCCGTACCCTTTTTCTAGCTCGGAGCGGCTTGTGTCGCTCCTATTAGAACGGGTCCACAGCTTCCCTATGGGAGGCGACCTGTGAGGCGACCAGGTCGCCCTAGTGTGAACCGAGGCTTAAAGACTGTTATCTGGTCAATTCATGGCACTTTAAGTTCAGAACAGTTTTGCTGGACACCTATTTTTTAGTTGCTTCACCTTGATTGTTATATCTCCTGTGGATTACGTTAATCCATTTCTAAGCGATTCTCAGGGTTTACGTTATGAAACGTTGTTACTGTGCAAGCGTTATTTAAATAAATATTTCATATTCCACTGTACACTACAAAGCTTGTCATTTATATTAGTAAAAATATGCTGGGTGTGACATAGATTTTCTTATTTAACATGTATACATAGACATTTCATGAAACATTAGGTCCTGAATCTTTATGTGAAGTCATGGAATAGTCATGGAATTTTATTGGTGAAAATGTATATGAACCCTGCTAGCAGAGGTAGCAGTGCTTTAGATTAGGGATGCACCGATATATTGGCCGCCAATAATTTTCAGCCGAAAATAGGGTTACAGGCGGTCCCCGGGTTACGAACAAGTTAGGGACTATAGTTTTGTTCTTAAGTCGAATTTGTTTGTAAGTCAGAACAGGTACAATTTTAAGGTGTAGCCCCAGCCAAAAGAATAATTTTTAAGTTTTTTGGATAGCATAGGGAAGGGTTACGACCCCTGTATTATTTGTTTTGCTGTCTGTGCCCCAGTTCAGAAGTTTTCACCTCACTTTCTGTCCCTATCTATGACAACTGGATTTTGAAAGTTTTGGGTTGTTGTGGAAACAAGGATTAGTGATAAAGCTTCAGTGGAGACACCTTTTTCCCATGAAAACCCTTACAGGAGTGAATTTCTCTTCCTAGGGGTAGATTTCTCCTCACTTCCTGTTGTCTACCTCTGTTTGTAAGTAGGAGTCGTTTGTAAGTCGGATGTTTGTAACCCGGGGACTGCCTGTATAGTCATTTAAATTGATATTAATGACAAAATGTAATGTAATACAATTGTATATAATAATTATATTTATTTTTTTTGGTGCAAAGTGCATCCTGAATTTTCGGTTTGGGTACCAGAATTTTCATTCTGATGCACTACTACTTTAGATCTCACACTGCATAAATGCAGCTATGACACTGTAGGCACAGACAAAGCTAGGCATGTTCTCTCACCAGGAAATGCACTCCTGCTTTTCAGGGGATGATCAAGACAAAGGGTGTGTGTGTGTATATATATATATATATATATATATATATATATATATATATATATATATATATATATTTCAGGTGATTTGGCGCAAGTAATATTTCTAAATGTTGACTATAACCTAGCACATCTTAATATTTCCGGTCACTTAGTAACCTTTTTTGGGTTCAATTCCACTTTGATTTTCACTTGTGTTTAACTGCTAGTACAGTATGGGTCCTAACTAAAGTTTACTATTGCTAAAGGCAAGGTTCAGACCATTTGCGTGTTGGGAATATTCGCTAAAATCGCATGCTTTTCCAACACGCACAGAAAGTTGCTGCAGTTTACCAGATGTTTGTCAGTGCCATTAATCATTAATGGCAGCCTCAGGCATTTGCAAATGCTCGTGTTGTTTTTTTTTTTTTTTCCTCGCATGCACCAAACTACATGGTGCCACAGCACCATGCAGTTCAGTGTAGCACATTTTTTGAAAAGATTGCATACTTTTTTCCCATGTTTCTCATGTAGGGCAGCACTTTGAAATTAATGGGCTGCCCTATATGTTATGTGCAAAAATAAGCCAGCACTTGGTAGCACCTGTAGGTGTAAACCAAGCTTAATAGTGAGAAATGTATCCTGTGTATGCCTTAGTGCTAATGTGGTGTTTTTTTTCTTTTTTTGTGCCTTTTCTTTAGGAATTGTTTAATCGCATGATCACAGAAGAAATGGAAATGAAAGATAGGATTGAAAAAAGTATTCACCTGTGCAAAAAGGAATTAAAGACTCTGTGCTATGAGTTATCATTAGAGGAGTACAAGGTGAGAAATAGATATTGACACTCTACGAACTTGGGATTTTTTTTTTTCTCTTTATTACATTCATTTTTGGTCATTTTTCAGGTGGATGAATGTATGACTATTCTTCAGATTGAGAGAGATCTAAGAGTGAGATTAGAGCTTCTTATGAAACACAAGAATGAACGTCTTGAGGAACTGAGGCTTCTACAAAAAGAAGACCAAGAACTATGTTCTGATCTTTGTGTTACTCCATATTATATACCATCAGGGACCATACCAAGTCATCAACAGCTAGAAGAGCTCAAAGAACACATTAGGGTTCAGTCTGAAGAAAAGGTAAAATGACATATAGATTACATTTTGACAATAGGGAATATGGTTTTATGTAACTTTACATTTTGATATGTTTGTAATATGTATCAGCCAATGGACTGTGTGAACTGTTCTATTTTTTTTTCATGTATCAATGAAATATGATATACAGGAAAGTCTTATCTTTTTACGTTAGAAAAAACGCCTTGAGGCTTTTTCATCACTTCGAGCAGAAATCCGACAGTGTTTAGATGAAATAGGGCGACAGCCTGAAAATTCCCTAGAGCGGGATGCCATCTGTGAGGATGAAGAGGCTTTTTTTCTCACACCACAGAATATTAAAGCTCTTCGGGTTTTAAAAGAACAGGTAAGTCCCTTAAAGGTGCAGTAGATAGATGTCTAGTACAGTGATGAGGAATTTTGGCACCCCAGATGTTTTGGAGCTACATTTCCCATGATGCTCAACTACACTGCAGAGTGCATGATTAGCATGGGAAATGTGGTTCCAAAACATCTGGGGTGCCAACGTTTGCCATCACTGGTCTAGTAGAAGACCTCACCCCTGTTTCTGCCTATTTTGTCTAACAAGTATAGTTTTAGCTTAAAAATGCAAATCTGAACGGTTAGTAAAATATAAACCTAAAGCTACTTGTTTATTAAAAAGAAAACCTCTTGGCTACCGTTTTTATATCCCACTAACCTAATGTAGAACTTCCCGCACACAATCGCACGTGTGCTTGCTTACTTCTCTAGAACGGTGGCAACCTCTTTCCTTGCTTGCATGCTTGGGCCCAAAATCTCCTGCATTGGCCAAGTCTGTGTAGTCTCTTTCCACAGACTTACCTGTACTTTAGAGATGCTTTAAATACAGCCTCATTTGAATCTAATAGGAGGTAACTGCAAGGTGAGGCCAGCTCTAAGGATTTTAAGATTTAAAAATGTATATTTCTCCCTTTACCTTCCAGGATGGCAACACATGAGAGATGAGAGCCTCCACCCTACAGGAAACACAATCAGTTCACAGCTATTAAAAGGCCCCACCCTTCCCCTTGTCCCTCAGTATTGATTGTTTCTCCCACAGCGAAACATTTATTTTTTCTCTGACCAGAAGACCTAGAGAGTCAGATGGTACTCCTGTGAGGCAGGTTCAGGATCGCCGGTGAGGTCCGCACTTTACCTACACGCCTTTTGAGCTTCTCACAGGTCGCCTCTTGTGGCACAGGCAAGTCGGACACAGCGTGGTGGTCCCTCTGCTTGTTGCCCCACTCAGCAGCTCGGGTCTCCTCCTGTACTCCCCTGCAAACAATGGGCACCATGCTGTGAATGGTCGGCCGCATATCAGCTGCGATGAGGGGAGCTTCCCGTCTGAACAGGGAAGAGGCCGAGCACACACAGCGTGACCCGGTAGTGTCTGTAAGGCCCAGAGGAGACGCCGGACCCGCATAGTGGCTGGAAAGTAACATGCTCTTCAGCTACCAAGAGTCAGAAAGCTGCTAAGAGGGTAAACTCCATCTGGACCCACCTCATGGAGGAGGAGGCTGGAAAGAAGGCACAGTTTGGCTGCAGGCAACAGAAAATCGGGGCCAGGTAAGGGCCTTTTCTGAAGTGAGTTCAGAAAATGGCATGAATGCCTTAGTGGGACATCAGAAGAGGAGAAAGGCTGCCTGCTACCCCCGACCCCCTTTCAAAAAAAGGTAAGATACCAGAAGGTGTGTGTGTATGCTGCTACTGCAGCGTGAAGCACACAGCCTAACTTTTCAGCTCCCCAGTTGGGACAGCAACTTGGCAGGGGGTGAGTTTGGCTGCTATCCTCATGTGACCTTGAAGATAGTAAAGCAAGCCCTGTGGCTGTGGTAAAGAGGAAAAAAACTGGTGAGTACTTCCTTTTGCCTTGGTAGCTTAGCAGCATTATCCCTTATAGCAGCCCAGGTGGCTTCTTGGGCTTAGACATAGTACTCCCTTCCTTAATGATGTTGCTACTATCCTTTCCCTTAGGCCTGGGAAAAAATAACCCAGAAGCTTCAGCTAGACCAATGTCCACAGCTTCCTTTTAACTCAGAAAATGCTGTGGTTATTGCAACATTGTTGCCAGTCTCTCACTATAAACCCTATTGTACATCAATAAGGGTGAATCTAGTGAAGGGGTGACACCTGTTAGACACAAAGAGTCTTTCAGGCTATTTCTGCCACTAAACAAGTTGGACATCCCTAAAGGGTTAATCAAAAGGGATGTAAGGTGGTCTGCAGGAACCTGGAGATTCCAAGAGTAATACCACAGATTTTTCCCTGGTCAGTAGTGCGCACCAGATAATCTGAATATATTGGGCCAGCTGCTATGTTTCTGGCACATATCTCCAAGATGGTTCATTTAGGGCTCTTTCACATGGTCCGCCTCCGTAGGCGGATCCGTGCTGCTCAGCTGGGGATCGTAAACACAGATCCCCGCTGAGCAGGAAGGTGACTCTCCCTCTCCGCTCTGTGAGCGGGGAGGGAGGTGTCAGAGCCCCATGCATATCTATGGGGGAATCTGATGAGAGCGGACCGCCTGTCCGCTCTCATCCGATCCTCTGGACGGATGGAAAATAGGGTTTCCATCCGCCCGGATTTCACGGATCGGATGCGAATGGCAGCGCGTGTCAGCGGACATGTCACCACTGACATCCGCTGCCCCATAGGGATGCATGGGGGATCCGATACACCTAAAAAAACTGACAGGCGGATCTGATCGGATCGCTCGTGTGAAAGGGGCCTTAGAATCTTCTTGCTCTTTAAAGCCTGCCTCCCAAGTTTTTCCACATATGGTGGAGAGACACAGTAAGGGGGGGGTACCTTTTTGGGGAACATTTTCTTCTTATGGGGTTGCTTGCTATGTGTAACATCTTAACAAGCTCCAACCTATTTCCTCCTTACATGGCTGCTAGATCAGTTGGTGTGTAAGAGTTATTTGCCCACCCCTTGAGGAACTAGAAACATAAGGTTTTTCTGCAACCCTGATTGAGGGTTTTCTGGGTGCAAACCTCTATTCAAGAGCTACATATACTAACCTGTATTTAATGTTTGCTTGTTAAGACCTTCAGGTGTCTGCCTCCAAGCTAAGATCGTGTCCACCTCTTCCTGAGGCTGACTTAATTGATCTCCAGGTCTGTGCTCATTAAGATCTTAGATACTGGGAGCTGTGGGCTAACTACACCTACTCATACTTATGCAATGATAGGTAAATAGCTATTAGTTCTGTGGTGTATGCACCCACCTTAGACTTCCATTATTTGTGTAGCACCCTCCTAGGTAGGTGCTAGAGAGAGTATAGTTTTTGGCTCTGTCTGCCTATCAGAGGAGCAGCAGGCTAATTCTATATTGCTTTCTGCTTAACAGAGCAGGGTCTGTGAGTTGGGTCTGCTCATGGTGCTCAGTGTGTGATTCATCTGGTCTAGGTAGTGTTTCAGACTGGTCCATTAGGGAGGCATATTGGACAGTGACAGAAACCAGGCCAATGGGTGCACAGGTTTTGATACAGCCTCAGTGATTGGCACAGACTGGTTGTCTTGGTGCATTCTGGGGTGTGGTATAAAAGCCAGGAGCACATGTGCTTCAGGATTTTTGGCTGGTGAGCAGAGTCCCAGAAGGAGGGTGGCGGCTGCCTCCTCTGTAGCAGGTGGCATGTGGTCACAGGCAGTCGGCCTGGGGACCAGAAGGAAGGAGCTAAACCCAGAGGTACAGGAGAACTAACTGGAGGGGTTGAGACACTGGACACCATGGAAAAACAGTATCGTGAGTACAGGGGATCGTGTCTAAGGGCCTGACCTGAGAGGGGGCCACCCCAAGTAGTATAGTCAGAGGAATGGTGTCAACTGGTGGAGTGAAAGGGGGTGCTAGGCGAGTACCCTGAAGTTAGTTTCTCAATCAAGTCATCTACTCAAAGACTTGATCCTAAAATTAATCTAGTGGCGAGGTGAATCTGCAGCTTGGCTGCATCTACAAACAGGAGTCCTAATCTTTTGTAAATAGTTCAATTCTGGAGTATCCCACTCTTCCCTTTCCTATCCCTAGTTAAAATAAAAACAAAAAAAACTACTACAACCCCTAGACTGTTTATTGACTGAGCCAGGAAGAGAAGAGTTAAATTGTGTATGCTTCAGTTGCTAACTGTAACCCAGGGGGATCCCAAGGTGCACATCCCAGTAGTCCTCAAGGAGGCAGTGCTACATTTGGAACTACCTTAGTTCTGCTCTGGTGGATGAAGGTTTAGTATCTAGAGTCCAAACTATGCCTTTGATAGATTTTGCCCTCTGCTGGCTGTTTCTTAATTGAATTCACCATGACTCTTACTTTGTCTTGTCTGGATGCGTATCAGAAACACACAATGTGGCCTTTTTTTTTTTTTTTTTAATCTATTCTGGGTGTTTTGCTGCTCATCAGAAATACACAACACTAAGTTCTGTCTTTTTTTCTTGGTTGATTTGCCTTGTTGAGGATCAGAAATACACAACATTGAAGCTTATTTTGTGTCTTTTCTGTTTATTTTGACTATGTGACTCTTTTGCTTACTAGAAATACACCACATTGAAAGTTGTGTGTGTCTTTCTATTATACCTTATTTTTCTGTACATTAGAAATGCACAACATTGAAGTTGTTAGTAACATTTCTGTTTACATAGCTGTACCCAGGCTGCTAAATCGGAAACGCACAACATTGCTGTTGGGTACCTACTCTGTTACTAATCAAAATGCACAACATTTACATTTTGTTAGTAACGTCTGTTGGTCATATGGCTGTACCCGGGCTGCTAAATCAGAAACGCACAAAGGTTGCTAGTGTCATTTCTGTTAGGACTACATTGTTACTAATCAAACTGCACAACTTTAAAATTTTGTTGGTAACATTTCTGTTACATGGCTGTACCATGTTACTATTCAGAAATGTGCAACATTTAGGATTGCTAGTGACATTTCTGTTAGGACTACAGTTTTTTTTACTAATCAAGGTGCACAACTTTTAAATTTTATTACATGGCTATACCATGTTACGATTTAGAAATGCACAACATTAAAGATGGCTAGTGACATTTCTGGTATGAGTACCCTGTTACTTATTAAGTTGCACAACTTTTACATTTTGTTAGTAACATTTATGTTAAAGAAAAAAAAAATGCACAGCATTGAAGTTTAGTTAGCGACTTTTTGTTGATCTTATGACTGTACCCTGTTCCTAATCAAATATGACGTTGGCAGTGTCTTTGTGTCGTATGTCTATACCTTGTTGCTAATTAGAAACGCTCAACATGACATTGTTAGTTTTTCTTTTATGACTGTACCTTGTTGACAATCAGAAATGCACAACATGGGAAGTTTTAGTGTCTTTCTGATATAATACCTTGTGGCTTATCAGAAATGCACAAACTTGAAATTTGTAGCTTTTCTGTTAATTTTGGTTATGACTGTACCTTGTCTGGCATCAGCAATACACAGCACTGAAGTTTGTGTCCCTTCTGTCTTTATGTTGGTTATATTGCTGATCTTACTACACTTCAAAAATACACAGCATGGCTGTTTGTTTCTTTTCTGTTTTTACATTTGGCTGCGCATCTGAATACTCAACTGTGAAGACGGTTTGTGTCTTCCTATTTATATTATATAGCCCTAGCTTATTGCACTTTTAAAATACACAACATTGAAGTTTGTTGTCTTTTCTAGGTTGGTCTATCAAGCTGCACGTCAGAGATGCACAACGTTGCTGTCTATGCTTGTGTCCTTTTTGTCTACATCGGTTTTCTGGTGCTGTGTGTCAGTAACGCACAATGTATGATCTTCTATGTTTGTGATATTAGTTACACATGTATCACTTTTATTTCAGACCTTCTTTTCCCAGGGACATGGAGGGGCCAGGAGTTCTGGCTGCAGAAACCTCAGGTGTCAGAAAATTCAGTCCCTTACTTTCAGGCATACCAGAGGCATTCCCTCTGCTTGAAACCTGGTAAGGTTGTAGGACACTAAAGGAAAGAGGAGGATAATTTACAACCTTCTAAAGGGTAACTCCACTTTTGTGGGGGGAAAAAATGGCAAATGAAGAAAAAAACAATATAGCGTATACAATTGTGACACAAATCCTATTGTAATTCAGTGTTATTTAAAAATTACCTTTTCCTTTTTCAATCTGCGGCTGTTGTAATTTTCTGAAAATGCATTGCAATATGGCTACCTGGAGCTGTTCTGTACACAGAATGTGTACTGACCACCCCCCTAGAAACATCATTTCTCTTACGTCCTCCGACAGTCGCCGCCTCTTCATATTCGTCACATATGGGGTATTAGACTTTGCTCCGAAGCAGTAGCTAGGCAACAGAATATGTTAACATTAAAGCTTTTAACATATCCCACCCTCAAGGGGTGGTCCCCTCAGTCAATACCCTCCTACTTCCTGCAACCATATCTCAGTTTTAATGTCTAGCTTGTCAGGAGTGGCTGGCTCTCTCTGTGCTGGGGCTTTCTGCCCCAGACTCTTTCTTCTTTTTTGATTTTTGGTTTTGAGTTTTCTCTCTACCTTTACTTAGCTGTTCTTTTTGTCAGCGTTAGTTCTTCGGATGAAGAGGATCATGCGGGCTGGGTCTCGGGCTGATCCCCCTGGTCGCAGGTCGTGGGTCAGTGGCTTCCCAGCCTGCCATTGAGCGTTCAGCCAGGTAACGCTCCTGGCACAGTGAACGACCCATCCCTGTTCGGTGCAGGGATGATTGGTGAGGTGGCTACCTCACTGGACGCTGTGCGGTTTCTTAACCCCCATTCTGTGCGTCTTGTATGCGACTCTCCCTGCCTCATGTGCAGCGGCTTGTTCGCCTGTGCGGGTCCCCCACGCCACTGTGAGGTAAGTGTATTTATGTGGGGACCTGTCTGTCTGGGGGGGTGTCAGTCTGGGACTGTGTAACCTGCCTCTATTCACACTGTTTGTCTCCCTATCTCTCGGCTGCATGCTGTGGGCTGCAAGGGGGGGGGGGGGGAGCTGTGTGACACTGTGTGTGTCAGCCTTGTCAGTGTGAGAAGCTGTGTGCTGTGGGGCATGTTTTGTGGCATGTTTGGGCATTATACAGCGATCGCTGCGGCGATCTGACATGTGTTTTAATACATGGATGACATGTGTGCATTACTGTACTGTGGAGCGGCGGTTTCGGCGCCAAACGGCGCCATTTTGCCTACACTCGCTCCGGCCCCATGTTCTACATGCATGGCGGCCATTTTCTTGTAGCCTTTCATAGAGCGCCCTGGCAGCATCACTTCCTCTTCTCCAGGAACACCGATCGAGGCAGCAGCAGCGGCGAGGGTCTCCTCAGGTTTTATCCTTCTGTTCTTGCTATCCATTGCCTGTGTTAAGTTTATTATTCCCTGTGGGGGTCTCACTGTGCTTGTGTGTGGTGCGGTGGGCTGCGCTCGCCGCGCTTGATTAAAGGGGCAGTTAACCCTTTATTATCCGGCATTTGTTATAGGGGCAATGGATTCTCAGGAGGGCAAATTTCCTACCGCCTTGGTGGAAAGCCAGGGGACCGCTGTTTCCCCCCCAGGGGGGGATTTAGCCACTATTGTGGCTGGCCTTGCTGCTCAGGTGCAGATGCTGGTGGCTGCTCAATCTACTAAAAGGCCCAGAGTTGCTCTTTCCTCTGATTCGGAGGGTGAAGGTGATGGGGCTGTTATGGCGGGGGCCTCCTTATCGGGGTCCCGCTCCTCCCTGGATCTAGTGGGGTCCGAGGTGGAGGCTGAAGTTGAAGGGGTTGATAATTCTCCCCCTGGCTCGCCTGAAGAGCTTGCAATCATGGATGAATTGATTGCTTCCATAAAGCAAACGCTGCGTTTGCAGGATGAAGTGTGTCCCCCCGCTGCCTTGGCGGCTTATGGGACGCAGAGAAAACGCAGGACGCCGCAGGTTTTTCCCTGCAATGATGATTTTCAGCGCGCTGTTAAGGAACAATGGCGCAATCTGCGCAAACCTTTTGCTGTACCAAGTAGGTTCAAGCTGCGTTATCCTTTCTCGCCTTCCACTGATGAAAGGTGGTGTGTGCCTCCCCCAGTGGATCACGCAATTGCGGTTTTAAACAAATCCACTGCGATTCCTGCAGAGGATTCCCCTGTGTTCCGTGATGCCACGGATAGGAGATTGGAGTCTCTTGCCCGTCATACTTATTCTGTTACGGGTTCTATGCTTAAGGCTCTGTTTGCTTCTCTCATGGCGGCCCAGGCTGTCGCAAGTTGGACGCAGATGCTTAGGCGCGTCCTAGTGGCCGATTCGGCCTCGCCGGCGACCCTGGATATGGTGGATCAAATCCACCAGGATGTCATGTATCTGTGTGATGCGGACCTGGACCTAGTTCCGTTGGCTGCACGTGTGCACAGCGTGGCGGTGTTGTCTCGCCGCCTGGTTTGGTTGAAATGTTGGTCGGTGGACCAGTCTTCACGTAAGACCTTAGCCAATCTGCCTTATGATGGGTCTCGCCTTTTTGGGGAGTCCTTGGATGTGTTTATTAAGGGGATCACCGGAGGTAAGAGCACTCTCTTGCCCCATTTCCCCAAGGCTAAGGGGGCTTCTGGGAAGAGGCATGCTAATTTTCGGCCCCCTCAGGGGTCCTTTCGTGCCTTTCGGTCGCACTACAAGGGCAAACCGTTCAAAGGTCAAGGCTCTCAGAAGAAGCCCTGGTCTGGAAAACAGAAGTCCGGTCAATCCGGATCCGCAGCCCATAACAGTGCGGCCTGAAGGGGCGCCCTCACCCAGTTTTGGGGTGGGGGGACGCTTGCTCGGTTTTCTTCAGCCCTGGTTGGCCCGTGTGCGGGACAGATGGGTTCAGGAGATCGTTCGATCTGGTTACAAGATCGAGTTTCTCTCTCGGCTGGCGAGCAGATTTTTTCCCTCAAATCTTCAACTGTCTCCAGAGCGTTTACGGGACCTGCACCTGGCGGTGCGGGACCTGAGGGCTCGGGGAGTGGTAGTTCCGGTGCCTCATCGGGACAGATTTCGGGGGTTTTATTCCAATCTGTTCGCCGTGCCCAGAAAGGAGGGCAAGGTTCGTCCAATTCTGGACTTGAAGGCTCTGAACCGCTCTGTGCGGGTTCGCAAGTTCCGCATGGAATCCCTGCGATCAGTGGTGGCTGCCCTGGTTCCGGGGGAATTCATGGCCTCCATCGATTTGAAGGATGCATATCTTCACATCCCCATTTTCGAGGGTCACCAGAGGTACCTTCGATTTGCCATTGCGGAGGATCACTACCAGTTCGTGGCGTTGCCTTTTGGTCTCGCCTCGGCTCCGCGGGTCTTCACCAAGGTGCTTGCACCGCTTCTGGCATTGTTGAGGGCCCAGGGCATTTCTGTCCTGGGGTATCTGGACGACATTCTGGTTCGGTCTGCGACCAGCCAGGGTCTGGAGGAGGACCTGTCTGTCACGATGCAAACTCTGCAGGAGTTTGGTTGGACGATAAATTTTCCAAAGTCGACGATGAGTCCGTCGGTTTGTCTTCCCTACCTGGGAATGATTCTGGACTCGGTACAGGCGAAGGTCTTCCTGCCGGAAGACAAACTCAGAACTCTTCGGGAGGAAGTCAGGTCCCTCAGGGACGTTCCGGCCCAGTTTCACACGCGGGGTCTCCAAGCGGAGATCCTGTCCATGTGGGACGGGCGACCTCAATCTCTGGATCTTCAAATCTCGTTGAGTCATCGCACCAGAAGAGACCTTCTGTGGTGGCTCCAGTCCTCTATGGTGTCCGGGGGCAAGTCGTTTCGTCCTATCTCGTGGACGGTAATCACCACGGATGCCAGCCTGTCGGGCTGGGGTGGTGTTCTGGGCGTTCTGTCCGCCCAGGGGACTTGGTCGGAGGGGGAGTCTTCCCTTCCGATCAACATTCTGGAATTGCGTGCGATAAATCTCTGTCTTCATCGCTGGACGGACCGGCTGCAGGGCTGCCCGGTTCGGGTGCAGACGGACAATGCCGCGGCGGTGGCCTACATCAACCACCAAGGGGGCACCAGGAGTGCCCGAGCGGCTCGAGAAGTGGCCGACATTCTGTCTTGGGCCGAGGCTCATGTCCCGGCGATAATGGCGGTTCACATTCCGGGGGTGGAGAACTGGCAGGCGGACTATCTGAGTCGCCAGACCCTGGATCAGGGGGAATGGTCTCTCCACCCGGCTGTCTTCCAGATGTTGTGCGCGAAGTGGGGTCTTCCAGATGTGGACCTGTTCGCGTCTCGTCTCAACAACAAGGTGAGAAGGTTCGTGGCAAGGACGCGCGACCCTCGGGCAGACGCGTCGGACGCGTTAGTGGCCCCGTGGCATCAGTACAGGCTGATGTACGCGTTTCCACCGATTCAGTTGCTGTCCAGGTTCCTTCGCAGGTTACACTCGGAACGCAGCACGGTGATTCTTGTGGCACCGGACTGGCCTCGCCGGTCCTGGTACGCAGACCTCGTGAATCTGGCGGTCGACGCCCCGTGGCGTCTGCCTCTTCGAGACGATCTCCTGTCTCAAGGTCCAATATACCATCCTGCTTTACAGTCGCTGGCTTTGACGGCCTGGCTGTTGAGACCGAGGTCCTGAGGGAGAAGGGTCTCTCCCCAGAGGTCGTTCATACCTTGATCAACGCGAGGAAGTCTTCTTCGGGGAAGGTTTATTACCGTACTTGGAAGGCCTATTTTGCTTGGTGTGAGTCCAGGGGATTTTCTCCCCGCACGTACTCGGTTTCCCGAGTGCTGTCCTTCCTTCAAACGGGTGTCGATCAGCGTTTGGCGCTGGCTACGATAAAGGGTCAGGTGTCTGCGCTGGCCGTTCTGTTTCAACGTCCCGTGGCCTCCAACTCCTTGGTTGGCACTTTTGTTCAGGGTGTGCGGCATCTGGTTCCCCCTAGGAGGGATCCTCTGCCCCCTTGGGACTTGAATCTCGTTCTATCTGTGTTGCAACGTGCTCCTTTTGAACAGATCAGGGAGATCTCGTTGTCTATGTTGTCCAAAAAGGTCGCCTTTTTGGTTGCGATCACTTCGGCTCGCAGAGTGTCGGAGCTGGCAGCTTTGTCCTGCAAGTCTCCGTATCTGGTTGTTCATTTGGATAAGGTGGTCTTGCGACCTAATCCTTCTTTTCTTCCGAAACGAGTTTCGGAATTCCATTTTAATGAGGATATTGTCTTGCCTTCGCTGTGCGCGAAGCCTACACATCCAAAGGAGGTGAGATTACATTCTTTGGATGTTGTTCGGGCGATAAGGGTTTACCTTAAATCGACTGAGTCTTTTCGAAAGACGGATTCCTTGTTTGTTCTTCCAGAGGGTCCTCGGAAGGGCATGGCGGCGTCGGCCTCTACCATCGCCAAATGGATCAGGCAGACCATTGAACGGCCTATGCTTTGCAGGGGAAGGTTCCCCCTGTGCCTGTGAAGGCGCACTCTACTAGATCTCTGAGCACGTCTTGGGCCTGTCGTCATGGGGCTTCTATAGCCCAGGTGTGTAGGGCGGCGACTTGGTCGACCGTGCACACTTTCACAAAATTCTACAAAGTAGATGTTCAGGCATCGGCGGATGCTTCCTTTGGCCGCAAGGTTCTTAGTGCGGCGATTCCCTAGGGTCCCTTATGGGGACCACTGGCTGTTGGGATAAGTTTTTTTATCCCCTGGTTATTTGTCTTTTCCTGGGTTGTTGCTCCTGTTGAGCACCTGTTGTTTTTTTCCTGTTGCCCAGCTGGGTTCCTTCCCTTGGTAAGGTTCCTTTCTTTGATGCGGAGACTGCGTTGCCTTTCGGCGCGGATGCGTTTCCCACCCCTCATGTTTGCACTGCTTTGGGACGTCCCCATATGTGACGAATATGAAGAGGCGGCGACTGTCGGAGGACGTAAGAGAAAACTGAATTTTTGTAAAATCTTACCTGTAAAATTCCTTTCTCTGAGTCCTCCGACAGTCGCCGCCCCCGCCCCTCTTTTGGGGTTTGGTTGTATACTCTACTGCTATTCCACTAAAACTGAGATATGGTTGCAGGAAGTAGGAGGGTATTGACTGAGGGGACCACCCCTTGAGGGTGGGATATGTTAAAAGCTTTAATGTTAACATATTCTGTTGCCTAGCTACTCCTTCGGAGCAAAGTCTAATACCCCATATGTGACGAATATGAAGAGGCGGCGACTGTCGGAGGACTCAGAGAAAGGAATTTTACAGGTAAGATTTTACAAAAATTCCGTTTTCCTGCTTGTGTGGTTGGCTCCCTGATTTTCCCAGAAGTCTGCATGAAATACAAGTCAGATTTCAGGCATCCCGTGGAACAAAAATGTCATTTTTGGTGAGATGCTCGCAATAGGAAAGCGTCTAAAGGGATCCAGGCCCAGCAACTTCCCTCATTAGAGCCCTGCAGCTGCCATAATTATGAAACCACTCCCATTTGACCCAACTCAGCACAGAGGAACAAACCATGATTTCTTCAGAATAACAAGAGGTAGGAATCTGCAACAAAGTTTGTTAAAATCCTTGTTATGTACATAGTTCACCCAGAGGGGAATTTTTTTTTCTTAACAAAAGTGGAGTTACACGTCAATAACTTTGTTCATAGAAGTATTATGGCCTAAAGATGCAGTATCAGAATTTTTCTGACCCGTATACCCAACTTATTAAGTTTATAGTTCTATATGTATTCTTCAAATCACTCTCTTGGCATAACTGGTTGTAGTAGGCCAATGTGAGTGTTCTGTTACTAATATGGACTTACTCTGAAGTAGGGATCTGCTTAATATATCCCTCATCAGTACAAAGGGGCACCCAATGATGTTGAAGTGGATTATGCTTTCAGACATCAGGTAGGACACCTGATCTCTAAGGTATGGTTAAAAACATTCTTTCTTTACCAAGCTACTTTCCACTCAATTTTATTGCATTTGCGGGCAGGTCTATAGGGAGTGGATTATGGTGCAGGGCATCAGGTAGGACACCTGATCTCAATGGTATGGTTGAAAAAACATTCTTTTACCAAGCTCCTTTCCGCTTATATTTATTGCATTTGTGGGCAGGTGTGTAGGGAGTTTCTGGTATATAGAGCATTTTCACAACTGACATGCCAACATTCAGATGTGAGGGAAGTCATAGGTTGGTGTACTTTGGGTACTTACCTGTCCAGCTTTCTGAGCCCAGGAAATCGCCTTCCTTTGATCTATTTCCATTAGTGGGCTTCCCTTTACCCATCACTATGGGAAAAAAATTTAAAGGGGCCCTGCAAGGTTTATCTGTCAAGGAGCCTCCTTTTTAATCATTCTCCTGAATAGAGTAGTGTTTAGGCCAGATCCGCTTTGTTTGATCAAAGTAGTGTCTGTCTCACAAAACAAGTCTTGGATTTAGTCCTTTTAGTGGTCCTAAGAAGTGGTACAGACATGATAGACCACGATTGCTAGATGATTTAGACAGTCAATCTTGCTAGCTTGCTGATTTCAGGTTTTCTGATTTCATCTTGAAGATCCCACTCCACATAGGTCCTGCATCCGAGCTGGGAAGGCAGAGACTTCAGAGGGGCAAATCTGCTGATCGCCCTCTTGATCCAAGATCTCTTCATCACTCCTAATGGAGTGGAGGTAAAATGTGCTGAAAGCCTGGCATTTGGCAGGAAGATATTGCAGGCAGTGGTCCCACCCTAAGGTAGGCCTGTGGTTACTTTATTATCCTCTCATGTGTTGCCGTCCTGGAAGGTAAAGTGAGAAAACCGACCATTAGACTTACCGGTAACAGTGTTTCTACGAACCTTCCAGGACTGCAGGTCTACTTCCTGCCCAGTTAAAAGGGTGAGGAAAGAATGTAAACAATAGGTGGTGAGTACCCAAGTGAATGTAAATGTGAGTACCCTTGTGAATCAGTTGGGAGTGTTCATTTTTTACAACTGAGGGACAAGTGGAGGGGGGGGGCCTTTTAACAGCTGTGAAACTGATTGTTTCCTGTAGGGTGGAACCTCTCTCTCTCATGTCTTGCTGTCCTGGAAGGTTGCTAGAAAAAATGTTACCGGTAAGTCTCTAATGGTCTTTTTTCTCTTTTGTTCATTGACTTACACAGCTCCAGAATCTTCTTAACCATTGGGTTATGCTGCTCCTACAGGAGTAGGACACTATGCAGGAAAAAGCCTTAACGCGCATGTGGGGCAGTCCCAGGGGATTTACTCCCACACTCTGCTATAGACATTCAGTTTTTTCCTGCCTAGTCAGGAGTAAGGACCTAGTTCCTTGCTGGGATCTCTGGTCCTTGCATTTTTTTCCTTTTTTTTTTTTTAATGGAATTTTTTCCTCCTTTTATTATTTTCTGTTCCTGTGCGAACGATCAACTGCTGGACTGGGCGAC